>NC_138127.1:92351270-93075140 GCF_964188305.1 Podarcis bocagei
TAAATATGATTTTAACAGGCAAGTTATATATTACTGCATTTGTGCAGAAAGGTTTCTCCATCTGGTGATTCCTTTTTCACACCAAATGCTGGCAGTACAGTGAAGAGGCCTCTGTTTTTGAGGCATACAAGTTCATTTAGCACTTTCTGTTCATGACAAAAATTAAAATTGCTAGTTAGACCACATATCCGTCTGCCGCAGGGTATTAAACATTTGAAATATTTCTGATGGCCTCCCTTGCTTCTTTTCAGACTATTGCATTGTCACACAGATTTTTCTCCCTTCCTTTAGTTTGATAACACATGTATCACCATGACTGTTTTGTTGCAGGCTAGTCCAGGAGGAAGATATTCTGTGTATTCCAACAGTCGGGCATCCTGAGTTCTTAGAAGGAAATTCAGATAAGTTCTCTAGGTATGTTTTCCATTTTGTTAAAGCTAACTGATCTGCCATTTTGCAGTTATCAGTCTGCTTACTAAAAAATCTGATTGAAGTAGCCTCTATTGGTTTGGGTTAAATGCCTAGGGAGAGCTGTCCTGGAAAATCAGAAGCTTGTTTACCCTGGATTGATGGTACCATTACAGTGGTGCCCCGCAAGACGAAAAACTTGCAAGGCGAAAGAGTTTTCTGTTTTTTGAGTCGTTCCGCAAGACGAATTTCCCTATGGGCTTGCTTCGCAAGACGAAACGTCTTGCGAGTTTGTTTCCTTTTTCTTAAAGCCGCTAAGCCGTTAATAGCTGCTAAGCCGTTAGAAGCCGCTAATAGCCGTGCTTCGCAAGACGAAAAAAAGCAAGACGAAGAGACTTGCGGAACGGATTAATTTCATCTTGCGAGGCACCACTGTATTATAGTCTTGCAGATTGTGGCTTTATACCTAAGGAAGTCCTGTGATGTTAGGGGCTGTTCTTTAATTTCAGAAAATGGTAAATGCTGGTGTTTTTGGAGAAAAATAGCAATTGAGGAAAAAATCCATAGAACTACCTAAAGCTTGTGCTTTTGCAAAGTATATTTTTTCATATAAATACTCCGGTTATTTTCTATTGATTCCTCATTTAACCAATGCATTTGGTACTGGAATTTTAGCCTGTTTGCTCTTCAGACAGGGCAGGGTATAAATAAAATTTATTATTATTATTATTATTATTATTATTATTATTATTCATTCATTCATTCAGATGGCCAGACCTCTACTTCAAGGTAAAAAAGATAGTAACAGCAGATGAAAAAGAGCAGAGCCTGGGGTACCTGGCCGACACTCAGAACACGTCTTTATTTCTGGTAAGGTTTAAAAAGTGTTTTAGGTAAATAGCATATTCTAGTGCTGACATCAGAGCTCTTGAGTATAATAAAAATATAAATAATGGTTAGGGCATTGCATACAAAATTCAGAGAGAGATGTAATGTTGAAGTGGAACACATTTATCCCAACTTTTTAACACCTGTTTTCCTTAGCTGCAAAACAGGAAAAAAATATTTCTCTTCTATTAAAATGTGGTAGGACTTCCAGGGACCTGATCAGTCATTTAAACAGCTACCTTTGCTCTAAAGCAGTGATGGCCAAACTTGGCCTTCCAGCTGTTTTGGGGACTACAATTCCTACAATCCCTGACCATTGGTCCTGTTAACTAGGGATGATGGGAGTTGTAGTCCCAAACAGCTGGAGGCCCAAGTTTGGCCATCACTGCTCTAAAGGGTATTTGAGTGCTTTGAGAAGACATATTCATATCAGGTAATTATCATTTCCCGTTTTTTGTAGGTTGGTTCAACAAACAGTGCTGTCCCATCTTTCCCGTCTCAAAATGCTCATGGGTTTTGGAATAGTTTATCTCCTGCTGGACTCTGCAACATAGTGAAACAGCTTTGTGATATTCTTGGGCCACACTTACACAGTAGGTAAGTCAGCTGACTCGACCTAATTCTATCACATAATACATTGCTGCAGATAGCTTTGGGGACTGGGTCTGTGCTGCATGTAGCTGTTGCCATTTACTGATAGATTTTGGGAATTCAGTATTATTACTTTGGTTATGGGGTGATAGGATTTTTCTGGTTCTGGACCATGCCACATTTAAGTGTTGTTCATTCAAGGTGCTCCTGTGAGAGTGGGGCCTGAAATCAATTTCTCATTGAACCTTTGGGACCTGATACAAGGCTGCCTTCAGATGTCTTCTAAAAGTTGTATAGTTCTTTATCTTCTTGACATCTGGAGGGTGTTCCACAGGGAGGGTGCCACTACTGAGAAGGCCCTCTGCCCGGTTCCCCGTTTGTTTATGTGGTTGTGCTGCAGACTCCCTCTTTTGCTTTCTTCTTTTGTAATACTAATTAATGAAGTTGCTGGTTTTTGTGTTCTAGGGGGACTCTACTAAATGGAGCTGGAAGCATTCTTCTTTCAGGACCCAGTGGTGTGGGGAAACTGACAGCTGTCAGAGCTGCCTGTAGCCGCCTCAATCTCCATTTGTTCAAGGTAGTTTGCCTGAGCCTTCCATTTGATTTTTTTAATGTCATTGAACATCTGGAAAATGGCCTTGAAAGAATGCAGTGCTACTTACAAATAGCAATGTTCTCTTTTTGCTTTTGTGACCCCAAATTGCCACTCAGGTACAGTGGAGAAAAGTGGTTTCTCCATAGAGAACTTCTGGCATTGCATATTCCTTCTTCACCCTACATCTGTCCTCTTTCCCTCTTAGCTGAGGGTGAATTGTATTTGTCTCTTGCCCCTTCCAATTTGGGCATCTTACCTGAATGCAGAGTGCTTCTGCTGGTGGGAGTGCTTACAAGGAATAATAGGGGTTTTATAATTTCCTTATAAAGGATACTTCTTTCTAAATGCATGCATCTCTGAAATAAGAGGCAGTTTTGGACTTCTGGGTCTTCTCTCAAAACTCCCACCTCCAGAGGATCAGGACATGTTTATCCACCAATTGATGACACCGCACTGTAGCTCTGTGCTGCTTCCACTGCTTTTTCTTCCCTATGAAGGCATTTTTTTAATCAAGTATTCCATTTGTTTGAAATCTTGCTTTAGCATAGGGAAAACAACAGGACACTGTTTCTATAGCCTTAAAAAATTAAAATTACCCCTATCTGTAATATTGTTCTTCAACTGCTGGGTTGTATCAGTTGAGAGGCCACCAAATTGTATTTGTCTTTAATTTTCGTGAAAGTTATATACCAATCATAAGAAAGCAACAATCTGAAAGTGGTAAAATGGGAGGAAGCCTGATACAGCTTTTCTTTCCCATATAGGATAGTCTGCACTTGCTAAAATTCTCCCATCCTCACACCTGTTAAAGATGTCTACAGGAAAATGGTGGGCATGTACAGTTGTAAAAGAGGTTATTGTATGGTTGTAGCTTAAAAATGTGTCCAAGGAATAAACTAGTCTAGATCAGCAGAATCTGCAGCCATTTCCCCTGCATGTATTCTTCAAATATTTTTGCAATGCAGTCCTCAACATATCTTTGTCCCCTGGCTTTCTGTAGGTGGATTGTGTTAGTTTGTGTGGTGACACCAGTGGATCCACAGAAGCAAAACTGCATGCTGCGTTCTCACAGGCTGAGGTCTATAGCCCTTGTGTCCTGCTAATGAAAGATATAGAGCTGCTGGGAAGAGATTGTGATGGACTTGGGGAGGACTCCCGAGTAATTCTTGCATTACGGCACCTTCTCCTGGACAGAGAGGCAAGTACTAGGTATGGATCGTCACACTAGGATTTTCTGGTGTTTTGTTTCTGAAGGATGGCTATCACTATGGTGTGCCTGATTCTACAACCTAGCAGTTAATTGAGTAGTTCTTCTCTGGCTGCGTGATATTGAAATTTTGGATCACTGCTCTAAAAAACACACGGTGTATTATCAATATAGAGTGGGGCCTTCTTTATATTCTAACTGTGATTTTCACGTAAGCACTTAAGAAGAGCCCTGCTGGATCCAGCATTGTGTTCTCAACCCTGGCTGATATATTCATGGTTCATCTGTGTGTTTTCTCACTAGTTATCCTGTCCTGGTAGTAGGAACAACGACCAGGCTTGGGAATGTCCCTACGGACTTGCAGACGGCTTTCCTTCATGACCTGAAAATCGAAGCACCATCTGAGGAGCAGAGGAAGGCCATTCTAAGCATGCTGACAGAGGGCTTGCCTTTGGGAAAAGAAGTGAGCCTGACTAAGCTAGCCCGGCAAAGCGCGGTGAGTTGCATCCCAAACGGCAGGACAGCCTAGTCGATGTTACAAGGGGAGCTTAGTTGCCACAGTGTGTGATTTCTTCTAGTGCTGAATGATCACCTTGCAGTAGGAAAGAACAACCAGGCCATTGGTCCCTTTTAACCCAGTGTTGTCTGGCAGCAGCTCTCCATGGTTCCAGACCAGGGCCTCTCCCTGCCCTAGCTAGAGACATTGGGGATTGAACCTGGGACCTTCTTATGCAAAGCCATGCTATGCCACTGAGCTGCAGCCCTTCCCAGGAATTGCTTCTTTTTTATGCAAGCAGCATGACCCAAATAGGAATACAGAGTGCTGGATCTCACTACTTTAGGCCCCAAGTCAGATTCCCTGGAAAAGACTTATCAAAAAGAATTATCTACAGTATGTAAACTGGGAATGTGGTCAAGCTCATGTAGCTATTGGAGTTGAGTTGAGTTCTGGCCTATGGATAGCCAGTATTACACAAATATAGGTATCTTGGTTGCCTTCGCTAGGAGGGCTTGGAGGCCCTTGCAAACCAATATAAACTTGCCTGCAG
The DNA here is from genome assembly GCF_964188305.1 of Podarcis bocagei. Lineage (NCBI taxonomy): Eukaryota > Metazoa > Chordata > Lepidosauria > Squamata > Lacertidae > Podarcis > Podarcis bocagei. The sequence continues at coordinate 92,356,009 of NC_138127.1, forward strand.
TAGCATTCTCCATTACTTCAGTGGTGTGCTCACATAGCTTGAGGGAATGGGTACAGGAGGATTTCCCCAGATTTTTCTGTATAGAGAATTAAACCTCTTCATCCTTATCCTTAAGGGGTCTTATTTCAGAATGCTTTCTCTGCTTGCCTTGGGAATTGCTCCACTACTAGCATCTTGTTCCATGTTTGCAGGGCTTCGTTCTGGGAGACTTCTGCACTTTGCTTTCCCACAGCAGCCGTGCAGCCTGTGCAAGGATCCAGAATTCAAGGTACTGGAGGAGACTTTTTGGTGATTTGTAAGCCTTCAGGTGATTGCTGCAAATGTTTTATACACTTTGGAAGATGAGATTTAGGTTTCCTAACTGTGGATGGGATAAGGGAGGCATGCCGGTTTGTGATCTTCAAGACCTGAGGTGCCAGGAGTCAGGAGGGAATAGCACAAGGAGCAAGTACAAAGAGTCCACCCTTTCCAGTTTGCATGTGTCCATGGGGTCGTGGCTTAGTAAAATGACTGAAAAGATTTGTCTTTGGAAACTTACTGTGGCAGCATTTGATAGAGCCCTAGTGACTCTTAAGACTTTTTGGTGAAAGTATGCTGGGCTAGAGAATCCCCACAGGAACCTTCTATTTTTCTGTTTTTGCACTGTTTCTCTTCCCTGCTTCCAACCATAGTTCCTTCGCCTACTGTCGCTTTGGAGCAATTTCTCAGCTTAAATAGGGCAACTTAATTCCTTTTCACTATACTATCCCTGATGGTATCAGAGCCAGCCAGATTGGGCTGCAAGGCAATGTCAGTGAAGGGGAAATGAAGCTACTTTGCTCTCGCTCTTAAGGCCTGATTGAGCCTTAGTCATCAAAGCTCATCTGAGAGCAATATAGTGTAGAGCGATAACATCCTGCTCAGATGCGCATTTGACTTTGTGCCTGATTTCTCAGTGATTGTTTCATTTCTGCAGTACAGCAGAACCTGATTGTCAGGGTTCTCAAACACCTTTGTGGTGCAGCTGGTTGGTGTGCCCTGCAAATGATCAAAATTGAGGGCACCTATCTTTGGCACATCAGCACCCAGCTCAGCCCTGTAATTTGGAGACCTGTGGTCCAATTAACTTTTTATTATTATCAAGATTGCAGAAAACAGTTTGCTGTTTCTGTTTCCACTTTGCCAGCTTCCTGGGGGGACTGAGTGAGGAGGAAGAACATGATTTTTGTGCTGCAGGCTTCCCTCTTCTAGCAGAAGATTTTGGTGTTGCACTGGATAAGCTGCATGATGCTCATTCGCAAGCAATAGGAGCTCCAAAGGTATGACTAATAAGAAGCTTGATTTTAAAACCCCCCACAAACCACCCTCTGAGTTCTCATGCAACTCTCTGCTACAATTAAGTGGAGAATGTCATCATCGCGTCTTGCTCCAATGACTAAACCATACTAACTAGATAGCTCAGTGCTTACGCGATCTTTCACAAATTTTATTCATAAGATTTCAGTCATAATCACAATCGAGGGTGTACATTAGTTTAAAATCAATAGAATATCCAGTCATAAATGTTAAAAACATTATAAAGAAGTAGGGAGGGAGCAATGCTTATCAAAGCTTAGACAAAATAAATTTGTAGTAATCTGTAAATTTTCCAGTGTAAAAAACCCAAAACTTCTCTCCTTTCACTAACAATTGCAGGGCCAAATTGAGTCGCCCCCCAGTAGGAAATTCCAGAGAGATGGTGTCTAAAATGTTGGTGTCCTTGGGAAGGAACATTACCACTAGTAATAGTACTATTAACTGGGGAAAGCTGTGTAATCATGCAGATCTTACTATATTAAAATACAGGAATCTTCTGCTTCCTTTTCGGACAGGGGTTGTGGAACACATTAATTGGTATTCAACCTTGAACCACTTTAAGGCTCAAGGAAATCCACATAATCCCGTTTTTCATTCTGATATTGTTGGAGCTAATGAATGGGCAACATAAATGAGTCTTGCAAGCCCTCATAACTGAGAAAATCTAATTCTACAACACTGGAAAGGCAGCTCTCTGCCAACAATTGCACTGTGGACTTGGAACCTTACTGTGTTTTTGATCTTTGAACATGCAACAGTTTGAACATAAACAGTTTCCAGATATAGACAAGGACAATTGGTCCATGTACACTGAAATCTATTTTTTGTGATTGAGTCCGTTGTAAAGTAGCAACTTGATGAGCCAGAAACTGTTTGAAAAATTCCAATCAGAACTGTAAGCCTCCCTCTTCCTCTTCATCCTTTACCTATGATTTGGTGTTATATAAATGAATTAATAATGCATTGTCAATACATGAAATAAGCAGCAGGGCTTCACCTTTTGATATTAAGGTGTGAGTACGTAAGGGAGAAGAGCTACTAAAGGTAGCTAAAGTGCAGTTAAGGGTGCAACATAGATGATTCCAGATGAGACCAGTCTTCACTTGCCCCTTGGAGCAGGAGGAGGATGCTGTGAGAGCGGTGGCAGTTGCTGGATGGCGCAGAGGGGAGTGTTGTGGTCTCAAAGGGTTTATGGGATTGTGTCTTGAGAGCACCGTAAAAAGAAAAAAGTGCAAGTCTTGGTTTATGAAATAGGGTTGTAGACTTGGCAAGAGTTGCAAGGTTGTCCTGTCTCCGCAGATACCTTCTGTCTTCTGGCAAGATGTTGGTGGGCTCCAGGAAGTGAAGAAGGAGATCTTGGACACCATTCAGCTTCCTCTGGAACACCCAGAGCTACTATCTTTAGGTCTTCGTCGCTCTGGCCTTCTGCTCTATGGCCCTCCCGGAACAGGGAAAACGTTGCTAGCAAAAGCTGTGGCAACTGAATGCACCATGACTTTCCTCAGGTGGGCATTGTGGCAGAAAGGGATAAGGGGAGCCTTGGGGCGCAGAGCTCGGAATAACCAGCCCTGTCTTTTCTCTTTCTCAGTGTGAAGGGCCCGGAGCTCATCAACATGTATGTTGGGCAGAGTGAGGAGAATGTGCGTGAAGGTTGGTGTGGAGCAGAGGAATGCATTATGTATGCTGGTGGTTTTAGCATACTCTGCAAGATGCACATTAATTTCTGAAGAAGTGTGCATGCACACTTAGGAGTTGGTTTCTAAGGTGCTACTAGACAATTTTTTAATTTTTTAATATATTTCTACTGCTTCAGACCAACACGGCTACCTACTTGAACCTATTAATTTCTCTCTCTCTCTCTCTCATATCAGTGTTTGCCAGAGCCAGGGCAGCTGCTCCCTGCATTATCTTTTTTGATGAACTTGATTCCTTGGCACCCAATCGTGGGCGAAGTGGAGACTCCGGTGGTGTAATGGACCGGTGAGTGCCACTTGTCAGCTACTCTTAAGGAATGCTGAAGCGTAAGCATCCTGCTGTGGCAAACTCCGTGCAAACTCTTGATTTTATTTTTTCTTTATCCATGCTTGGTATAAAGATCCAGGCAGGCCGGAGGTATCTGGATGTGTTCCATAAAACCTGGACTCCCACTGTCAAATGTATAAACACTATAAAGGCTGGGGTGCCCCACTCCCTGTTGGCACACAGGTTGTCTTTGGTCCCTGAACCTTAGCTTTGATGATCCTATTTTTTTCTGCATTGGGGCTTAGTTCTAGAAGATAGAAAGGGTGAAAATAAATTTTATCGAAAATCTTAATATCCCACCTTTCTATGTGGGATATTCAAGGCATTCAAGGTCGCCGCTAATGCTAATGCAGCAATCTTTTTGTATTTTAATGTAATAGAACAAAAAGCAGATCCTGCAACCAAGGTTAACTTCAACAAAATGTCTCTCTCTCTCTCTCTCTCTCTCTCTCTCTCTCTCTCTCTATATATATATAAAGCACTAGCAAAATATGACTTCATCTCTGGATCCCAGCTAAAAACTGCCTTCACAGGCGTATCAACTGCCCTGGGCATTTGATGCCTAATACCTGCCTAGGCATTTGGTGCTTCAAAGCTTGCACTAGCTGCCCTTATGCCATTGGGCCAAGTTTTTATATTCATATGGAAGGCCCGCCACAACTGGTGCCTACGATACCATGAGCACCACCTGATTCCTTCTATCCCTGCCCAGTCTGTCCCCATGACTTAGATGCATGGCTCATACCTGCCAGGTGTTCAGTATTGTGGGCCCATTTCTGTCAAAACTCACTCCCGGCTGAGATCAGATAGATTTCCTCCCAGATGAACTTCCGGCAATTGGTGTAGACCTTTTTTATATCTGCTTGCATTTACGTTTTCTTATTTTTAATGGTTAATTTAAACTGATTTTATCTTTTTATATCTTTTGCAACCTTATTGTAGACCACTTAGAGACTACGGTGTTAAGCAGTATATAACACAAAATTATAAAAATATCCAGTACAGCTATAGCACTAACCAAATGTTGGTTTGTTCTGTCACGTGAAGCAGAATATAACTCAGTCCTTGAACGAGAAGAATATGGCATTGGTCAGATGAGAAATTTGTAAAGCAGGGTGAATCTTTAAGATTCTTAGAATCGATGTCTGCCTCTTGTGAGAAGCGGGACCTTACAGTTCTAGAGAAATATAGGAAGATTGGATTTTGCCAATCTTCCAAGACGTGATGCTCTTGCTGTGAGAAGAAAAGTTCTATTTTTGATTCTTACTTCACTCTGCAAAGTTAGTGGCTTGCTTGTACATCCCCTTTGCCCTACCTTGTCTATTAAGAACTGTTTTCGTTCAAGGCAAGTAGTTTTTCTCTCAGTGGTGTATAGCAACTAGTACAGTAATACTTTTGAGCTTAGCTTGGTCATACCTATCTGAACCAGTGCTTTGTGTATGTACTGTTTGGAGTAATGAGTTGACTTGCTCAATGGCTGCACTAGGATTTGTGGCATTTAAAAATCTCTTCTTTTTCCCCTTGGTAGAGTGGTGTCTCAGCTACTAGCAGAACTTGATGGACTTCATTCTTCTCGAGATGTCTTCGTTATTGGAGCTACAAACAGACCTGATCTTCTAGATTCAGCATTGCTCCGGCCAGGCAGGTATGATTCTCACTATTATTGGTTTTACACACACACACACACACAGCACATGTATATACGTGGCACTTTACAAAGAACAGGTATAACAGATCTCTGGCTCTTAAAATCTAAAATATAGACAGGGAAACAAAAGATGTGATTACTTCATTTGTGTGCACCATGACTTAGTTACAGTAGAGACAAGGGCAAAGTTAGATTAGTGTAGTATCCTAACTCCCCACTCCCTCACTTGTTGCAAGTCTTTGAAAGCAAGTTAAGATGTGAAGCACTAAGAGGTTGCCTGTCCCTTCTGTTCTGTTTGTGTTACATTTTTGGCAGACAAATCCTCTGCCCAAAGTGAGGTCTTGAAGTGCTTTTCCACGCAAAATAACAGACAATTTGTTGCTTCTTCCTTGCCTATTTGATGCTGGATGCATTCATTTGCTCTAATTTAGCGCAATAGTTTTCAAAGGTTTTTTCCCCCGTAGACCACTTGAAAATTGCTGGAGGTCTTGGCAGACAACTTAATAAAATTTACTAATGTTTTAAAGTACCAACATCATTCTAAAAACAGGTGGAAATCATGGGACACGGCAGGCTACCAAAAGGGGCCCCTTTAACTTCTATGGAAAATGAATAAGACTTCCCCTGTGGGCCCTAGGCAGGTGCCCTAGTCAAAATAGCCCCCATCTTCATTGTAGAAGGTATCAGTTATGCACAGAGCCAGGTGCGGGCTTTCTTGAAGGTTGCACTTTTTCCTTCTCATTTCTTTGCACACTGTGAGTGGAGCTACTTGGAAAATGTTTGCTATATTGAATTAAAAGCTCCACAGCCTAACAATAGAAGTCTGCTCTCAGATCTTCTTGGGGTTGTGTGTGTTTTCTGAATAGCATGTATGTATATTGGACAACTGCACTTTGTTTCTTTATTGTCTGTTTCCCTGGCAGATTTGATAAATTGGTCTATGTGGGTATAAATGAAGACCGAGACTCTCAGCTGCAAGTACTAAATGCTATCACCAGAAAGTGAGTGCCTACCATAAAATAAAAGTAGTGACAAAGCGAAAGCCCTGTGATTCCCAATATTTCATGGCCTTAGTATTCCTTGTATATAGCTTTTCACTCCGCAGGGGAAGAGAAGTCTGTGCAAAGTGGTACCTCCACTCCTACAAGCAGCTAAGTACAACTGCAACTTGCTGGTTTGCATTCAGAAGATCTTTCACATCACGGGCTGCAAAATTGTGAATAAGTGCTGTCCTTGTGCATTCCCTTCTGCTCTTGAGCATGAGGCTTATTTGATTGCTTCCCGTTTTAAGCAAATCAATTTACTGTAACAAATGCATGAAGGATAAGGCTATGTTCTACCCGCCCTGTTGGAAGCATCATGCCTCTGCATTCCAGTTGCTGGGAATTAAAAGATGCTGTGTTTAGGTCCTGATCTGCAGGCTTTTCATAGGCATCTAGGTGGCCATTGTGAGAATGGGATGGGCCTTTGGCTTGATCCGGCAGGGTTGTCTTATACTCTTTATGGAGTGGTGAAAGCAGCAGAACTGCAGCATAGGTTAAAACTGGATTAACAGCCTCTGCTGATTTGGGCTTGATAGCTTAGCCCACTGCATCAGCACCTCCTTTTGCCGCTTTTAGAGCAGACAACCTTGCACTATGAAGTTTCTGATCTTAGAAAGCTGTGAATGTTAAATTGGCTGCAAATCTTCCCAAGAAAGGTGAGTGCTATTGTGAGACCGATAATTCTCATTTGGTGTTTGCCGCATGAGGCCTGGATAGCTCAGTTGGCTAGAGCATGGTGCTGATAATGCTAAGGTTGCAGGTTTGATCCCCGTTTGGGACAGCTGCATGATCCTGAATTGCAGGGAGTCAGACTAGATCAGGATTTCCCAAACTTGGCTCTCTGGTTGTTTTTGGACTACAGTTCCCATTATCCCTGACCACTGGTCCTGCTAGCTAGGGATGATGGGAGTTGCAGTCCAAAAACAGCTAGAGACCCGAGTTTGGGAAACCCTGAACTAGATGATCCTCGGAGTGCCTTCCAACTCTACATTTCTATGATCACACTCATTTGAACCTGGGATTTAGGGTTATTCCTTTCTGTCCACAGCTCTCAGACGGGCTGCAGTCTAACAACAATCTTTCTTTGATACTAAGCCTTGGATATATTCTTCCTTGGTAGGTTTAAGCTGGATCCTTCCGTCAGTCTCCTTGGTATCCTTGACAAGTGTCCCGTACAGCTAACGGGAGCAGACATATATGCACTCTGCTCAGATGCCATGATGTCTGCTATCAAAAGAAAAGTGGCGTGGATAGAGGAAGGTAAGGAACTGGCATAGCTCAGCTAGATTCAAATCTACTAAGAAAAATGCACAGCAGGCAGTTAAGACAGGATGATGGACAGGTTCTGGAAAGAGAAAAATGTTCTTCATGGGCCATTGTTTCTTTGAAGCTAATTCAGTGAACAAGATAACTGAACTCTTTACTGTGTCCATCCATCTCCAGTGATGGAATAGAAAGGCAGAATACAAATATTTTAAATAAACATTTGATCAAGTGTTTGGCAAAACTATTACCGCTTTACGTCCTTCTGTTTGGACTTGTATATTAATAAGCAAAGATCAGTTCTAAATAGTGGAGTAGAAAATCGGATTGGTCTCAAGTCTCCAAATGAATGCCTCTGAGACACTTGGCAGACAGGGGTGTGTGTAATTGAGAGGAATTAGCAGGCATTCTGGAAGGGTAAAATATTCCTTTGTTCTTGGGCTTCTTTTATGGGAATGATATATAGAAAATCTCCTTTTTACAGGCTGTAGTGTAATTTCAGACCTGAGGGTGGAATATATTATTTCCCCTGTGATGCATCTCTCAGAATTTTCTGTATTGCTGCTACCTGTGCCACCCTTGGGGCTGTTCTTGAGGCATTCTTTGGAAAATAGGTTGAGTTACTTGTGGGGGTCTAATTGTGCTATCTGGATTGGACTGAACTGAATTTGCTTGAGGTGGGAACCTGTTAAACGCATATCTATGAGAGACTGGCAGAAGTGGGTCTTGATCCAGCTGTTAGGATTCTGTCGTTTGGTAAAAGGTTGTGGAAATGAGATGTTGTCCAGTGCAAAGAATCAGTGCACTGTGAAAACTCTTAGGGAGAGTTTTGCAATTTGGAGCACTATTCACAGTTGTCCAAGTTTCTCTGCACTTGAAAGACTTGTAGAAGTTTTTGCATCTTTCCACTGCTCCCCACCCCATTTTGCATACCCAGGAACAGTCTGTGGGTGTGCAGCATCTGACATGTCTAAAATGAATAACTTTTTTGGCAACCATTTTGCTCTTTTTCTCCAGGGCTAGACACAGAGACTTCAGACCTAACTCTAACCATGGAGGACTTTGTACAAGCTGCAACAAGGCTGCAGCCGTCTGTTTCCGAACCAGAACTGCTTAGATACAAACTTATCCAGCAGAGATTTGCTGCTTGATTAAGGATCCAGCAGGACCAGAAAGAAAGGGATACATATGGTTGGAACTGTATAATTCCATGGAATCTGGAAGAAATTTTTGATGTGTTGTTGTCTGTTCTGCTGGAGAAGTGAAAACAGTGGATTCCAATGGCCAGGTGAGTGAGAAAAACTGAAAATGGGATCTAGGCATGGAACTGAGACTATTGGCTGATTAGCTGGGTAAGAACTCTCTCAAGCTAATCCTCAGGAGTTCTCAGCACCCTTGCTTATATATGAGAAGTTCAGGTTTCTTGAACACCCAGTGGAAAACCTTTGGATACTAATATTTGGGTGGTGGTGGTGCAGTGGCTGTGTCTAAGAATGGATAAATAAAAATCCTGTTTCTTTGCCAGAATGACGTAAATGCTCTTTAGTGCCTTTTATGAACTAAGATTTTCGGAGGGAGAAAGAGAAAACCATCAAAGCAGAGCAGAGCTCGCCTTCCTTCCTGTAGGGCACTCTGATGCTTAATGCAATCACATATTTAATTGTTTTGTAGAACTGGTCTTGTTCCCATGCTGGCTCCTTCACCATTTTGCCAAGTTTATGTAATCTGCCAATATAATATAATCTCATTGGTGTTTACAATTGTAGCAATAAGGTAAAATATTCCCATTTTTTATTGTTTGGGGGGAGAAGAGAGACTGATAACTTTGCACTCTTTGGCTTGCTGGACTTAACCTACCACTTCTGCATTTGCCAGGGGAGGGGATTCAGCTCCCCGTTTTCCAGCTATGGAGCAAGGCAGCTCAGGCTGGCAGCCTAAAGTCTTGTGTAAAACTGCAGCAAAGTGTCCACAAACTTTTATTGCATGCCACAAGAACTCCAAAAAGCAGCTTTTATCATTCTTTTGAATTTCTGTCTGGCTGCTCATGTGATTAAACAAGCAATTGCATTCTGAACTAACAAAGATTTCCAGACAGTTTTCCCCACATACAACACACTGTAATCAGTCATCCAGCCCTGAGGTTACCACTGTTTGTATCATTACTGGCAAAACAGTTATGCTGCTAAAAGGCACTTGCCTTGGCTGCTACCTAAGTTTTCAGGAGCTGTATCAGGTCTCACAACAACACCAAAATACACAGTTGATCCTTAACAGAGCGTGGCCTCATCCTGGTCCAGGCCAAGTAAAATCTCTACCAGTAACTTTTACTACCATAGTTCATTCACTACCTACACCAACCTGTGAAACCTGTTTTTCTGGCTCTGTTGGCAAGGCGAAATAGAGTATTACCAGTTGTTTGGGAACACTGGGGGAGGAGATGGTGGGACTCTACTGCCAGAAATGTTTCAGGGGGAAGTGCTAAAAGTCAAATACATGGAAGCTAATCAGAGTGCCACCATTAACTCCGTCCAATTGTCCCTGATCAAGATCTCTGGGCACAATGTATTTTAAGGAGTGCCCTTAAGTAAGTGCCTGCTGAAATGAATGGGAACTTTGCAGCACTTTTCCTTCATCAGAAGGCAGAAGATACTCCCAGCCAAAAGGTCTCCTCACTGTGAGCACCAAGAGCCAAAGGTGGGCAATCCCCCCCCCCCAACTGACCCTATAAGGGTTGCATGCCAGTGGCTACCCTCACTCACATAAACGCTCCAGCTCAGGAGACACTGCTATGTTTTCTTCTTTTCCTTATTTTTTCTTCTGCCACCTTCAAAGCTAATGAGGTTCCCAAACTGGCCATGACTCCAGGTGTAGCTAAAGCACGAGTATTTGCTCATCCCTCCTCCCCGCCCCAAAGAAACACACACACAACCACATTCATTCGGAATTTCAAGCATCAGTGCGAATCATTGAGGCAATCTCGAGGCAGAGAAGCAAAAACCAAAAAAGTTATCAAGAAACAAAGTTTAGTAAGCTCATGTGACCTTGCATATGATTCAGATGCAAAGCAAGCCATTGCCACCTTCTTCCCTCAAGAGCTCCCTGATTGGAGCAACGGCTCCTCCAGTCTCCCAAAGCAGATTAACTAGATTTCCCCCTTAGAAAAGGGCAAGATGGAGGGGAGGAGAAAGACTCCTTAAAGTACTTCCTCTTCTGGTTCAGGTACCTCTTATGCACATTCACTGCCGCTTGCACCCCCGCTGGCCACTCCAGCAGCTGAAGAGAAATCGTCTGCGCCTGCTGGAGTCGTCTGCGGAATAATTCTCAGCCTGTTTTCTTCACCACATGGATGAAATAGCATGGGCTGTACTGCTGGCCCGGGGTGTAAGGCTTGAAGTCCCCCAAGACGCTGTGTTCACACGGGCACTGGAAGGCGTTTTTCAGCAGTTCTGTGAAAGGCTCCAGGCGATGGGGGTAGTAGGAGAGGCGGAACTGGCTGGTGAGACATACACAAAAGAAATGTTAGCAGCTGTCTGCTCGGCAGCTTCCCCCAGAAATCTTACTTGTGTATACATGCAGCAGATGCACTACCCATCCAGCATCCTCTTGCTTTCTGGTTCCTAAATCTCCCGCTACAGATCTTGGCTGCCACACTTATTCTCTGTGCTGTTTCATCACCAACCTTGAAGCGACTGCAGTAGTGAGCCGTGCAGCCCATTTTATCCCTTTCAGTGATAAGGGATTGCAGTGGGGTGAGAATCAGCGCTCCTTTACTTTTTAAGCTGCAGATAGGGTGAAATCTTCAGCCCAGAGGCCAAACTCACCATCCAGGCCACACCAATCACTAGCCCTGCTCCACACCTTTCCAAGTTATTTTGCCTTGCTGAAATACCTGTCTCTTGCTTGCCAGGATGGAAAGAAACTTAACTTTTGCAGCCCACTGTACAAAGGTAGAAGCCACATTTCTTGCTTTGCCTCTGGCCCCACCACCACTTGGGCTGAAGAAAGTTTGGTTTATTGCTAAAAATAAAACATGCAAAGATGTCTGCATCCTCCCTAAGCTGGATAAGCTGTACTCTAGCCATGCATATTTGTTGGAACACAAGGTATTGCTTTTCCTACGCAAACATCCTTTTCTTAACAGAATGTGATTGGGTTTCACCTTTGAATAGGAATGTGAAGGGTTAAACTGGGGGCAGAGGTGCACATGCAAGCATGTTAAATCAGAGGTGAGGGACAGACACATGTGTGGTTGGCACAAAGGGGTGAAGGCATTTGAAGCACATTTGACTGAACGCACTTAGAAACCCTCCTTCTTAGTCGGGAACTGTGACATCTCACAATTTCCAGTCACAGGGACAGTTGTAGATACTTTTGAGCTAATTGCGGAAATAGCTGAAGAGCTGCTGGTGTGCCTTGGGGTGTTGCTCAATTTAAGCCTCCACATGTTCAGGTAAGTGCCTGGATGTGGCTATAATCTCCAGTAATTCCATCTTTCAGAGCCAATTTAAAGGAAGAGAATCTTGTTGGCTGGGAGCTGTTTTTTCAACATGGTTGGATACAGCATGGGTATCTTCTAGTTATAGCCCATTTAATGAATAGCTTGCCTTTTCAGGTAACACCCTTACAAGGCAACATGTAATATATAAAACAATAAAACATTAAACAAAACCAACTGACTTATCTAAAACATGAAGCCAGCAAGTAAAAGCAGAGTTTAAAGTGTATGAAAAGCCACCAGTGAGCAGGGCATAAACACCTAAAGGAAGGAAGCTGTGGGGCCACCATTGAAAAGGCCCTGATTCTGATATCTGCCAATCTGATGGTTCTTAGTAGCAGGCCCCAAACGCAGATCAGCCTTGGCTGATCTGGACCCAGACATCTGTTAGCTCCCACCCAACCTTACCAAGTAACTGGATGCTCCCACATTTGCTATTAGGCTGAAGACTCTGGATAGCACATGAGGTCTGAACAGAATATACCTTAGTTCCGGGCTTCCATCATTCCCCTCGGGTGGCACCTGTACTGTATAGTCCAGCGTCACCATGTTCGGTTTGTTGTTCACAAGAAGTACAGATGTAGTGATGTCCTTGGTTAAGTCACTCTAAGACAGAGGTGCGGGGAAAGAGAAAAAATAAACTTCTAGTTTTCATTCCCTTCCTCGCTTGGTGCATTCTTGACTAGTTCATTGTGATTAGCCCAACGCAATCCTAGTCCAGGCTATGCAATTGACACATCTTCCCCATAAAACCCCTCCCTTCTCTCTGTTGTTGATACAGATAAAAAAATACACATAGGAGCTATTCCTATTCTAATTATGAACCCAGGACAGGTGCCGGTCCAAATGCTAGCTCAAACATCCAGAGAACTTCATATTGTCTTTATGAGACTACACCATCTCAGAATGCAGGTGCAATATCTTGTGTCTCCTCCACCTGTAAAATTCACTCTGTGTGCTAACCTAGGCCATTTGGGAAATAACTATGCTAGATGCATTTTCCTGGATGCACTTCCTTTGCCCCTGAATTGTCTCTTTGGGGCATGGAGCTGCATTCAGGGTGGGGTGTACAATGCAGAATGGTACCATGTTCTCTGCCTGAATTGATTGCTGGAAGCATGAAAGTCGGAGAAATGGTTTCCTTTTATTAAAAGGGCTACCATCACTACTACAAAGCTTTGGCGGCAAAAGACCTATTTCTAGGAAGTACCTTGTAGTAAATGTTCTTCCCAGGAGGGGCACAGCCTGTTTCGAGGATGTAGTCATAATTACGGTGGTCAATGACAAGGATGCCACCTGGACGCACCATACTGGCAATGTTCTTCAGAGCCTGTTTATGGGCAGCTTGGTCACCTAGGAAAAGAGACAAATATGAATTAAATTCCTTACTGCAGCTAGAGGGAGATTCTTCACATATGCATAAAACCTGAGAGGCCTGGTCATATATTCTCTTCGCCGTCAAACTAGAACTATGTTGATTCTGGGTTTTGAGAGCCTCATATAAACCCAGCATTTGAGATCTACCAATGTTGCCCTGCTAAATGTTCAATCTTTTCTGTAGTGTAGACTAGCCTTGAGAAGAAGCAGGGCCTTTTCTGTGGCAGCCCCAAAACAGTATTGGCTTTCATTATTCAACCTTCCTTTTCAGAAGGCAGGTTAATATCTTCCTTTCTTTTTGCTCTGCCATCGTAGTTGGCTGTTTTGTTTCCTGCTGCTTCTGCTTCCAGTTTTCCATCTGGTTTTTGTTTTAGTGATCAAAAAGAACATTAAAATCAATATGCACACTGCTTTTTAAAAATGAAAAGCAGTGCTGATATTTTAAGTTTACAAACACGTTTACAGTAGGTTGCAAGAGACCCTATTGTCCCAAAAAAAACAATTACCTGCAAGTTTCTGTGGTAAAGAATGACTCTGCAAAGTAGATGGGCTTTACTGCTTCTTTTGACAAATTCTAAGCCCCAGCACAACATAGCTAGACGTGAAAGCGCACCTGGAAGGGTCAGTTCAGAGGAACTGGAGAGGAGGTGTGGCCAGCTCTCTTCCTGCCTTGCAATATGCAGCTTCCAAATGCAGCTGATGCAATTAACCTCAAGAAGCATGGTGAGAGTTGGGATTATCTTACAGGTCAGCCACAGTGTGTATTTGTACGGACAGGTACATGAGGTTAGAGATAATTGCTGTGGATTCTGGTTGCTCAAGTTAGCCTTAGAAAAAGGTTATCACGATAATTGGACATTAAACAGGAGATGATGCAGCTATGGAAGGAAATGATCGACATATGTTTGCAAGAGGAGCGGGAAACCTGATTTTAAGAAATTGTATTAAATAATTTGGCTTGATTTGTAATAATTTGGAAAATTAATAAGAATAATTTGAAGAAAAAAGAAAAAGGTTATCACCAAGTAGCAAGGTGTTAAAAAGCAATGGGGTTTCGGATAAGCCCTGCAGTCTAACCTGCACTTTTTCTTACTTTTCCTGGCCTTATTTCCAGTTATATTCCTGGCGACCACCTAAATGTCTCCCACTTTAACAGACTTTTATCTGCCACAGACACAACTCTTCTTCACTGGTCTTACACCCAGTCTAGATCAGATGGACGTATGTGTGTGAGATTCTTTAACTGAGGGTTGGGGGAATCTGCAGCCCTCCATATCTAGTTGGACTTCCACTTCCCATCAGCCCCAGTCAGCATAGCCAATGGACAGGGATGAATAAAAGTGTAGTCCAGCAACTTTGGGTGGTCACAGGATCCCCACCCGTACTTCAACAAATCTGAGGTGTATTGGGGCCTTGCTCGAATATCAGCTTGCTTTCACACATAAAAAGGAGTCCTGTGGCATTATAAGGGATGCCCCTCTGGAAACTGAGACTGTGTGTTGTTTTCCTTCTTGGTGCTCCATTAAATTTTCTGTTTTAACAATTTAAAGTACTCATTTTTATATCCTTAAGATATCAGTAACTTCCCTTCTCTTTCCATGGTTCACTTTGCATATTCTACAAAAACTATACCATTCAGTATTCCATTATTACACCCATCAAAACTTATTTACACTGTTGGATTGATCTTAATGTTGCCAACATTTTCAGCTGCAAAGAGTTATTTCCCATATATGCGATAAACGTTTTCCAATCTTCTCTAAAAGTATGTTCTTCTTGTTCTCTTATTCTATAGGTTAAGTCTGCAAGCTGAGCATATTCTGTCAGCTTAAGTTGCCATTCTTGTTTGGTTGGGACCTCACTCATTTTCCATTTTGGGGCTAACAAAACACGGGCCGCAGTAGTGGCATACATAAATAACCTTTTTTGACACCTGGGAATTTTGGTCTGAATTATCCCCAACAGAAATTACTCTGGGTGTTTTTTTGGAGGGGAAGTACTTTTAAACATTTTTTTTTCAATTCATTATGGATCACTTCCCAATCGCCCACCATCTTCTTAACTATGAGTAGCCTGAGGAAAGGGCTCTGAAGGAAAGTATGCAATAAGAGCCTGGTGGATCCAGTCCAGCATCGTGTTCTCACAGTGGCCACCCAGAAGCCTGTGGGGAACCAAAGGACCAGAGCACAAAAGCCTTCTCCCACCCTGCAGTTTCCAGCAACCAGTATACAGAAGCATTAGTGCTCCTGACCATCGGAGAGCATAGCCATCATGGCTAGAAGGCCCAGTCACTCAACCCTTTTTATAGCACTGGACAATGCTTACTGACCCCAGGAGCATGTAACCAACCTTGCAACACTCACCTTTAAAATCTGGGAGGTGTGCAAAAGAGTTCCCTAAACAGATGACAGCGTCAAAGCCCTTGCCAGGCTTCTCTAGGTCCTGTGACAGGGTGAGCCAGTTCGCCTCCTCAATGACTGTGGAACAAAAAAAAGTGTATTGAACGCATGGAGGAGAGTTCTGCTTTCTCTAGCCAACGCTCTGCCTCCTCACATTTTCTGCAGCTGGAGGATTTTACGTTCCTCGTGCAGAAGGACAGTGAAAAGTGCCACCTTAAAGGAAAATAGCGCTTAGTTGGGAAGCCTCTTATCTGTTATGAAATACGATGTGCTAAGCATGAAAATAATCCCCAGGTTTCTCTCTCCCTGCAATTTGCTGCTGAGACTCTTTGAAAGTGCGATTAAGGCAGTGTTTCTCAAACTACAACTCCCATCACCCCTAGCTAGCAGACCAGTGGTCAAGGACAATGGGAGTTGTAGTCCAACAAGTTTGAGAAACACTGTATTATGGTGGAGGGTTTTTTTGGCATAGGCATTAACAGCCAAGGATGGAAACTTCCAGCTTTCTCCATCTTGCTGTGGCTATATGAGGTTTGCTATATTCCTTTTACACCTGGATCAGGAAGGTAGAGTTTGGAGTCTGTGTACTGGGAATTGTGTTGAGAGACAAACCCACAAGAAGGACTTGCATGCAACCGCACTCTCCTCACTTGCAATTCCCAGCTGCAAGTGATCTTCCAGCTTTTCCTGTGTGGCATTCAGATCCTCCCATGGGCTCACAGCACCTACTTTGATGTTAGAGCATTTAACCAATTCGTACATGCTTTCATTTGCTGCTGTGGTCATAAACAAAATTACTGAATTAAATTAAAGCCAAAGCTCGTCTTTCCCCAGGTGCTAATATCGCTTTGCTTTCCACAAACACAGTAGCCAGAACCCAGCGGCTGGGTTACCCATGTCCCCGTTCTGTTCTGATGACAAGCCCACTTGGCGTCAGCTGGCAATACCCCAAAATGATGCAACTTGCAGATGCCATTTAGCCCCAGGTCAATCTGAGTGCAGGAAGGAACCTGAAAGCCAGCATCACCTCTAATTAAAAAGAAGATGCATTGAAAACTGAGTTGGGCACTTGTGACCAGCAGGCAAAAGGAAAGGAAAGGAAAGGAGTCAGACAGCGACATTTCTCTATGGGAAATCTGACAAAAGAGGTTTAAAGACTGTCTCAAGGCAAATCCAAAAAAAGTATTATAAACACTGACAACTGGGAAACACTGGCCTGCGAGCGCTCCAGTTGGAGAACAGCCTTTACGAAAGGTGTCATGGGCTTTGAAGACAAACATGCTAAGAGGAAGGCATGCTTGGCAAATCCACACCGTGATCAACTCCCGCCCGGAAACCAATGTTCCCACTGTGGAAGGACGTGTGGATCCAGAATTGGCCTCCAGTCACTTACGGATTCATTGTTAAAACTGTGTTTATGGAAGACAATCTTACTTGGCTACGAGTGATCGCCAAAGAAGAAGAAGATAGGAAATTTGATTTTAACAGAATTCTGAAGATCACCGACTAGGCTGTTTCAAATCTGTTGTTTCATGGAAATGCAGAAAAGGCACTAGCTGTAGAACTCAGGAACTCAGGTTTTAATAATCAAAAAGAAAAAAATGAAGTTCTTAGCCCTTGCAGTTCAGATAATAGTTTGTTGTTGTTTAAAATCTCCAAAATTTGGAGAAATCTTTGAAGATGGAGTGGAGTTCAGTAAGAATTCCATTGGCACTAAGGCACAGCTTCAGTGCCCTGTAGAGCTCATTACCATGCAGATCACAGGCCCCAAACAAATTATGGGAACATGCACTATTTGTGTAACTTGCAGCTTGCCAAATTTTGCTTATTTCAGTACAGAATTTATTATTAGTGGTAGTTGTTTACACATACAGTCCTAATCACAGAGACAGCATGGACAATTTGAGACACTTGTACATGTAAGCACCAACGTTGAAGTAGATTAATTGATCCAAGAGTCAAACTCTTTTCTTAAGCATCAAGGCAATACTTCTTTGTGAACCGGGTGCTATTTATTCCCCTCTCCCTATATCGTAAATCACACAAAGACCCAACGGTGTTTAAATTTCACTGATCGGGTTTCAAAAGGCAGAGATATTTTTCAACCCTGTTTTTCTTTCTAGTGCACATATAACTGCACGATATTGTGAAGTCAGGAGGGGCACCATACTCTTATTTCAGGCCAAAGATGGGACTAAGATGAGCGTCTCCTTGCGCCCTTTGCAGGTAAACAAGCCAGGCAAAGACACAAACACCAGACCACACCAAGTTTAGTCCTGAAAAAGGGATGTGTCAACAAGGAGCTCATTACAGCATTGACATTCTGCCAGTTGCTTCAGCAGCACTGATCATATTTCGGCCTGTATACATAAACTTGCTTGCTAACAAATGCAAGCAGAACTTTCAAGAGATGCTCGGACCCCAATTATTTGAAGTGTTCAAAATTTGACTCCTCAGCTACCCAGGGCAAGAACAACTGCAGATGTTACTGGCTTGGGCCACAATTCTGATTTACATGTTTGCATCCTTAGCAAGAAGCTTACAGATAATTATGACTTAAGTGCAGCAGCAAACTTTTTTTTTTTTTTTTTGCCTGTACAAAATTAACAAACCACAAGCAATTACTAAAATAATACAGCACTGTTTAGAGCAAACCTGGGCTTTATTGTATGATGCAATAAGCAACTAAAGTTTCAGAAGCTCTATCCTTTTAAGCTGCCAAGGCAAATTTTAATAAATGGGATTGAGATTTAAAGGTACACATGTTCACTTTGAGGTGATATTTATTTTCCTGGTGTGTTACTGCAGAAAATACTCTATCTCACTTTTATTAAGATTATTAATAAGGGCATTATTAATCAAATTGCTACCTTGCCTTTCCTCCTAAACCTGTGCCATTCCACATGGAACATACCCAAGAAACCATCTATCAGTCTGTTTTAGTAGCAAAGCAAATCTGTTTACATGTAACGAAGCAGATGGTAAATCAGCCAAAAAAATATTTGGTCAGTTGTTTGTCTTAACCAACGATGACAAGATTTTATTTTGTATGCTTCTCATGCTCTGGGGCCCTGTGAGTTACAGGTATCTATGACCCTTTTTTCTGGTGGTGCCCACCCTGTGGAACACCCTGCCACAAGACCAGGTGTCAGGCCTCATGACTGTTCTGTTCTACCCAGCTGCTAAAAATGTGGCTGTCAAAAATTATTGCACACAGAATGCACACAACACAAAAAGACTTTCAGGTGGTTCTTTTTCAGCTCTGCTATTATTATAGGTTTATTAGGATGTTTTCATTTTGATAGCTGCTCGGGAGCTTTGCAACTGGGGTACTGCTATTTTGCGTTAACATTTTGATCTAATGACAGGTTGGGATGGGGAATGCTATACACTTCAACGTTGCAGCAATGCTTGGTTTTGTCAGTCGCCTTGGGCTTCTTTTGAAAAGTAGGCGGGATGCAAGATTTTTAATAAAAATAGGTAAAATACCCCAATGGTCGAAAGCGTCCTCTTTTCGGCGGTTCCATCTCTCCTTCAGGGCATATTTGAGCATCTTGTCACTCGCATCCACGCTAGTGACCCTGAATCCTTCCTCAACAAGCATGATGGAGTCCACGCTGCATGAGATAAAAGTGTTCAGGTATTTGGATTAAACAATCCCCCAAGTAAACTCAGTGCAGTTCCCTGCATTGCTATTCAGTAGTGAGAGCAGATCATAGAATCACAGAGTTGTAGGAAGGGACCACAAGGGTCATCTAGCTCAACCCACTGCAATGCTGCAGGAATCTTTTCCCCAACCTAGGACTCGAACCCATGGCCCTGAGATTAAGTGTCTCATGCTCTACCAACTGTGCCCCTACATCCGTGCTTGGTATTCACAGTGGGGAGGAGTCCCAGTCAGATGAGAAATAATCACTCCAGAACACTTAAAATTACCAAAAAGAATAGCTTTCATTTTTAAGCCTGCCTGGTCAAATGATCACAGGAGGTTAAGATGTGTTTAAATTCCCCACCGGGAGAGATACGGGTGGCAAGGCCTGCCTTTTAAACAACGGAAGGAGAAAGCCAGAAAGGGGGATACTGTAAACTGCCCTGTGATCCTCAAATGGAGAGCGGTATACAAATTTACTAAGTAAATAAATGAAGGAGGAGGAGAGAGCTGAGGCAAGGAGCATGGGAACCGGTCACAGCACATTAAAAAGCGCAGACAGGGCCGGATTTAGATGATGTGAGGCCCTAGGCTACTGCACTTGTGAGGCCCCTCCCAATCTAGAAGAAAATGGAAGAGTGTTATAAACAAAACTGAGTGAAACCAAGAATGATGATGGATATTTAAAATTCTGCAGCTCACAATTTCTCCTCTAAAGGTCATCAGAAAACTTCATCAAAATTTGTTTGTCTACGTTTGCCACTTTCAATGTGCGCCCCCCCCCCCCAGTCTACAATCGTGGCCCTTAATTCATTTTTTTTATTCTTTTGAGTCTTTAAAAACAACTCTCTCCAAAGCAGTTAGTGACCATAAAGCTATGAAATAGCCGCAAGATTGTTTCCACATTAGGAAAGGCCATCTGAAATTTTTCCTTGTATATAATTTGATAAAGGTCTGTATGAGACAGAGAGTGCTCTGCTGTAAGCCTATGGCTTTATCTCATGTACAGGTGAAAGTGCAAAGTTTAAGTTTCAGGTCCATATCTTCTGGGTATGCTTCCATCAACAATTGCTTAATTTCTTGCTTAGATGCTATCAGAAAAGCAAGAATGGAAAACAATTGTGCAACATCACTGTACACAGTACTTCTTTCTAAATTGGCTGCATCTAATATAGGAATAAAGGACTTTATCCTAAACTTACCTCTTGAAGAAAGTGCATCTAAGGCCCTAGGCTTCAGCCTACTTAGCCTATACATAAATCTCCACTGACAAGGTGTCATATTCCTAAGCGGGAGGGGGCGCCTCTCCCATAACAAAGCAATGGGGGCCCTTTCCTTTCATTTAAAGCACGACACGCATTTGAAGCACACGCCTTCAAAGAATCCTGGGAAGTGGAGGTTTGTTAGAGGGCGCTGGGAATTGTAGTTTGGGGATTGCAGTTACCAGGATTCTTGGGTGCGGGGTGTCGAGCCATGTGCTTTCAATGGGGGGGGGGAGGTCCTGATCAGCTGCCGCGTGCGTGGATCCGGATTAGACCACCCTGAGAAACAAACTCCCCTGGGGAGAAGGGAGCCCAGGCCTTCAAGCTGGGTCATGATCCAGCACCCACCAGCACCGCCTCCTCCTGCTGCCCTGTGACTCACCCAGTGCCGCAGGCCACGTCGAGCACCGTGTTGCAGCGCTGGGCGCGCAGCAGCGACACCAGCCAGTTCTTGTACTCGGCGGTGCGGCTCCGCGTGTCGCCGATGTAGAGCTGCCAGACCCGCGCCGCGCGGCCGTCGGCGTACTGGTCCGGCAGCCCCTCGGCCGCCACGCCCAGAGAGCGGGTCCGGTAGATGCTGTCCACCATGGCGAGCGCACAGAGGCTCCTGCGGGCGCCCACGGACGGAAAGGAGAGCGCGCGTTGAACCCACGAGCGCGCGCCTGGCAGCCGGTGGTGGTTCTGTTACTCCTGCAGCCGAGCCTGGGCAGCTGCGCGCAACAACAAGCCCCGGCAGCCAGCCCAGCAGGGGCAGCCCCGGCACCGCCCCTTCGACCCTGCAGCTCGCCAATCAAATGCCGCAGCGCCGGGCACACCCGCTGCCGGGCCCCGCCTCTCTCCTCCCCCCACCTCTTGCGTGTGCACCGCCCCCCAGTCTACTGTTTCCAAGCCGGAGGGCGGCAGCTCAGCGGCTCGTGTTGCTTTGTCACCTGCGCCCCTTGCGCACCTGCTCGAGGAAGCCCTATAAAGTATGTGCATGTGTTTAGAGATGGCCACTTGAATAAAATATTGGGGAGGGGGACAGGTAAGACCCGCTGGGCCCCCTCAAATATTTAATTGGGGATGGGACCGGGTTCCCTAGGAGTTGGATGTGTACACGTAGATCACAGTTTTTAAGAAATGCAGCCAAGATCGAAAACAGGAGGCGGCCTATGAACGCATTTGCAGGTGGGGGGGGGGGAGAGAATAAAATTGTAGAGTTGGAAGGGACGCTGAGGGATGCCTAGTTCAACCCCCTGCAAAGCTGGAATATGCAGCTGTTCCATATGGGCATGGAGCCTGCAACCTTGGTGTTATCAGCAACACGCTCTAATCAACGAAGCTATCCAGGTTTCATTGGTTTTTGTCATGTATTTTGTGTTTTTAGCTTCTGTTCTTATGCTGTGAACCGTGCTGGGATCTGCGGGTGAAGGGACGTATACAAATTAAATAAATAATTTATTTCTCATTATGTATTTATGTATTCATTTCATAAGATTTCCATGCCGCTTGTTTCCGAAACAATAAAATTATTGCTTATTGCTTATTTAGCCATAAAGCAACTGTGCGAAAAACAAATTAACTCATACAATTTTTCTAAATTTCCCAGGGAACGTAGACTCAATAAGAATGTATTCAGCAGGGGCCAAAAAGAATACAGTGAAGGCACCTGCCGGATTTCACTAGAGAGGGAGTTCCAAAGTGCCATTGATCTGAAAGTAAAGCCAAAAGTGGGGTGCACCTTTTCTTGACATTGGTTTGAACAGCCATTGTATCCTCTGTTCAATTAACTTACTGAGATCTAGTCCAAAATCAGAACAAGGGGGTAAGATTGTGCTGTCTCTGCCTACGGCAAATTGGTCTGAGATTGGAAACGAGCCCCTCTCATCACAAACATATGCATTCCCATCACTTTATTTCACAAATCTCCCACCTGCACAGCTTCCTGTGTTTCTCGTTTCTTAGGTGGCACAGGCCTCCTTTGTGTTTTGTATTTTTAAATACACAGAGATCACACAGAATATAGCCTGCATACAATTACTAATGACACTAGAAGTCAATTTACATTTATAGTCCATTTGGGTATGTCATGCGGTAGCAGTTGCTAAAAAAATAATAATGACAAGTGTTGCCTACTTCCTTTTGTTTCCAGACCTGCCTCGCTTATTTTTTGTTTTCCTTTCATGTCCCTAAAGACCTGCTCAGTTCTGTTTCTCTTCTGTGGCTTTGGTTCTTGGAAGAGAACGCTTGAGGAACTGGAGAAACCAAAAGGAAAGGAAAGGAAAATATTAGCATTGAGGGAGTGCCTTTGAATTATAGGAATACGAATCAGAACTGAAACAAATTGAATAGGGAGGTTATGCAAAACACCAGCCCAGAGAGTCCTGTTGCAGCACCTTGATGAAGTCTAACAAATTTATTATGGCTTAAGTTTCCATGGACAATAGATAAGATAGATTCATTAAGTGTTATCTGGATTTGCAGCTGCATATATGCCTGGTTGGGTAGAGGTGGGGATTGTAAGAAATGAGGTAAGAGAGAAATGGAACACAAGAAAGTACAGACAGTGATTTCTGATGGCAGATATCCCGGCACTGGTAAGCCGATTAATATATACAATAAGCTAAGAATCCTTTGTCTCAGTTTGGTATACTAGTGATAGCACTGGGACTCTGAGGGTATTGTAGTTTAATCCTTTTATGTGGCAGTCTCCTTTTGAAGTTCCTTTGCTCCAGGATGGATGCTTTAAAGTTATTTAAACCTTAAAGGGGCAAAGCATATTCCTACATCAGCAAGTTGCTTCCTATGTTAAGATCTCTGAAATAAAATGTATGTCAATGACAGGAGTCAAGCAATGGAGGAGCAATGGGGGGAAAGGTCTTCAACTTGCCTTCTTCCCCCCCTCCACCCATTATTGTAGTTCTACTGTTCCCAGAATTATTTGGGAAACAGCCACAGCTTTAAATGTGTGGTATATACACAGCCTGAGTTGTCAGAGCTGGCATCTGGGCCTGCCACAGGAGCCGTTCCCCCTGACCATATATCTACTGAAGGGTCTGTCACTGGTGGTGAGCAACTGTTTTAGGTTTGGGGTGATATCTGTCAGCTTAGCATCAAAGGGCTGTGGGAGGCAAATGTTGTAATGCAGAAGGCACTGTAATAGTAATTTATTATTTGTACCCTGCCCATCTGGCTGGGTTTCCCCAGCCACTCTGGGTAGCAGCTTCCAACAAAGATTAAAAATACATTAAAATGTCACACATTAAAAATTTCCCTGAACAGGGCTGCCTTCAGATGTCTTCTAAATGTCAGGTAGTTGTTTATCTCTTTGACATCTGATGGGAGAGCGTTCCACAGGGAGGGTGCCACCACCTAGAAGGCCCTCTGCCTGGTTCCATGTAGCTTAGCTTCTCGCAGTGAGGGAACCACCAGAAGGCCCTCGGCGCTGGATCTCAGTGTCTGGGCAGAACGATGGAGGTGGAGACGCTCCTTCAGGTATACTGGGCCAAGGCCGTTTAGGGCTTTAAAGGTCAACACCAACACTTTGAATTGTGCTTGGAAACGTACAGGGAGCCAATGTAGGTCTTTCAGGACTGTCAGCCACCCCCCGTCACCAGTCTAGCTGCCGCATTCTGGATTAGTTGTAGTTTCCAGGTCACCTTCCAAGGTAGCCCCACGTAGAGTGCACTGTAGATCATTAGACCACTGCTGATACATTTGAGTGGTTTCATCTGGGAAATGTGAGTGCCAAGCAAGCGGTGTTCTATTATGTTCTCTCTTTCAGGCCTGTCCTGTAGCAGCTTATTCCTGGGCACCAGCCTGGTCTTGCCAAACTTTCTTTTCACTTGGGCAAGTATTGTAGCTTGAAGGCCGCCTGCTGTAAAAGCCCTGAGGTGTGAATCCTGTCCTAGGAATCTGAACAGCTACAGCTGTTTTGTAGATAGTGGAGGTTGTTCCATTTGGGCAAATGGTACATTGCCCCACTAACCTCACTCTGCCTCCAGCCAGCTGCCCTGTGCCTTGCCTTCCTTCTTTCTCACAACTAAGTCAACGGTCTTGGTCCTTTTGGCCTCTTAATGTGCATTAGAAGGCCGCCACTGACCACAGACAATGGATTTTGTCATGCTCCTGGGCGGAACCATGAAAGTATGCATCGTGCCCAATGGGTTTCCTATATAAATGTTTACACATATAAATTCTCACACGTACATTCCATATTTTATTTCTGTACACCTTGTTTGGGTATCCCTTGAATGCAATGCACTTTACAGATTCTGCAATGAAACAAATCAAGGGGTGCCAATATGCCCATTGTTTGCCCTCTCTCTTTGGCAGTCAAAACATTTGTCAAGCATATATGGTTGCGGCTGCCGAGACCACATAACACCGGTCTTGAAAGACCTACACTGGCTCCCAGTATGTTTCTGAGCACAATTCAAAATGTTGGTGCTGACCTTTAAAGCCCTAAACGGCCTCAGTCCAGTATACCTGAAGGAGCGTCTGCACCTCCATCGTTCTGTCCGGACACTGAGGTCCAGCTCCGAGGGCCTTCTGGCAGTTCCCTCACTGAGAGAAGCCAAGTTACAGTGAACCAGGCAGAGGACCTTCTCAGTAGTGGCGCCTTCCCTGTGGAACACCCTCCCACCAGATGCCAAAGAGAAAAATAACTACCAAACTTTTAGAAGACATCTGAAGGCAGCCCTGTTTAGGGAAATTTTTAATGTGTGACATTTTAATGTATTTTTAATCTTTTTTGGAAGCCGCTTCCCAGAGTGGCTGGGGAATGTTTAATAGGTTATTGTATTTTAGTGTTTTGTTGGAAGCCGCCCAGAGTGGCTGGGGAGGCCCAGCCAGATGGGTGGGGTATAAATAATAAATAATTATTATATAAATTATTATGGAAGATGGGCACAATGGGAGGATGGCTGGGTAATATGCACGTTGCTTTTCACTGTCAAGGTTGCATCCAGATGGCAGCTTCTACCAGTGGCTGCAGCGACAAAGCCCGTGTCTTGCAAGGTTCCATATTACAATTGCCATTGTCAACTGCACCTGCCCTGACGACGCTACCAATTTGTTGGGCTGGCACAACATGTGTGCCTTCGAAGGCACCAAATCCACACACTCGACATTTGTAGAAATCCTCCTTCCTGGAAGCGGCTTTTTAAAAACAAGGTGCTCATTCAAAACTCGTTAACGCATGATGTGATCCCTGTTTGCTTCAAGCGCACACAACTAGTATGGAGGTAGAATCCACCTGGCCCTGACCCCTCTCTCAAGCTGATGCCCACACAGCTCTCGCTGCCTTAGAGACCAGGGCCCTCTTCCAGCTTTGAGAGGGTCAACCTTTGCTCGTTTGGCAGCCACACTTTTGTTTAATATTTGAATTGGGGGTGGGTGAAGCTGGGGATCAAGGAGAACCTGCATCATCCAGGAAGAGGCAAGAGTTGGCAAGAATCGGGAAAGAGATGACAAAACCACCGATGCGAAACGAAGTGTGTTGTTTACTTAACAAAAGCAACTGGGCAAAAATGTGTTGTGAAACCCAGCGGCTGCTATTTAAACAGCGGCAATGTTGCTGCCGGCACAACCCTACCAGTTTCCAATGAGAAAAAGAAGACACGCTGGCTGCAGAGATGTCCTGAGAGGTGGCTGTGGGGGGCGATTGAGGAGGGATAGACCTCGTGCTTTTTGCATCGAAAAGGTCCCAGGTTCAATCCGTGGCAAATCCAGATTTTAAAAATAAAATAAGGCTCAAAGGGCAGGTGATGGAGGATCTGCTGTGATGGAAGATTAACAAGGGGTTAGATGTATGGAAGTGAGAGCTGGACCATAAAGAAGGCTGATCGCCGAAGAATTGATGCTTTTGAATTCTGGTGCTGGAGGAGACTCTTAAGAGTCCCATGGACTGCAAGAAGATCAAACCTCTCCATTCTGAAGGAAATCAGTCCTGAGTGCTCACTGGAAGGACAGATCGTGAAGCTGAGGCTCGAATACTTTGGCCACCTCATGAGAAGAGAAGACTGTGTTGAGAAGACCCTGGAAAAGACCCTGATGTTGGGAAAGATTGAGGGCACAAGGAAAAGTGGACGACATAGGACAAGATGATTCGACAGTGTTCTCAAAGCTACCAGCATGAGTTTGGCCCAACTGCGGGAGGCAGTGGAAGACAGGAGTGCCTGGTGTGCTCTGGTCCATAGGGTCATGAACAGTCGGACACGACTAAACAATTAAACAACAACAACAACAACAACAACAGATCGGTGTGGGGAAGCTTAAACCCAGGGGACAGGTCTAGACAGGCCTCTTAATATAGCTCTTAGGAACACCCTGTCCCCAGACCACATAACTCACTGCCTCTCTACTGCACCCTTGTTGACTGGTTTTGCCTGATTAGAAGGTGCCCTTGAACTTTGTTAATGCTTTTTTGCTTGTCTGGACAGAGGAGTGTGTGTGTGTGTGTGTGTGTGTGTGTGTGTGTGTGTGTAAAAGTGAATGTACAAAGGTAACCTTTACCCTTGCTGCTCCGCCCCCACTCTTGCCTCTGGCTCCGCCCACCACAGGTTGCCCAGAAGGGAGTACTGCAAAACATTGCACGGCCAAGCAGTTCCACGTGGTGTGATGCAGCCTCCTGTGGAATCAAACCTTGAGCACAAGTGCAATGGCTTCTCTATTATATGCACCACTTGAGAGGGCAGGGTATGCATAACAACCCTTCAAGCTTGGTGTTGATTTTTGGTTGCAAAGCCAATAATTTTAATAATAAGTGAAACCTAAAGTATATTCAGCCACCAACAGGGTTTCTGATTCACCTCACTTAAATCAGAGGTCAAGTTCTAGGGCTCCTGTATTTGAGATTACGGCACCTGCGGATTTTTCTTCTTCTTCCCCCTGTGACATTTGCTGGGGGGAAAAGAAAGACAGGCTTCTGTCAATGGGGTATAGCTTAAAATCATTATAATAGCATTATTTTCACCTAAAGGCAATTTTCATATATATATTATTTTAAAAAATCAGAGTTAGCCACATGTCATTAACATAACTGTCATGAACACCAAATAATAGTGTTAACAATTCCACATAGGTAATGCTGACTTTTTGATAATAAATATGAAAACCATCCTTATAAACTATGAAAGTTGTTCAGTTATAATTACTGTTCCCTCAAATCTACCATGGTTTAATACACTGGGATGTTTACTGGCTCTTCAGTTTAATTGGATTTGGCAAGATTTGTGCCATGTTCTGCCTACAGTCTCAGCGTAATGCTGGTGGTCAACAAGAGGTTTAAAGACTGTCTCAAGGCAAATCTTAAAAAATGTAGTATAAACACCAACGATTGGGAAACACTGGCCTGCGAGCGCTCCAGTTGGAGAACAGCCTTTACCAAATGGGCTTTGAAGACACTCGAACTCAGGATGCAAGGGAGAAACGTTCCAAGAGGAAGGCACGCTTGGCAAATCTACACTGTGATCAGCTCCTGCCCGGAAACCAATGTCCCCACTGTGGAAGGACGTGTGGATCCAGAACTGGCCTCCGCAGTCACTTACAGACTCATTGTTAAAACCGTGTTTATGGAAGACGGCTACGAGTGGTCGCCAAAGAAGAAGAACAGTTTCAGCTTGGTGGGGTGCATGCGCCCGCTTCTGTTGCACCTGATATGGTGACTTTGTCTGGAATTGTACAAAGATTGTTATTTTTAAAACATTTTTTCAGCTATTCGTTGGGAAATCTTGATTAAAAAATTAAAAGTTCTCACCGAAGGGGCATTCAGAAACAAGGTGGTCATCAAATAATCCCAGCATTGCATAAAAAGCTTCCAGAAGCTATATATATCTGCATCTATATATAAATATAATAACAGATCAAAGCAGATTTGAGCAATTCAGAAGGCGTTCCCACCGCACAAAGCCTCCCGTTTCAAACTGATCCCACATTTGTTTTCACATAAAGTATAATCTGCGACAAACACCTTTCGCAAGCAAAAGACGTGTCTGTGAGTCAAGCAGCAAAAAGTCTCACAACCATATTGAAAAAATATACTTAGTATGAAGTCATTTTACATGACACCACCTGACTAGCTGGAAATGCCCACTGAATGACACAGCTGCAAATCTGGCATCAAGAGATGTAGACTATTACGTAGCTCTTCTGGGAGTGTGTTGTTTTTATTTAACTGAACAACAAGACCAGGAAGAGAAACTACTGCAGGGAGAGCCAAACTAGATACGACATTATGAGATTCCAAGTTACACTCACCTCTATGTGGATGTTAATCGTGAAGGCATAGGTTTCTGTTGCTGGGCACAGAATGTTTGTATTTTGCTTAACACGTCACCCAAGTCTTGTCTTTTGGGGCATTGGGAGAGCAGCCTGTTTCTTGCTCCACATTCCTGCCTCTCTGGTCCAGACTGCATCTGCTCTCGCTCTTCTCTATCTGGTTTCATACCAACCCTCACTCACAGGCTATTTGTCCATTGGACACTGGGATGGGGGAGTGTTTTCCAGCCCCAAAGCCCCATCGCCTTCTGGGCAAACTTGGCCGGCTTGCTCCTGCAAGCGATCTCATTCAGGCACACAGGTGGTAACAGCAGCCCGTTACTGTACAGAAATCTTTCGCTTGGTGTGCGAGTGAGAAGCCATCAGCTGCTTTTTAGACTCAACCTCAAAAATGCTTCTTGCTTTTGTGGATACAGAGGAAAACCTTAGAATGACCCCAACAAAGAGCTCCTAAAACTGTGACAAGCCAAGATACGGGAATTTATATGAATGGAGACATTTGCCTTTCAGCAGTTGAACACCAGAAGACACATTTTTAGAGCTATGATTCCCCTGATTGATAAAATAGGGGGAGGGGGTTCAACCACCAAGAGACTCTGAACAGCCACCATATTCTTATACTAATTTATACACAAAGCATGATGTATTCCTAACATTGTGCAGGAGGGAGAGTACTTTACCTTTCCCCCCAATGGTGTTTTCGTGTGTTTGAATGCCATATGTTGGCTTACTAGCAGTACATGTGACAAGGATCCAGTGGTCTTGGTGGACTACAAGCTTAACATGAGTCAACAGTGTGATGCAGAAGCAAAACAAACTAATGCTATTCTAGGCTGCATCAACAGAAGTATAGTGTTCATATCAACGGAAGTAAAAGGTAAAGGGACACAGGTGGCGCTGTGGTCTATACCACTGAGCCTCTTGGGCTTATCAATTGGAAGGTCAGCAGTTCGAATCCACTCGACGGTGGTGAGCTCCCGCTGCACTGTCCCAGCTTCTGCCAACCTAGCAGTTCAAAAGCATGCCAGTGCAAGTAGATAACTAGGTACCATTGTGGTGGGAAGGTAAACAGCATTTCTGTGCGCTCCGATTTCTGTTAGTGTTCCGTTGCGCCAAAAGCGGTTTAGTCATGCTGACCACATGACCCAGAAAGCTGTCGGTGGACAAATGCTGGCCCCCTCGGCCTGAAAGCGAGATGAGCGCTGCACCCCTTAGTCGCCTTCGACTGGATTTAACCATCCAGGGGTCCTTTACTTTTACATTTTTACCATGAATGCGTTAGCTGAGATTCCTGCATTGCAAGGGGTGGGACTAGATGACCCTTGGTCCCTTCCAAGTCTATGAATAAAGAGGTTTAAAATGACCCTAAGAACAGTCAGCTAGATCTTGGCAATGGCTCATCTGATGATCTGTAACAGCGTCCTGTTCTCTGAGTGGCCAACCAAATGCCTGCAGGAAACCCACTAGGAGGACCAGAGCAAAAGAGCATTCTCCCCTCTATGGTTTCCAGTAATTGGTATGATAATCCATCTGGTTATGATCAGCGCTGTTATTTAACCTTCAGAAGCTGTGCCTGAGTTTGCTTCTCTGCCCCCTCTTCCCTCCCCACCTCTTTTCCCTTACGTGTCATGTCTTTTCAACTGCAAGCCTGCCGGCAGGGACTCTCTCGTCTTAAATGCATCTGCCACAGCTGCAACTAAACATGTCTCTCCTGTATCGGTCTTTACAGCCACAGAAGACACTGTAACTCTCCAATGGCTTGGTTTTACCCCTGATGGCACACTCCTCCACTGTCTTTTGGAACGAGACAGACGCCAGCCGAAGTAAAATGCAGCAAACATTTCAAACACATTTGGTCGCCTGTATTGATCATCTGTTTGAGCTTCTCAAGAGGATAGTTTTAACCTCTTGCCAAAAGAGAAAAGGAGGGCTAACTGGGCCTCCTTGGAGAAGATAATCTACAGCCTGGGAACCAAGGCCCTACCCTTAGCAACACCAAGGCTATGGTGTAGGGCTCGCATTTCCGATCTCACTAGCACCATCTGCTGCTTATTCCATAAATGGTTTTGCTTCCTTTCCCTCTACTTGCGCTGGCTGCCAGAATGTCAGGGACAGAGGCAGGTGCCGCAATGGGCATACGCAGGTGCTGGACCTTGCATGCGCAGTCAGGCATCTCTTTTTGCAAGCACCACACCTGCAAGGAGTTTATCACAGGAAGATGTTCACCCCAAATATACACAACACACTCACTGGAAATAAAGAACACAGAATGAGTTTCTGCCTTGATTTCCAAACGCCTTTGGAGAGCGAGACAGATGAGATAATTCAGAGAACAAAGCGTATATGGGGTTAACCTCTCCAGCTACCTTGGAATTGAAGAGGTTGACCCATAATAATAATAATTTTATTTATACCCCGCCCTCCCTGGCCAGAGCTGGGCTCAGGGCGGCTAACACCAATAAAATTACAATAAAAATATAATGGGGGGGACACACAATTTAAAATACAGGTTAAAATGCAATTTAAAATGCAGCCGCATCTTAAAAGTAGCGCATGGATCAAAACTGTACGGGGAGGGAAAACATAAGGGTCAGACTGAGTCCAAACTAAATGCCAGGTGGAACAGCTCTGTCTTGCAGGCCCTGCGGAAAGATGTCAAGTCCCGCAGGGCCCTAGTCTCTTGTGACAGAGCGTTCCACCAAGTCGGGGCGAGTACTGAAAAGACCCTGGCCCTAGTTCAGAAAGTTGGCTGATTTTAACAACGAATTCCTGTATCCCTCCTTACGAAAGGGCACATGGATTTGTTTTACATTCATATGATTAGTGAGTTATTTGCTGGATTGCCGTGTTATGTTTTGAAGTGATTATTTGCCACCATAATGTGTTGGTTTCCTTTTTTGTCGTTCTTTTTGTAGTCACTTAGAGCATTGCTTATATCAAAAAGCAGCATACAAATCTAAATAAAGAAATAATAAACATTAGAGGACTTTAAAAAAAAACCCCAGACTGCTCCCTCCTGCCTGATCCATAGCTGGTAGGTGGCATGGGACTCACATTATGTCACAAATGTGACTGCAATTATAAAAACTTGCAGTTTCTAAAACATTTAGGAAATAGATGAGAAAAAAGAATAAATAGTTAACTGGGATATGCAGGGAAAAAGAAAGAGAACAAATTTATGGAACTGCAGAAGGAGAGGGAGGGAAGTGGGAGATTTAAGATATAAGAATTCTTTTCTTTTGCTGAAATGTTTATTTCTTATAATTAAAAACCATGAATAGAACTTTAAAAAAGAACTGTGACTGCAAAATTCAGACCTTGTATGTCCAAAAGCCGTAATCATACACTTCTGCAATAAAGGTAAAGGTACCCCTGATCATTAGGTCCAGTTGTGGCCGACTCTAGGGTTGCGGTGCTCATCTCGTTTTATTGGCCGAGGGAGCCGGCATACAGCTTCTGGGTCATGTGGCCAGCATGACTAAGCCGCTTCTGGCGAACCAGAGCAGCACACGGAAACGCCGTTTAGCTTCCCGCCAGAGCGGTACCTATTTATCTACTTGCACTTTGACGCGCTTTCAAACTGCTAGGTTGGCAGGAGCAGGGACCAAGCAATGGGAGTTCACCCCGTTGCAGGGATTCGAACCACCGACCTTCTGATCAGCAAGTCCTAGGC
The DNA here is from genome assembly GCF_964188305.1 of Podarcis bocagei. Taxonomy (NCBI): domain Eukaryota; kingdom Metazoa; phylum Chordata; class Lepidosauria; order Squamata; family Lacertidae; genus Podarcis; species Podarcis bocagei. The sequence continues at coordinate 92,388,434 of NC_138127.1, forward strand.
TCTGTGGTTTAACGCTCCAGGTATATGGACAAAAGACATATAGGACAGGAAAGGCTGTTTGCTTAAGAGGAAGTGCAGAAGAGGAAGCACACGGTGAATTGCAGGAAAGCTCTCCTAAGTATTCAATACAGAAAATGACCTTTAACTGAACGTCCAACTTTTAGGACTGGCAGGTATTTGCTGGGGACAGTGCCTATCTCTTTAAAAAGCTCTGACAAAAATGAGAATGGACTGAGTTGCCCTTTAAAAAGCCCTGAGATTGCCAGCTGCTGGTCTACTTGCCCAGCCAAGGAATGTAAGAAACTGCTTTATATGGAGTCAGACCACTGGTCCCTCTCACAGAGTGGCCATCTACACCAGGGGAAGCCAACCTTTTAGGATTTTTGAGCAAGCGCTGCAGTCACACATGCGCCCGTCGGTTCCTTCTTCACTGGATCAGTCTGGCTCCCCAGAATAGATCACTTTCCCAGAACCTGGTTCCAGCAGAATTAACTTGAGCCTTGAAAAGATCACACAGCTGAAAAGGGAATAAAGCATCACTCTTCCAACTTCCTCCTTCTGCTCTATGTATTTTCCAAGGGAGAAACAAAGGTTATTATGACTGTATTGCAACCTTTTTCCTCAAAAGATTCACAAAGGTAAATATCATTCATATAGCAGTGCGGGGAAAGAAAGCCAATGGAAGGGCCGGATGGAGCACAAATTACTCAAAAACTCTTTTATTTTCACTCTTTGCAGGACTTCAGGAAACAGGAAGAATGGTCATCGCAGCAACAGAAAGCACATGTTTCTAAGGGAGGGGAGGCAAGAGAAACATCATCAACCTGCAAGTCCTCTCCTGACTGGAGCAACTGCAGGAAATGATCCATTAAGGTGAGGAGTAATTCCAAAACAAAACAAAACAACAAAAAGATATCGCAAAAGAAGCACAGTTCCCTTACACGAACAGTACCTTCGCCCTCATTTCCCTCCAAGCAAACGCAGTGATCTGCATGATGAAAAGAAGGACTTTCCAAAATATCGACTTAGGGAATGTACCAAGTTGAGAGCCTGCTATGCTGGCTATAGAGAGGTTATCATGGCTTCAGTCAAATGGGCTGGAGAGCCGAGCTGCCTTGCAACCCAACTTGGATCTCTTACAACTTTCTCCTTACCTTCCACCCGCCCCCCAGTTGCGTTTAGCAGATCAAAGCTCGTGGAGGTGGGGGTCAAATGATGAAAGCAGCGGGATCAGTTTTTGAACACCAGCCACGCAGACTTAGGGAGCCAGTCCTTCAGGCCCTCCTTCTGCCTGGCTTGCTCCTCTAAGCAGGCAAGGGGCTAGCTGGGTTCGGCCCACCCTGCACCTGCGATGAGACACCATAACACTGGGTGGCTAAAGTTCGAAAGGCCACGATCCTTGCCCGTCAGGAACAGCCTGGCACTTCTCCCTCGAGGAAGCTGAGAAATCTCCATCTTGCAACTCGGGTGGGCGAAAGCAATTCTCAGTGGCCTGAATACAAGCTTGCGAGTCCACGCGAGGAAAAGCATGGGTGGCTGGCACCTAGCCTACAGTTCGTCCGGCCTGTGTGAGAGCGGAGCCTCCTTCCCAGCATCCTTTGCTTCATCCTGCTCCTCTGATTGGTCAGGGACCTCTTGGACACTCGGTTTCTCACCCTCCCCTTCTTGCCCTGCTTTGTCCTTGCTGCTCTTTTTGCTTTTCGAAGCCTTCTTGCCTTTGCCCTCCTTCTTCTTAGACTTCCTCGGCCTTGAACTTGCCACGTCCCCTTTCTTGCCAGCCCACTTCTCTGTCAGGCAGCCTGGAGAGAGGAGAGGGGTGGAAAAAGGAGTTTATGCGATTTTGCAATGTCTCCACTCCTCCCTGAGCACACAATTCCAGTTGCCACCTAATTTATTTAGATGAAGTTTCCATTAGGCTTAGGTTACTAGTTAGTACATCTGGTGGTATCATCCAATTGTTTTTGTTGGGACTCCAGATCCCATCAGCCCCAGCCAGCATGGTGGTGGATGATGGGAATTGGAGTCCAACAGCATCTGGAGGGCAGCACATTGACTATGACTGGGTGAATAGAAAACCTGGGACAAAATCATTGCTTTCAGTCACTCACCTCACAAGCTAGCCTTGGGTCAATCACGACCCCTCGGCTCTCACTGTGCTGTTGTGAGGGTAGAAAAATACAAGGGAAGGAAAGCAACAAGCTGCTCCAAGCTCTGTGGACTACAGGCAAGTTAGAAATATGATAAATAAATGTGAGGACTACAATGCCCATCATTCCTGACCGCTGGCCATGATGGCTGGGGTTGATGGGAGTTGAAGTCCAACAACACCTGGGATGGATATTCCCCATTCCTGACTGAAAACCATCTGGATGGTTCTGTGGTGGCCATTTTGCACAGTGGTTCCGTTTCCAGCCCCCACGTACATTGGCGGAGCACACATAAGCCCAGTCTGCACAACCCCCACCCCCCCGTTCCACCCTCTTCCACGTCCAAAAGGACCCGCACACTGGCAGCCACACATTAATTGAACGTGCCTATAATGGCCACCGCCCGTACACATATCCCTGGACCCCAGTAACAGGGCCTGCCACTTCCCAGGAAATATAACTCACTGGTGTCTTTTCCTTTCAAGACGTGGTTTGCACAGAGAAACTGGGAAATGTCTTCTTCCTGATGGTTCCGGTACCAGTCTTCGATCACATCTTCAAATTCCTCCACCATTACCTCACACTAACAGAGAGAGAAAGAGAGAGAGAGATAGAAATCCTCCTTCAAACATCTACTTGTGGCATTTTCAATCACACCGGCAGGTCTGCACACTTTGACACAGCTCCATCGCCACTGCAACCCTAGCTTGGCTGTGACAAAACTGCATTGCATTTTGATCTCACCTGGCCTCCAAGTCCTGCAACCAGATGACCTTCCCTTCCAACTCTACAACTCTATAAATTCAAAGTGGCGTGAAAAGGATCCCCCGGCAGCCTCTCATCTAACCACGGATCACCAGACCTGCCTTGCTTCAGCTAGGTCAAGGCATCCCCAAACCTGGCCCTCCAGATGTTTTGGGACTACAACTCCCATCATCCCTGACCACTGGTCCTGTTAGCTAGGGATGATGGGAGTTGTAGCCTCAAAACATCTGGAGGGCCAAGTTTGGGGGTGCCTGAGCTAGGTTATGCACTAGTTTTCCACCCCCACCAATATCCACGAAAATGTACCTTTGGAACACACCCTGGAAATGTGATTGACAGGCCAGTGGTTTCAGCATTAGATGCAGAATTCTCGCTTTCAGTTCTCCCGTTCGAAAGGAGAATCCTCCAGGACAGCCTTCATCCATCTGGGGCTCCCCGGATGCCTTGGGCCGATGGGAATTGTAGTCCAAAACATCCAGAGAGGCCCAGATTGGTGAAGGTGCTCTAGGAGATCAACCATGAGCTCCAGTTACTTGGAACTCCTGTGCTGCCATCAGTCATGTGGCCTTCACAAAGTGTGACGCCAAGGGCTGTACCTGCTTCTTTAGATCGGCCACTTCCGCAGAGGTTTCATTCCACAGCTCATAAGGGATGTCCATCACCACCTTCACTCCTTTGTGTACCAAGTTATGCAGTGTTTCAAAGGTCTCAGACATACCCTAAAGGAAGTGAGAGAGTTCAGTGGTGTATCCTGGAAGAGCCAAGACAGGCTAAGAAAGCGAAAAGCAGATATTTTTTTTTAAAAATCTGGAAACAAGATGAAATCCTGAGACGTTTCAAACCTTTGCAAATCTGTTGCTTCCCGTTCTCTCTTTGTGCAGGTTGTATTCCAAAAGCCTCTTGCAGATGTTTTCTGTCACTTCAATAAGGCGAATGTCCCTGCAGACAAAAAAAGTGTATTTGTGAGTGGCAGGATCTCTGTATGAGTGTCCAATGACACAAGTATAAAACAACAGCTGGTAGAATGTACCTCAGCACTTTATCATCTCACAATTTACTGCTTGAGATCAATTTCCATGTGTTATGGGACTTTGCTAGTAAGAGCTTCTGAATCTGGAATGTAGCTTTCCAGAAAAACCATGAAAATGTGCCTTTCCACAGTCTCAATCAATAGACAGTGTATACGCATACACCCCTGGGACTTCACCTCATTTAATCTGTGAGTTACCTGTCCTACCTTCCTCAAACATGGAGGACTAGAAACATAAAACACAATGCGAACTAGGCACATCTAAGAATAGGACCTAAAGCATCCAATTATGTATGTTAGTTTCACCATATCAATGGGACTTAGGGTGTCCAATCTTTACTGAAAGGTCACTTTTTTTGCCTGCATGTTGGGGGAGTCCTATAAATTGCATATTGCACAACCAAAGAGCTCAATCCTGCAGAAGGAATAAGAAACCTTCCTTCCTTGCAGGAACAAATGGCAAGTAGCTTATGGGTGTGAGTTTTTTGCATTTTATATCCTAGCAGACAAAAGTAAGATTCAGGAGAGTTAACACCCTCTCTGAATTACTTACTGACCAATCTATTGCAATAATGTACAAGGTGAAGAATGGCTGCCTCCAAGGGTCTATCAACAGCCTCATTCACTTACGATTTTGTGTACTTGATTTTGGATCCCTTGCCATCCAAAAAGCCGTACTTCGTGTCAATCACCTCCTTGGTCTTACCAGTTTCATCGAAGGAGGATTTCAGTTCCAAAGCCACGTACTTGCACACTAAAGACAGAAAAAACCAATTAGTAACCACTCACATATTTTAATTGGTGATTAAAAGCCAGTAGGTAAGCAGATAACAGAGTTTACAGTGCAGGCAGTATTGAAACAAACAATGGGGTATATTTGGAGAAAATAAGGCAGGGATAGGGAACGTGTTGGGATTACAAATCCCATCATTTTTGACCACTGGCTGTGCTGGCTGGGGCTGACAGCAGCCTTCCAGATGGATTCATCAGCCCCAGCCAGCCTAACCGTCAGGGATGATCCCCAATAACAGTGCAGCAGGTTGAAGGCACCTCTAACCCTCTACCTAAATACCACTCTGGCTTTCACTTCAGTGAACCTCTTCTGCAACTTCCGGCTCATAGTTCTCTCTGTTCCTCTTTAACTTCTTAAGTTCCATTTTTAGTGACAAGGCGCTTTTCAGATCCCCTTTTCACTCTTGACAGCTTTACCTTATGTAAGTGCCCCTGCATAAGCTAGTCTACCTGTAAGCCTGTCATTGTTTCGTGCTGGAAGTCCTTCGCCAAGGGAGGGGAACCTGTGGCTGTCAGACTCCAACTCCCAACAGCCACAGCCAGTATCAAGAAAGATCTGGGATGGTGGTAGCTGTCACCCAGTAAAATACTGGGTGTCACCAATTCCCCATCATTTTACCTTATATAGGGATGTCTATGGCTGGGCAATATGTGGTTTTCAACATAGGAAGCTGCATTACTCCAAGTCAGACTACTGGTCCATCTTGCTCAATACAGTCTACACTGACTAGTAGAACCACTTGCAAGGCAGACGCTCTGCCATTGAGTTACAGCTTTTCCCCATAGGAAGCTTCAGCCCCCTGTTTTTGGCTACCCCTTTTCCTGTCCCTTTACAGTGGTACCTCGGGTTACATACACTTCAGGTTACATACTCTGCTAACCCAGAAATAGTACCTCGGGTTAAGAACTTTGCTTCAGGATGAGAACAAAAATTGTGCTCCGACGGTGCAGCAGCAGTGGGAGGCCCCGTTAGCTAAAGTGGTCCTTCAAGTTAAGAACAGTTTCAGGTTAAGGATGGACCTCTGGAACGAATTAAGTACGTAACCTGCGGTACCAATGTATTTTATTTTGGGCATTTGTGGCCCCACCCTTCATCCAAAAAGGCTCCCAACTGCAGGCTTTTCTTCTTCACCATCATCATCATTATATGTCCTTTTAAATGTGTTTGTGGGAGGGGTGAGAGTTATTGGTTTGTTTTGCTTCTGTTCTTGCTATGATGATGATGATGATGATGCTGTGAACCACCCTGAGATCTCTGGATGAAGGACGGTATAACAACAACAACAACAATTTATTATTTATACCCCGCCCATCTGGCTGACTCTCCCCAGCCACTCTGGGCGGCTTCCAATCAAATGTTAAAAACAGTACAGTACATGCAAATGTAATAAATGAATAATAATAATTCACACGACACGAAAGGAAAGAGGAGCAGGGAGGGATGAGGAAAATCAAAACTCAGGCGCCGATTTCTCCCCTCCCCCCACAGCTCTGCAATAACGGGTGTTTTTTTGGGGGGGGGGCTTCCCTCTCTCACCTTCGCATTTGCTGGGCAGCTTGACCCACTCGCTGTCCTCGGCAATGGCCCCGCCGCGCCCAGGAGCGGGGCCTACCAGCAGGGCGAGCCAGAGCGCGACGGCGGGACCCCAGGGAGCCATGGAGGGAGGAGGAGACCCCCGCGAGAGGCCGCCACGCCGCTACAGTCCTCCAGAGCGCGCACCGCGCTTCCGGGAACCTCCCCCCTTTCCCTTTCCCGCAGCGTAGCTATAACAACCGGAGCCCTTGGCCAATAGCGGCCGGGAACGTGTCACGCCGAGGCCAACGGGCCTGCGCGAGGCGCCCGGTCTTTTGAGATGTCAGCCAATCAGGAGCGGGAGAGGTGGGTGCGCCTCTCCAATGGAGCAGCTTCGCTTTCCCCTCAGGTCAGCCAATGGGAGTGCCGCCAGCGCTGTCCTGTGATTGGTGCTCGCCTCCGTTCGTCTCAGCTCTGGAATGCTCACTCCATTCATTTTTGTAAAAAAGGCATTCACAAATATTTGGCGCAGGTAACGCGCGGGGGTGGGGGTGGGGAGTAGAGAGAATCCTCCTCCCGTCCTTATTCAGATTTTCCATTTATCCAGTTCCAGAGCGGCGGTTCTTTGCGTTCTCAGGCTGCGATCCTGTGTTGTCATTTACATGGGGATAAGTTGGCTCCAACTCAGTGGGATAAGGTAAAAGGTAAAGGACCCCTGGAAGACAGGAGTGCCTGGCGTGCTCTGGTCCATGGGGTCACGAAGAGTCGGACACGACTAAACGACTAAACAACAACAAAGGACCCAGTCATCTCTGACTAAACCGCTTCTGGCGTGACATATATAGGGTCCGTTACTTTTTACTTAATGACATTCTATGCTGCCCATCAACTTAAGTGTTCTAAACGGTTTGCGAACTTACTAAAAACAACAACCCAAACTTACTGAGATGGTTAGGATATACGCAGCTACTCGCTGTTTTTTACTCTCTCCCGTCCCAAAACCTGCAGCTGTTGCGTAAGAGGCTTAAGAGCTTTGGCTTTCAGCTGCAGATGGGAGGACTGAGGTGGGGAGGGGCTTGCCTATTGCTACATAGTGAGTTCGTATTTTGTCAGCATGCGTAATCGCCAACACTCCACTGGCTGTTGCAGCTACCTACCTGCTCCATACATTATTGTTGCAAGCATCCAGGCAGAGGGCCTTCTCGGTAGTGGCGCCTGCTCTGTGGAATGCCCTCCCATCAGATGTCAAGGAAATAAACAGCTATCTGACTTTTAGAAGACATCTGAAGGCAACCCTGTATTGGGTGTGGTATAAATATTACAATTATTATTATTAAAAAATTAAGTAATTTATTTTTGAAAACAGATTTATAGCACCTGTAAAATACAAACAGGAAGAGGGTTTTTGTGATTGTTGTTACAATCCACAATTGCTGCATAAATCCTCATAAAAATGCTAGACATGCTTTGGCTGTTCTGTAAACACACACAGAGCATTTAATTGTATTCATATGTCTGTTAAGTAACAGTTCCAAGAATGTTGGGAAGAACCAACCCCTATCCCATGCCTCCCTTGCATGCACCTTCCTCCTTGCACCTGCCAGGATTCAGAACTGGAGCCCTGCTTGCTAAAGATGGTGTGATGTCTGTCTGTGCCATTCATCCTGTGACAGCTGTTGTTTCACATAGGCAGGGTACCACTGTGACATGATGTTGCAGATGCTGAGCAATGATGATGCACTTGTGATCCTGCACCTAATGACTTCTTATGCAATTAATATTTTGCTACTTTGGAAGGGCTGAAAACCCAGAACCTCGCTCCCTACTACAGAGAAAGGAGTGGAGAACCTCAGGCTCAGGGGGCTGAATATGGTTGCCCAACTCTCAGGGCCCCCCAGGCCACACCCCTCACTGCCCCTGATTTTACCTGGCTGGAAAATGCCCTTAAAATGGATAAATACCTCTTTGCTTGTCTGGCTGGAAAGCAGCGAGTGACTGGCTGCACCCACCTTGACCACACATAAACTGTTATGTGGCGCCTGGAAGGAACATGGCCATCGGGATGAAAAACACCATCCACTTCTTAAGTGAAGCCATGCCCCTCCAGATGTTATTAGACTCCAACTCCCATCAGCCCCAGGTCCCACAGCCAATGGTCGGGAATGATGGGAGTTATAGCCCAACCACATCTGGAGGGGGACACAGGTTTCTGACCCCCTGCCTTAGGCATTCTCTCATATAGATGACAACAAGCTGTATATTTGAGGACAATGCAAGCAAGACTATATGTACAATTATGAACAAAGAAATATCCCATGGCATTATTCAAGAGAGAAGCATTCTTCTCAGGGCATCACATACTGCGCTTACAACACAAGAATATTGAAAGGGTGTCAAGCCTTGTTATTCGTGTGGATTTGTGTACTGCTACAGCCTGGGTGCCTGGCTTAGTTGTTGTCCGATTAGTGTTCAGCACCAAAGAACCCGAATCGAAGGTCACAGCAGAGGCAGATGAAAGGAAGCCAAAAGCCTGTTTTTCAGCCTGTATTCAAACCAGGCTAGTCTCTCCCTCTTTTGTTCAAGTGAATGCTTCCATCTTCAGGACACATACTCTGCTTCCATATGGAGTTCCTTCTTTTCAGCCAGATATGTGAAAGTTGCCGTTCCCCCTAGTCCATTGCTCTGTGCTTTTCATAGCAACAATTTCTGTGACAGAAGCAGTTCTGACTCTGTGTGGATGAACTGCAGAAAAGTTGGAAGCCTTCAGGTGCAACGGGATATCTTCCCTGAAAGGAGAGGGAAGATTACAGCAGGTTGGGAGCTGAACTTTACTATCACCATCACCACCACCATCATCATCATCTTAACACCACACCCTTCCTTCAAAGAGTTCAGTGATGTTTCTGCTGCCACCGTTCTACCCATGGCGGAGCTATGGTTTGGTTTGGCTTAGCATTACATCCAAATCTATGCTTGTGTTTCCCCCAGAGAAACCATGAGCAGTAAACCAAGAACAAACACTGGTTCGTCTGAAGTGAGGCAAACCATGAGCCTGGCTTTGGATGTGATGCTAAACCAAACCATGGCATAGCTCTGGGTAGCATGGCAGCAGCAGACTGAGAGAGGCACAGTGCTATCACAATCCGTGATCCAGGAAACTGCACATTTGCTTGCTCGTTCTAGGCCATGGTTTGGCTTAGCTTTATATCTGAACTAGGTCTATGTGTTGGATGTTGTGGCCAGTATTACCTCTTGTAAACAATGCAGCAGGTCATCAACACGTCAAACAGGAGCAACTTGAACAGCAAAATTCTGATGGCCAGAAGAAGTAAGATCTGTGAGCGTCTATGCAGATCTTCAATGAACAATGACTCTTCTTGGGCTGCCACCACAAAAAGAAGAAAGAATAAGGCAGAGTGATATCCACAGAAGAACTATATCCCCAGCCACTTATGTGCTCCCCCCAATACTTTGGATACAGGCCTATGTTACCAATGTTATCTCTTAATTGCTGCCAAGCCCAGTGGATGGTCAAACTATCAGGAGACACAGCAGTAATCTGATTGATAAGGTAGTTCCAGACAATTTGGAGTTTACACTTTTCATTATCAACTCTTAACAAGAGGATAGTAGATTTTGTAATTCTTTTTCTTCCTACTTCTACAAGCACTAAGAAAGTGACCAGCCCTTATATTAGCTCTGTCTTTGGTTTTGTTGTTCATCTTTGGGCACAAGGCCCTGCCAAGTCTTTTATCCTCAATTTCTCATTCAGTTAGCAAAAACTGATTTGTAGGCGCACTTGCTTCCCAGGCACATCATGTCCACAGAATGGAAGGTGGCAGGATCCCCATGGATGTGCTTTATTGGGAGCTGGCTTCAGGCACCAGGCCTGTTGGCGGAGCAGCTCTGCACTACAAAGAAGTGATATGAAAGCTGGCAACACCAACCCCACCCACCATGTGAGACTCCCTTGTGAGGCAACTGCAGTACCTGGAGACACACAAGTTGTGCATCCATAGCAGTGACCATAGAAGAAATGACCACTGGGAAGAGTGCAAAGAGAACAACTGGATCTGCATCTGCACAACTGAATGCCTTTATCTGCCCCAGCTTCAACAAAACATGTCTTTTCTCTACAGCCACAGCAGGCACTGTAACCTTCCAACAGGCGCACTCTTCCATTGTCCCCCGAGACAGATGGATGCCAACCAATGCTTGTGTGTGTGTGTGTGTGGAGGGCATGGGCAACACTGTGCCAAAGACCCCCTGACCTCTGGCACCGACCCTGTAGGTGTGGATAGAATTGCAGCTGTGGCCTTCCTCTCTAATCTGCTTCATTCATAATAGCTCAAACTGTGTTCTATAAGGATATATGAATCTGGAATTTAGTTGTTCGTCATGGCACAAGGGTACAAACACTAGCCTTGTATACTTACAACAGCTTTGTCTGAATTCCTGCTCCCAAAACACCAGGTTCGGAACTGAGCTCTTAGTATAACTGAGATTGGAAGGAGAATGCATTGTTGTTCTTACCTTCTTGCTTTTCACTCAGGCAGAGATCTCCCATATTTTCTTCTGTAAGACAAAATTATGACTTAGAGAAGGCATTGCAAGGGAAAGATTGGTAGCATGCCTGCCTTGGTTGTGTTATATAAGTTTCCAGGTTATTAATTTACTGATTTGAAGCGCCTGGAATTTGTGCATAAATGTCCTTATTGATCGATTGATTGTATTAGGACACATCAGTTAGAAGGAGAGAGTTCATTGGCAAAAAGGCAGGATTTAAGTGTAACAGGATTACAGTAACTTAGATAAATGAGGTTGCGTTCCAATGCATGCTTACCTGGGAGTAAGTCTCATTGAACTCAATGGGACTTCTAATTAGACATGCATAGGGTTGCGCTGTTAATTTATGAGGTCCTAAAAGTACATCTACTGTCCATACTCCCATCCCCCCATTCATGAATACCTGAGAGTTGAAGGGAGGTGGTGCTCCATGTCTTTGAAGTTTTGTTTGGGGCGACGTAGCAAGCGACTGTACTCCACGATCCAAATTCTTTGGTGCTGATGGAGAGTTGAGAGATGCTACTGAAAGTTCCATCATCTTCCCTAGATATCCCATAGGTGAAAGACTCCAGCATGCTCCCATTTCCGTTGGAAAACCGAACAGCCCCCAATGCTTCCTCAGAGAGATCGTTCACCAGACAAATTACCAGGGTCTTCCTTTCGCCGTTTACTATCACATGGAGCGGCGGTGCCAGTGTTGCATTTAAGCTCCAAGATAAGCGACCTGCTGAGAGTTTATTATAAACGTGCATGAGCAAAACTACTTGATCGGAGAGCTATTGGTTTTTATGTACACAAAATATGCAGATAATGTTTTTTTGGGTTCTTTCTTGGTGGAGTCTCGCTTGGTTTTTACTTCATTTGAGCTGTCTTTCATAAAAACAGGGATTCTTCCCATCCCACGGTTTCTGTCCAATTCAATGAATGATCAAGGGGTCAGAGCAACTCCCATAGGCAGAAAGGGTCATCCCGGCAGGTGAACTTGTGGCAATGATTCCCTTGCACCCCACTCTGCAAAACTCTTGCTGCTTACTTGCCAAGGCCCAAAGGTTGTATACGACACTTCTGAAAAGTTTCCAAGCAAACAGCTCTGCCAGGCAGCTCTGCCTCTGGTTTGCATGTTTGGTTTTATAACATTTTATAACATTTGCATGTTTGGTTTTATAACATTCCCTCCTGCTGGGACAAACTCTGCTTCCTGCCCACCCCCACCCCCATGTCTGGTTTTGCAGGCTAAAGGATGCAAAATTAAGGTACTACACATTCTATTGTAATGATTAGCAAGGTGGTGCAGCAATAAAACTGCTACTGCATTTGCAAAGCTATGCAGGGTCCAGTATGGTTTCAAATTGGACGGGGGACGGTGTGCATTGCAAGGAGTTAGACCCTTGGGATCACTTCCAACTCTGCAGTCCTATAATTAATTTTGAGTGCACAATTTTGGTCAAATATAATTTGTTTTGTTTCTGTTTGGACTCTAAACTTTAGTGCAGACTTTAGGCCCCTGTGGGACAATTTTAAAATTCCAGATCCCAAGTTCTTTTATTTCATTCTGGTTTTTTAAAAACTCGTATAACATCAGGCAGATGGACTCCCCCTGCCTTCTGAATGATACTTGTCACACTGACTCCCAACAAGCAAGCAAATAAGCTATGGTGTTTTACTCACAGGTCAGAAGTTGGAGTGCTGCGCTGGTCAGGAGGTGCTGGAACGTAAGGTGGAGAGCTGGAGACATCTTGTGAGAATGAGCAGCTACACAAACAGAGAGTGCGCTAGACTAGCAGGCAATGTGCTCAACCCATCTCTCTTCCTCTCTGATCTCAGTACTCCTTTCCCGCAGCTAACGGTTGCACAGCTGCTCCCTAGTAAACAACAGAGGTGTTTTGGTGTGTTTTTTTTAAGCACACCTTTTGATTATTTTAGCTGTGTAACTGGCTTATGTGAGTACCACCAGAACTTGACATAACAATTGCAGCGGTAAAGGGAGATGGGAAAAGTTTCTCTCAATATTTTATTCTGTTGCTCTCAAATATTATCTACACATAATAAATTCCTGCACTCTGCTAGGAGGGTAAAAAGCAGTAGCTTGCAAAAGTCTAAAAACAGACAGGTCATGAGGCCGCTTTCTTAACAGACAGGTCATGAGGCCGCTTTCTGCCTAAACCAGCTACTTGAAACTGCTGATGCTAGCTACAGGTCAGAAGGTCGCTTCCTGCCCAGCCAGAAACTGCTGTTAACTGAAAAACCACTAGCAAGATGTTTCCTGCTTTACTTCTGCTTTTAAGTAATGCAAGATAAGAAGAGATACGAAGGAAATGCTTTGCTAGCAAAAGAAGACACGTGTACAAGGAGGTGGGAGGGAGTGCTTGACTTAGCAGAAAGACAGAAATGTTTAAGCAAGCAATAAAATTGTGTTTAGCAAGCAAGTCTGCGGGTATAAGAAAGTCTGTTGAAGTGTCTTGCTTTACAGCCAGTACATTTTTAGGAACTATCCAACAGGCTGTCTCTGAGTACAGACCTTAACTCTGTGCACAGAATTTCAATAAAACTCTTTTCTCCAAAGAAGAAACTTTCCTGGAATTTTTTTTATTCTCTTCTCGGCCCTGGGGACGCGGGTAAGCAATTCTCTGGCAAAGTAAAAGGCATAAGCCTACAGCTTGGTGCATTGGCCGGGAATTACCCCACCCCAGGGACCCCGGGGAGGGCCAGGCTCAACCAAGGTGAACAGCTCCGATCGGCGTTCGCATTTCCGGTGCACACCCTGCCAGTTTGTAGGGGGAGATTGCCACACCGTCCTGGAGCAGAGACATCTAGTTGAGGGAGAATAAGAGGACAGAACGGCGCCGAGGGGACAGGTCCGCAGCGGAAAAAGGTAAGCCCGAAGGAAAGGGCTAGGGGCCCGAGGGAAAGGGCTAGGGGCCCGAGGGAAAGGGCCAGCAGAGGTCTGATCAGCCTCACCTGGTAGTTGGCAGTAGCGTGCCCGGCAGTAAGAATGCCACCAGGAAAGGAATTGGTAAAGGTTTGGGAAAGGGAATGGGGCAGAGGGAATTAAGTGTTTTGTTGTGTGTCAGATACACCAGTGGATGAATTGTTGAATGAGGGCCAAGGCTTAGTGTCCCCTTGGCCGAGCGATTGTAGGGTTGTGCATTTTCTGACAAACTGTAGCATGTGGAGTGTGAGAGAATTTTGAAAACCCAGTTAGGAGCGGTTGTATCTGAAAAAATAGGGTCTAGAGCAAGCCAATGTATTCCTCTGAATGCTTTTTAAATAACTGGAAAACAGCCACGAAGAGTGATGATTTGGGGATTCAAATTGAAAAACAAAAAACAAAAAAACAGAGACTCAAAACTTTATGTGAGGTGGACTTGCCAACCCAGGGAACTGCGTGGCTTAGATTTGCAATTAATCAACCCCCTGTGGCAAATCAACCCCCTGTGGCAAAATATATTAAATGTCCACCCAGACCAGATCCCCTATATCTCTACATGGAAGACCAATGTAAAAAAAAGAATCTACCATGGCTAAAGTCTTGCTGTGACAGCAACACACAGAACAGGATTTGTACAGTGAAGCCTCTGGTGTTAGAAGACCCAGAAGATGAGGAGAGGGAGTGATTAAGCCACCACCTTACACTCCACCAACAGCCCCCCCCCTCCAACCCCCCCCCAGGCCAAAATCAAGAAGCACAGGGAGGTGCTGGTGTAGGGGGAGGAGGACCTGCGAAGGCAGATAGTGAGACGGAAGAAGAGGAAGATGAGGAAGATAACGAAGAGTTTAGGAAAACACTAGATGATATGAATCAAGGAAAGAAAATGTGGACAGAAAGACAGAAAAAGAGTCTAAAGGAGTTTGTAAAGCCATTTGAGGAAGAAGTTGATGTTTGTAATTGAAGAAACCAGAACCCCTCTTTTGAGGAGAATCCAGCAAAGATTGTAAAATTGTTTGAAGGGATTTTTTTAAACCTATAATCCCACTTATGATGATGAACAATATCCCCTGGACTCACTACTAACTACAGAAGCATTGCTTGGCCCCTGCATGAGTCAACTAGGGGAATAGAGAAGGATCCTTTTATATGGGGCAGGAAACAGCAGCAGGCTTTTCAGGATCTCAAAGTGACATTACAACAAGCCTCAGTGCTTGGCATCCAAACCCCGAGAAGCCTTTTACCCTGTTCACAGATGAAGACCAGGGGAGTAGCCAAGGGAGTCTTATGCCAGAAACTGAAAAATTGGCAGCAACCCGTCGAATACTTGTCAGAGAAGCTAACCCCAACAGAACAGAGGTTGCCCCCCCCCCCGTATGAGAGTGATTGTGGCAGTGGCCACCCTACTCACAAAGGCAGATAAATTCACGTCTGGACAGGACACTAGCTGTGTAACTCCAAGAGGAAGTGCCAGATGCTGTTATTACATTCACGCCTGAAGTTTCAGGTTGCCACAGCCCTTAACCTAGCTACCTTATTACAGGTAGGAGAAGGTAAACAAGGGAGCTGCCCACTCAGTCTTACCTGTGCCTGTAACAAAACCCACAAACCAAGTGGTTAATATAATTGGAGCTACAGGTAAATCACAAAAGGCCCCGTTTTTGCAGTCTGTTACCTGCTGCCTAGACAAATTTTTGTATATACCAGAATGTCCCATTCCTTATTGGGCCGAGACTTGTTAACAAAATTACAAGCCCAGATTTCCTTCCAACCAATGGGGAAAGTAATGATGACAACTGGACCAGCAGGAGAGTTTTCTTTAGAAATACCCCTGAGAGACCATTGATGCTTGATGATGGTAAAAGAAGAGGAGGGAATCCTCCCTGTTAGCCTGCTTCATGATGTTGACCCTGGACTATGGGCGGAAGATAAAAAACCAATACCCCATCCCACGACAGGCAGCTGAAAGAGTGTGGGTGCATTTGAAGCGATTGCTTCAACATGGAATTTAGAAACAATGCCAATCACAGTGAAACACCCCACTGTTGCCAGTGAAGAAGGAAGATGGTGGGTACTGCATATAGGCCCCAAAAGTTCTGGAAAATAGGAAAGGAAGAACAGGACTTTGAAAAACCATTGACCCAAGAAACAGGGTCTAATTGGGTGCTCATGTTGCCCTTGGCTTTGCTTAGAGTTTGTAGCCTCCCATTGAAACGTATTCACTTGTCATCCTTTTGAAGTGATGTTTGGAAGACCGGTTCCTTATGTGTGCATGCTTTCACCTATCCCTGCTCAAGATGTGGAATTGAACAATTATGTACAGTCTCTCTCTCGAGATTTTCTCTCTCAACCCAGGCCCGAACTCCTTGCGTGACCAGTTTGAGCCAGGTGACGAGGTGTGGATAAGACTGGTCCCAGGCACCACTGCAACCGTGCTGGAAGGGCCCATCTGCTCTCCACACCCACAGCTGTGAAAATCGCTGGCACCACCCCTTGGGTCCACCACATTCAAGTGGGGAAAGCTGCTTCAGATTGGACTGTGTCTCAGCATCCTGAAGATCCCCTCCAGTGACGACTGCCTTGCTGATATCACTCCAGAGGCTGATATCTCTACGCACGGTGAAGAATTGGATGGGAGGGGCGCCCGCAGGCAGCGCCCCCAACGTAGACATTTGTTCTCCAGCCAATTTAGAGGCACCACCAGAACTTTTGATATTGGTACCGGAACTCACTCCAGACGATGTGGAACCACGCTACACCCTTGATGAACAGCAGTGGACCAGCCAAGAAGGAGCAACGCTCCAGGAAGGACCAGACAGCCGTGTTTTTGTACCCCAACGTCTGGCCAGCACAATTGTAAAGAATTACCACAAGTCCACCCATTTGGGAGGCCCAGCTACTAAAGCACATCTTGGGAGAATATTCTACCTCAACTAACTGCTGCTATATCTAACTGCTGCTATATCCCAAAATGTGCCCTGTGCGCCAACCAAGAGACTGAGAACTATCACCCTTTGAACTTCTATATGGCAGGCCAACCCCTTTCGTCCGAGACATCCCCGCCAGTTTGGGGCAGATGGGAGATCACATCACCCAAGAACAAGTGCAATCCCTGTGTTTGTTGTGTGTGTTTGCTTCCTTTCCAGGTATTCCCTCGAGCGTACACCTGCAGTCCCGTGGCAGTCTCGCTGAGCCGGTTCACCAGTTCCTCTGAGTGACAGCGTCTGGCGACCCCCTCATCCCCAACTGCAGTGAAAGTAGTCGAGGTGATCCCCTGGGTACATCACACGCATCTGAAGAAGGGTGTCTGGACTTGCAAAAGAAATCCTGCTGACCCTCTGAAGTTGATCATCACCTTGTGTCTGACGCTACCAGGAAAAAAGCGTTAGGCCACGGGCAACGCGATCCTGCGACTAATCATCACAAGGACAGTTACAAAGACTTTCTCTTTTCTCTCTTATTTTCTTTATTGACTTGCTCTATGTCTTATTGCCCTGACCCTACCGAACCATACCAACCCTATTGGCCTGCTGGCCTCTGCTACGACTGGTTCGTCCTGCCGGTGGTAAGAGATGGCGTGCTCCTTGGCTATTGGAAACTGGGGTCTGATGAGATTACCGTATTGAGACACCCCACTACCCCGTTGTGGCTCCTCTCCCACACCACTGACCAGCACGCGTGGACAGTGCTCTTACGGGAAGCTGCAGAGACGATCGAAATCTATCTAGTTCTGGACCGCTCTTGCTGTTGTGGGAGGGTAGTCAACTGTTATCTGGAAGGTAGAGCACTGTACCAACCTCATTTGATAGACCAGGTCCTACTCTTAACCCAGGTCATAGATGGGACAGAACCTATCTTAATGCAAGTATTGCAGGGGTGGGAGCCTTAGCCAGGTGTGCATTGAAATTACTAAACAAGTGCCAGTAAGAATTGCCACCCCAGGATTTCAGCTTCCATATGCTTTGGTCACTAGGGAGGCAGCACGAGAGTTCAATCCACCCAACAGGGCTAGTAGAAAAATTGGCCCACATAGTGGGAGCATCAGCTCACCGGTGGGCTCTCATCCTTGAGGCTCAACAGGTAGTCGGGCACAAATATCAGTGGGCTCTTCAACAATGAGCACACCCCCTGAATATTGGTGGGAGGAACCATGGAGATATTGGGTTTGGTGGGTAGGAGTGATATGTACCGCCCTTGTCATATGGATGCTCTCGTATTTCTGTTGGCATGAACGGTATCGTATTTGTGGGAAGAATAGGCCCAATAATGCTTCTATTGCTTTTCTGCTTCTGTATACCCTGCTTAATGCAATGCCTGCAACATATGATGGGAAAGATGATGCCTCGCATGATGGGACCTCGCGTGATTGCTGTGCTGAGAGAATATAGACCCCTACCCCAGAACGAATCTAAGTAATAGATTGTTCAAAAGAAGAGGACGGAGTAAAGGGAGATGGGAAAAGTTTCTCTCAATATTTTATTCTGTTGCTCTCAAATATTATCTACACATAATAAATTCCTGCACTCTGCTAGGAGGGTAAAAAGCAGTAGCTTGCAAAAGTCTAAAAACAGACAGGTCATGAGGCCGCTTTCTTAACAGACAGGTCATGAGGCCGCTTTCTGCCTAAACCAGCTACTTGAAACTGCTGATGCTAGCTACAGGTCAGAAGGTCGCTTCCTGCCCAGCCAGAAACTGCTGTTAACTGAAAAACCACTAGCAAGATGTTTCCTGCTTTACTTCTGCTTTTAAGTAATGCAAGATAAGAAGAGATACGAAGGAAATGCTTTGCTAGCAAAAGAAGACACGTGTACAAGGAGGTGGGAGGGAGTGCTTGACTTAGCAGAAAGACAGAAATGTTTAAGCAAGCAATAAAATTGTGTTTAGCAAGCAAGTCTGCGGGTATAAGAAAGTCTGTTGAAGTGTCTTGCTTTACAGCCAGTACATTTTTAGGAACTATCCAACAGGCTGTCTCTGAGTACAGACCTTAACTCTGTGCACAGAATTTCAATAAAACTCTTTTCTCCAAAGAAGAAACTTTCCTGGAATTTTTTTTATTCTCTTCTCGGCCCTGGGGACGCGGGTAAGCAATTCTCTGGCAAAGTAAAAGGCATAAGCCTACAGCGTCCTGTGGTACTCCGAAAGCTTGCACATTTATTTGAGAGACAGGCCTCCTGCTAGAGAAAGCACTGAATAGGGCAGCAGGTCCAGAACGCACCCGAAAATCTCAGAGCCAAGGAAGGCACAAAATGGGAAGTCTCTAGCCAAGGTCTCTCAGATTATTTTTTTGATTTTTTTAAAGTGTTAATGGGGTAGGGGACAGAGTTTGGATCAAGGCTGAGAGATGGTTTCAAATATATTTTACACCTGTTTTCCTGATTCAATCATCCTACTATTTGCCTGCATTGCACATGATGCATGTATCATATTGGCATCCCATAGAACAATCTATGATTATGTGAAATAGGGAGAAATTGAAAAAAAAAATGCAATAAGACATGAGTCATGCAAGCTGCAGAATTCAGCCTTTTCGTGCTGCAGGATTTTAATATTTTTAGTATGCAGTACAGCCCATCCTAACCATGTCTTTGCAGAAGTAGCCCCATTGCATGCAATAGGACTGTGCGGTGCAGTGGTTGAAGTATCAGACTGGGTTCAAATCCCCACTGGGCCTTGAAGCTCACTGGGTGACCTTGGGCGAGACACTGTCTATCTCTGCCTAACCTATCACACGGGGTGGTTGTGGAGATTAAATGAGGCAGGAGAAAACCATGTATGCCACTTTGAGCTCCTTGGAGAAAAAGGTGGGGGTATAAATGCAATAAATGAAATGAAATAAAGATGGTTCCCAGACCAGACCTTCTGGAGAGACTTTTCAGGGGAGGAGCTGTACACAGCGAGTTGCTCCAGGGACCAGAGGATGCAAAATTTATTGGTGTGAGCTGTTTTCCTTCCACACCATCCCCCGTTTGGGTCAACCCATTGGATCGTAGTGCTATCAGACCCTCCAAGTGTCCCTATTTTCCAGGGACAGCCCCGGATTTAAAGAAGCCGCTCCAGTTTCTGATTTTATACTGAAACGTTACAGGGGTCAGCAAACTTTTTCAGCAGGGGGCCGGTCCACTGTCCCCCAGACCTTGTGCGGAGCCAGACTATATATTTTTTTGGGGGGGGGCGTGAAAGAATTCTTATGCCCCACAAATAACCCAGAGATGCATTTTAAATAAAAGGACACATTCTGATTGGGCCAGATCCGGCCCCTAGGCCTTAGTTTGCCTACCCATGCATTAGGACGTCCCTATTTTCATCGGAGAAATGTGGGAGGGTATGGGGAGGGTAGGTGATCGCAGACTGTACAACCTTTAAAAGACATCTGAAGGCAGCACTGTATAGGGAAGGTTTTTTAAAAATGTTTAATGGGTGGGGTATAAAGAATAAAACCATTTTGATGATGGAATAGGAAGTCCCTATTTTCATCCGAGAAATGTTGGAAGGTATGGGGTTATGCGTAAGCCAAATAGACCCACTGAAATCAGCAGCCAAGCCTAAGTTGGGCACATTGGTTTCAATGGGTCTACTTTGCACATGAAAAAAACCACCCTTTGTATTTGCTTGTTTGTTTATCTAGTCTGCAGGTGCTGCATATGCAGATTCAACCCCTTCCCCGATTGAAAAGCTCGGCTGGCCGACTTAAATTTTGCTTGTGCAGGATTCATGGACTATTAACTGGGGAGGGAATGAAGTGAGTTAGGCGCAGCAGCCCTGTTTTCCTCCTAGGACTCCTCCCCCGGCGACAGATCGCTCTTGGTACGGCCCGGCCTCCCCCTCGCTGCCCTGGTGGTGCTTTCCATGACGTCCGCCCTGTGTGGAGCAGCCCGGCAGCGGGGATTCGGCTTGCAAAGGGTAAGGGGCGGGGGTCTCTTAGGGGGGGGGCTCCGCTTTTCGGCAACCCTTGGCGTTGGGGGGGGGGAGGCAGCGGGCATGTGTAAGGAGCTGGCACGTGGGCGCTCCCTCCCTGCAGAGTAGGCCGGCTGGGACCGGTGGGGCGCTTACCTCCGTGTAAACGGGGAGAGAGAGGGTCGGGGCTGAGCCCTGTATCGGCTCTGGGGGGTTAATCCACCCACCCAAAAAAGAGAGGCTGTAGTTTGTCAAGCCACAGGGAGCTGATGGGAGCTGCTCTTTCTAAAGAGATTTAGCAGGAATCGTGAAAGGGTTCATTTCCTCACCCAAATTTCACTACAGTATATCGCTGTGTAATTTATTAAATTTGTATCCCGCCCTTCACCCGAAGATCACGGGGCATTGGCCACAACATAAAAGCACAATGCGCGTTTAGTTTATTCCCCCCAGATCCTCATGCCCAACTGTTTGATGATACCCGAGGTTTGAAGTACGTGTAACTACTCCCACTTGCCCACGCGCGTCCTTTCCTGCCCTTGTTCGGTCTCCGATGGTAAGTCCCCTTCCAGGTTTTCTGCAGCTGAGGGGAACAGAGAGGTTGAAAAGCCCTTTTTGGCTTGTGGTATGATGAAATTGCATGAAAAAGGGGAATGCCACCCAGACTGGGGGCTGTGGCTGGAGACCGCTTGGAGGGTACAGGAAACCTGTTCCTGGCAAAAACATAGAAAGAGCAATTAAAAACCAATTAAGCATAAATAGAATTAAAACTGTGTGTGTGTGTGTGTGTGTGTGTGTGTGTGTGTGTGTGTGTGTGTATGCGTGCATTAATAAAATAAAATAATATAATTAATGTAATATAATCAGCACAGCACAGCACCAGTACTTTAATTAAAAGCAGTCACTTCCACCTGGAAGGACAAGAAGGAAGGAGCCAGTCTAGCTTCTCTAGAGAGGGATTTCCAAAGACTTGGAGCAGCTACCAAGAAGGCCCTTATTTATTTAAATAAGCAGATAAGAGTTTCCTTATTTATTTATAAAAATATATATATAAATAAAATATTCCACACTTTTAACATCTATGTATGCACCTCAGGCAGCTAACGAAGTGGTAGCAAGCAAACAAAAATGATGTTAATATTTTAAAATAAAGATTATGAATTGAGACAAGGTCCAGACATTGTGGACCACAGCTACTCACAGGGAAGCCTAATTTAGTCGCTTATAAGAATTGGAAAGGAACCTTACCTGGAGCTTGAGTTGCCCTCTCTTTAATTTGAAAAATGTCTCTTTTCAGGGGTGCTTCCTTTTCTCTGATACCAAAGTGAACATTGAACATTAGACAGCTGGTTCTTGCAGCTGGACATCAGGTACCCACCCACCAAACCATGGAATCCACAGCAGCAGGGACAGCAAGCTCACTTCCCAGTACTGTGGAGGATAGGAAGGAAGAACTTCAAGAGCGCCCAGCTGACCAGCCTCACAGTCCAGATACTTCTGTGTCTTTCTCTGAGATCTTCCGCCTGGTCCAGGCTGGGCAAGACATTCCTGGGCTGCAGAAGCTAAATATCACCCCAACAAATGGGAGTCCTACACCATCTCAAATGGCCCGAAGACCCAAACCTTGGGAGAACAACCCATTGTGACTAGAAAGACCTCTTGTCTTACTTCCACACCAGAAAGAAGCAATACTTACTTACCAAGTCTGATGGATTTGCGAACTTAAAAGAGCTGTGTGTGTACACCTTTTTGGGGTTTTAAACCCTGCTGGTTTGCATGGTCATAGACCTTGAGGACAAGAGGCTATTGCATTGAATTAGTTCTGCAACTTATAATTAAATGTGTCCTTTACCAAAGTGTGCTTTGAAGGCTGCCAGTCCTTTATTTAAAATTACAATAATTTGAAAGAACTCAAAAAAATGCTTCTGCACGCAAGCAATCCAAAGATTGCACCCGGAAATGTGGAATTCTGCAGTTTGCATAATTATGAAAACTAAGTAAATTTGTATATTATTTTGTATAATGCATTGTCCTTTTGCTAGTCTGGGAAGAGGCAGGGACACTGAAATACCCATCCCGCCTTTCTGACTTTGAAGCTTCACCAATCACCCATGCGTTTTCAAGAATACAATTGCAGTTGTGCAGTTCATATTATTTTAAATGAAAGCAATTTTCCCGTAGCCAGAAAAAGGAGAATCCAATTAATGATACCTACTTTGGGTCTCACTTGTTGAGACGTGCTATATAGCAAGGGCCTGTTTTTAGAGGCAGAAGCAGCTTAAACCCCAAATGGAAAGGGAGTGCAGAAAGATAAGAGCCCCTCAGCTTTCTGCTCCAGGCAATCGCTGGCTGACATCTCTAAGCCACAAAGCTGGCCTCCAGCTGGTAGTGAGCTGAGCAAAGGATGCACCTGAGTAACGGACGCGCTGCAGTTTAACCAAGAGCACAAAAGGCAATTCATGGAAGTGCACCTGCGGCTGAGGCTGCGTTAGGAAATAGATACTTGTAAAATTCCCACCATTAGGATGGGTGCAAAGAGGCAGCGGTTTTGGGGTGTATATGAGACTCAGGCATGGGCATGCAAGCAGAGCTGTGCATCTCTTTTGCAGGATCCTTGCCAGTATGGCTCCAGCCACCCAGTGTCGTGGTTAGAGGGCAAATTTTGTCCTTGCTCTTAAAACACGTGTTTCCCCAAGTGTGGGACTTGTCTTTATGGGAAAAGTAACTCCATGTGGAGGGACGCGGGTGGCGCTGTGGGTTAAACCAGAGAGCCTAGGACTTGCCAATCAGAAAGTCGGCGGTTCGAATCCCCGCGACGGGATGAGCTCCCATTGCTCTGTCCCAGCTCCTGCCAACCTAGCAGTTCGAAAGCACCGCAAAGTGCAAGTAGATAAATAGGTACCGCTCTGGCGGGAAGGTAAACAGCGTTTCTGTGCGCTGCTCTGGTTCGCCAGAAGCGGCTTAGTCATGCTGGCCACATGACCCGGAAGCTGTACGCCGGCTCCCTCGGCCAATAAAGCGAGACAAGCGCCGCAACCCCAGAGTCGGTCACAACTGGACCTAATGGTTAGGGGTCCCTTTACCCTTTACCATTACCTCCGTGTGGGGGGAAGGCATGCACTCGGGACACCGCTGTGATATTTAGCTGAGATTCCTGCATTGCAGAAGGTTGGACTGAATGATTTAGGGGGGGGGGTGTACCTTAAAATCCTATCGTTGTATTCCATCAATTTGTATGCCCTTTTAACACCATCGTCTCCAAGTGGTGTGCAGTAGAGTTTAAAAAGTTGCAATAAAATCAGTTAAAACTACTGTAATAAGAAACTAAATCATAAAACTTACAATGCTTGCTGCAATGAAAAAGGTTTTCACTGGATGCTGGAAATTCAATACAGTAGAATATCACCTGAAAGAGAGTACCAGAGGATTGGGCCCACAATGCTGAGCGTACAGCAGCTGGTGGATTTGAGCAATGAGGTGACTCTGTTGAAGACCTCGGTGATAGAGGTTGCACCAAGATTCCTGTCTGTTCCTAGCTGCAAAGCCCCATCCTGAGTTGTTGGTCTTGGCCATAATTGTGAAAGAATGCTGGGAAACTTTTTTTTTTTTTTAAGTGCAGTTGAAGTCGTCAGTTCTTGCTGATCCATTCCTTAAGAGAAAGCTTGAAAGATGTGCCTGTATCATCATATTGAAGACAATATGATGATATGATAGCTACTGATGGAATATTAGCAATATTAGCAATTTAGAAGAAGGAAGCGTGTATGTAGGGACAATATGCAAAGGTTCAGGAACAGGAAGGAAAGAAAGAAAAAACCCCAATGTGAGTGAGTCTCGATTGTGCTTATCCAGTCTACCAGACTGAAGCAAGCAACTCCCCACCCTGATTTCCTATTAGGGAGAGAGCTGCATCCATTTCAGTATTTTACCAGGCAGTCATGGCTTGGTCTTCAGAGGCGAAAGGAACCTTGGGGCTCTCCTCTGTCGTTTGATGAGGAGTTAAGGGACCATGCTGCATGGATGGTGTCTGGCAGAAGAGGCATTTGCTGCTTCCTGGGTGCAGAATAGTGTCTCTGCTTTATTTCAGAAATGAAAGTGAGATACACAGGGAGTAAAAGTTTTGAAGCCCTGAAATTGCAAACTCTCATTTCAACCCAGGAACTTAGCCCAAGCCCCCAAATCTGCTTGCAAGGCTACCCCAATTTTAATTCTTCTCCAAATGCCCAAAGCAGATAGATAGATTTGGAGCGTTATCAAAAATTCAGATTGTTAAGGATTCTTCCATGTTTTGATCCCAGCCCCTGTCAACTGTCATATGTAATATGAATTGGCCAGTATTAGCCTGTCAACAGAACATTTGAAACCCATCAATGGATTTCTGCTTTTTGCATCTAAATACAGTGTTTCTGAGCACTGTACTATGTGTGTTAAATATAATGAATATCAATAAGGACTGTCAATAGTTTAGGTTTACTTTCCTATAAATCATAACAAAACTAAAATATCAACAGAGGGGAAAACTCAGGAGCAGTATTTGCATAAGATTTTTTTTTTAAAAGTAGTTTTTTCACAGAATGCAAACAATGGATCCATGGTCAAAACATGGCAACATTTCATAAACCATTTTTTTTAAAGCAGTAAGTAATATGAGTTGGATCCTATTAAACTGAAAAGGTCATTTAAAAGACAAAAGCAATACCAATTGTAAAACATCTTTTAATGGAAATGTGGTGAGCAACCGCAGGTGAAAATGGAACAGCAACATCCTTGAACCGATACCTACTTTGAGGAAATAAATAGTGTCATACCTTGGAAGTCGAATGGAATCTGTTCCGTAAGTCCATTCGACTTCCAAAACGTCCGGAAACCAAAGTGCAGTTTCTGATTGGCTGCGGGAAGCTTTTGCAGCCAATCAGAAGCCGCGGAAGCCCCGTCGCACGTTCAGGTTCCAAAAGAACTTTTGCAAACCGGAACAATCACTTCCAGGTTTGTGGCATTCAGGAACCAAAACGTCCAAGTTTCAGGGTGTTCAGGATCTGAGGGGGTAGGGATGTGGATCTGTCCTCCTGGACACTAGTATGCAACTCAGAAATGGCATGGTGGGTGTAAAATAACAATGGAGCAAATAGCTTGGCCACTGCCCTTCAGAATGCAAGGAGAAAGCATCCTAATAACTTTTTGTTGGTACCCATCATGGGATGAAAACATCAGCAAGAAGTCTGTTTCTGTCCACTATAACTTTCCTTCCTTTTCAAATCTGCAACTTTTGCTTTTATGGCGATTTTAGTGACCGCTTCAGGGCTGTCCAAGGACTTTTGCAGCCATTTTCCATTCAAGTAATGTAAGCAAGTTTCTAATATTGGGACAGTATATGGAGGTGTAAAGGCACATGTCTCTTTTTCTACTGCAAATATTTCTGGTTGTCTGGTCAGCTTTAAAAATTTCTAAGCCTCTTTGGTATCTCTGTTGTCAGCATTTGTCATCACAGTTGAAAATCCACAGCATGAAAAAATAAGTCATCTGGACCTCCTAGCTCTGGGAGGAAATTGGAAATGTGTTTCTCTCATGGGACCTGCAGAGGTGGTGAGCCCGTGGTCCCTCAGATGTTGTTGGGCTATCAAGTCTCATCAGTCTCAGCCAGCATGGGAATGATGGGAGTTGTAGTTCAGCAACATGGAAGGGCCCATAGGTTCCTCACCTGTCCTAACTGCAGAGCACACACGTCTTCTTAAAACAGCCAGCTTTCAATAATTTACTGAAAGCCCCAATAATTATTCTAGTTAGTTTATTAATTATCTTGTTTGCCCTGGGAGTCCCAATTTCTTTGTAAATAAGCATTAAGCAGAGTTCCACCTCACTTTTAAATATATAGGAGACTAATCTGACAGCTTGTAATAACTTAGCAGCCCTTTTAAAGATGGTTCCACGGGGAAAACGTACTTTCAATTCTCTCCCAGTGTTCAGGTCGGGACAGTTCGCACCGCCCTAACTCACACTGAGTTTCACTTTTACATTAATGGAAGCCAATTCCGCTACGAAGACGCGGAAGACATACGGGACGGCAATCGTTTCAATGGTGTCGCTCCGGCCGCAGGTGGTGCAGACGTGTTGCCTGATGCGTGTGGTGGACCAGTCGGGCGGAGGCTTCAAGAGGGGAGAAAGCAGGCTCCCGCACTCGATGCACACGTGGGTCACCGAGCGATCGGAGCAGTGGAAAAGGCGGTCGTGCAGCAAGAAGGAGGCCCCGTGAGCCAGCAGAGCGTCCCGTTCCATCTCTCCAAAACGGATGCCGCCCTGAACGTTCCGCCCTCCGATGGGCTGGTTGGTGACTTTATCTCTGGCCCCGGTAGTCCTCACCTGGAACTTGTCGGAGACCATGTGCCTGAGGCGCTGGTAGTACACCACGCCGATGAAGATGTCCGCTTCCAGCTCCACTCCCGAGACGCCGCTGTACATTCGCTCCGTCCCATAGAAGTTGTAGCCGGCGGCCTTCAGCATCTTGCCAAAGTATTCCAGAGCAGAGTTCTCCTCAGAAAACGTGAAGGGCGTGGCGTTGTGACAGAGCCCGTGCAGAGCGGCGGATTTGCCCGCCATGCTCTCAATTAACATGCCAATGGTCATTCGGGACGGGAAGCCGTGAGGGTTGAAGAGGATATCCGGCACCATTCCACTTTCGGTGAAGGGCATGTCCTCAGCCGGCCACAGTCTGCTCAAGATGCCTTTCTGTCCGTGCCGGCTGGCAAATTTGTCCCCGATCGTTGGGTTCCGGGGGACCCTCAGGGTGATGCACACACACCTGAACTTCCCAGTCCCTGTGTCGTTGCTGCATACTTTGATGTTATCCACAATACAGATTTCCTTGTTCCTGGAGAAAAAGGAAAGAAAGGTTTGAATCGCCAACAGATTCTGCAGGAAAGCTGATTCCAATTTATTTGGTGGTGATGGCGGAAGGGAACGTGTGAAGTATTCACCCAATACAAATACAGATTAAATGAAGATGGAAACAAATGAAAGCTCCTGCAAATAAAGAAGGCAAGGAAGCAAATGCTCTCAACTCAAACCTTAACACCCAGAGCAAATAGTCCCAAGGATTGCTGCCTAACTGCAACCATTAATAACCATCATCGCAATCAGAAGAGGGGAAGGATGGGTGGAGAACCTTATCAGGACTTGTCTCATGGGCCAAATTTGGCAGGTAGGTGGCCCTTTTGCTGCAATCTTAAAAGGGAAGCCAGAGAAGGCTTGTAAAAGGCTTCACAATCTTGTAAAGAGCATTACATTTTTTTTCATCCATTAATTTCCACGAATGGGTTTGGCCGAGTTTTGTGGGTATGAGTGACCCTGTGACTCACCCAAGGCTATCCTGTGAGCATAGCTGCCCAAATGCACTGCAACAGAACCGCCCCCATCCAAAGCATTTTCCAGAGCAGTATTTCGGAGTGGGAAGGTTCCCAGGGAGTTCAACAGAGAACCTATAAAGCAGGGTGGGGAACCTATGGTCCTCTAGATGTTGCTTGGCTCCACCTTACATCAACCCCAACCAGCCTAAGAATACACACACACACACACACACATACACACACACAAAAAAAAAACAAAAACAAAAAACCTTGCTGGATCAGGCCAATGGCCCATCTAGTACAGCAACCTGTTCTTACACTGGCCCACGAGATGCCCAGGGGAAGCCTGGAAGCAGGACTTAAGTATGACAGGGGTCTCCCCACTTGGGAACCCCAGGAACTGGTATTCAGAAGCACACTGTGACAGTGAAAGGAGAACATAGCCATTGTGGATAGTAGCCTTATCCTCCGTGAATTTGTCAGCATGGCGAATGGGATGGGATTTGTAGACCAGCAACACCTAGTCACAGGTTCACTAGTGTTTCAATAGGCAGTTTACACACACACACACACACACACACACACACACACACACACACACACACAATCTACACCGTCTTGTTGAAAACTAGCTAAATAGCAGCATTTTGAACTTACTTGTGGTAGGTCACAAAGCTTTCCCCCGTGTTGAGATTCACGTAGCTATAGAAAGGGTCCCCGTATTGAAGTCTGGCTCCGATGTGGGGCAAGCCGTCAGGATCCAGATTCTGCAAAGTTGCCAGCTTATCCTGACCAATCCCAAATACCAGATTATCCTCTCCCTTCTTGACTTTTTCCGCAAGGTCAATACGTTGCGTTTTGTAGATACTTCCATGTCCAAAGCCTCTCTCCCATGAAGCCTTGTTCAAGATCTAAAAATAACATGAAATAAAGCCCCCACACAAATCAATGTCAAACAAAAACCTGGCCTTTAAGGAAACTTGAAGATCCTTTTATCCCCAAATTCAGATGCTCTTAGCGATTTTATTTAGGAACTGTTTGATCTACTACTGCTATTTCAATGTCATTCTTTGTTTTTAACCGTCATTTTAATCTTTGAATTTTAACACCCTATTGGTTTGTAATTAGCCCGGGGGGGGGGGGGTACACACTCTAAAAGGCAAACTAGAAATCAGTTCAAGCTAAGTAATAATGATGATGTTATGAGTTTGGGGTGGGAGATTAGGCTGCATATACCTGAGTCCCTTTCAATTCTAAGATCCAGCTAAGGTTAAAATCTAAAGGTGGATTCAAATTGTTAAAATAGCCAGAGAAGCTTCCCTCCAAATTATGGGTCAGGATGGGCTCTCCTCCCTCAGTTCCTAGTACAGTGGTACCTCGGGTTACAGATGCTTCAGGTTACAGACTCCACATTTCCCTTCATTTTCACCCTAAGGTGACGGGATTAGGAAGGGAGAACAGCGTTAATTTGAACGTAAATTTCCTTTTTGCTTTTTTAAAACCGAGGACTCACCATTGCATCTTCCATGTCGTAGCCAGTATAGGAGATCACGGCAACAACTGCATTTGTACCGACTGGGTAGGAGTCCATGTCATAATGGTCATACATAGCTGGCCGCACCAGTGGGCTTTGAGGGGTCTGAAGTCGGTAGAGCTTATCGTCTGAGCGGTATGGGAAGGTCAGAAGTGGGAAACCCATCGTCTGCTTGCCTGGAAGGACAAAATACACAGACACAGTAGACATCAGATGAAATAAACTCATGTCTTCCACAGGGAAAGACCAGAGCTCAAAGGAAGAAGGCAGGTTTCGCATGCAGGTCAGAGGCCGGTTCCCTGGCAGGAGATGGGAATTACTTGTGCCCGAGACCCTGGAGAGCCACTGCCAGTCAGAGCAGACAATACTGGGCTAGATGACGAACTAGCCTGACCTCCTGTAAGGCATCTCCCTGTATTTCCTAAGTATAAAAATAATACAGCACTTAAGGCATTCACTTCCATTTGTTTCCCTTTCAAATCCTTATGTGGGGCTGCTCTATGTGCAATCTAAAGTTTCCAGCATCCTCAAGTCTCCATCTTTTGTTCTACTTAAAAGTTTTTAGTTCTGGAGAGCCCCCTCCCTTTTTTCTGTTGTCTTTCAACAATTCCCATCAGCCCCAACATGCACAGCAAACCTGCCCCCCCCCCCAGTATAATCTGTTTAATTCCCTCCACAACCTGGTTCTTTAGCTACCCCTCATTAACTATCAGTGTTGTGTGCCCCATGACCACATTGTTCTCACTGCACTGTTTGGGTCTCCCACCCAACTCTCCGCCCCCCGAAAAAACTATGGTTTTTGGTTGTTGTTTTTTGCAAACTTTGGCATTCCCTCAACTGATAGTTTGATGTGTGGATGGGAGCCAATTGGCTACATAAGAATCCATACTTGGAGAAGGAGTTTCCTATGAGCATTTTTGTTATTTTGTTTTATAGGAGTTATTATCTGCGCTTCACCATAAAATATAATACAGTGGTACCTCGGTTTTCGAACGTAATCTGTTTCGGAAGACCGTTCGACTTCCAAAACATCCGGAAAACCGAAGCATGCATTTCTGGAAGCATTCACGTCCGGAAAACTCAATATGGAAGCCGTGTGGCACATCCGGCTTCCAAAAACTGAAACGTTCGAAAACCAAGGTACCACTGTACACGATTAAAAAGCATTTAACATGATTTACATCAGAAGAAAAGGGTGGGTCGGAAAAATGCAACTAGAACTGTCCAAGGCCAGGGTAAAAAAACCAACTAAGGATTACTTGCCCATCTGACACTGGTACATATTTCTTGGACTCTGGTTGTGATCCGAGAAGGGAATGAAACTTGCCACCACACTTAATATGCTATGGGGAAAGAGCTCCTGGTGTGTGGTCAGTCCCGGTTGAATTTCATCCTCAGACACAGCAATGTTCATGAAGACCTGGGGTAAGGGAAAGCCAGTTTAAACCCTTTGCAGAAGCTCTCTTTGGCAGAACAGAGCAAGCTGATCTATTTTCAACTTCTATGAGTGGTCACCAAGCACATTAAACACAAGCAAAGCTCTTGGAAAAGACTTCTACACCAACGGAAGCCACAATTCTTCAATGCCGTATTATTAAGTCAACACACACAAAATCAAAAGAGCGCCTTTTGGCACAATCTGCACCAGATTTTAACAGTTGTGGTAATGGTAGCTCATCTCCTTAAAACCTGTTCCTGCTGGAAAGAGCATTTCATGAGATAAGGTGACTTGTCACATACAATAGTGGCATTAAAACATGCTCAGCAACACCAACGACGCCGACAATTGTGGTTGCAGAATTAGAAAGAGAAAGATGCACAGTAAATGGTCACAGATGCACAGGCAATACCCACTGGACTAACTTGTTAGCAATGGCTCTTCGTATCGACGACTTGTTAATATTTTTAAGTAGCTGCACAATCCAAAATTGCACAGAAAAGTGCAAGACTATAGAAACATAGGAAGACGATTGAATCTGGGACCTTCTGCATGCAAAGGCCATGTTTACCTCTGAGCTACTGCCCTTCCCCGATATGAATCCAATGACCTCCCATTTCCCTTCCAATTCTACTCAAAGTAACAGCAGCAGAAGGGATTCAACCACCCAGTTAGGATAAAGGTAAAGGGACCCATGACCATTAGGTCCAGTCGCGGACGACTCTGGGGTTGCGGTGCTCATCTCGCTTCCGGGTCATGTGGCCAGCATGACTAAGCCGCTTTTGGCGAACCAGAGCAGCGCATGAAAATGCCGTTTACCTTCCCGCCAGAGCGGTACCTATTTATCCACTTGCACTTTGACGTGCATTCGAACTGCTAGGTGGGCAGGAGCAGGGACCGAGCAATGGGAGCTCACCCTGTCGCGGGGATTCGAATCGCCAACCTTCTGATCGGCAAGTCCTAGGCTCTGTGGTTTAACCCACAGCGCCACCTGCATACTATTGTTCAAATACACTAAAAGGATTCCCAAGATCACTGCTGCATAATCAACATGTACCTGCTCCATTGTGCCAATTAACTCTTCTTTTCCCAGGGCCAAATTTTGCACGGGACGCATCATCCTACAAGGGGTGGTGAAAATGAAGAGTCCTGGGTAAAGGCTGGGCTTTCCTGTCATGGGGATAAGGACCACCTCTGTCCAAACGGGAATCTTCTTTTCTTGCATTGCCTAGTGGCATAAATCAAAGAAGCATCCATTTTACATCCTTCAACTAAAGCAAGAGAGCGATGCAGAAATGTCTCTCCCGATCCACAGAGGCAAAGTGAAAAACAAAATATTCAAATGGAGCAACTCCTCCCACTGTCAGCAAGGGTGGGGCCAGGTATTTATACAATGATAATTCATCTTTATCTCTTCACCCTTTTAATTCTGTAGGATAAACATAGCTACAGGCAGCTGGACCATCAAAATGCTGCAAGATGTCCAAGTGCCTGCAGACTTTCAAAACCAGTAGAGGTGTACATTGCAGCACAAACAAAACTAACCTTGAAGTGCCTGAGTGTCTCCACAAGACCAGGAGCCTGATCCTTCTCTATCCAGCCCACTGGGGAGCCGTCTAGTGAAACTGGGTAACATTCAGAGTAGGGCTGGCTTGGCACAGCATCAACTGGAGTGACACCTACAGAAAGTTGCACAGCAATATGTGATGCATCAACGCTACCGACTGCAAGCAGCCTTCAGAAGGTGAACAGGTGTAACATTTTACTAGCGCCTACAAAAAATTTGCAGCAAAGCTTCGTTGCAACTGACGAGCCTCTCTAGGTGGCTTGAAACGTACAAACCTGTAATTTCGCTAGGTTTTGTTTTGTTAACTGACATGCTAGGAAGGATTTGTGGCTCATTTTGAAAACAGGGAGGGGCATTGACTAAACAGTGTTTTATTTGAAGCAGGGAAGTGATGGCTTCAGGTCCCTGGTTCAGCCAAGAACACAGGAAGCGAGACTGTCTTTATTTGCATTCTAAAACTATGATGCAGAAATATATACCAGTAATGCAGCCCAAGAGCTTATTGTTGAAAATGACTAATCAGGTATAGTATTTCAAGGGGGGAAAGGCCAGGCCTGAACATACCCAGCAAGAAGAAGAGTTTGGATTTGATATCTCACTTTATCACTACCCTAAGGAGTCTCAAAGCGGCTAACATTCTCCTTTCCCTTCCTCCCCCACAACAAACACTCTGAGGTGAGTGGGGCTGAGAGACTTCAGAGAAGTGTGACTAGCTCAAAGTCACCCAGCAGCTGCATGTGGAGGAGCAAAGACACGAACCCAGTTCACCAGATTACGAGTCCACCGCTCTTAACCACTACACCACACCACAGTGGTTCAAGTTATGATCTTGCCTTGTACTGACTCAGTCCACTGTGGCACATCTAGCTTAGTATGGTCTCCCTGGCAGCAGCTATTCAAGATCTGATGCAGAAGTCTTTCCAGCACCTGCAGTCTGATCCTCTTAACTGAAAATGCCAGGGATTGAGCACTGGGTCACCTGCTTGCTAAGCGCGCAGCTTACCAATGAGCTCCAGCCCTCAGCTTCCATGATTTCAATTTTTTGACAACTATCTTCACATGCGCTTGTCTGCTAAGGGTCTTCTGCATTCTGCCAAAAAGACCTCCTATGCACTACAGAGGCTTCTGGGGCTGGCTCTGGGGCTAGTACTCAGTGGGCACTGGCTGGGCCTGTTGGGCCTCACCACTGCCCAGCACAACTTGAGGGTGTACTCCAGACACTCTTGTGGCTGCAGCCTGCAAGGGAAGTCTAGGATCTAGAAAAGCGCTGTTCAAGGAAGTGTGTGTGCCATAAATGATCTTCTCACTGACAAACCCAGATATGTTTCCCAAGGAATCCCAGGATTCCCCAGAACCCAATTTGAAACCCACTACTTTGCAATCTTTTGAATTCTGGTGCTGGAGGAGACTCTGGAGAGTCCCATGGACTGCAAGAAGATCACACCTATCCATTCTTAAGGAAATCAGCCCTGAGTGCTCACTGGAAGGACAGATCCTGAAGCTGAGACTCCAATACTTTGGCCACCTCATGAGAAGAGAAGACTCCCTGGAAAAGACCCTGATGTTGGGAAAGATGGAGGGCACAAGTAGAAGGGGACGACAGAGGACGAGATGGTTGGACAGTGTACTCGAAGCTACCAGCATGAGTTTGACCAAACTGCGGGAGGCAGTGGAAGACAGGAGTGCCTGGCGTGCTCTGGTCCATGGGGTCACGAAGAGTTGGACACGACTAAACAACAACTTTGCAATTATCTCTGTGGGCATATTAATTACTTTGCAAGAACAGTTGCTTGGTAGCAGTAGCAGTTTTATCACAACCACCGAGTTGTGGGATGTACGTCAAATATTCAACTAAACAACTACTTTGCAATTATCTCTGTGGGCATATTAATTACAGCTCAGTGAACGGCCAACCCTACCGACCTGAGACTTGCTTTTCCCCTGAAAGCATTTCTTATAGATCAAATAGATCCATTCTTACCCAAAGAGCAAAGCAAGGACGGCAGGGAGAATGTATACGATGGCTGCGTTACTATTTCACATGGAGCTGTCATGTGATTCATCAGACCGCACGGTTCTCCATCGGGCGTGTGGACAGGACAAAGGAAGCCCCAGGACTCCGGCAGCAGCTTGCGCACCGTGGTGGTTCTCATCTTGAGAAAATCAGCCCCTCTGTGCACACAGCGGAAATGGGAGAGGTAGCGGATGAAGTTCAGCTTGTCTGCTACCACACAGAGGCCGGAGTTTTGCAGCATGCCCAGACCTTGAAGAGAGAGAGTAATGGGAAGAAGGGAAAAATCAGCTTTGATCCAAGAATTATTTTGCAAGAACAGTTGCTTGGTAGCAGTAGCAGTTTTAACACAACCACCACATGCACCGAGTTGTGGGATATACGTCAAATATTCAACTACATCAACATCTGAACATCGCAGAAAAAAGTGTAAGCATCCATTAGGACTTCTGATTTTTTAAAAATAGGGGAGGTAAACACAAGCGGTCAGGATTCAAGAGGGGTGTAGGCCAAGTAATAGCTTCTGTGCCTGCGGCAAGGAATCGCTCTAGGAATGCAAGGCATAATGATTACCAAGAGACTGGCCAATCATCCTCAATACGTTCCCTTGTAATCTGCGCCTTCCTTTGCTTACTTATGCTGTGGTCTCTGGAACGATATGGTGTGCATCACCTTTCCTGATCTTTGGTTGCAGCATCCTACAGGCTGGACTGCAATCTAAAGGGGAGTTAATTGGTGGTAGGAGTGTAGTTTGGGATGCAAATGATCCATCTTTAGAACGAGAGAGCATTCTAATCCTATAATTAGGATTTAGCGTGCAAATGCTATACCAAGTAAAGTTAAAATTCTGCACCCAAATAATCCCAAGTTATGCGACAAGGAAGAAACAGTTTCCTGTCCTGTCTACATGATGTACATTGGTCAGATCAGCATTAATGCCTCTTACTCTGTATAACCTATTCTGCCTTGGCTGCTAATGGGAGGGTGGATGGGAAAGCTCTGGAAGTTGCCTCTAGAAATGTGTTCCTTGGGTGCTGAGTTTTCAACATGCCTTGTAGCAGTTTTACAAACGTAAAGATAAGAAAGTGTTGGGTTAAACCA
This sequence comes from Podarcis bocagei, assembly GCF_964188305.1. NCBI lineage: Eukaryota > Metazoa > Chordata > Lepidosauria > Squamata > Lacertidae > Podarcis > Podarcis bocagei. The sequence continues at coordinate 92,424,058 of NC_138127.1, forward strand.
CCACCCGAAAATGCAAGGCTCCACGGAACCTGATCTCTGCATCCTAGAATCACTGCATCCACTTTGTTGTGCGTTTGCAAATTCTCACATGCAAACAAGCCCCTCGCTTGTGATATGCCCAAAATGTCTACAGCAGCCTTTCACAAGCTGGTGCCATCCACGTGCTTCAGACTACAGCTGCAAAATTGTGCTGCAGGTCTTCGACATTTTTACCTGTCTTAGAGCGCAGGTTGCCAGTAGCAAGGAGATACTCAAGCATCCTTGTAATATCTGTCCCCATGCCAAGAATCTTCATCATGTTTTCTGCATTAATTGTCATAGCTGACTTCTGAGCTTTCTTGTCCAAGGCTATTTTCACAGACTGCAACCAAGTTTCCATCTTCTCCTACGATATAGAATAAGAGGAACAAAGAGGAAAAACTTCAAGAACTAACACAATGCACTTCTATACAAACTGGCCACGTGACAAACTAGTATATGGGTAGCAAGGAACGTTCCTGTCCCAACACAAGAGCAGAGGGGAAAGTTGCCGTTGGAACTAGGCCTCTCTCAAATTGCCTCCTGATTCATCACAACCTATTACATCACAACATAATACATCCTATTATGTACATCTGCTTTGGAACTTCAACATTGCAAAATGTGTCACACAGAATCAACTACCAGTACAGATTTCAATGCTCTGGCCAAATATACAGCCACCAGAGGTGAGTAGAGATACCCAGCTTAATAAGCAGGGAAATCAATCAAAGCTGCAGCCGACAGCAATTTAGCCCCACTGACTAGGTTGAGAGGCAGTTATCAACCAAAGCACAATCTGTTGCGACGTGAACACGCTTTCATATGACCTTGTGTTCTGCAACCCCCTCCTTGGCTCATGGCAGAAGTTTGTCACTTTAACTGAACCTGCAAAGATGACTGGTCACTTGCAGTCCTTGCAATAGAGAACTGAGGGGATCTCGGTTTGCAGGGCAAGACCAAGCCAGGGTTACAACAATGGAAAACTATAGTTTAGCTGGAGTTGTATTACACACAGGTCTGAGAGCCCTTAGAAACTTATTCATGTGGCGCCAAACCATAGCTCCATGTTACTGCTTAACCTAGCTCATTGGGATACTGCTGACATTTCCACTGAAGTACTTTCAGCTATGCAATACGCATTCCTGCATCTGAGCTCAAATTTGACCTGTAAGAGGGATACTACACAGCTGTGAGAAATCTATGAGAGGCACGGCAACTGGAGAATAATTTTCCTTCTCCAGCTTCATCACAAAAGAACCAGAACCTCAGCTCTCCCACCAAACACAAAACTTCCTGGCACAAATAACTCCATATATAAGAAGAACAGCTTTTACTTGGGATTATTTTATCCAGGGACAGCAATTTCCTATTCTGCTATTTTCAGCAGTGGCTCCTTAATATTAGAATTACCTCCTCAATGAAACCTGCTTGGCACTTACTTTAATCTCTTTCTGATGCCATGCAAAAACCTTTTTATTTTTCCCCAGGCCTTTGAAATTACTTGATGGGCTATACCAGGAGTTGTCAACATGGCACCCTTCCGGTGTTGTAGACTACATCTTCCATCATTCCAGGCTATTGGCCAGGCTGGCTGGCGCTGATGGAAGTTGTAGTCCACATAATCTTGAGGGCACCACACTGGCTTGTAATTTTGCTGGTTTAAACCCCATAAGCTGCCCAGAGGACTTCAGTGATGGGACAGCCTATAAATGACATAAAACACACAAAATAAATGAAGTTTGTGGGAACCACAAGATGCTTGATGTGACCTGGAAAGCTGTTGCCTGTGTCTCATGGCACACAGCCAAAAAATACCCAGATTTCTGGCAACTATTAAAGAGCATGTTTCTGGCTATCTATAGGGGAATGGAGAATAACTCTCAGGGTAGTACCTTTAAAAACATGAGGTAAAGTTGTCCCGAGGTGAGCACCTCTTGATTCATTAAACTGTCAGGATTTTCCTCCATGCAGCCTTCTTTGGCTAAAGTAAACAGTTTTCGAGTCATGAAGCAAAGCAGGTAGAACTTCTCAGCTTTGTTATTCAGGTGTATGCAGATGCACTGGCTGTGGGAGCAACACAAAGTTTTGTGATAACCATTTCTTTTTTAGCTGAGCATCACTCCAAAACTTAAACATGGCAGCGATTTTAGCCCAATGCTATCTTTGCAACTTGCCTTTGGTACTTTCAACCATACAAATAAATAGCAGCCTAGGATTTCATGGTTGTGGTGACCTTACCTCAGGTTTGGTAAAGGGCCCATTTCACTGGAAGAAAATTAGTCTTCTGTTGGGGTGGGAGAGAATAGCTTTTTTTTGGCAATTATTATTCATGCAATGAATTGTAACAAAAAATAAAATTTCACATTGGTTTTCTTCGTGAAACTAAGATTTCCAATCCCCAAGAAACATTCAAGGCTTGTTCGCACATTGCACTGAGGGCAGGTACAAGCTGCTTCTATACACATAGAAGTGTTTGTGTGAAAGAGTGTACACTCTGGGGTTGTACAACTATTGTGTACGCAGACTGCACACCTACTGAACATTAGATTCGAATAACTGCACAAGGCTGCATCCTATTGCACAAGGGGAACAGAACTTGCCCTCCCTCTCATCCTCCAAATTTGGGGCTTCTCCCAGCCCTCAGGAACAGATCTGGAGGCACTGCCCTTGAGGAAGTTATTCCACTGATGCAGTATCTTGTTGGATTCAACCTTTAATATTTCTGAACGGGCCTCCAGGTTGGGGACCCCTGCACTAATGTCTGATTTGAAACCAGTCAAAGACTGGTTTTGCATTTCAAAAGGAAGATAAAACTTAAGTTATAGGGAAAGGTAAAGGGACCCCTGACCGTTAGGTCCAGTCGGGGACGACTCTGGGGTTGTGGCGCTCATCTTGCTTTACTGGCTGAGGGAGCCGGCGTACAGCTTCCAGGTCATGCGGCCAGCATGACTAAGCCGCTTCTGGCGAACCAGAGCAGCGCACAGAAACGCCATTTACCTTCCTGCCGGAGCGGTTCCTATTTATCTACTTGCACTTTGACGTGCTTTTGAACTGCTAGGTTGGTAGGAGCTGGGACTGAGCAAAGGAGCTCACCCCGTTGCGGGGATTCGAACCGCCGACCTTCTGATCGGCAAGCCCTAGGCTCTGTGGTTTAGACCACAGTGCCACCCGTGTCTTAAGTTATGTGTGCCTAAAGACATACTTAAGAAGGAACTCTCCAACTTGTTCACTGCTGTGCCAGTCAGGAAGGCTGAATTTCACTCTGAAGCGCTGCCCCAGGAAGATGAGGACTTGTTTTTGCGTCATGCAGCCATCCTCTGCTACCAGCCGCAGCATCTGAGACATACAGTTCTTATAGAAAGTATCCTCTTCTTTTCCTTTAATCAACTCCTGAAAAATCTGGAAATCTGAGAAACTAACTAATGCCTGCAGCAGAGAAAGAAAAGGTTTGAAGAAATTAGTTTGGGAGGTGGGGGGGGGGGGAGAACATACTAGGCAGGTATCACTAAAAGCATCATGATTTTCAAAGACTGCAATTCTGTATATCGCCTGCTACCATGTATACTGGGGCAGGCAGCCTTTCTCTTCTTATGTTTTCCCATTTTCCCAACATGTCCCTGGAATGTGGGGACAGGGAGGAATGAGGTGAACCATACTATATATATCTATAGCTATATTCTCTATTTGGTTTAAACAATCCATTGTTTGCCATGTTCATACAGGGCAAAAGGTTTGCCTCCAAGCTGGAATTGGAAGCTCAGATTTTGCTCAATTTGGACATCACAGCAAAATATTTAGGAAAGAAGGGAGGAGTTTTCAAGTTTAAAGCCCATTCATGAAAATCATGGCTTGACTGTTACATTTAATCTAAGCTAGTGACAGGCTTGTAAATAGCCACTTGTCTACCTCAACCTGCCTTGAGTAGAAATGGACGGTAGGCATGCAAGCACAGAATGACTCTGTAAACTGGAAGAGTGTCTTCACTCTCCTTTCAGGCTATTGACATACCACAAATGGCTTACACTAGTGTTTGAATGCAGGTGAGCTATTAACTTTAAATGACTTATTTGCAATTGTATGTCTCATGGTTCTTGGGAAAGTAGTGTGTAAAATGTAACAGGGATCTTACGGACAGAGCACAGCTGCAGTACCTTCAGTACAAATCCGAGTGGAAGAAAGAACAGCTCTTTTTGATGAATGAAGTTCAGCATCACTGTGCCATTTTCAAGGTAGTGAAGGGTCATGTTAACTGCTGTGTGTTCATCTCTAACGCAGTGAATTGAGACACCTAGCGCCATCCAAAGGAAGCAAATCGTAGCATCAATTACTTAAGCAAGATTTATATACCAATTAATAAACAAATAAACTTCTAAGAGTTATTGTGTCATTTTGTCATCTAAAAATACCAGCATGATTACTGTTATAAGCAAAAGAGGAAATAATGCAGTTTACCTAATATTCAACCCTAGCAATCACCAAAGACAGGACATTCATTTGCACCTCTGTACTAACATTATACAGTCAAACTACTAATTCCATCAAGCCTAGTAGAATTTAGCAGTGCTTAGTGCTTTTGGTGGTTAGCTTGTTAATGTTGTTAATATTGTTTTGTGGATTATGAGTGCTGTTAATGCTCTGTGAATTTTATAATACCGTACAATTTTTCTTGTGGTCGTGTTGTTTGGCCTATTTTTTAAAGTTGCTTTGTTAATAGTGCTTTATAGAAGGTGGTGGTTTTCCTGATGATTTGTAATTGTTTTCCTTACGATTTGTTAATTATTTTATATGATTTATGTTGCAATTTATGTTATTATTTATTGTTATGTAAGCCGCTTTGTGACTCATGTTGAGTGAAAAGCAGCATAGAAATATAATAAATGAAAATGAAATCTAGCATAGCTTATTTTGGTTGGAAGGCTCTCTAAGACAAGAGCAGGGAGTCTGATTTGGCCAGGAGACAGCAGGTGATTGATGGGACATAGCAATCTGCCTTATAATGAGACAGACCATTGGTCCATCTGGCTCTGTATTGTCTATGCTGACTGACAGTGGATCTCCAGGATTCAGACAGCAAGCCCTACCAGGAGATGCCAGAGACTGAATCTGGGACCTTATGCATGTGAAGAAGAGGCTCTACTATTCAGCTATGGTCCTTCAAGCTTTGAATTGCAGAGGGTTGGACTGGATGACCCTCAGGGTCCCTTCCAACTCTACAATTCTATGAAATGTCAAGGCACGGCTGCTTGAAGCGCACCCAACTCTTCCCTTACAGCTGTGGCTTCAATTCTTTTCTGACCTTTCTCGACCTGAACTTCCCTGTGCCTGGTGGCATATGGAGTCAGGTGCAGGAAAGGTGGCTGTGATCCACTCTAGACTGATGGACATTTGTTGGGGATTGAAACCGGGAAAGGGGACGGGGTGGGGTTTGGGGATCCAAAGGGTGTATAAATATAATATGCCCTTTTCTTTTATTCTGTTTTGATATCAGTATGAAAAGTGGGTAATTCGTGGAAAGGAATTTGGGTCGACTTTAGAAAAAAGGATTTAAGAATGAGTACTGAGGTATAAATCTTGAGGTTTATAAGGTAAAATTGGTTTTTTAAAATGAATTAAGTATAAAAAGGTTAAAAACTGGGGATAAGAACTTGTTGAATTTACAATTCGAATGGGAATATAAGAAGGGGAGGTGCGGGGAAGTCAGGGAAAGATGTTATAGAAAATAAGGATTGCAAATTGTATATGTTTTTAATTTTTCTTTTTGTTTTCTCTTTTTGGTTTTTTAAAATGGAAAATTTCTAATAAACATTTATTTTTTTAAAAAAAGGTGGCTGTGATCCACTCTAACCTGTCTGGGGGACCCTGGTAAGGAGGGTTCAGACCATGCTCCAAGGTTGCAGGCAGACCTCTTTTCCAGTCTGGCTGCCCAAAATGCCCCCACTCTGCATTCAGAGCACATGCTCTGCCACGGTTCTCTGGCATTCCTTACATACTTTACTCCAGCATCTGTGGAAGTGGGCAGAGCAACTTAACAGCATCAGGGGAGGGAGAATCAAAGGTAGACGAATTGCTAAATCCAAAGAACAGCAAGAGCAACAGCACGTGCTGTTCATCATGTGATTTTATTATTATTTTTTAAATGCAGGATTATTTTAAAGCCATTTTACGAAGAACATTACCATATTGTGTGTAGCCTGGACCTCTGGATTTCCATTTTGGTTTAATCATTGCAAGGGGGAAGTTGCGCCTTGGCATAATCACCATTCTGATCACCTTTTCTATGCCGTTAACAATGAAATAGCCTCCCATTTCCTGCCAAAAGGTGAAAAAAGGCAATTGACAGAGCTGCAAGATTGACTTCAGTGCATTAAGACTTCAGTGCATTAATCAACAAAGGCAGATTTTATTAGGTCTGGAAGCAGAGGGCACACTCACTCATTTTTTAATACTGTTTTTGTTGCAAAGAACGATCAAAATTTTAGTAAGAGGAAATTTAATTTCAACATAATCTAGTTTATTTTCTTTATTCATCAAAGTACAGTGGAACCTCGGGTTGCGGACATAATCCGTGACGGAGGCGTGTCCACAACGTTCACATCCTGAAGCGCCACGTCTCCGCAGGTGCGATTTGGCGCTTCTACACATGCAGCAAAACCCAGAAATAACCCATTCCGGTACTTCCGGGTTTCCCGCAGTCCGAACCTGAAAACACGTAACCTGAAGCGTCCGTAACATAAGGTATGACTGTATTTGTAGCCTGCATTTTCCATTCCATTTAGGGAAGTTATCAACTTTTACCTTTAAAATGATTGAATTTTTAAAAGCAAACTACAACCACGTACAAAGCTTAATATTAATAACAGGAGTCCTAGGTCCTGTCAATGGATCCTTTTCTCCAGAGGAAGAGGAAACAACCTTGGTACAAATGACTTTTGAAATGGACGTGGTGATTCTCACTCCAAGCAACGCAACATTCACTTTCTTTTGCTTCATATATAAAAGGAGGGGCTGTAGCTCAGTGGTTAAAGCATCTGATCTACATGCAGAAGGTCAATCCCTGGCATCCCCACGTAGGTTTGGGAGAGACTCCCATTCTGAAACCCCACACAGCTGTTGATAGTCAGGGTGGACAAGAGGGAGCTGGGTGGACCAATGGAATGACTCGGTATAAGGTGGCTTCCTACGTAGAAAGGCAAATCAATAAAATCTAGCAATACCTCTTCCTCCTCATGGTGTTTGATGAGCTCTTTGGGAGAGAGACCGTGGAGATTGCAAAGTTTGGACTTCACCATAATCGGAGCATTTCCGAGGGACTGTTTTATAATCCCTTTAGGGATGCCATTCACTGCCCAGCTGATATCAGCCTATATGGGAGGGGAAATAACGATTGGAGAAAAATAGATCTATGTTATCCAAATCACTGAAAATGTAGAAAGCTCTCCTCTCAAAGAAAGAGCTACACTGCAAGTATCTTACTGCTAGGCAAACAATGTGCCTAGAGAAAAACTGCCAGCAGTGTGTGCTTACTTATTAGGTCAAATTTATAACATGTCCTTTCTCCCCAAAGGGAACCCAGGGCAGCTGAGAACAATAAAACTCCTCTACATGAAAGCAATTAGAACATCCACAGCGATTAGAGCACCCACAGTAGGAGACAAGTGTTCCTGAACCACGTTACAAAGGCCTGGGCAAAAAAAATTCTCAACATCCCACCTGCATGACCCATTTTCCTTGGTGCAGGGGTGAGTTCTTTAACTGGGACACAACCCCTGAGAATGCCCTTTTTCGGGCTCCCATCCTCCTTGCTGCTCCAACTGATGGGCAGGACCTCAAGCAGGGCCTCTCCCCTAGATTGCAAATTTCAGGCCAGAAGTTACTGGTAAAGACGTTCCTTCAAGATATTGGGTCCCAAGTAACATAGGGCTTTGTGCACTAGTAGAAACCCCTTGAATAGGGTCTGGATGCTCGGAGGCAGCCAATTTTCTTTCTGAAACCCTGGAGAGCAGCTGCCAGCTTGTGTAGACCTACATGGTCCCTTCCAGATGTTGTTGGACTACAATTCCCACTATCCTTGACCACTGGCCATCTTGGCTGGGGCTGATGGAAACCGCAGTCCAACTGCATATGGAGGGCATCACATTGACTATCTCTGGTGTAGATGAATCAATAGCCTGCCATGGTATATGGCATCTCCCTACAGTGTCTAGTTAGATGCCAAGTGTGAATTCATCAGATTTCTTGAAAGACCAGAGTGTGATCCAGTACAAATGAAGCACTGCCTGTTTTTCTAATCACAATCAAACTATATTAATGCTTAACTTGTAGCCTTGCATGCTCTCTTCCCATCTCTCTGCTTGAAACAAACCATGGGTTGGCTTACATGAGCCATGCTTGCAAACTGTTCTTAATGGAAGTGGTAGCTGACAAATTATTAGGAGTTGTAACACCCACATGCTCTCTTAACAGTTCATCTTATACGCCAGCTGGGAGTGTATAAATCTCCAAAATATTGTAGCGCCACGTTTCTACACACCTTGGATTTCTAAAGTTCACATGATTCTGCCACATTCCTTTACACATCATTCCTTTACATTTGTTACTTACGGTTATTTTTCCGCGGTAGGTGCTTTTGCGCCCCCTGCATTCTGCTGGGTAAACTTTTAGCTCGTTACATATACTTCCTTTTGGTACCATAGGAGGGTTGATGGTGGCCCCCACAATGGCCAAAGTGATCTGATCATTCTTGAAAAGAAATTCCAAAGGTGGGATGGCCTTTAAAAAGTGAGAGAGAAAGAAAAGGAAAACCCACAGGTTATCCACAGCTCACCACCAAATCCACTGCTGGTCATAATGACTGTATACTATTTCTCTAGGATCAGAACCTCTGAGAAATAGCTCTTTTCCTTACCTGCTCACTTCTTTGTGACTTTTTAGTTGGTCCCAATAAAGGCACTACATGTTTTTTTAAAACCCACAAATCCCTCCTACCCTTAAAGTATTAATATTATTACTCACTTCTATACCGGCTAATGCCAAACTGAAGCTCCCTGCAGACATCTTTACTGTATTTCCCCCCCTGTATTTGCTGAAGGTATTCTTACTTAGACGCGCCTTAAAAGGTAAAGGTACCCCTGCCCGAACGGGCCAGTCTTGACAGACTCTGGGGTTTGTGCGCCCATCTCACTCTATCGGCCGTGGGCCAGCGCTGTCCGGAGACACTTCCGGGTCACGTGGCCAGCGTGACAAAGCTGCATCTGGCGAGCCAGCGCAGCACACGGAACGCCGTTTACCTTCCCGCTGGTAAGCGGTACCTATTTATCTACTTGCACCCAGGGGTGCTTTCGAACTGCTAGGTTGGCAGGCGCTGGGACCGAGCAGCGGGAGCGCACCCCGCCGCGGGGATTCGAACCGCCGACCTTTCGATCAGCAAGCCCTAGGCGCTGAGGCTTTTACCCACAGCACCACCCGCGTCCCTTAGACGCGCCTTAGAAGCCTTAGAAACCTGAAGGAGTTTTGATTTGCTTTAGTCTACACTATGCTGGTTTTAACCTTTTTGTATATTTTAAAACGGCCGTACTTTTTTAAAGCAATGGTTTTACCTTCTTTGCAAACTGCTCTGAAGGTTCTTTCCCCTCTACAATCAGGCGGTACATAAAATCTCATGAAATAACCAATCAAATGCCAACTGCCAATTGCCACCTCCTTTCCCCAGTACCATTTATTCTTTGTAAAAGACATTTCAGAGGAAATTACATTACAAATACTAACAGAATCCCATTAATAATAATAATTAAATATCAACTGACTTCCCTCACATCCCCTTTTCCTGTCCTAATAATAATAATAATAATAATAATAATAATAATAATAATAATAATAATAATAATAATGTTGTTTTGTTGTTGTTCTTGTTATTAATATATATTTTAAATAAAATAAATCTAAGCTGTGTGCAACCTACATTTAAAACAATCAAATAAAACCATCCAGAAACATTACTTAAGAAAGTCCAATAAAGCATTATTATTATTATTATTATTATTATTATTATTATTATTATTATTATTATTAATAAATATCAACTGACTTCCCTCACATCCCCTTTTCCTGGTCTACTACTACTTTACTACTGATAGTACTACTAGTAGTAATATTACACCGCTTCTTTTCCCTGACCCCCCCCGGCTCCCTCCCCTCCTCCGGCCCCTCCGGCTCCACCTGCACGGCCCGCAGCAGCCCTTCTCCCACGGCGTAGTTGAAGGACTCGGTGTGCGCCCGCGCCACGTCCTGCAGGGCCGGCGTCTGGCGCTCCTTGGGCTGCCCGTAGCCCGGCGCCGTGAGGTTCCTGAGGCTGGGATCGCTGGGCAAAGCCCGCCACTTGCACGCGCTGTCGCCCATGCTTCTCCCTGGGCAGCCGCAGGACACCGCCTCCGCCAGAAAGACGCCTCATGTTCCGTCACTTCCGTCCCCGCTGCTCGCTGGGACTTGTAGTTCTTCCTCCTTCGCCTCGGCGTTCTAGGTAACGGCGGCACTGAAAGGGAAGGCATACAGCTCCCAGACCGCATTGCGCCCACTTTTCCTTCGGAAAGTTTTTAGTCCGCAGAGATAGAAATAACGTAGAGCTATACTACACCGCGAACCCTTTTTTGGCCAACGTGATCTGTTTTAGTCCAGAGTTTACACGCCTAGAGGTGTCTCAGTTGCCATAGCCAATTTCTAGAGCGGCTCTAGGGAGGAGCACGGCCCAGCGGCGGATTTAAATTGTCACCACAGATTCAACGCAGCGTGTCACCTCTATATTTACTACTGCCGTATTCATTCACAATCTCAGCAACGGGATCCCCCTCCCTCCGTCTCTCTTTCTCCCGAGCGCCTGCGCACTAGCGCGTGCAGCTTGTGAGCGCCGCCTAAAGGTTGGGAGAGGGTAGTTCTTTGGAGGAGAGGGTTTGCCGCTCTGATGGCTCTCCTTTTCCATCCATGGGCGGGACATCCGGGCCGCCCCTAGTGTTAGCCAGGGCGAGGCGGCTGTTTTAAGGGTGCAGTGTCAGATTTGTCATTTATCTCAGCTGCAGTTTGTACTCCTAGCGAGAGGTGGTGGTGGGATTTTCTGCCTCGGGTGCCAAAATAACCTGCCCAGTTTTGGATAATCTGTGCGCCTTGGATTCCTGTTTTTGTATCAGGCAGCAGAATATAATAATGATAATGATAATACAGTGGTACCTCGGGTTAAGTACTTAATTCGTTCCGGAGGTCCGTTCTTAACCTGAAACTGTTCTTAACTTGAGGTACCACTTTAGCTAATGGGGCCTCCCGCTGCTGCCGCACCACCGGAGCACGATTTCTGTTCTCATCCTGAAGCAAAGTTCTTAACCCGAGGTACTATTTCTTGGTTAGCGGAGTCCGTAACCTGAAGCATATGTAACCTGAAGCGTATCTAACCCGAGGTACCACTGTAATGATAATGATGATGATGATGATAATAATAATAATACCATATTTTTCACCCCATAGGACGCACTTTATCCCCTCCAAAAATGAAGGGGAAATGTGTGTGCGTCGTATGGGGCGAATGCAGGCTTTCTCGCCCCCTCTCGCTCTCCAGGCTTTGCGCAGATCTCCACAAGCCACGGGAGCCCTGCGCTGGGCTCCCGCAGCTTGCGGAGAGTTGCCTGCATGCTGAAGGCTGGGCGCGCTGAGGTCAGTGCGCCCAGACTTCGCGCACCTCTCCGCAAGGCGCGGGAGCCCCGCAATGGGCTCCCACAGCTTGCGGAGAGTTGCCTGTTCTGGGGGCTGGGGTCAGGGGAAGCTTGGGCTTCTCCCGCCCCAGCCCCGCGCCTGGGGGGGAAATAAATCCCCCCTTTATTCCCCCCCCAAAAAAACCTAGGTGCGCCTTATGGGATGGTGCGTCCTATAGGGCGAAAAATACAGTAATAATAATTTATTTGTACCCTGCCCATCTGGGCAGTTTCCAACAAAGATTAAAAATACATTAAAATGTCACACATTAAAGAATGTTTTGGGTCAGTCCCACATGTTGTCTTTACCTTTGTTATTGTTTAGTCGTGTCCGGCTCTTCATGACCCCATGGACCAGAGCATGCCAGGCACTCCTGTCTTCCACTGCCTCCCACAGTTTGGTCAAACTCATGCTGGTAGCTTCAAGAACACTGTTCAACCATCTCGTCCTCTGTCGTCCCCTTCTCCTTGTGCCCTCCATCTTTCCTAACATCAGGGTCTTTTCCAGGGAGTCTTCTCTTCTCATGAGGTGGCCAAAGTATTGGAGCCTCAGCTTCACGATCTGTCCTTCCAGTGAGCACTCAGGGCTGATTTCCTTCCGAATGGAGAGGTTTGATCTTCTTGCAGTCCATGGGACTCTCAAGAGTCTCCTCCAGCACCATAATTCAAAAGTATAAATTCTTCGGCAACCAGCCTTCTTTATGGTCCAGCTCTCACTTCCATACATCACTATCTTTACCTTTACATTTACCTTTTACTTCTGCTGCTGGAGGCAATCGATGGTATTTGACTAACTTTCACTCAGACCCATTGAAATGAATGAACCTAAGTTACGTCCATTGATTTCAGTGGGTCTGTCCTGCATAAAAGTTAGCTGGAATGTCACCCATAATGCCTCTGAATGCCAGCTGCTAGGAATTCACATATGGGCTTCCCATAGGCATCTGGTTAGTGTCATTTCGAGGTTACAATTTAATTACAGTTACCGGTACCTTCTGGTAACCGCCAAGGTCTAGCAGTGGAGAGAGAGCAGGAGACAGGGCCGGCCCACCCATGAGGCCAGGTGAGACAGCTGCCTTGGGCGGCAGGAGCCACAAGGACAGCAGATCCAGCCTCCAAGGATTGCATCCCCTCTTGTGGTGGTAGCTGCAGCGTGCTCCTTGGAAGGCAGATATGCCTCCGCTGCAGCCCCTCGCAGGTGTACCAGCACTATTTTGGCTGGCCTGGAGTGTCACCATTCTCAGAACGCCTGTGCTCCAATACGATGGGTTATGGGGAGAGGTGGCAAGATGGTGCATTGGGCCAGTGCACTTGTGCATGGCAGGGGTGGGGGCTGCAAGGGAAATGCCATTGACACCGAAAGGCAGCACTTTCCGTTTTGCCTCGGGCTGCAAAAACTCCTGGGCCGGCCTTCGAGGGAGTGTTTTAGGGGGATACTTCTCTGGGGTTGCGGTGCTCATCTTGCTTTATTGGCCGAGGGAGCCAGCTTCCGGGTCATGTGGCCAGCATGACTAAGCCGCTTCGGGCGAACCAGAGCAGTGCACGGAAACGCCATTTACCTTCTCGCCAAAGTGGTACCTATTTATCTACTTGTACTCTGACATGCTTCCGAACTGCTAGGTTGGCAGGAGCAGGGACCAATCAATGGGAGCTCACCCTGTCGCAGGGATTCAAACCGCCAACCTTCTGATCGGCAAGTCCTAGGCTATGTGGTTTAACCCACAGAGCCACCCGCGTCCCACAGTAGTAGTAGTACGTAATTATTTATTTATACCCCGCCCATCTCACTGTGTTTCCCCAGCCACTCTGGGCGGCTTGCCACAAAATAGGTTCTTCATCCCTTTCCCAAATGCTTACTTTACTTCCCTGCAGATGCATGATTCTCTCACGTATTTAACCAGGGAAATGCTTCAAAGCAGATGTGGGTTTATGGGTAAATACTGAAGAGGAGGGTAAGGATCCTGCCTTAGCCTCTCTGTTACATTAAGAATATGCCCCTTGCTGACCGAGGGACTTCAAAAAATTCTTGAAAGACAAGCTGTTTACCTTCTTGTTTGTATATCCCTGTGCTCCCACACATTTTAATCCTGCTTTTTCAAGAGAAAGAGACGAACACACAAGTAAAATTAGGTTTTATATTTTTAATTCGCTTATATTTTTAAATTGCTCAGGAGAGGTTTGAATACGAATGTCAGCAAACCATGCACTGCTTACAGTCACATATTTCATCAGACACAAAGATCCACACGCTACAATATTCTGAAGATGAAAGATCCGTATGATGTAACTTCAGACACTGTGTATATGACATGGTTTCAGAACCTTTTTTTATTTTTAAACAGACAATGCTCAGAGAATGAGACATGCATTGACCATTCATACACATTCAGTACTGAGGACTCTCAAATACAGTGGAAAATGCAAGGCTCCCCACATGAATGAAACTGGTTTTGGGGTCAGGAACATCATTAATGTGTTTGTAATAACTCGCATGCCAACCACTTAAATTGTAGTAGGAGCACATTTTAGAGGTTTTAGCACAGAAGGGGTAGTTTTATATAGGATATTTTTCCTATGAGCTAAAACACGAATCCACTTGGAAAATAAAATCCTGATGGGAAGAAGGTGGGTATGTCTCCTTTCCCTGTTTCTCATCAGATCCTGTATATAAAGGAATGCTGTTTGCTAAAAGGGTTGCCACCCATTTTGTAAAAGAGGCCCTGCCGTTCCTTCAACAGTTTCACAACGGGCAGAAATTCACTAGGAGCAGCCTAGAGTAGGGTAAAGCTACACTGGTTGAATTTCTGCTCAGCTACTGAAGGCACAGAGTCACTGTCAGGAGTGGAAGTGGCCAAGTCACTTGTTAAAAAGCCTTCTTTGTCAAGACAGCTTTTCCAGTTTCCTGCTGTGGCCATTTTACCCCTTTTCGTTTTCCAAAAAGTGCTTTTGAGATTTAGCCAGAGCCTAAAATACCTTGTAAGGAGAGTGATAGAGGGCAAATGTCAGTCATCAGTAGAAACCATCTGAGAAGGAAACCCCTGAGAAACAGTTCGATCCTATGAAAGTTTTATTTCAGTAGCAAGTCTCACTGTATTCAATGGGACTTGCTCCCCAAGTAAACATGTTTAGGAGGATAGCCTAAATGTTTTTATTTTCTTACCTATTGTTTCTGGCAATTGTTTCTAAAAGTGCTTGCATTTAAAAAGGGCTTCTACTTTAACACCGCCATCTTCTAAGTCTTAAATTACTGTTTGTCGCAGAAATTGAGTTTTCTAGCTCATCAACAGTAAAGTACACATTCTGCGCAGGATGGGTCACCTGAGCAAATCCTTTTAAAAACTCAACAATTTCAGATTAGGCCTCATCCAGAAATTAAAGCAAAAGAGGGCAAATCCTATATGTGTCTACTCAGAAGTAAGTCCCACTGAGTTGAATAAGGCTTATCCCCAGGTAATTGGATACAGGATTATGTAGGCTGAGCTGCAATCCTGTATCCAATGTAAAATTAAGACAAATCGCACCAGGATAAATTACACTAAATACTGTATTGAATTGACAGATTACGCCACTGACTAATTTTAAAAGGAAAAGATGTCAATCTATTCGCATTGGGCTTTTTCACCAAACGGTTGGGCTTTTTATTTACGTATTTAAAACTGGACAACATGTCTCTCTCAAAATGGGGCACAATGTACCCATTTTTCATTTTTGCGAAAGTGATGCTTCAGATCGTTCGTCCATTCACTCAAGTCACAATCACGTCCTGTATTTAAGTCTGTCTTGTCACTATCTACTGTACGTTTCAGTCATTTTATGGAACAAATGTACATGATATTTGCACTAAGAACGTGGGTATATACACCTTAGTACTTGAATTTCCATTCTCTTATTGCTTCGAAGGTTTGGCTGAGCAGAAAACCGTTTCCGAAATCCCACTGGAAAAAAGATCTGCAAGTCATTGGGTTTTGACAACACAACAAGGTTTCTAGAATGCATGATTCCACCACAATACAAAGGACACACAAATTAGTTACAGCGTAGAAAAGATATCCCCGAATATCAAAAGAGGCCATACACATAATTGTCTTACATTGGAACACAGCCCTTTTTTTAAAGAGACATCTTTTTTTAAAAAAAAGCAAAAAAACTTATGTGCTATATTTGTGTTCCTAAACAAGGCTTTCCCACAGAACATTACAAAGCCAAAAAGGAATTTTCATAGCAATGGGCAGAAATTCTAAGTCCACAAGTAGACACTTTTAAGTGCTGTCCTGTTATTCTGCATTTGTTAAACTCGTAAAAGTCATGCTGTGCATCACATTTCGTTTGCTGCGTTTTGTCATACAAAGTCTGCCTGCAAAGGGAGTTTCAGGGAACTCTCCAAAAGCTGGTAATCTCTTATCCAAATCTCTTATCCAATTTTTACTTTCTAAAATTAAGAGAACTATATCCCATTTTCATGTAAATGCATTTATAACTATAGGTCATCTACTCAAGTCATATCAGCAATGAATTATGAATTATGTACTGGATGTTCAAAAATTGTTTGACTACCCAAATTTGCATTATACATTATTCTACTTGCAAAAAAGGGATTAAATGCAATAATCCAAGGAAATCTTAACTGTTCCATCAACAGTTCACATCTTGTCTCCTCAGCTATAAAATTACGTATCGCAATGATTTTTTATTGTGGGGGAGGATCCAGTTAGTTAATGGAACAACAAACGCAGTGTTAGCAATTAGATGGTGGGGACAAATGACGATGAATGGAGGAAAAATGCAAAAAGAATGTTTAAATGAAGACATCAACAATAAAGTCTCAATAGAGAGAAAAATAAAGCAGAAGTCATGGGCTTAGAGCCTAAGATAAATTAAGGAAGACTGTGAAATGAAAGTTTCCTGTCTCCTTCCCCCTCTAGAACTATCTTGAAATGTTCAGGAGATTCTCTGAAACAACCTGGGCTCCTGGAGGAAAAGGAGAATTGTCTGAATTTGGGTTGACCTCAGCCTAAGTTTGGGCAATTCCCTGTCCCCCATCAGCCCCCTTTCCCAATTCCACGAGGCCTTTCAGAAGGCTGCAGGAGAGAGGAGACAACAGTGTATACTTTCCTTCCATGTACTTCTTAGCTTATCATGCCATGATCTTAAAACCATTCAATATTTATACACCCCTCACTATTAAAACCTGAGTGGCTGAATGTCTAATCTGAGATCTGAAAAATTCCCAGTGCCTTACAGCAGTGGTTCCTTGAGCAAAGTTTTGGGCAATACTAGGTTTGTTGAGGTCCTCCTTCCTCCATGAGATGATCACTCATGGCGGACAAGCTTCTGCAAAAAGAAGTTTGCATGCCACTCTTCACTATACAAAGGAGAGCACTGGATGAGTGTCAAGGTGTGCTCTCTGCTCTTGCAGACTCAGAATGTGTGGGCCTAGCATCCTACATGAACTGACTCTGCTACCCAAAAGGAATCCTCTGCAGCAAACAGAGAGCCCATAGCAGCTTCTGTAAAGAAGAAGCTCCATAGCTCGGTGCTAGAATACATGCCCAAGACTGTGGAAAGGCACTGTCAACCAGAATACACGATACCAGGTGAGACAAATGTTCTCAGGGCTCAGTCTGCCCTCGAGCTCAGAGGAAGACAAGGGTGAAGAGGAAGCGCCTTTAGGGAAGTTATCACCCCCCACTTCCAGACCTTCTAGGCCAGAAGATCTTGCTTAGACTAATCTGACTCTGAAGACACAGCCCAACCCAATTCACAGTGTCCTCTCCTTCCATAAGCAAAATCAGAAAATAACCCTTCAAGTGGAGGCAATGTGCAGTCAATCGGAGGACCAGACCACCCAGCCTTTGTGAGGCCTTCACATCTTTCCGAGCCAACAGCTCTCCTCTAGCCAATACTTTCTGAAGTGGGTTATGGCATGTTCTGCCTTGGTGGATGTGAACCTGTTTTGACCCTGTTCTGCCAGTAAATGCCTCTTCCATATTAGGGAAGCAGAAGACACTTTCCACCATCTTTGCCTGGGGAGCCATTTTCCATTCAGAGGGGAGGCCATATTACCATAGGAACAATGGCCTCACACTGATAGGGAGCAATGGTCTAAAATGGCATGCAATCCAATCCAAAATCCAGCAAGAGTTGCCAACCGAATAGCAGGCAGCGGGGGACTGTCTCGGTCTGGCCTCTTGTAGTAAGCCGATTTGCAAAGGCAGCATGTTTACAATGCAGCAGTAAGCGTCATCAAGATGCTGTTAAACCCCAGGAACAAGGGCTACGGTAGTTAAAAGTTGACCCCTCCTAAGCCAGAGCAATTGCATTTAGTTCCAAAGGGGATACACTACATTAAGTATGTCGGAAGCACCTTTTTGCCACTGAAGAACTTACAAATTTGTCACCCGAACATTTGAATGACTTGCCAGGCAACTTAATCTGGTTTGATAAAATGTCGAAGGCATGCTTCTGTAGCCAAGTCTGCAAGGGCAACAAGAGTCATAGATGCAGAGCAGTTAATGTTTGCTTTAAGTGTTCAATCGCAGCCGAACCCCAAAGCTGAGCAATCTCAAGCACAAATCTGAGTACAAGACCTAATAGTTTATAGCTTACCACGCTTTGCTCAAACATTTTTGCAAAGCTTTCTTGAATATTAAAGCTGAAGCTTTGATCCTAAGCTCTCAAACGTGAAGCAAGTTCCATTGAAACTAGCAGAATTTATTTCTAAGTAAATATGTATAGGACCAGGTTGTATGTATTCAAGCAGCATCTAATCTCATATTATGCATTCTGATGATACCACAAGTGCAGCAGATGATACACAAGATCTAATTTCGCCTACCTCTTGGGTTCCTAAGAGACCATAGCGACTACCTTAAAAACAAAGTTCTAGCATCTTTTTTTTCTATTGCACTCAGCCTTATTTACATGTAAGTATGTTTATGGTTGAATCCAGAACTTCCAAATGCCAGCTTCTTTATATAATAAACTGAATCTTAAAATAATTTATTTTATGGGATGGTCTTGTGGATGCAATGTTGTTGCTAGTTCTAACTATACAGAACTGTTTCAGAGAAATAATGGCAGAGAGCAATTATTTCGCGGTTGCGAACAGGCTTGCTTGCTCCCTCCATCCCACCTAGTTCACAGTAGACTTAATTTGCCGTAAGGTCCAAATTGGGCAAAAACTGCTTTATCACAAACCATAGCGTGCCTCCTAACCATGGTTTGTTTCAATACTGGCTGAGATTCAAACCAGTGGTTGTGGCAACCATAGTTTGCTCACTGGGCAATCATGGAGAATTATTGCTACTGCAAACCAAAATGGTGGCATGGAATATGGGGGAAAGAGGAACCATAAGAACTTCCAAGTCGGTTCACAACCACCAAACCGTGGTTTGGCTGTGACGTCTGAACCAAGCCACAACATCTGTCAAACAGGAAAGGGATCAGTGGCTTGTATTTTGGAACCTCAAAAGCATCAGAATAAGATGAAGAGATATGCAAAAGGATGGGTTTTTTAATGCAACAGAAGAAGATGGCAATGTTCCTTTCCAGTGATCTCCCCTCGTTAAGAAATATGAATAAAACAAACCAAAAGAGTAAAAGTCAAAGGGGGAAAACAGTTAAAACACAAAAGGTGGTGAAAAGGGTTCTGCAGCCAATGACACACAGAGCTTTGGAGTCTAAATGATGTGAACATTTTGGGGGGGGGAAGGTCCTAATGCTAGGACACACGTGCTATGGTTTCAGTGCCATTTTTGCTATTTTTAAAAAAGCAATACCAGATCCTGAGGAATAACGGATGGAAGCTACATTAAGGATGGCCTGCAAAACCTCTGGCCAACCAAGCTAAATGCTGCCCATTATCCACTATGCACGGCAACGTTTCAGAGGCATACAGCCCAAGGCTTTGCATGTTCACGCAGAAATCAGTCTCAATGAGCCTTACAGGTAAGTGAACATAAGACTGCAGTCTTAACAAACCTTTCATTTCAAAGCTGCCTGGGTCTGCAAACAGAGAGAGATTGTCAAGGGCCTGCCAAGCCACAGGAACATGGCTGGTTGCCTTGACTTGTTTAGGTCATGAGTTGTGTCGGCCTGTATTACAGCAGGGATGACAGAACCTTCAGGTGATGTTGGACTCCCAACTCCCATCCGCACCAATCAGAATGGCCAACAGCTAAGGATGATGGGAATTGTAGTCCAGCGCCATCTCATCAGTCAAACAATGCCCCCTCCTGCATTATTGGGGTGCGAGTCAAAAGGGAGATAGCAGTCCTTCAGGTTAGTTTTCTGCACGTTGTAATGTTCAATAATAAAAAAACACCACAGGTTTTTTTAAAAACTCAACACACACACACACACACACACACACACACACACACAACAGTTTTTAAAGGAACAGTTTATACCCCACAGCTTTAAAAAAAAGAAAAGCTACAGAACAAAGTAAGAATAAAATAAGTTACTTATTGGGAACAAAGCTAAGGCACTAGAACTGCAGCAGGTGAAGGAAACAAAACAAAACAGAACAAAACAATACCCACATGACAGTATGTTAAGTTGACAAAACCTCCAAGCCATGGAATCCCTGGAAGAATGCTTTGCTAAAATAATTTATTACATTGGAGGGGTGCGAAAAACAAAACGTCCCTGTTTTTGCTCACGTTAAAGCAGAACTGTTGCACTGTTCTCCTACAGAATTTCCTTCCATTGCAAGAATCCTTTCAAAAGCAAAGGTGTTCCAAAACACACACACACACACACACAGCGTTGATGAGACAGCTTTGGTTCATTTTGGACTTTTCTTGGAAACTTGGCATCCCTCCTAAATTTCCGAGACATCGTTCTGTATCCTTTCTGCCTGGTGAGCAAGTGTAATGATCGATCCAAGCTTCCTCTCCCCCCCCCCCCAAATCCGTAGGCCGCAGTTCTCCCATGTATTTTGGGTGGACTTTTTTTTTTTTTTTTTTTTAAATGTGATCATCATCACAACTTAATAAATATGGGTTCCTGGCTCTGCTTCTGTGGAGTGTCACTAAGAGGAAAGACACTAGAGATGGCTACATCCACTATACCTTGGCATAGCTCTGCGTAAAGTTTCCTAAAAAATAAAAAATGAGAAGAGACAAGTTTGAATTAGAAAAGTTGATTGAGCATAGTGTATGTACACGTACCTAGGAGTACACTCGCCTGAACAAAATGGGACATACTCCTGAGTAAGCATGGACAGAATAGCACCGTAAAGCAGTGGCATTCTTCAGAACATCGGATTTCGTATCATTTCCTCTCTCGGCAAAGGACTACTGAAACCCCTTTTATCTAGACCCTTTAAAAAAAACCACTCTAAAACTGAAATTGATTTATTATAGCGCAATGTTCTATCACCAGTGTGGCTAACAAAAGCAGACACGGGGGGGGATTAGAAAGAATATTGTGGGTTTGAGAGGCCAGTTTGCATTGTATTGTTGAAATGTCGTGTTATGACTAATAATATTTATTTATAACTCGTCTCAACCTAAACCAAGGCTCAAAATAAATCCTCAGCGTTACTGCCGGAAGACAGTCTTTCTCCTTTGATATTATGGAGCTGGGAGAAACAGGAATCTAAATCCTAGCTAAGATCCCTCACAAATACGGGCCGCTGCCACCCTCATAAGGATATTAAACACACAGCTGGCCAAGGGTCTAGGAATGCAGGAAGACACCTGTTTTTTTTAACTGCTAGCCCAATTTCCCCTTCATGTGTCGTTTTGCACAGATGCACAAATAGTATCTGGCATTGCTAGCAAGCGGTACAAAGAAACAGCGGCGTAACGCTTTCCATGCACCAGCTGATATCTTCGGCAATTTAATTTCCAAATATTAAGATTTAGGGCTGCTGGGGTTCATTGCCTCTCTGGCCTCCACCTTCAATTCCCCTATTATAGCGGAGCAGGACAGACATGAAGTACAGACACTTATGGTTCCTGGAATCCACAAGTATATGTGCAGTGTGGATGGCACTGTTGAGAGAGGCTAGGAAGTGGCTCTCTCTCGACAGATCCTGTCTATCTTACCTGCCTTCCCTGGGCAGCAATGCACCCTTGCGCACGTGTGCAAAATCTAACCAAGTTTCAATGTACTTGGAGCGATCGCCATTGTGCTAACAACTCTACCACGACTTGTAAGGTAATAAAAGCATTCTGGGAAATGATATACAGTCATACCTCGGGTTGAAGTAGCTTCAAGTTAAGTATTTTCGGGTTATGCTCCACAGTGACCCGGAAGTAATGGAACGCGTTACTTCCGGGTTTCGCCACTCGCGCATGCGCAGACGCTCAAAATTATGTCATGAGCGGAAGCAGTGAAACGTGACCCGTGCATGCGCAGACGCGTGTTATGTTTACTTCAGGATTCGAACGGGGCTCCGGAACAGATCCCATTCGTATCCAGAGGTATCACTGTATAATGAATTGAAAAAAAATGTTTAAATTAACTTTTATTTAAAAAAAAAAAACCAACCAGAGGGTTTTCTATTTGGAATTGTAGGTGCTGATATTCCAAGGGAGAATAAAATACTTTTTATGTATGCGATGACAGCAGTACGGATGCTACTAGCCCAGAGATGGAAAGAAGAGTAGTCCCTACCAGAGAAAAATGGCAAATTAAACTGTTGGACTATGCCGAAATGGCAAAATTGACCGGCAAGCTCAGCAACCAAGACAACCAAAACTTTAACAAAGAATGGGGGAAATTTATAATTTATCTTGGAGACCACTGTAAGCAGATGAAAACACTAGAAGGATTGCAATAACACTTGTAATGTAGCAAGTACTATGGAGATAATGGAGTTATATAAAAAATGGATTATATGCAGCAGGAAAGGTTTGGAGGAGAAGGTGGGAAGTCCAGAGATTCAGAGGAATCTTAACTGTTGATGTGTGTGGTTGTACTGTTATAAGTTTATATTTGTAAAACCAAATAAAAATTGTTTTTTTAAAAAAGTAAGTAAAAAAACCCCAAAATAACAACAACTCTGCCCCGAGAATGTAAGACTCTCTCTTCCAAACCTCTCTCTCCAGCACCTACATCAGCTTTACAAGGGGAGAGAGAAATGTTTGTGTGTCCACGATCGCCATGCAAATGCAAAATGCAAAACAGCAAGGGTCTGGAATTTACAGGGTATTCTATATTATCGCGACACAGCTCACTCACACGCGGGAAAAGCATGCCAGCATGCGACAAGAACTTACTGGGCACACGCAGGGGCACCATTCACTTCGATCAGCCAGACCTTCAAGTCTTCATCCACCATGAAATCGAAGCCAAAGAGCTGGAAACTCTGGTAATGAAGGTGTTTGGTGCTGATAGCGGGTTCTATACACATAAGGCAGCTTCTGCGGGGAAAAAGGACAGAGCACACCTGATATCAGCCCAAAGCAATATTATTATTAAAGTTAATTTATTTGCTTTTTCAGATTAAAGTTTTACAGTCACATATCCAACATTCAAGGGACGTGGGTGGCGCTGTGGGTTAAACCACAAAGCCTAGGACTTGCCGATCAGAAGGTCGGCGGTTTGAATCCCCGTGACGGGGTGAGCTCCTGTTGCTCGGTCCCTGCTCCTGCCAATCTAGCAGTTCGAAAGCACCTCAAAGTGCAAGTAGATAAATAGGTACCGGTCCGGCGGGAAGGTAAACAGCGCTTCCGTGCGCTGCTCTGATTCACCAAAAGCGGCTGAGTCATACTGGCCACATGACCCGGAAGCTGTACGCCAGCTCCCTCGGCCAATAAAGCGAGATGAGCGCCACAACCCCAGAGTCGGTCACGACTGGAACTAATAGTCAGGGGTCCCTTTACCTTTTTATCCAAATCTCCTGGACTTCCCTGCTCCCCTCGGTGGGTCCTATTGTTAATCATTTCCTCCTGCATCTTTTATAATAATCCAAATTTTTTACCTCTCCATTGTGTCCAAAATTTACCATTAAACGACAAGTGTTATTCCAATCCTACTAACAATTTTAACTGTTTACAATGGTTTTTAAGATAAATTATAAATTTCCCCCATTCCTTATTTAAAAATTTGGTCTTCCTGATTTCTGATTCTTCCGGTCATTTTAGCCATTTCAGCGTAATCCATCAACTTGATCTGCTATTCTTCTCTGGTAGGGACTTTATCTTCTTTCCATCTCTGGGCCAATAACATCCACACAGCCGTGGTCACGTACATAAATAGTATTTTCTGCTCCCCTGGAATTTCGGCACCCCAGCTCAAAGCATTATGTTAAGTTGTTATGCATGTAATAGTTATGTTAAGCTGAGGTAGGAAGCAACTGCCTCTCTTACTGGGTATTAAGATGACACTCAGAATACATCTAAGTTAGTCATATCCATTCATTTCAATGGGCTTATTCCACCATTCAGTATTCACAACTAGGACAGCAAATAAAAGCATTGATTTGATTTTATTCTGGCCTGGATGGCAGAATCCACTCACTCTTCACAGTGGCCCGTCATTAAAAGTCTAATTCGCTACACTAGGGTTGGGGAACCTATTATTATTATTATTAAACATATAAAAAGGTAAAGGTACCCCTGCCCATCAGGGCCAGTTGTGACCGATTCTAGGGTTGCGCGCTCATCTCGCTCAAGAGGCCAGGAGTCGGCACCGTCCTAAGACACTTCCGGGTCACGTGGCCAGCATGACAAAGCTGCGTCTGCCGAGCCGGCACCAGCGCAGCACACGGAAACGCTGGTTACCTTCCCGCTAGAAAGCGGTCCCTATTTATCTACTTTCACTTTGACGTGCTTTCAAACTGCTAGGTAGGCAGGAGCAGGGACTGAGCAACGGGAGGTCACCCCATCGTGGGGATTCGAACCGCCGACCTTTCGATCGGCAGGTCCTAGGCTCTGTGGTTTAACCCACAGCGCCACCCACGTCCCTATTAAACATATAACACACACCAATTACAGAACAGCAAAATCGAAAATAAAATAACAGTCCGAACACACTGACAAATCTTTGTCAAACTGTATATGCTAAAACCATCCCAACTTTAACAAACACCAAATAATGCATAGTAACATCCGCTGCTGGGACTGTCGGCCATAAAAAAGACATATATTGTGCCGGCAGTAATTATGGTCTACAGGAGTTTATATAAAAGGAGGGGAAAATAATATTAATTAAAATATGTGCTTTATATGTGCTTTGTAAATGCCAAACTGTGCTGTAGACCATAGGCGCTTTTATTATTTCATTATTAGTTATTAAATTTCTATACCGCCCTTCACCCAAGAACCGTTTTTGGGTAGATTCCTTTGCAGGATCAGCCTCACGGGCTGAGTTTGACTCAATCAGATGATGTCCTTGGGCTATCACAAAATTGGCAGGCAGGTTGTCCCATTGGTCTGATCTAGCAAACCCTTCTTAAGTTCTTCTGTTCTTCTAGGGACTAACAGTGACATTAAAG
Organism: Podarcis bocagei; assembly: GCF_964188305.1. Taxonomy (NCBI): domain Eukaryota; kingdom Metazoa; phylum Chordata; class Lepidosauria; order Squamata; family Lacertidae; genus Podarcis; species Podarcis bocagei. The sequence continues at coordinate 92,449,261 of NC_138127.1, forward strand.
TACAGTCGTACCTTGGAAGTTGAACGGAATCCGTTCCAGAAGTCCGTTCAACTTCTGGAATGTTCAAAAACCAAATTGCTGCTTCTGATTGGCTGCAGGAAGTTCCTGCAACCAATGAGAAGCCGCGTAAGCCCCGTCGGACATTTGAGTTCCAAAAGAACGTTCACAAACCGGAACAATCACTTCCAGGTTTGTGGAGTTCAGGAGCCAAAACGTCCGAGTTCCAGGGTGTTTGGGATCCAAGGTATGACTGTACAACAAATTAACACAATACCCTAATTCTAAAAGCATCCGTGAAAAAAACACCAATCAATCATAAATTGATTAATAATGGTAACCTTTGTCTTGGAAGAATCCTCAGGGAACAGTTGTTAACAAATGTAAAACACGTTACCTTATTATATTTTTGACTTGCAATAAGATTGTGTTTTCCAGAGTAATGTTCAAAGCGCTCATCAGATACTGATTAAACTCCTCAAAAAACATCTCATTCCCTTCTTCATATCTCCCATAGTTCTTTGAATATTCCTTCTGTATGCAGTGATTGGTCAAATGGCAGGTTTTGTCTAGGAAATTAGCACTATTGTAAGGTTCGGAAGAGGTCCGTAGAACGCCTTCTCTGTAGAGGTAGATATTATATTGGTGATCCACTAGCACCCAGCTTCTAGAAGGTGGGAAAAATATAGAGGCGGTGTTTTTAAAATCATTAAGAAAATTTTCAGTTCAGAAGAATCAGATTTAATGACCAGCCTTTCACACCAAACCTTCACTTCAGTGGGTTATTGAGCTGAAATATCAATATGAAAAGAGCTTACCTAATATCAAATTTGCGATGACCTGGTTCTAAAAGCATAGGCTTCTCAAGGTATTTCTGAATCACATGCACTTGTCCTTGATTATCTATGAAGTCCAGAAGCTCCGAAGCCTCCGAAGAAATAAGAATTCCTTCACCTAACCAGGAGGAAAAGACGAAAGCGAAGAAGTTGGACAGGAAGTACAAGCCTCCACCTCAACAAAGAAGTGATAAGATAAAAAGAACCATGACTTTCCATCCCCTCCAACCCTTTTCCATTGTGTGCCATCCCTTTTTGGTTGTAAGCCTGTGGGAAAAAGTAATATTACTGCTCATCTTTGCAAGCCATTCTGGGAGCCATTTTGGCTAAAAAGCAGGGTAGAAACATACTTTTTAATACATCTTATACATGTATAAGACTGAATCAGATAAGTGTTGGAGGTGCAATGAGGTTGAGGGTACATTCTTTCATATGTGGTAGACCTGTAAAAGGGTAAAAGAGTATTGGGAAATGATTTATAATGAATTGGGGGGGGAATGTTTAAAAGTACTTTCCCCCCAAAAACCAGTGTCCCTTTTGTTGGGGATAATTCAGATGGAAATTCCCAGGCGTCAAAAAAGGCTATTTATGTATGCCACTACTGCGGCCCGTGTTTCATTAGCCCCAAAATGGAAAAAGCGCAATGTCCCAACCAAAGAACAATGGCAACTCAAAGTGGTGGAATATGTGCAGTTTGCAGGCCTAACGTATAGAATAAGAGAACAAGAAGACTGGAAAATGTTTATTGAATATATGGGGGGAGACTGTGTACACTTGAAAACGTTGGCCGCATTAAGATAAATTCAACAGTGTAAATAAGTTTTGATAGAAGTAATAATGGAATACTGAATGGTTTAGTTTATGTAAAATATGCAGGGATTTATGATATGCAAATTGAACCATGGAAAAGGGGAAGTCAATGACATTTTAGGGTTGTTTAATGAATATTTTAAATTGTAAAATAGAAAACTTAATAAAAATTATACACACACACACAAAAGAGACATACTTTTTTTTAAAAAAAAGCATACAATATTATTACGTCTTTGCTGTAAGATACTGAGACCGTGAGTGGGTCTGTGGCTCTTTTGATTTGCGCCTCAGCCTCTTAGCTGTCACACTGCTCTAGCATCTATTGGATAAATATCTCAATAATTTGAGACTCTCTTTGCTAACCTTTGGCCCCCGCCGAAGATTTGGCTATCCACACACTTCCCTCTCCGCTTTCTTTCCTCTTCTGATAGGATGCCAGGAAAACTTCCCTTTCATCCGTTCTTGGGTTGTTTATCAAATGATGGGTCCCATTCTGTGCTGGAGCCACTGGAGTCTTGAGATTAGTTGGGTAAATCACATACGACTCCGGGAACCATGTGCAAGATTCTGCTAATTCAGGACTTGTCTTGATTAGTCTAAAGAAAGAGACAAGGATTTAATTTGAGTTGGGTTTTTCCCCCTCCATAGGGCACGCTGGAGTTGAAAGACCTTTCAAATCATCACGACCACCACCATTTAGTTCCTTTACGAACCCTTTCCTACGAACCAGTTCAAAACAGTTTCACACTACAACTGCATATATAAACACAATTCAAAAGCATGGCATATTAAAAAACCCATTTATATAGACACATAAACATTTATATCTGTCAGGGAACTGCCATTGGCTCAGAGGCGAGAGATAGAAGGGCAGTTGCGTTACAAGGAGCCTCCGAAAATCTTGCGAAGCAGTTCCTCTTCCGGTGAGGAGGAAAGCCCCATCTCTAGTGGAGCAGAGGTGCAAGGACCAGAGGATGCTAGTAAAAGCCGTAACACCACTCCTGAGCAAGCTGGAGAGGAGGGAAGCACGCTCTTGCCATCGCCCATCCTGCGCAGTAGTCTGAGCCGCAGGGAGGAGCGGAAACGGCTGGGGGTAACGAAACTTTTACGTTGGGGGAGGTACAAAAACAGACCACTCCCGGATTCTGCTAGCGATTGAGCCAGACATGAACTTATGACGCTCTTCACTGTAAATAGCTTGCACCAAAATAAAGCCGGTAAAAGACAGGTCGGAGTCTGGCCTGGTTACTCTCGAGCAACCACAACAGCCAGCTGACAATATCCAATGCAGATACTGAATGGGGGCGGGGGAGAGATCTCCACTTAGAAGGCTTCCTGAAAGGGGCAAGTCGTTATCTTCAATATCTCTCTGCTGTAAAATTTGGAGGTACTCCGTAGCCTCTTCTTCTCCTAAAGACATCCCTATATGGGCTACCTTTCCAGGCTGAAGAGTCCCATTTGCCTTTCACTTACTTCTACAGCACATGCAGAAACCGCCTTCTTGATCCTTGGACTCACTATTGGTCTCGTTCGCTCAATCCACCAGAGCCCGTTTTCGCATGCAGGGGAAGCCCCTAACTCACTGAGGGTTTGAGACCCATCGGCTCCCCTCACCTGGTTTGGCCGGCCTGTTGAAGCCATTTCCCAGGATGTGGCCACTGTCACATGCTGACAGCTTCTGATTTCATTTAATATTCTAATTTTCTGAGGTTGTTAATTTGGAGTTTTCATCAGCTGTACATCATAATCATCACAATCATCACAAATAAAGGCTTGACATATCTCACTTTGCATGTTGTGAGTCTATCTCATATATTAGTTTCACCTTTTAAGTTGAATTACTGAAATAAATGAACTTTTCCACAATATTCTAATTTTCCGAGTTTCACCTGTAGGAGCCACAGGTGAGAACTGAGCGCAGGGTACCGTATTTTTTGCACCATAACACTCACTTTTTTCCTCCTAAAAAGTAAGGGGAAATGTCTGTGCGTGTTATGGATGGAATGCCTACGGGTGGCATGCCTACGGATTTTCCTCCTCTAAAAACTATGTGCGTGTTATGGTCGGGTGCGTGTTATAGAGCGAAAAATACGGTAATTTTCACAGTTTTCCGAACCCTGGCAGGGTAATTGCTGAGCATCTATACTGAGGTGGTTCGGGTCGGAATCTAGCAGGATTAAGATCAGTTTTGGTCCTAGAGTTAAACTGAGATGCAGTTGTAGAAGAAGATACTCTAGTTAATTCCAGCTTGATTTCTAGCACTAAAGGGCAAGCGGAATATAATTTTGCAAAAGGTCAATCAAGAGATGTATCTTGAAAAGGACACACAACTATGGCAGAATCGCCCAGTAATTTATTTCGCCTTCACAAGAAAAGGTCAGGGTTTTTGAGGAAGGCTCATTTGAAATTAACGAGTCACACAGCCTCAAGGCTTATCTCCATATGCAAATAAAGGCAGCATGAAAAGGCCTACATTATGCCACTATATAAAGGAAAAGGACCCTTGGGCGGTTAAGTCCAGTGAAAGGCGACTATGGGGTTGCAGCGCTCATCTCGCTTTTCAGGCCAAGGAAGCCGGCGTTTGTCCACAGACAGCTTTCTGGGTCATGTGGCCAGCAGGACTAAACTGCTTCTGGCACAACGGGACACCGTGACGGAAACCAGAGCGCATGGAAACGCCGTTCGCCTTCCCGCCACAGCGGTACTTATTTATCTACTTGCATTGGCGTGCTTTCGAGCTGCTAGGCTGGCAGGAGCTGGGACAGAGCAACGGGAGCTCACCCTGTTGCGCAGATTTGAACTGCCGACCTTCTGATCGACAAGCCCAAGAGGCTCAGTGGTTTAGACCACATCAAAACAAGCCCTCAAGCATCTTTTGCCCAGAATCAGAGTGGCGTGTCAGGGGGCTTCACGGAAATCACGCTAGGTCTGAAAGCGGATCGCCAAAGGAAGGCTTCCAGTCATAGTACCATTTATTATTTCAAAGAAGGCTTTGTGTTTCATATTCTTACAAGTTGAAAGGAACAAATTGCGGGGTCTGCTGCAGGGGAAAAGGTGTGATTTGTTGCTATTAAGAGGAAACAGCAAAAAGGGAGAGGGGTGAGCTTGAGTTCACGGAGGCTTACGAAGTAATAAATTTGTTGAGGGCAGCTCTCATGTCCCAAAAGCACAAGGATTTTCTTGCACAAAGGGACTTTCCTCCCTTCCCCGAATCTGCTCCATGGGATTTGGGGAAAATGCAGAACAGAACAGACTTAGGGCGTGCGTAGGTGGAGGAAGTCCCACTACACAAGAGAAAAGCCTTGCACTGACTGTACAATTATGGGGTGCAAGCTATAGTCTTTAAGGTGCCACAAATCTCTTTGTTGCTTATACTACATTTTGCATATCTATCAAGAGATGTATCTCGAAAAGGACATACAACTATGGCAGAATGGCCCAGTACAGTGGTACCTCGGGTTACAGACGCTTCAGGTTACATACGCTTCAGGTTACAGACTCCGCTAACCCAGAAATATTACCTTGGGTTAAGAACTTTGCTTCAGGATAAGAACAGAAATCGTGCTCTGGTGGCGCGGCAGCAGCAGGAGGCCCCATTAGCTAAAAGTGGTGCTTTAGGTTAAGAACAGTTTCAGGTTAAGAACGGACCTCTGGAACGAATTACATTCTTAACCCGAGGTACCACTGTAATTTATTTCGCCTTCACAAGAAAAGGTCAGGGTTTTTAAGGAAGGCTCATAGCATACAGTAAGGAGCAATGATTATAAACATTGTTTTTAGAATACAAATGTCAAGGGTGTAAATATCCTAGGGGTAAGATTCATGTCTGTGGCAGCCCTGTGCAAGGACTTCTGCTTGCACAATGGGAGTTTCTCCAACCTCTCCTCCCCTCGCGTGCCCCCCCCCCCAGTATCCTGCATCTAACTGCCCTCTCCCATGTAACTTAAGAAAAAAATGACAAAAATGTGCTACACAGGATCCCTTATAACCCATAGTTACAAGAAAGAAAATAAAGAGCCAAACCTACTTCACTAAAGAAGCTTTGCGGCAAAGCTTATCAGCTCCTCTGTAATAGTTCACCAGCTGCACAAGTCCAGGTTCGTGACCTACAAAAGAGAAAGAGAGAGGTTTTTTTATATCTTAACCTTTTCTTTATGAATTTGGAAGTGTACATGTGTGCGCACGAAAAAGATTTTTTAAAAAAGAGATCAACATTTATCCAGGCAAATGATCTCCAATTTTGTTTAGAAGGAAACACAGCTCGGTGGAATGCAAAAGTGAAATTTAAAATCCCAGCCATTTTGCTTGTGCCCAAGCCTCAAGGAAATACAGTGGTACCTTGGTACTCGAACGGCTTGGCTCCCAAAGAAATCGGCTCCCGAACACCGCAAACCCGGAAGTGAGTGTTCCGGTTTGAGAACGTTTTTCGGAAGCTGAACATCCGACGTGGCTTCCACTTGAGTGCAGGAAGCTCCTGCAGCCAATCAGAAGCCGTGTCTTGGTTTTCGAAGGGTTCCGGGAGTTGAATGGACTCCTGGAACAGATTAAGTTTGACAACCAAGGTAGCACGGTAACATCTATTCTTTTGTACTTAAACACACATTGCTGAAAGGCAGGCTGATGACTCTTCCTGATTTCATTTGGGGGAGCGAACAGGCTGTTTTGGACTTCAAATCCCTGACCACTGCTCATGCTGGCTGGGCCAGATGGGAGCTGTAGTCCAACAGACATCTGGAAGGCAGGATTTTGGCTTCTCCTAGGCTAGCAAGTGGCATTCTAAACCCAAGCTGCATGACCATCCCTGAGTTAATAACCGCAGTTAGCACCAAATCAGAAGTGCCACCTTCCTGAAGTGGTATAAGCAGTCATTGTGTGAAGAACAGAAAACCCCCTCACCCCATCATTGTGGGGCTTAGAAGATAGGGTTCTTATCTCTTTACAAATCCACGAAGACTGAAGTCTCAGGTACACATGCAGAAGGTGGAGGTGATTATATAACATATATAAACGGCCTCGGTCCAGTATATCTGAAGGAGCGTCTCCTCCCCCATCGTTCTACCCGGACACTGAGGTCCAGCGCCGAGGGCCTTCTGGCGGTTCCCTCACTGCGAGAAGCCAAGTTACCGGGAACCAGGCAGAGGGCCTTCTCGGTAGTGGCGCCCGCCCTGTGGAACGCCCTCCCACCAGATGTCAAAGAGAACAACAACTACCAGACTTTTAGAAGACATCTGAAGACAGCCCTGTTTAGGGAAGCTTTTAATGTTTGATGTATCACAGTATTTTAATATTTTTTTTGGAAGCCACCCAGAGTGGCTGGGGAAGCCCAGCCAGATGGACGGGCTATAAATAAATAAATAAATAAATAAATAAATAAATAAATAAATAAAATAGTTGTTGTTGTTGTTGTTGTTGTTGTTGTTGTTGTTGTTATTATTATTATTATTATTATTATTATTATTATTTCTAACTGCAAGTGGGTCTCAATAAATACACTCCAGTTAAAATTTTGAATGTTTCTCTATGTAAAAAAACAACCCACAAAATTCTTGCAAGGAGAAAAGTAGCTCAGAAGGGATCAGACTGGCCTAGAACCTCTCTCTGCAATGTGCTAGATTTATACTTGCAGGGAATATTTTACACAGGGAGCATTCACAAGTGTGATTCACCCCCCCATCCCCATCCCGCTTTCAGTGTGAAGCAGTAGTTCAGAAGCGGGGAAACAAAATGGTCAAGGGGTTGGAAGACAGGTTATGACATTTAGAGCTTTTTAGTTTTGAAAAAGGTGCAAGGGAGGGGATAGAGGTCTATACAATTTGGCATGGCGTAGATAAAGCGGACAGGGAGAACTTATCTACCCAGTCAGATCTGAAGGTAGGCAAACAGTAAGTCAGGTGAGCCAGGCATAGGCAATTGCCCTAAATTTGGGTTAATATTGCCACAGTGTATTGAAACAAGCCAGCTTGATAAACCAAGGTTTGAAGTTGCCTCATTCGAGTAAAGCTTCTGGGTTCAGACTTGATACTAAACTGTGGTTAGTTAAAAACAGAGCTGGAGGAGGAAACGGGGAGCGTATGGGGGCAAGGCTTAACCCTGGCTCATTCGCATAACAATATAAGGTCAAAGTGCAGCCAATGTATGAGCTAGGAATAATGAAGGTCAATACATAGATACGGACAGACAAGAAGAGATGCATTAATGTGTGCCATGCTCACGTTTACGAAGAAGCCAATTTGGGCATATGCAAGAAGAGATTTGGGCATCCTTACATCTGATAATACAAAGGCTGCTATTTCCCAGACAGACTGCTTAAATCCCATTGCCTTCTGTGAGAAGTAAGCAGCTTAAGTCGTTCCCAGACCTACACAGCAAGGGTCAGCCAACGTCAGGCTTACGGATCTACTTTCTTTTATACTACAGCCCCAAGATTCGCCAAGCAGACCCTGGTGCAAAAGATATTCAGAATTAAAGAATTCAGAGCTCAGGAATCTGTTCTGAGTTTCAGAACTGAACGCAGGCCAGTCCTTTCACATAAAAACCCATTCCCATGCTTTCTTCTGTTCAGCAGTTCAACTGAGGGTAGCTGGGCAGTAGTTTTTGCTGGTATTGTTAAATATTTGGAAGGCAGGATTTCCCCGTCTACTACAAATCACCCAGCGATCTACCTTTTGCCTCGAGATGAAAGAGAACTTAGATTCAGTTCACACTGGAAGGCAAACCTACATAATTTGCACTTTCCAAAGCAATTTGAGAACTGAAATACAGCCAATCCTTGAAATTCACTCTTCAATGAATTTTGCAATGAGTGTCACCAGCTGAGCAATGAATGCAGAAACAAACACGAGCGCTCCAATTGGAGAACAGCCATTACAGAAGGCATTATGAAGAAGCATGAACTCAGGGTGAAAGGGAGAAATGAGCTAAGAGGAAGGCACGTTTGGCAAATCTTCACCATGATAAACTCCCACCTAGAAACCTATGTCCCCACTGTGGAAGGATGTGTGGATTCAGAATTGGCCTCTACGGTCACTTACGGACTCACTGTTAAGACCACATTCATGGAAGACAATCTTACTCGGCTATGAGCGACCGCCGAAGAAGATGACAACAGAAACAAACATACTATGGCAAAGTGTGCATAATAATTCTTCCTCCATATATAATGCATTTTATATGTTATTTCCACTAACATACAAAATGCATTCTGTTAGGTAAAACTGCTTTGTAGAAATATCTACAAAGGGGGCAAAATTGAATCATTAAATGTGTATATTAAGAGAAATTAGCGGATGATTAAAAAAACAACAACCACAAGCTGATGAATTTTTATGGGAACGTTAAACGAAGATTCACAAAGCGATGTGGAAATGTAGTAAGAATAATTTAATAATTTAAATCATTCTCTGTATGGTGTGCAGTGAGCAGAACTTCAGCCTGGAATAATGAGCCCTGACTTCTTCCCTACCGTGACTTAGGCTCCATCTGCCCTAGACATTTAAAGCAGAACCATTCCACTTTAGAGTCATGGCTTCGCCCAAAGATTCCTGGGAACGCTTACAGGTCCCCTCACAGAGCTAAAATTCTCAGAATTCCCTGGGAAGAGGGAATGATTGTTAGATCACTCTGGGAATTGTAGCTCTTCGAGGAGAATATGAGCCACCCCCCAACAACTCTCAGCAAACTACGCTTCCCCGGGTTCTTTGCAGGACTTCATGCCTGCTTTAAGTAATAATAATTTAATTTTTTTAAAAAAAATATGCCCCGCCCTCCCCGGCCAGAGCCGGGCTCAGGGCGGCTAACACCAAGAAAATCACAATAAAAACATAATAGAAGAAAAAGAGAGGGGGGGAACCAACAATTTAAAATACAGGTTAAAATGCAATTTAAAATGCAGCCTCATTTTAAAAGTAGCTGATAGATCAAGGCCATAAGGGGAGGGCAACATAAGGGTCAGACTGAGTCCAAACCAAAGGCCAGGCAGAATAGCTCTGTCTTGCAGGCCCTGTGGAAAGATGTCAAGTCCCGCAGGGCCCTAGTCTCTTGTGACAGAGCGTTCCACCAAGTCGGGGCCAGTACTGAAAAGGCCCTGGCCCTAGTTGAGACCAATCTAACCACCTTGCGACCTGGGACCTCCAAAATGTTGTCATTTGTGGACCTTAAGGTCCTCCACGGGGCATACCAGGAGAGGCGGTCCCGTAGGTATGCGGGTCCTAGGCTGCATAGGGCTTTAAAGGTCAAAACCAGCACCTTAAACCTGACCCTGTACTCCACCGGGAGCCAGTGCAGTTGGCCGTTGAATGTGATCCCGCGGCAAGGACCCCGTAAGGAGCCTCGCCGCGGCATTCTGCACCCGCTGGAGTTTCTGCGTCAGCCTCAAGGGCAAGTAGTACAGTAGTGCTTTAAATGTACGGTGCAAATGGGGCCTTATAGGATGGGAGGAGCTGTAACTCAGCAGTGGTAGAATACATGCTCTGCATGCAGAAACAAGTCCCAAATTTAATCCCAGGCATCTCGAAACAAATAAAAGAAGAATCGGGTAGCAGGTGACATAGAAGACCTTTCTTCGCTCCAGCTCCCTGGAGAACTGCTGCTAGAATAACATTACTGAGCTAGACGGACAAATAGGCTGACTCTGTGTGCATACGTTATACAAATGCACATTTGAAACATCTAGCAATGCAACAGGATCACATCTGAGCATATTTAAAAAGAAAAAAGTGGTGTGTTTTTTTTAAAGGTGGAGGAAACACAGAAAGTAGTGAGAGTTGGTGTGAACTGTCCCAAAGTGTAAAACTGCATGAATGTAGCTTTTCAACTGACCTCGGGTGAACTTTCACCGGGCTTCTCATGTATAATGCATGATGCTAGTATCATAATAGCTTCTCAATGGATGAATTGGTCAAGGCTCTTGTGCGATATTTGCAGGCCCCCACTGCACAGTACATTGGGCATTAGAACCGGGCTTAGCCACGCCAAGGTTTGATGACGTTTGTTGAAATTTAAGAACCTACAGTGGTACCTCAGGTTACATACGCTTCAGGTTACATACGCTTCAGGTTACAGACTCCGCTAACCCAGAAATAGTGCTTCAGGTTAAGAACTTTGCTTCAGGACGTGAACAGAAATTGTGCTCCGGCGGCGTGGCGGCAGCAGGAGGCCCCATTAGCTAAAGTGGTGCTTCAGATTAAGAACAGTTTCAGGTTAAGTACAGACCTCCAGAACGAATTAAGTACTTAACCCAAGGTACCACTGTATAAGAACAATTCCAAGTGGGGAATGCTTGCGAAAGTGAGGCAGGCCTAGGAAAATATTCCGAAAACGCTAGCCTCCCTCATCAAACGTATTCACGTTGAGAATTGTATCAAAGACCATTGACAAAGGAGATTCAACAGAGCTCTAGGCTTTCCTCCCCACAGATGGTGGTGGAGGACGTTCAAAAAGCTCTTTTTTATGGCAACAATGGGGGCATTGACAGAGCTGAAGTACTGGTGCTTAAAACAAGGAAGAAAATAAAAAATACACAACTGAGCCCACACAGTAGTTATCCAAGTGTTTTTAATTGCCGAAGGAGAGGCGGATCTTAACAAGGGTTTCTGTGAAATCTGCCTTTGGGTTTAGCTCTGCACGAGGCCGGATGTCAAGAAGGGTTATTAAACTGTTAGGGTAGAACTAAACTTGGACAATCACGAAGGAGCAAAAACAGAAGATGGCGCAGCAAGTGAGGAGAGTAACGAAATCCGGAGGCAAATCTGCAGAGTTGCAAGGGAATCCTCTCAGGCTAGATAAGAAGGAGAATCTTGGATCTCTAAAGGGACACGAAGTTCAATTTAAGATGCTGTTTAACATCTACATGAAACCTGTTGTCCCAGAAAAGGAAGCAAGAAAAAATACCGATGAAAGAAGAATGGCAGACGAAATTAATGGACTACGCAGAATTGGATAAAATGACACGAAGGATTCGAAACCTGCGGGACCAGAGATTTACAGAAGATTGGAAGAAATATACGAACTATTTGAAGAGCAATTGTAATCAACAAATTACGCTAGTAGGACTACTAGAGGTTTTGTAAGGAGAAATATATGAAATATTGCAAAGAAGAGAAAGAAGAGAGACATTAGTTATAATATTTAAATGTAATCGTGAAAGTAAGAAATGTAAATTAGGTGACAAGATTGGAAAAATTTCAGATGTGATGGATGGAAGTCAAAAAAAGTGTATAAGATATAAAAGTATGTTTAATAATTGTTGAAAATGTTATGTTAAAAAACTAATAAAAAAAATATAAAATGTAACATCTACATGAGTACGTTGCCAGCAATAGGCTGATGACACGCAGCTCTATTTCTCCTTTACATCTGCAGATGAGGCAGTGGAAGTGCTGCACCAGTGTCTTGCCTTGGTAATGGACTGGATGTGAGAAACGGGTAGCTCAGTTGGGTAGAGCATGGTGCTGGTGACGCCAAGGTCACAGGTTCGATCCCTGTATGGGATAGCTGCATGTTCCTGCATCGCAGGGGACTGGATGAGATGATCCATAGCAGGGGTAGGCAACCTAAGGCCCGGGGGCCAGATGTGGCCCAATCGCCTTCTAAATCCGGCCTGCGGACGGTCCGGGAATCAGTGTTTTTTTACATGAGTAGAATGTGTGCTTTTATTTAAAATGCATCTCTGAGCTATTTGTGGGGCATAGGAATTCGTTCATTTCCCCCAAAAAATATAGTCCGGCCCCCCACAAGGTCTGAGGGAAAGTGGACCGGCTCCCTGCTGAAAAAGTTTGCTGACCCCTGATACACAGGTTCCCTTGCAACTCTACAATCTATGATTCTATGATTTAACAAATCCATCCAAATAAGATTGAGGCACTGCTAGTGGAAAGTAGTTACTGCTAGTGGGGGTACTTATTGTAAATTGCCCTGTGATCTTCGGATAAAGAGCAGTATAGAAATAATAATAATAATAATAATAATAATAATAATAATAATAATAATAATAATAGATCCATTACCATCACTTGAGCTCACGGTGGCCTCAGTGATAGAGTGCCTTCCATCAGCTTGGGCTGGTGGCTAAGCTGTGCCCATATCTAGACAGGGATAGCCTCACTTCTGTTGCCTATGCTCTGCTAACCTCTAGGTTAAGATTACTGCAATGCATTATTCGTGGGGCTGCCCCTGAAGACAGCTTGGTGCAGAATTCAGCAGCCAAGTTGCTCACCGGGACAAGACAGTTTGAGCATACAGTCATACCTTGGGTTACAGACACTTCGGGTTGTGCGATTTCAGGTTGCTCACCACGCCAAACCCGGAAGTACTGGAACGTGTTACTTCCGGGTTTCGGCGCTTACACATGCACTGAAGCGCTAAATCACGCTTTGCACATGTGCAGAAGCACTGAATCACAACCCGCGCGTGCGCAGATGCGGCTCTGCAGGTTGCGAACGTGCTTCCCACACGGATCACGTTCGCAACCCAAGTGTCCACTGTATTAGACCAATTCTGGCCAGACTGCACTGGCTGCCGATTAGTTTCCGGGCCCAATTCAAAGTGCTGTTTTTAACCTATAAAGCCTTAAGTGGCTCAGGACCTCAATACCTCAAGGACCACCTCTCCCCATAGGAATTGACCCGGACCCTGAGATCATCCTTTGAGGCTCCTAGGTGACCACACAAGAACGCTTCTGATATATATCTTTAGGTGCCAGGCAATAACATTCATCGTCTCCCAAGCGCTTTGGCTAATTAAACAATCAACGGCCTTTTAAACTGTGTGCAGGGGTTATTGTTTTTGTTTGCTACTATGGTATATATTTTTGTGTTTTTATTTTCCAAACCACCCTGTGATGCTTGGATGAAGGGCGGTATATAAATTTAATAATAGAATAATAAGAATACTACATCTGTCCACATCTGTTGGAGAAGCATATGGTACTCTATTTTCCTGACTGTCCGGATATCTCTGGTTGTTTCCCTATCCCAGGATAGCATGTTGTGTTTCAGCCTCTGATATCCGGTAAAGCAGTCCTAAGTGGGGATGGATATCCCTTAACCACATTAATAATTCATTCTCTCTCTCTAATTACATCCAAGTTGAACTTCATGTTCCATAGAGATTTATAGATTCTGCTCCTCATCTAAGCCCAAGATTCCCTTGAAATTATGCAGAACTTCCATCCGGATTTGATTACTCTTTCTTCACTTGCTGTGTCGCCTGCCTTTCTTCCTCCTACACGATTTGTCGAAGATTAGTTTCATTCGTACGGTTTAATCACGCATCCTGACATCTGGCCTTGCACAGAGCTGAATTTAAAGACAGATTTTTCAAGGCAACCCTTGTTATAATCTGGGGCTGATGGGAATTGGAGTCTGACAACATCTGTGAGGCGGTGCACTCTATACCCTCAGGCTCAAGAAATGAATCTGAGCATGGCTGAAAACAAAAACAACCACTCAGATACATGCAGCTAAGATCAAAATATAAAATGGGGGGAGGGGGGATAGCAATTTTAATATTATTATGTCAATCAATCATACATCCCTGTTGGAGATGCTTTATAGACCATGCTGGTGCAAATTTCAAACAGAAGGGGTTCAGCAAAGGAAAGGAAAGTGATTAAACCACTTTTTAAAATAGTATTGTTTACTGCTGAAAATATGAGTAAAAGGAATGTACTAACATCTTGCTTGACCTCCTCTGGACGGACTCCAGCTTGTCAATATCCTTCTTAAATTGTGGCATATTCATGCAATCACTTAATGCATTGTTTAAACATAAAGGTAACAAGGTAAAGGTAAAGGACTCCTATGGGGGGTGGCGCTGTGGGTTAAACCACAGAGCCTAGGACTTGCCGATCAAAAGGTCGGCGGTTCGAATCCCCGCGACGGGGTGAGCTCCTGTTGCTCGGTCCCAGCTCCTGCCAACCTAGCAGTTCGAAAGCACGTCAAAGTGCAAGTAGATAAATAGGTACCGCTCCGGCGGGAAGGTAAACGGCGTTTCCGTGCACTGCTCTGGTTTCACCAGAAGTGGCTTAGTCATGCTGGCCACATGACCCGGAAGCTATACGCCGGCTCCCTCGGCCAGTAAAGCGAGATGAGCGCTGCAACCCCCGAGTCGGCCACGACTGGACCTAATGGTCAGGGGTCCCTTTACCTTCTAAAGGACTCCTGGACGGTTCAGTCCAGTCAAAGGCGACTATGGGGTTGCAGCGCTCATCTCGCTTTCAGGCCGGGGGAGCCGGCGTTTGTCCACAGAAAGATTTCCTGCTCATGTGGCCAGCAGGACTAAACCGCTTCTGGTGCACGGAGGACTGTGACAAGTGCCAGAGCGCATGGAAACGCCGTTTACCTTCCCGCCTCAACGATACCCATTTATGTACTTGCACTGGGATGCTTTCGAACTGCTAGGCTGGCAGGAGCTAGAACAGAGCAACGGGAGCTCACCCTGTCACGGGGATTCGAACTGCCAGCCTTTTGATCAAGCCCAAGAGGCTCAGTGGTTTAGACCACAGCGCCACCCCTTAAATATAAATAGCTCTCAAGTTCATAGGTCGCTTTCTGCCATATGGCCTTCAGAGCAGCTGAGAATCGTAACAACCTGAATTGCATGTACTGTTAGCACACTTTTAACGCTGCAGTGGCAAAGGCACATGCGCAGGGACACCTACAACTCATTAAGATAAATCCAACAAAAACACCCAGAGCATTTAGGGAAAGCGCACTCCATTAATGTGGCCTGGAGACAAACTAATAACGATGAGGTTGGCACAAAGCTGATGTTAAGCAATCCCTGTCGTTTCCTCTAGTCAAAAGCTATGCTACCACATTCTGTTCCAGCAGAAGCTTCCAAGCTGTCTTCAAGAGAGCTCCATGTTAAGCGCCTTTCAGGAGTCAGGTTTATTGCTTTGCCTGCAAACTCCCACTTGAAAATAGAGTTATACTGTACTTTCTTCATTCTTTTAACCCAGTCTTCCCTTCTATACTGCTGAAGCACACAACAATGTAGCCCTGTTGGAATAGGATTTGGGCTGGGAAAAGTCCCAAGGCTCCAAGTCGGATCTTTCATTTGTTTATAGTTGTGGTATCCAGAACTTTACAGAGTGCATCAGCTGAGAACCCATCAGAGCCAAGAAAATCAGCATTGGTTCCTGAAATCTGGACATGAAGCTTTCTGCTAATGCAGCCCATTAGCATTTTATGCAACCATCCTTAATTGCTGACTCATGTTCCATTATCAATCAGTCCTAACTTCCTTTGTCTGAATTGTTGCTCACCAGTCCTGCTGCCTGGCCAGCTATTCTGACTTTGCATTTTGTTTGCAATCATTCCATCAGTAACACTAGCACAAAAGCAGTTGTAGTTTGGTTGGACAGTGTTCTCGAAGCTACAAACATGAGTGTGACCAAACTGTGGGAGGCAGTGGAAGACAGGAGGGCCTGGCTTGCTCTGGTCCATGGGGTCACGAAGAGTCGGACACGACTAAACAACAACAGTTTTGCAGAGGTGTCCAATCCACAAACAGGATAAGACACACTTCTTTCCTTCCAGTTAGAAGGCCACATGAGGTGAGCTATGAGAATATCCTCCGTTAGCTGTCCCGAGCTCTGAAACTGTCCTTAATGCAGACCAAGATGGAGGTACCATGTCTGTGTACATGTGATCAATCTAGATGGAGAGGTACAACCTATCTTGGATGGGGAACTCCTTGAGTTGGTCCTAGTTCTTGGGTTCTCCTCGAGTTGGTGCAGCTGCTGGTATGTCCCCTATCTAGAGCAGCTGAACTTGGCTATTCTTACTCATGCATCAGTTAAAACAATTACTGAGATTCATGATCCACACAGGAGATGAAATGGCAAAGCAGGGAGCTCATAACCTTGGAGAAGGACTTCTGTATGTTGGGAGCAGAGCAACTGCAGAGCCTATCCTACTGTCACACTCCCCTCAAGGCTAGTTTCCATGACGTTTACATTTCCGTAGGATTAGTCTGCAGTTGGAACATATGGATTTGTTTGGTTTGCTTAAATAATGATCCTGTTCATGTACCCATGAATGTACCCAATCCTATATGCACTTACTTCCTAATACTTAGCTGTACTACCAAGGACAGGTTGGGGTTGTGCAGAGTTGTTAAGGCAGCAGAGAGCATTGTTGGCTGCCCACTCTCCACCTTAGAGCAAATTTATGCCACAAGGTGCCATAGGAAGGCACTGGACATAGTAAAAGATCCATCGCATCCTGGTCACTGTCTCTTCGAGCTCCTGCCGTCGGGACGGAGATACAGGACGATGAAGACAAGAACGAGCCGTCTTAAGAACAGCTTCTTCCCCAGAGCGATCTCGGCCCTGAATGGGAAGCCTGGACTTTGAAAGTCATCTAATCTTCCTTGCTGTATTATACTGTATTGTTTTAATTAGTGTTTTTATAGTTGTTTTGATTTTGTGTGGAGTGCCCTACCTGGGTGGATGGAGCAGCCAAGTAATTTCGTTGTCCCCGAGAGGGGGCAATGACAATAAAGATATTATTATTATTATTATTATTATTAGGAATAATCCCATTGACTAGACATACATAGGACTGTTTATTATGATGACTGCCCATTTATCTCAGAAAGAAGCACACGGCTCAGTGTGTGATCTTCTACCTTGTAGGGTGGCAGAAGGCTGGGACTCTTCTTTCCTAGTTTGATTTTCTGAAAAACTTGAGATTAACAGAATCGTAAGAGGCGAAAGAATCCACCAAGTTCACCAATCCAATTATCTAGTGCCAGCAACCCAACATCCCTAAAGGGGAACCATCCAGCTTCTGCTTAAAACCTTCTGATGAGAGCAAAGCCATCCACCTTGTTCCAGTGTGCAGCATCAAGAGGTTCTTCCTAATACTTAGCTGAAATCCCCTTTCTTGCAAGGATATTGCAGAGTTGGAAAAGGTTCAGGAAAGGGCCAGCAAAATGATCAAGGGGATGGAGAGACTCCTCCGTTCGGGAAGGTTGCAACGTTTGGGACTTTTTAGTTTGGAGAAAAGAAAGAGGTGATAAGATAGAAGCTTATAAAATTCTGCATGGCATGGAGAAAGTGGACAGAGAATTTTTTTCTCCCTCTCTCGTAACACTAGGACTTTGTAGGCATTCAATAAAGCTGAATGAATGTTGGAAGATTTAGGGAAGTACCTTTTTGTGCAGTGAATAGTCAAATTATGGAACTTGTTCCTGACTCAGCCTTTTTAGCTACTGACTCATGCTTAGCTTCAGGCCTACTAGAATCCTTGATGCACTTTCCAATGCTGTTATGAGCAAGCCATTTCTGCAATTCTTCCCAAGTACAATGCACTCTGTGGTTTTGTTTTGTTTTTAATTCCAGGACTTATTCCATCCTCCCAAAGCTCATCCTGCCCCAAAGTCAACCAATGGAGCTTGTCCTTCGCCATGTGCCTTCCAGGTATTTTGGACTACAGTTCTCTCTGGGGTTGTCGCCACTATTCCTACATCCCCCTAATGCTCTCTCTCCTCCCAGGAATCCATCTCTCGAAGACGCCACCTGTTCCAAAAGCACATTATTCTCTCTTGGCTGAACAGGCTCAAATGTCTTGTCTGCCTGACTCACAAGAGTCTGCAAATGGCATTTTAAAAATAACCCCACTGAAGAAAATAAAGACTATTACACAAAATTAAGAGGCAGCACAGAAATTTGCAGTGTCATTCGTTTTTGTTCACATAAATTATTATTATTATTAGAATTTATATACCACCCTATACCCAGAGGTCTGTGGATCAGCTTTCGATGTGGATCAGCTTTAAAGTTAGTGAACCAGTAACTATGAACAACTCAAATAGTGGAGGTTAATGAACTAAACTCTTCTTGCCAAGTGTTTGGGTCTTTGTATTAAAGATATAACAACTGTTTAAGATTCATCCG
Organism: Podarcis bocagei; assembly: GCF_964188305.1. Taxonomy (NCBI): domain Eukaryota; kingdom Metazoa; phylum Chordata; class Lepidosauria; order Squamata; family Lacertidae; genus Podarcis; species Podarcis bocagei. The sequence continues at coordinate 92,467,807 of NC_138127.1, forward strand.
TCTTTTGCGCACAGCTTAATTACTATTTCCAACTTAGGAAAAGTCCTTCCCATGTCACTTCAATAAAGGGCACTCTTGTTACTTTTATCATCAACAATGACACACACACAACACCACTTTTGCTGAACACTTGGGAGATCCAGCAGTCTTTTTAAAAAAATGGTCAAGGTACAACAAAGCCTGCCAAAGGGCAGTTTGCTGGTGATCTGTGGTTGCTTCTAACCACAGTCTAATATGAAAAGGCAAAAATGACATTTCGGTACCTAATAAGGGACTGGCTGCCATATACGGTAAGTTTGCTCTCCAGTGGTTCCTTTGGAAGTGGGGCAGAAATCTAAGTATTCCTATAGAAATGTGATTTTCAGAAATATGTTGTGATTGAGACCCAACCAAACGCATCATTATCCTTACCAAGAGGAGCACCCCAGTCCAAATTAGTTTCACAACTGCCGCAATCCTTTGGTTCATTAAAAAACACTGATAACAAATATATCAGGAGGTGAAGGTACTGTACAAGGGATGCCAATTTTATGACGTTGTGCCAGTACAGTATATCGTTTACTCCAGCTACTTTCTGTCCTCCAACCCCCCCACGAAAAAGCAAATCCCCAAGCGGACTTGCCAAACAGTCAAGTCACCCCTTGGTTGCAGTAGCCAACACCCAAATCTAGTTATATGCGCCACGAGCCAGACAGACCCTCTCCTTCACTCTCTCTCACGCCCCTCCTCTTGTGCACCCAAACTTAAGCAGTTGCATACATAAGAAGCAGGTCTAGGGGGAGGAAACCCGGCGCCGTATTGCTTCGAACGCAGCCGGCTGCCTCCCCCGCGCGCCCATTCATACAACCAAGCGCAGCTTTAGGAGTGTTGCGCGGAAACCTGATGCTCGAGAGCGCAAAAAACCCCAGCCAGCTCGTTTGCCCGGATAACTGTCGGCCCCATCGCTCGCTTACCCAGTCTCCCAAATGGCAGCCTGTTCCTTTCCCCCAGCATGAGGTTAAACCTGGGGTTGTCCCTTTTCAGCCTCTTCCATTGTCCGGTGGAAAGCAGGATTTTGGAGACTTCCGCGTAGACGCTGCTGTTCTCATCCCGTGCCACAAACGTGTACATCTTTATATATGTATATATTTAAAAATGAACCATAAATAAATAAATAGAGGCGCAAAATGCGCCGCCACTCCCCCGCCCCACCTGGCCGGATCAAAGCGCAAGCCCTGGACCCATGGATTAAAAAGGCGTGGGGGCCCCGCCGTCTCTTAGCCCCCCCAAAATAAAAACCATCCAAACCGGCATTGCATGAGACGTATCCACCCTGCCGGGCTCAAAAACGAGTTAGGGGCGGCGGCGGCGGCGAAACCGAGAGGACGCAGCGAAGGAGGCTTGCCGCCGGGTCTGACTCCGGTTCCGCGGCACCGGGGAGGGTGGCCGGGGGTGGGATCCGGGCGCGCGCCTTCCTTGGATCAGAGCCCGGGCACCTTCCCTTCGAGCGCTGGACTCCCGAGCATTTCCTGGCACCCCTTCCTACATGCTCGCGAGGAAGGCGCCGAAGGCAGCAGCAGGAGCCGGATCAAAAAGCGGCGGCCGAGCGGCCCCCGGGTCCCTCCAGCGATCCCCGGAGGGCCATGGTCACCCCTGCGGAGGAGGCGCTCTCACAAGCCCGAACTTTCACTGCCGCTTGCAGAGAGGCGCACGCCTATCTCTGGAGGAGGAGGAAACGCCTTCTGGGAAGACCGAGGCAGCCTCTCCCCCTCCGGCAGCGTCGGCAGCGGCTCCTCTTCCATCTTGGCTCCACCCCGCCGTGATCCGGGGCCGCGGAGCGCAGGGGTCAGGGAGCAAAAGGGGGCCGGGCTCCGGAAAAAAAACGCCTCGCCGCGGATCCCCGCCTGTCCTTTCTGTTCCCAGAACTCTTATCAAACTCTTTGGGTGCGATTGATTCGGAGCTGATTCGGTGTGTGGGTGCGCGAGCGTGTGTTTTCGCTCCGGATCAGGAGCGCAAAGGGGGCCGATTCTCTGCGCCGGTTCGAGAGGAGCCGTAGCAGAGGCGCGCAGCGTCTCCAAATATGTGCCCTACGGCAAGCTGGATACAGACAATGGGGTTCTGGGCCCTCCTCGCTGCACACGCATCCTCTCTCTTTCTCACACGCACGCCTAAAAACGAGCAAACCCATCATTGTGCTGCTACCGTTAGTGGCTGGCTGGATAATCTCATCCAACTCCCACAAAATGTTATTGTTAAATTTGCTTATCACCCTTCATCCAAAGATCGCAGGGCGGTTCACAACAGGGCTGGGATAGTGGCCTGGGAGACCTCAGTCGGTACAGCACGAGACTCGATCTCAGGGTCGTGGGTAGGAGCCCCACATTGGACAAAAGACTCCTGAATTAGGGGGGTTGAACCATATGAGCCTTGGGACCCCTTACAACGCTGCAGTTCAAAGATATAAGAAAAATAGAAAACGAAAATACAGAATGCATAGCAAAAATAAACCCACAAACACTTTTTAAAAAGCCATAGAATTAGACAGATTCCTGGTTGGAAGAGACTCGTTTCTGCCTGAAGATATGTAATGAAGGTGCCAGGCAGGCCTCTCTGGGGAGAGCGTTCCACAAATGGAGCCACTGCAGAAAAGGCTTGTTCTCATATTGCCATCCTCTAAGGGACGTGGGTGCTGCTGTGGGTTAAGCCACAGAGCTTAGGACTTGCCAATCAGAAGGTCGGCGGTTCAATTCCCCGCGACGGGGTGAGCTCCCGTTGCTCGGTCCCTGCTCCTGCCAACCTAGCAGTTCAAAAGCCCGTCAAAGTGCAAGTAGATAAATAGATACTGCACATTTCTATACGCTTCTCTGGTTCACCAGCAGGTTCTGCTGGCCACATGACCCGGAGGCTGTACGCCGGCTCCCTCGGCCAGTAAAGCGAGATGAGTGCCACAATCCCAGAGTCAGCCATGACTGGACCTAAGGGTCAGGGGTCCCTTTACCTTTAATGTACCTATGGGGACTGGTTTGGATGGCTCTGAAATAAGATTAGATGAATTTGTGGAGGATAAGGCTGACAATGGCCACCTGCCATTGTGATTGTGCTACAGGCATGGAAGAGAAAGGAAGAAGTGGAGTGGAAGCAGGGAGAATCTTGTTTGCACTGGGAATAAAGTCCGTGTTGAGGGGTGTTCAGCGCCCACCAATAGGATCTACATACAGGCCATAGGGTTTTAAGAAGTGGCCTTACACTGAGTCAGACTATTGGTCTATCTAGCTCAATGCTGTCTACACGGACTGGCAGCAGCTCTTTTGAGTTTCCCTGCAGGTGCCCAAGTGCTGTCTAGGATAAGCAGCATGTCTGAAGGCACCAAGAGTTGTTGGGTCGACTGGGCAGTGGAAAGTGACGCTGTCTCCGAGGCTGAAGCACCAGAATTTTCACAATAAGGCCTTTCCATGTTCAACGACGCTGTCCCATCAGTCAGACTCCACAATACAGGCATGTAGTCTATGAGCAGCTTAACGCCAACAGATTTCATACCTTTCTACAAGAACACACTTCTTCCCATGGATGGGGCAATTCCTTTGCCGTGACCATAGCATGTGGCTCAGTGAGGTATATTCTGTGTGGCAGCGCCAACATTTATCAGACCGCTCATGAAATGGCATCAAAGATGTCTTGCTTGTACAAAATAGTAAGTAAGTAATGATTTTATTGCATTAGCCATGCGGCCATAGCATAATATACATAGAAATAACAACATAAAATGGGGGTGGGGAGATAAAAGTGTATGCCGTTCTGGGTGAATACTTTGAGAAAATGGGGATAACAAAGGTAACGGGAGATTTAAAACATTGAGTGACAGGGAATACAAAAAACAGGTTCGATTGTGCGGCGTATCGACTACATCTGTGGTATTGAGGAAGGAGTTGGTGCCGCTTTCCTCTTCATCACACTAAGCAGGAAATTAGCTGTCATCTCGGTAATCCAACGGTCAGAATCCTGCAGAAGAAGGGACACTATCCAAGGCTGGATTGGGAGATGAAGCTTGTTCACGAGAGGAGTTAGGAACCGAGATCTTTCATCTGTCCAGTTGGGACAGAAGAGCATTACATGTTCCATAGTCTCCAGAACCGTGTCATTGCAGGAGCATGTTCTATTTGCGCTGGGAACTCTGGAGTAACGACCCGATAGAACTGCTGTAGGAAAACAGTTGAGACGGGCACAGGTAAAGGCCCTTCGTTTAGCCTCCGAAGGAATTGTAAAGCAGTATAGAGGGATCCCTTCAGGGGGTGGAATAGCTAGGGCTAAGCCTGAACACGGCCCTCTTGCATGGGAAGCTGTGTTAGAGAAGTCAAGTTGCTTCTGGAATTTGAATTGCTGCTGGAAGGTGTTTGCCGCCCTTCTGGTGATAAAATCGGACAATGGCATTAGAGGTTGTAGTTGCAGCAAGAGAGGCAGATTGTAGATGGGTGGTCCAGGAGAGATTATAAGTAAATATTAAGCCTAGATATTTAAAGGCTTTTACCTTTTCTAAGTAGCCACCTGTGATCTTAAGCGGCTCCAGCTTGAGTTTGCGGGAACGAGTGAAGTGGAGAACTTTCGATTTTTTATAATTAATATTAAGAGCTTCCACTTTACAATAGGCGATAAATGCATTAACTGCATTTGCTAGGTCCGCAGCTGTTCTGGATAAGATGACGGCATCATCCGCATAGAAGAGGGAAGCAACGGGGTGGCCTGCTAAGTGAGGAGGGTACTTAGTTGCTAGCTTCAAAGGGGAAAGGGCGTCATGAAGATAAAGATTAAACAGTAAAGGGGCCAAGAGACAACCTTGTCGGACGCCCCTGGCCGTTGGGAATGGGGTGGTAAGGTAGCCGTTGGGACCAATTCGAACGCGAGCTGTGGTGTTTGAATAAAGGGAAATAATTAGGGAAAGGAGGTGTGGATCAATTCCCAAATGGGCAAGTTTGGACCATAATCTCTGTCTAGGAATGGAATCAAAGGCGGCCTCCAGGTCCATGAAAGCGGCAAACAGGTGGCCTTGCCTTGGTGCAGTGTATTTACTGGCAAGGTGATAAAGAGTTAGACAGTGGTCCATGGTTGATGCTGACTTCCGGAAGCCAATCTGTTCTGGTGGTAGAATGTTTCTCTCATGGACCCATGAAAGAAGTTCTTCCAGTAAGACAGCGGCAAATATTTTCCCCGGAATAGATAGTAAGCTGATGGGGCGATAGTTCCTAGGGATGTTTGGCTGGCCGCCTTTGAAAATCGGGACTATTGTAGCTTCTCTCCAGGAGTCGGGGATGTCTAAGGCGGAGGAGATAGCGGTGAATACAGAAGTCAGCTGTTCACTCCACCAAAGAGGATCAGTCAGGAAAAGGTCCAACGGGACCATGTCTGGGCCGGGGGCCTTATTCCTACGCATGGACATTATGATGTTGAAGATGCGGGTTGAGGTAAAATTTACTGAGGAGGTGGAGCTAGGAGAACGGGAACAGAGGTCCGACGGGGATTGAAGGTGATCTGTAAGATTATTTGGAGAAGCGAAACTGGCCGAATAATAAGCGATCCATTCGTCAGCGGAAATCAGGATAGCTGAATTGGGTGGTGCCGAAGGCCTAACTAAGCGCCAAAAGGAGCGGGAGTCATGCCTCTCTACAGCTGAACGAAGAGTGGACCAAGCCTCAAGGATGTGTTGCTGTTTCTTGCAATGAATCATGTTTCTGTATGTTCTTTTAGTAACTAGAAGCTCTGCACGGGTTTGGGGGTCGTTGGAAAATTTGATGATTCTGACCATTTTCCTAATTCGCCTTCTTAGGACTTTACATTCCTTGTCAAACCAGGGTGATTCGGAGAAGAAGCGTTGGTGGGTAGGCGAGGTAATGGTTATGTAAGTTGTTGAAAAAGCATCAATTAATTTCCGGTATTGGTCAGCGGGCGGAATTGAGTCAGAAAGAACTGTAGGCATATCAAGTGATTTTTGTATGTCCAGGGCAAGAGAGGAGCTGAGGCTTGTCCATTTCTTTGTTTTATATACAGGGTAGCTTTGTACGGTGGAACTATAGTTCGAGGGGACTGAGAATGGCTCTATTAGGCTTAACATTAAAGTCAATGGAAGGTAGTCACCACCAAAATATTCAGCCACTTCCATTTTTGTAGAAATTGAGAATAGCTCCGGCGTCAATAGAATGTAGTCGACAACACTGGTCCCCCGGGAAGAGATGCACGTTAACTGCTGCGAGGACAAGGGAGTGACGTTGCCATTTGCGATGCAAAGATCGTTTTCGATGGCCAATTGGGCCATCAGCCTCCCCGACGCATTTGTTATGGGATCAAGAGAGCATCTATATCCCCAGGGGTGCTGCAGGGGATTGTCCAGAAGTGCTGCGGAAGATAATATAGCATCGTCGTTGGGACCTATTCTTGCATTAAAGTCACCTAAGAGGATTTGAGGAAGTCCTGGGTTAGTTGTTTGAAGGTCATGAAGCCAAGACGAAAGTTCAGACCACCTTTCATTACGGTCGGAATCATTAATTGCTGGAGGCAGATATACTGTAGTTATCAACCATGGGCTTTTGGTCTTTGGAAGGTGGATCTTTATAGTGAGAAAGTAAGGGGAAGATTTAAGTTCCTCGCAGATAGTGAGGGATAAGCTGGTTGAGATAAGACAGGCGAGGCCAACTTGAGGGCGACCCCTGTTAGCTAGTTTGCGAGCACAGGAGCTAAAGGAACAATAATATGGGAGAGTGATACTTTGTTGGGACCAGGTCTCTTGGAGGCACACAATGTCAAAAGAAGAGATAAAGTTTATTGCCTCAGGATCCATTTGCTTTGTCGCCCAGCCGTTAACATTCCAGGAGACAATTTTGAGGCTCTGGGGTGGGTTGGATGCGCCTTTCAGGGAAAGAACTGCTTTTGCTTGGTTTGTAGGTAAGGATTGAGCCTGTTTGTTTCTAATGGTGTCGAATTTCCGCGGAGATAGGGAGCCGGCTGGTGTTTGCCTCTGGTCTGATCTTTGTCAATTATTTCCCAAGGAACTTTTAGGGATTACTCTTTTATGAGCCGGCCCATTGTTTTCCGGGCATGGCAAACTGGCCAAATGTTCTATAGCTTCGGCTGGTAAGTGTTGAATACTGACATTAGTGGTCACCGGGCCTTTGAAGTATGTTATCTCTTTCTGTAGGTGTTTTCCCGGTACCTGATTGTGGCCTAACTCTGCCTCATCTAGGTACCTCAGTTTGTCCCAAGAGCCTGGTGAGTTCACCTTGGGGATGGTTCTCCCTATTAGAGGTGATGTAGTGAACTCTTCGGTGTACTGGGCCTCCTTGATTGGGAGTAGATTAATCTCAGCCATTGTCTGAAGGTAACGTGGCCGACAGGCCGCCGGGTTTTGTTCTTGTATAGAGTTCAAATTAAAGAGAGTCTGGTCCTTTTTGTGGGCGGCCACATTGATTTCCTTATTTATATCTCTCCCAGCCAGCTTAATTCTTAGCAAGTCTAATCTTTCTAATATTTCAGTTTGTATTGAAGATGGAAATTGGCAAAATTGCCTGATTAAGGTATTTTCTTCCACAGAGAAGGGGTCCTCATCTTCGTTCGCTTGGAATTGCGGGTCTTGCAGGTGAACGTCTTTCCTTTTTAGGTTTAGAGGCACTTGTTTCTGGGGACCAGGCTGGGTTTTGGGAGGTTGTTTCTCTTTACTAAGGTTTGCGTGCTTAGCTTCCAGAAGGGGATTCAGTGGTGCCTTATTTTCAAAAAATCTGAGAATTTGTATCTGGGCCTTTAAGAATATATATCTTGATCTGTAAATAAACTTGGCCAGGTTCAGGTCTCTAAATGTGATCATTGCTCTCACAGAACAGCCATCATGATGCAAATAATCTACAGAAGTAATATCATTTGGCCTTACTGCGCCTGGCAGTATATCATTCAGAATGTTCAAGGAGCTCATTCTTCGATCTTTCCCTGTAAGAAAGCCCTTTGGTTTTGGGAAGTTTGTAAATACCAATTTTTGGGGATTTAAGATCAGCTTCCAGCATCTTGTCTGAGTAAAGGCTTGCTCATCTTGTATAGTGTTGTCATCGCGATTGAGCGTTGCATTGTCCCCATTTCTCAGTTTGCTAGGTGGTTTGCTGCCTTCATTGTTAGGTACCGCTTCACCCCCAATGTCAAGTTCACTGAGTGACCTATTATCAGGGCTCTGGGGCGTTGCTTCCATCCTCCCATTTAGTTCTAAACTCCGGTTCGGGGATACCTCCTTAGCCATTAGCTGTGGCGATGACTTCTTTTTCCCCTTCTTGCCTTTCTCTTTTTTATCTCGTACAGCAGATTTGTTTGGGTCCGATGGAAGTAGTTTGAATAATTTCTGCCATTGTTTATGTCGACTTGTCTTTATTTTCCTTGTTGTTTTAATGTTCTTAGTTTTCTTTTCCCTGGCTTTTGGTCTATTTTTTTGTAATTTCTTGGTTGTTACTGCTTGTCTCATCTTCGCAGGTCCTACTGGTTTATGCATTTGGGGTGCATCAGTTGCTATTGTCTCTTTTGGTTGAGGGATAAGGTTTTCCACAAGGGTCAACAATAACCCATTTGTTATTGTCAAATAATTTTTTATGTTGGAAAGGTCTGTATTTATGTCTTGGAGGTGGGCCTGAAAGAGGCCATCACTCAGTTCAGTTTGAGTATACTTAAAAGTGGGCGTCTGGTCTTGATTGAATGTTGTTAATTCTGCCGGAGGCCGCTGATTATTGATGACAGAAACATTTTCCTCAGGTTTCTCCGCTAGGGCTAGTTCTAGCGCCAAGCTTCTTGGAAAGCTTGTGTTTCCAGAGTTTTGTTGAAACTCTTTGGAGTAGTGTGACCAGTCAGGATGAGTAAGGGGGGGAGGAGTGACTTCATCAATAATTAGTTCAGTTTGTTCACTCATGCGCTCCTCCCTCTTAGGGAAATAATTTATAATTTTACTTTGTCTCTTTCCAGGTCCCGGGGGGTTGAGTGACGATTCTGGCAAAATACCCAACTCCTTACATATCTTTCTGGTGAGGACCATGTTGGGTAGTTGTCTTCCAATTAGAGAGCCAGTTGACCCCAAGTGTTTCTTCCTAATTTGCAGGGCCGGTGGTAGAGTAGGGGTGTATCTGCAGCTTTCTCCTGCTTAGCTCGTCAGCGAGCACTGAGTCTCAATATGTTTCTCTGCATAAATTTAGGTACCAGAAGGTAAAAAGGTGCCAGGAGGTAAAAAGGTAAAAAGTAATAAAAATGTTGAAGCGCTAATGCAGTAAAAGAGCGGAATTAAAAAACTGCCTTGCTGAACAAAGAGGAAAAAGAGGAGAAAAAAATGGCTCTTCTGTTGTAGGGTATAGGTTTTAATAAGGTGCTTGGGTCTCAGGATCTGTTCCAGAGTCTAACAGCCACCTTCATGCAGGTCACTTGTGCGTGCTGCTCCGGAGCTTCGAGGGAGAGAAGCTATCAGTCCCAAGAGGGAATACTATCCGTGAGTTATTAAGGCAGCTTTGGTGGGGCTGGAAAGGGAAGGAAGGGAGGAAAGCTTGAGAGTTCTTCCGTCGGCTCCCAGTTTCCTTTTACTGATAGAAGCTGATAGAAGCTGGGGGTTTTTCCAAGCTGCGCCTCTTATCAGCCTAATTTGCTGAAGACGCTCTTACTCATTCCGGCAGGACTCGGAAGGGGACTTGTTTCAACCCCATTTTACGGTGTTTCCGATCACCCACCTTGAGTTTTTCCTTTCCCAGTAACGGGGGTCCCTTCACGACGGGGGAGTCAGGCCAGGCCTCTTTTCCTTCCCCTCTCACTCGTTTCAGGAGATTACTCAGCTCCACAGCACCAAAGTACGGCGGGGGGTGCGACAAGGCAGCAAGGCTAAAGCTCGAGTCCGGTGATAAAACAATAAAACAATAAAACGCTAATGCTAAGAAAAGCGGAGGCAGTGTTGAGGAGATAGTACAGCCACTAAATCATTAGAATTAAAAGATAAACCCCCAAAGGGTTTGAAAAACTACTTAAAACTACTTAAAACTTTATCTAAAGGCAGACGAGGTTAACTAGGCTGCTACCTTCGTCGCCATTTTGAGCCTCTAGACTCAAAAGTAATGATTGTTGTATCAGCTTGAACTTCAGGTCCAGTGAAATTTGATGGACCTGTTTCCTGTTGGAGGGGATGAGGAAGCCTGTCAATTTCAGTTTCTCTCAGTTTCTTGTTTCTCCAGCCTAAAGTTAGGTTCACCACATTTCCACATCAGTTTGCAATTTTTGGGGGAAGAAAAAATAAAAGCCCCAGTGAAAACTTGCCAGCATTTCAGTGAGAATTTATCCTAATAGAAACATTCTTGCATGCAATTTTATGGCGTAAACACATTTTTGCAAATCGGTTTTCATTTTCGTATGCAGTTTTCACCAACATGCCTTTTCCTGAAACACTTTACCCTAGCATTTGAATGTTTGTGCACATTCCTTGGCTTCAGAACTGCAGTGAAATTTTTGTAGAAGTGCAAATTTTGAAAGCTGTCTGTGATTCAATTTGTGCAATGCTTCAGGTAAAGTGAGACTTAAGTAGATTTGCCTTTAAGTGTGAACCAAATTAAAATTCTCCCTCACCTCTGTACATCGGTGTAGACATGCTCCACCTCTCTGTCTCATTCTACCATTGTCATATAAGAATTCAATTTTTTCCTGTCCCTCAACTCCTTATGGTTCAGATCTCCTAAGACATCAGGCGTGAGGTCTGGTAGCTGTGGGAGGTTTGCCTTCTTAACAGGTTCACCATGATTTGCCAGCCAGACCCATTGACAGTGATGTCAGGTCCCCGATCAGCTGACTGCCTGTTGCCATGACAGGCATCACATCTGCCGATGGTTCCGATTACTTGTAAACAAGCCAAGATAAATTATTTATGAAAGCTGCCATTTCTAGTCCATTAATGAGAAGTGTGCATTTGGAAACCAATAGACTCCCCCTTTGCAGCAACATACGTAAGTTATCACTCTTCCTTCATGTGTGGGTGTCCGTTCTAGCGGTGTGTGGGGTGTGTTTGAATGATTCTCATAAAAAAGAGGGACTGCACATGTTTTTACCTTCCACTCTGAAAATAGATTTCATTATATGTGCATAGCTATTTCCGAGCCTATCAGAACTTTTAATATTTCGATTTAAAACATGCATATGGCAGATTAACAACTTCTGGCGGGATAGCTCTGTTAGTACGTCTCAGCAAAAATTCCCAGATAGTATTGTGGCACTTTAAAGACTAACAAATTTATTGTGGCGTTTGTGTGAACCACGACACTTTTCTTCAGATCTATGTCACCCTGAGTGGGGTGTGTGTGTGTGTGTGCGTGTGTATCACAAATCACATGCACAGCCAGACCCACATAGTTAGGGATGGGTAGGAAATGTATACAGCCAGGTAAGGAGGAAATGAAATGTAGAAAAGAACAGCTGGCAATTGTTAGGTTATTAACAGTCACCATTCACAAAAAGAGCTGTTGACAACACAGATATTACACATTGGTAAGCCAATTAACACATGCAGTTAACAAGTCAGAATTGCTGATTCACTCTAAATCTGTTAATCTTCTAATGTGTTGATTGGCAGAAATTAATAGGGGAAAATATCTCTACAATTATATTTTTTAAATTCATGAATCCTCACTAAATATGGCAGTTAAGTATTGTTAGGTACTGCTAAAAGGTAATGTTGATATGGTAAGTTTATTAAAACAGGAGTAACATACCATATCAGCATTGTGTTGCTCATCAGAGTCTGGCAGAAATATGTATAGCGTCAGAAGAGAGAGTTGGGAGGGTTTTCAGCTGAGTGTTTCAGCTACAGCTGAGATATTCCTGCAATGCAGTTGGTCCTTGGGGATCTGAAGCAGAATTAGTAGTTCTTCTGCCTGCTAACCAATGTGATCTGTTTCTGTATTGGTAAATAAGCTGTGATTACAAAGATGTAGTAAGTCCTCAGTGCTCTTTCATGACACAGAAACAGGAAGTACATATGCCGACCTCTGGAATTTCAAATTTATTTATTTATTAAATTTTATTAGATTTTCCACAATTATAACAAAAACCACAAAGCAGAATGACACACAAAAACAGAAAAAAAGAAAAATACATCAAAATACGTCAATGAACAAAAAAAGAAAAAAGGAACAATAAACAGATAAACAATAACAACAAATTTAATTCTTTACAAATCCAACCTTTTAAACATCTTGGATGACTTCCTCTAGTCCCTCCCTTCTGAGTTTCCTTGTGGTTGAAAGTAACAGCTTTCCAATATCATTCTTAAACTAAAACAATTTCCAATTACAATCCATCTTATTAACTTTTCTTAATATTCTAGATCCCATTTATTTAATTATAACTTAGTTTAATCCTAGGCCTATTTGTTTCTTTCAAATTTATTTGGGGGATGGGGCGAGCACTTTAGTAACTATACTGTATTAACACCCCTTTGTTTACATTGCAGAACTGACTTAGGTAACAGTGGTTTTCCTATTTCCAGAACCGAAGCAATGGAACCTTTTTCTCTGTATGACATCACTGCTGTTGTTTACACCAAATCCACCGAGAGAATTATTTCACCCATGGTTGCTGAACTTTACCACTTAATTATAGCAGTACAATGGGGAGAAGTGAATCGTGAAGGTTTGGCTGGTTTGCAGGAGGCAGCGGAGGAATTAGCCAAAGCTACTGGACAGCTTTCCTCTACTGCAAGGAGGTAATATTTATTTTTTAAAAGTAAAATAGTTCAGTTTGAAATCTGGGCTCAAACCAACCAACTAGCCATCCAAATTCCCCCATATATTAAGTCAGGGACTGGGCTTGCCAAGTTGTCCTGCAGGGCCATCAACAGATGGGTAGAAAGAATAGGATTTTGAGAGGCGCAAGACCACCAGTGGCTCCAGTCTCTTAACGTTCATTAAAAACAAAAACAAAAAAGTCAGTTGGCCATTTCTGAAGAAAGTTAGCATGCAAATTGTGGAGGTATCTCTCATGATTCAGCACTTATCAGGCATTCCTAAGGACACCTAATCCATCACTGTTGCTAAGCCATCAGAGGAAGCAATGCTGGCTCCAGTGCTATTTTTCTAGAAAAAGAGTTATTGAGCTGAGTCCAATATGGCCTAGGACCCTCGTACCTACGGGACCGCCTCTCCTGGTATGCCCCATGGAGGACCTTACAGTCTGCAAATAATAATGTTAAGTTGTGGGTGAACATATCAGACGACACAGCGATTCTTCAAACAGCTCTTGTTAATTCACAGGCCAGAACAGAACTGAACTGAAGGGTTCAGCCAGCCTGCTTATATAGAGCTCCAGTACAACGCAACTGTAACAACTTTCTGTAACTATCCAACCACTGAATGTCACTTTCAATCCCTGATTTGCATATGTGGACCTGAGTGAAAACTATCTACAGTATCCCCCTGCTGGCCCAGGGTGAGAACTTCAGTACATAACAAATAACATTTTGGAGGTCCCAGGCCTCAAGGAGGTTAGACTGGCCTCCACCAGAGCCATGGCCTTTTCGGCTTTGGCCCCCACCTGGTGGAATGCTCTGCCACAAGAGACCAGGATTGCCTGGTTTTATGTATTTGATGTTAGCCACTCTGAGCCCTGTTTTGGCTGGGGAGGGCGGAGTAGAAATAATAATAATAATATTTATTGTTGTTGTTGTTATTACTATTATTATCTTCTGCCTGATTCTAGGCTGGCTGAAGAATCCGATGATGAGGTGCTAAAGCGGGAAATGGCACCCGCAGCGGAATCTCTCCTGATCTCTGGAGAAAACATCCTCCTGGTTGCTCAGAAGCTTTTTATTCAACCTGATGCCATGAACTGCCTAGAGGAATTGGCTGCATCTGCAAAAAGGATCCTCGTGGAAACCATAAAAGTACGACAAACGTCTTTCCAGTGTGTTTAAACACAAACGGGCTCGCTCACCAGTGTTTCAGTGATGTCTTCTTCGACAGTTAATTGTGACAAACTGCTGGCTGCAACCTCAGGCTTCTTCTATATGGCGTCATACCCTAGGCCTTCTTCCTGAGTCAGTGGGGAGTTGGGGGCAGGCCTTGCAGTATCACCCTGGTGGGCGCAGGGTGCCGTAACTGGTGGACCATGCTGCTCATCAGGGAGGAACAAAGCTTGTAGTGTTTACATACATGCTCAGACTTCATTGCACTGTGAATTTGTATTTATATTACTAGAGACTGCAGCAGACCCTCCAAGTGTCCCTGTTTTCCAGGGACCGTCCCTGTTTCCCAGAATCTGATTTGATCCCAGAATGTCTCACTTTTCCTTAGGACGTCCCTATTTTCATCAGAGAAATGTTGGAGGGTATGGAGTTATCCGACCCCCGAGCCAAGGAGATCATTAACTATACAACCTTTAGAAGACATCTGAAGGCAGCCCTGTACGGTGGTACCTCGGGTTACATATGCTTCAGGTTACAGACTCCTCTAACCCAGAAATAGTACCTAGGGTTAAGAACTTTGCTTCAGGATGAGAACAGAAATCGTGCTCTGGCGGCGCAGCAGCAGCAGCAGCAGCAGCAGCAGGAGGCCCCATTAGCTAATGTGGTGCTTCAGGTTAAGAACAGTTTCAGGTTAAGAACGGACCTCTGGAATGAATTAAGTACTTAACCCGAGGTACCACTGTATAGGGAAGCTTTTAAATGTTTGATTATGTTGGAAGCTGCCTAGAGTGGCTGGGGCAACCCCATCAGATCGGCAGGGTATATATACAATAAAATTATTGTTATTATTTTTATGGAGTAGGGCGTCCCTATTTTCATCGGAGAAATGGTGGAAGGTATGCTACAGTCATCATTCATGTTGCTCATGATGGGCAGGCGAGTAGTGGCAGCAGCAACATGACTGGGGGAGCATGGCAAGGCCTGCCTACCTGCTTGCGCACTTCACCTGTTGTTGTCACACTGAGGTTCACCTCGCCACCTAGTGGTGGCCATGCAAACTACAGCATGACGACTTTTTTCTTGCAATAATATTATATAGGTAATATATGAAAATGAAAGCCCATCTTTGGAACATTAGGAGAGCGTAGGGGAATCTTTTTCAACCCAGGGGGCCACATTCCCTTCTGAGCAACCTTCTGGGCACCACCACATGCTGGTGGTGGGCGGGGCCAGATGCAAAAATGGGTGGAGCAATGGATGTAATTTTTCCCTTTGTACAGCAGCTAGTTTCTGCACCCACTCGCACACCCCTCTCTTTTCTTTATCCAGGCAAGCAAGAGGCATTGTCTGAGTTTAAGGACACATTCTAGCTGGGCCAAAGCATTCAAGGTACTAAGCAGGAACAATGAGACATGTGGCCTGGGTAGAAAGAGGAGATTGGAGGGTTGCGTTCAGCTTCTGGGCTTGAGGTTCCCCATTCCTGCGTTTAGGATAATGACACTATTGTTGTTGTTTAGTCGTTTAGTCGTGTCCGACTCTTCGTGACCCCATGGACCAGAGCACGCCAGGCACTCCTTTCTTCCACTGCCTCCCACAGTTTGGTCAAACTCATGCTGGTAGCTTCGAGAACACTGTCCAACCATCTCGTCCTCTGTCGTCCCCTTCTCCTTGTGCCCTCCATCTTTCCCAACAGCAGGGTCTTTTCCAGGGAGTCTTCTCTTCTCATGAGGTGGCCAAAGTACTGGAGCCTCAGCTTCAGGATCTGTCCTTCCAGTGAGCACTCAGGGCTGATTTCCTTCAGAATGGGTAGGTTTGATCTTCTTGCAGTCCATGGGACTCTCAAGAGTCTCCTCCAGCCCCATAATACAAAAGCATGACGCTATAATGACATTATAAGAGTTGCCAAATACAGTGGTACCTCGGGATAAGTACTTAATTCGTTCCGGAGGTCCATTCTTAACCTGAAACTGTTCTTAACCTGAAGCACCACTTTAGCTAATGGGGCCTCCTGCTGCTGCCGTGCCACCGGAGCATGATTTCTGTTCTTATTCTGAAGCAAAGTTCTTAACCTGAAGCACTATTTCTGGGTTAGCAGAGTCTGTAACCTGAAGCGTATGTAACCCGAGGTACCACTGTAGATTATTGCAACTATGCTGACATTTTAAAATCTATTTTTATTTTAATTTTAATCCTGACCTTCATAAAATGAGATGACAGCACAGGAAAGCTGCTAATATACCTGTGCTTTTAACATTATAACTAGTATTTATATATCAACATTCTCAAAATGCAGGTGGTGTTTAATCTCCCTCACCCAAAATGATTATTCCAATGCAATTAAAAAATAATAATACATACGTTCTTAATTAATTTACTAGGTCCTCCAAGCAGAAGATGATGCCCTGGTTAGGAAGATAATTCAAGCTGGCCACTGGCTTTTCAACTGCCTCCTTGTACTGGAACCTGCTGAGGACGTATCCACAATGCTGGTCACTTTCCGCAGCTTTTCGGAGGCTTTGTTGCTGCTGACCAAACTGACAGAAAGACTTCTTTGGGATCTGAAAGACCCTAGTCGGAAGCACTTGGCTCAAACCCTACAGCTCCTTAAGAACTGCATTCCGATGCTATACACAGCAAAACTCAGCAGCTTAAAGCATCCTGATGATGAGCAAGTGGAAGTCTCGAAAAGCTATATTTTTGGCTTGGCAAGAAGCACGGTGAAGGAATTGATCTCCCAGCTGAGGAACAAGGGAACAAAGAAACTACATGAAAGAACCGGGCTCTTTCCTCACCATTTGCACAATGTTTTGAGCCTCCTGTCCAGACCTCAGTCCAACGAGGGTGAGATAAGCTTCCTTGTAGAATCGCTAGTATTCTACAGCATGCTGTTAGCTGACTCATCAAGAGAATCTGTGAAGCTCAGTCTGGTCCAGCACTGCCATCGCCTCCTGAAGTTCAGAAAGATGATTGCCACAAAGGAGGGCACATTGGAGGGTTTCCCAGTGGAAAACCAGAGAGGGGGTAGTATAGAAGAGAAATGTTCTGCCATGAGAGCAGAGATGGAAAATCTTGATCAAGCAGTACGTACTGCTGTTCTCTATCAGGTTCTGGACAATTTTGTGGAGACCAAAGGACCCATGAAGAGGTTGGTGGAAGCTGCCATGCAACCATGTTCTCCTGCTGAAAATGGAGGATTCCTAAGAAAACTGAACCCTCTCACTACTGAATTCTTCAACCATTCCAACCAGATGCTCAAAGCGACAAATTTTGTTCTAGTCACCTGCACCGAAAGGAAAACCATTCAAAGCATTGAAGGTTGTGTAGACCATCTGAGTAGACTTCTTGCCGCTGTGCCTGCCCTCCTCAGTGAAATGAGCCACCCTCCAGGTCGTAAGGGTGCACCCGAAAAATTGCAGTTCCTGTGTCAGACGTGGTTGAGCACAACCGAAAGCCTGCTGATGTGTTTGGACAAAGTAATTGATCTGCGTGAATTCCTCAAATTATGTCTGCAGGACATGGTGGAGCACAAAGCAAGGAGTGAAAAGGCCTTAGAGGAGCAGCAGTCTGGAGAGTTTTCTCAGCACGCATCCAGTCTTTCCAAAAGAGCTGTGCAAGTTGTTGAGTTTATTAGCAGACATCTGGACAGAGCCAGAGATCCCATTTTCCGGAATGGACTGCTGGTTCTAATTAAGCAACTGGAAAATGCCATACCGCAGGTGAAGGTTGCTGCAGATCAGTGTCTGGCAAGAATGGCTAGTCTGCAAGCCAAAGATGAATATTCAAAGAGGGCAAAAGATTTGATGGAGGCTGCTTGCAGTGTCAGACTGGGACTGGATGAGTGCAATCAGCCAGATATTCTCAGCCCACTTCGGGTGGGTGTTCGAAGCGGCATTATTTTCAAAGATGTTCCAGATTGTTTCACTCCCCAGGACCTTATAGAGCTTGATACACAAAGCACCACAAAGCAAAGTAGTTCAAACAATTCAGAATTACTTGAAGAGCTCTCAGGCAGGTCTATCCCTGTCTACAGTTCTTCCTCCCCAAATCCTAGTGGCAGTGATTTATTTTCTGAAGGTGCAAGTGGAAGGATTGATATGCACACTCTGATCAGCGAGATCCTAGCAGCTACAAAGACACACAATGTCACAAGTCTAAACAGTGCTTGCTCTGACTTATTGGAGCTTTCCAGTTGTTGGGTGGATGCTGCTAAAGAGGCCTTGCAGGTTTCTAAGCTGCCTGTGTCAGAGGAACTGTTGCAATACAGAGAAATAGTGACATTAATCCCTTGTCTTATTAGCTCAGCCAGAGAGGTAGACGCAAACTCTATTCCTTGCACAGAGACACTTCAGCAAACAGCAGTTTTGCTCTCAGAGAGAATTGATGCAGTTAAGCAAGGTCTGACCGTTGTTGCAAGTTCCTGGTACAGCCTGGCTAGGCAGTTAATTTGCGTTCGATCCTCTCCCGAATTTTCTGACGATGCTAAAGTGTTAGGCGAGATCACGGAGATTTTGCAGGCTGTTGTTCAGCTGGCTGGCCAAGCCACTCATCTAGAACACGATGAGGGGCTCCCTCAGCTTCCTGGACTTCACGAAACTTTTCTGCGAGTTCAATCTAAATTCATTTGTGTGCAAGCCAGGACAAAACTCTTGCTTGGAAAGGCGCTGGCTGTTAATCAGCCCCGCTCCAGCAACAAAGCTGAGCTGGAGACAATGGATGCTCATTGCCTCTTGTGGTCTGTCACCATCCAAGCATTCCTAAACTCTGTAGACCAGTTTATAGGAAGAGACGTCTTGTCCTTAACCGAGTTGCGAGCCAAAACAAAGCACCTGCCTTGCTTGCAGAGCAGCCTGGCAGCAGTATCAGAAAGTTCCCTTCGGATACAGGAAGCAAGCAGGCTGTCGCTTCTGTCATGTGCTGAACACAGCGCTAAGCATGAGGTTACAGCACTAAAGGAGCAGATGAAAATACTGACATACTCCCTGCTTGGAGTTGCCGATGTTCTGACTGCCTCCCCGCTGCCTGCCCCCAATTTGTTAGTTCGTTTTGAGCTTCTCCAAAGGGAACTTGCCATAACAGCCAAAGTCCTTCTGCTTCAGATGAGTGCGATCAATGGAGAATACTTGAGTTGCATCCGAAACATCATCAGCCGAACCCAGCCTGTGCCACGTGGCAGTGAAGGAGACAGGGGCGAAATAGACAAGGAGGCCTTTGAGAAAAATGCGGATGAGCTCCGGGCAAATATCCAGATGGTCAAAAAGACCGTCGGTGATGCTCTGGAGAGCCTTTCTTCTGAGGAACTGAGAGGGAACTTACTCTCCACAGCAGACCACCTTCTGCTCCTCACTGATGAAGTGATCAGGAGAGCTGGGGAACTCCAAAGCCACCTAGACAAGGAGCATCTTCTCGGAGACAGTGTTTTATACGAGTGGTCTGCTACAGCGGCTTATCTTGTGAAACAGCTTCAGTCCACAAAGGGTGCAAGTGAAGCGGCTGTGGCGCATGTGAGGAGGTGCTTGCAAAACAAGGAGGGGCACATGCCTTCCAGCCAATCTGTCTGTCAGCTGCAACTCCCCTTACAGAAAGAACTGGGTAGCGCAAAGGACCAGAGTCCTGGGACTCCAAAGCAGAAAGGCCCTAAGACTGGGCAAGGCCTGTTGCTTGCTAGGGACGTTACCAAAACGGTAAGATGGTTCGTATCTCCGATAGCTCTTTAGCAGTTATTGAGCTTTGCTTTGCCAGCAATACCACTGCTTTCTCATGAGTAGCATCAGGATACGGTGAGAGGAGCAGAACTGCTCCAACTTATTGCAAGATCTTTTCTGAAAAATCCATTCTTTTAGCCTCACCAGTTTCCCTTATGGGAAGTGGGTTTTGGAGCAAACAAATATGGGTTTTGTGTTTGGGGGCTCAGAAGCCATCTCCACCTTTCCCTCGGCTATTTACTAGCCCTTCAGTCTATCGTGCTTCTCTTCTGTGACGTGTGTTTTGTGAATCCAACTACATCCACAGGCCACATGTTCCCCTCCTTGGGATAATGTACCCTTCCCCAGCTCCAGATTGCTGCCTGGCTGGCCATGCTGGCTGAGGCTGATAGATTAACATACAAAACATCTGGAGGCACCAGGTTGGGAGGGGGCTGGCTTAGGGAGACAAATATGCAGAACTGGCCAAGCGTTTGCTTGGTAAAAAATACCCCCACACCGCTACTTCTTCCAATAGCAGAAGAATAAACTTGCTGCTGGGGTCTGAAGAGAAACAGGACATTTTATCAAGAGGACATGCTGTATATTCTCTAGGCTGGAATTTCCTCTTTTGCTTTCTCCATCAGCCCCGGGAAGATCCGCAAAGTGGTTTTGAGCCCAGTCAGTCTGAACGCAGCTTGAGAGTCAGCCCTGCTGCCTCGCCGGGAGACTCTGAGAAGTTGGGGCACGACGGCTGTCCAATTGCACAAGTCACCCAGCAGATGACAACTCAGATGTCCTACATGGCCAAGTTTCTAAAAAGGAAGGGGCCAATCGCGG
This sequence comes from Podarcis bocagei, assembly GCF_964188305.1. NCBI lineage: Eukaryota > Metazoa > Chordata > Lepidosauria > Squamata > Lacertidae > Podarcis > Podarcis bocagei. The sequence goes on from NC_138127.1 coordinate 92,488,241, forward strand.
TACTTCCACATTAATGTTTTTTCTTTTGGGAAAGAAGACCAGGGCAAAAGCTCAGAAGGTCACCATATTGCTCCTTCTCAACAGACTCTGCCCTTTCTCATTTCTCTACAGTGCTGCCTCTGTTATTCTGCTGTGCAAACTCCTGGAGAAACTTCACCTATTAAATAAATATGCCAAGCTGGCTTTCAGGGTGCTCATCTGTGCCTTTTGTTTTGCTTTCCTTTGCTGTCTTCTGGCTGGTTATGCCTTTCAGATGCCTGTTTCACTCTGGACAACATTGTCCTTAACCTCAGCTGAAATGTTTAAATAGTCCACATTCCCTTTCCACATAGAAAACTATTCTATCAGGAAGAATGCTCCAACCTAGCCCTTCTCCTTAACCTGCTGCCTTTCTAGATGTGGTGTGGGAAGGTTTGGGGCATCCAGATGTTGCTTAACTACAACTCCCACCAGCCCTAGACATTGGCCATGCTTGCTAGAGCCAATGGGAGTTGTAGTTCAGCAACATCCGGAGGACCAAGGGTTCCCTGCTCCTGTTTCCAGATGCAGGGAGCTTTATAATGATATTATTCCTCAGCTGCAGGTTATAGACACTGTCTCTTAAGGCCTATTCTGAGTTCTTTGGATAAAGAGTAGAGTGTGAATGTATTAGTGGATATCAGGGCTGATTTTGTGTTGGATTTTGGGTTTTCTTTTGGAACTGCTTCCCATTTAGACCAAGGAACAACTCATTTCCTGCGCCGCACAGATCATTTCTGGAGGGGAAACCCTGGTAAAGTTTGCAGGCATCATTGCAAAGAACTGTCTAGACGAAAGATGTGCGACCGAACTGCTGTATGCCATGGAGCAAACCAAGACCATTAGCTACCAGCTTAGCATCGTTTCCAGGTAACTGGCTCTTTCAGAACATGCTCTCTGATTCTTTCCATAGGATAACATGCTTTGCATTTTATCCTTGGCACAATTTATTGCTAGGGGAGAGATTTATTGCATATCTCTGTGTAGGGCTGAGGAACCTGTGACCCTCCAGATATTCATAGCCTCCAGATCTCATTAGCTGCCTGCCCCCTGGGGAGCTGGGATGATGATGGTCTGGACTGGAGGGCAAAAGGTTCCAAGCCCCATTCTAGTGGATGAGGGAGGGAGTTGCAGCAGTGAACATACTTACTGTGAGTTTGTTCTTGTAAACTGGATTGGTTGAGCACTTCAGTGCTGGCTTTTCAGCACTGGTACCCAGGAAAGGTGAATCATCTTTCTTTAGTCAATTTTAAAGTTTTGTTTTTTTAAATCACCCTTGATCCTTACGTTTACTGGGATGGTTGGCAATGGATGATATGAACTAGCCTTATTGGGGTAGAATTACAATATTACATAAATAAAAGAGTAATCAATAGAACACCCCAAAAACATCCCTAGAGGGTTTAGATCAGGAAAACAATGCATGAGTAATGCTCAACGCCTCTTCCTCCAGCCATAGAAGCCCCATGTCACACCTTAGGTGCACTGCATAATGCTTTCTCTCTGTACTTCCAAGGGTAAACGCATCAACAGGTAAAAGCAGGTCATCTGCCGAGCACCTTGTGAGCAATGCACAGAACCTAATCCAGGTAGCTCTTCAGATGTTAAAGGCTGCAGAAGTGGCTTGCGTCAAAGTAAGTAACCTTTTATTTACATACAAAGCAGGGGTTTGGGGGTCCTTACATTAAAAAGACTATGTGGGAGAGGGGAGCGAAACTCTTCCCTCGTCTTACCTCACTGCACTTTGTTGCTTCAAGGCAGGAGTAGCTAGAGTCTAGACCTTTTCGGTTCACATGGACTACATTCACCCTTGGGCCAGTCATTTTAAACTGGTTTATATGAACCCATGGTTTCAAGTTGGCTTTAGCCACCAATTCAAATTAACCACATTTTGTCAGTTGTGGCACTGCAACTAGCTTGTGGTTAAGCAAAAGTGGAAGCTTCTGGACCCCTCACAGCTGTGCCAGACGAGAGAGGAGTGAAGAGTGTGTGAACTCAAGGTTTGCTTTGGCTTTTCACATCGCACTGAACTAAGTGTTTTGATCTTGGGATGTGACATACTCAGGAAAGTGAGCATTTTCTCACTCATCTCTTGTCAACCACCCTGAGATTGTGAATTGTTTTGCTTGCATCTGCTTAGCATAATTCTAAAGCCCCCGTTTCCTGAATGTATTAGTTTCACTTTCAAACAGCATTACTCTTTCCTTGCTTCGCTTTTCTGCAGGGTTTGCGTCAACCGGCCCCTAATTCAGAAGAAGCCAATGTAGCTGCATTTTGCAGCAGGTGGAGGGAAAGTCTGTGGTGGCACAGGGCCAAGGAAGCTTTAAATTCAGACAGAGATGAACTGGGACTTCGCAAAAAGGGATCGTGGACCGAACCCACATTCACATCCATGACCCAAGAACTATCAGCTCCTTAGTCAGAACTGCTCTAAATCTAAATGCTTTGCTGTTTCTGCCCAGAAGCAGGTTACTGACATTGGTTATGCTCCAACTTGTGGAAAGAGACATCACACTCAGAATAATTTAGTCTGCCCATTATAGTTGCTGTGGACGTAGTGCCCAAGTTCAATGCACAAATGTACTCACCACTATGGTCACAATTATTCACATGCTTAGCTGTTTCCTATCCTCAAAGTTGCAGCTCTGCCTTTCAATATGCCTATCTTGTTTGTTTCAGATGGCTTCAACTTCACTACCATTCACCCCCCCCCCCCATGTCAGGTAGTAGAAAGAATACCAAAGTTGGGAGACATGGGTTCAAACCGCTGCTTGGCCATGACTCTCACTATATCTCAGGCTAACGTACCACACAGGGTTATTGTGGGTAGGAGGAAATGACCAGGCAGTCCAACAAGTATATACACCTTAGGAGGGAAGGGGGAGAAAGCAGATAAAATCTACAATGCAGATTTCCCAGCCTTTTAGCAGTCCATGAAAAGTCAAGAGATTTTCACTCTTTTTTAATTTGTTAAAAATGTCAGACACATGAGTATATGTTACTGTCATTACATATCAATACAAAAAAGCAATACAAATTAAGCAGTTGAATACAAAAATACATTGAATACATGAACACCACAATGTGCCAGCACTAAATGAGAATAATGTATACATGGAAAAAGTAAATACATTTTTTACACATACAACTTATGAATTTTCTACTTAGAAATGTTTTAGCAGTGTCCTTTGCAATTTCTTCTATATACAGCATAGAATAAAATACTTTAAAAATGCTTCAGTTCCTCAATATGTAATACAGTATCTTTTAGGCTATGAGTATCAATTCATGAATAAAAAATGATGCTGTGTCAACGCTCAGAAAGGATCAATTCTTTTTGAATTTTACTTAGCAAGTTGGACTTGATAGATCAGATAATTGTCATTTTAAATAGTGTCTCTCACAGTAATGTACATTATATTGCTTGAACCTATACAATCTTACAAAAGTGGCAAACATTCTCTAAATGTTGATTTTGAAAAGACACATTACACATATACAAGTCTTCAAATTGAATCCTTAATGATTATTTACAATGAAAGTGCTTATTTCAGATCTAACATGATATACCTATTTTTATTTTTAAAAAACAGATCAATGATTAATCTCCCTGAAATGTGAAAATTATATAGAAAATACCAACTTGGCAAACACTATAGCATACTGTGTTACGGCATGTGGTTCTGAAAATAGCAGCCCAAATGTGTTTCTGGTTATAATTTAAAAATAAATAAAGCATAGAGGTAAATCAGTTACAAAACCGCAGAAACCTGCATTATTCACAATGGTAAAAAGTCTTCATAAACACACAGCTAACAAAAAGGTGAAGCCGTTGGGTCAAAAGTCTTGAAAACATCTTTCAGTGATTTGTCATCGGATTCCCCATTTGGATCACTCTCTGACGTTTGACTGATTTGCCCAGGCTGCCTTACAGGCCTCTGATCACTGTACTGTGGTCTGATTAACCCTGACAACGCCTGGATGGGAAGGTTGTGTACTGCTGGAGCAGCACTGGAGTGTTTAGCCTGAGATTTGCTGCCCACTTTATCTGGAATGGCTTCTCCAGATGTTTCCAGGCATTTTTCTATGTGCAGGGATGTTTTTTGAGGCAACTGTTCTTCTGAGAGCGTAGCTTCATTTTGGCCAGCATTTTTCAAAATACCCTTTTTCAGGTTCTCTCCATTCTCCCCTGAATTAACTGGAGAGGGGTCTGATGGAGTGTGATTTCTTGGATCATACAAGCTAATGCCACTTAATAAGGAGCTAGGGGTGCCCAGTTTAGCAGTGGCAGATGATAGCTTAGGTGCATATGGGGGTAACGCATCCGAATCAGAATGAAAGGCTGCAGCTTCTGAGGACTGTGATGTACCAGTGCTGGATTTGGCTAACCTGGGGTCAGTCTTTGGAGGCAAAAAGTCCTTCACTACTGCATGGTGAGAGTCTGTACTGGATGGTCTGTGGAGCCTGGGATCAATTGTTTTCTGCAAGCGAGGGTCTCCCAATTTGCTCGTGCTACCAGGATGAGAATCTGTAGAGTGGTCCAAAGAGACACTCCTGTTTGCTAAATGTGTACTATTTTTTGCTTTTGCTGCTAATCTTGGGTCAGATGGTATTGTACTTGGGATGGGATCACTTTTGATATTCCGTAATTGATTAAATTGTTGGTCAGCTATAAGCGGAGGAAGGGGTAAGTTGATTGAAGATACTGGGTCTTGTTTCGGCAAAGGTACTGGGAGTAAGTCTTCAGGAGCCCATACAATATGCTTAGCAAAGTTGGGTTTGCTCAGAACAATGTCCATTTTAATATGGCTGAATTGCCTAAGCTGAGATCTTGGATCCCGTAGTGTTACTCCAGGCAGAGGTTCCAATGGTATTAAGAAAGCTCTCTCTCTCAGCTCCCGTTCTCCATCCTCTTCTTCCTCCTCTAATCCTTTTTGCATAGCCTTGACACCAGGGTTTGCTCCACTAGCAGATGAACTAGCATGACTGCTTTCGCTGCTCTTTAAAATTCTAGGATCTCGTGCAAGTCTTGGGTCCAAGGTTCCTGACTCTGATGGTTTTCTAGCATTTGATCTTGAAGCTGATCTTAGCCTGGGATCAACAGCTTGGCTTCCTTGACCTCGCTCTTTAGCAAGTCTTGGGTCAGTAGGCATAACACGAAGCTGTTGGTCTGCTGCCTGCTGCTGCTGTTTTCTTAATGTCTCACTTTGTTTCTTTAAGGTCTTTAATATTGATTTAACACTGCTTCCTTCTTCCTCTTCACTACTGGAGTACCAGTTTACATTATCATCTAGAAAAAGACAAGACACCATACAAATTTCAGTAGCCATAGTGTATATTTTCTCTCCTAAGATAAACAAAACAGAATTTCCCAAATAGTGTTGGGAATTCTTTTTAATAAAACCAGATTATGTAAAAGAAAGGAATTCTAATTTCCTATTAGGATGACAAATATGGTAGTAAGTGAGTGGGGAAAATTATTTAACCATAGTCTGTTGCCATCTCTTAGCTTATGTCAGTGATATTTATTTTATTTATTAAATATGTATATTGCCCTTCATCTGAAGATCATAGGTTCACAACATAAAAATGCAAAATGAGAACACAAAATACATAATAAAAACAAGAACAAAAACAAAGCAATAACCTTCCTTCCACAAACACCTTTAAAGGGATATAGAATGTTAATTAGCCAAAAGCCTGTTTAAAGACAAACATTTTTGCCTGGTACCTAAAGATATGCAATGAAGGCACCAGGCAAGCCTCTCTGGGGAAAGCATTCCATAAACTGCAGAAAAGAATGCAGAAAAGGCCCATTCTCATGTTGCCACCCTCTGGACCTCTTATGGAGGCAGCACACAAAGGACCTCAGATGATGATTGAAGGGTCTGGTTCGGTTCATATAGGGAGAGGCTGTCCTTGAGGTATTGTGGTCCTGAGCCAGTCCATAGAATCATAGAATTATGAAGTTGGAAAGTAGCACAAGGGTCAACCAACCCCTGCAATGCAGGAATCTTTTGCCCAACATGAGGCTTGAACCTGAGATTAACAGTCTCATGAGCCACTGATTTGAGCTATGCTTCTCACTTAATGCTTTATCAAAGCCAGCACTTTGAATATGCTCAAACCCTCTTGCCCCAGTGAGGAATCTGGCCACCAAATTCTGCACCAGCTGAAGTTTCTGAATCATCTTCATATAACACATTGCAGTAATCTAACTCTAGTCACTCAACTTTCAGATCTAAGTTTAGCTCAGTGCTACACTGCTTGGATGAGAATAAAGTCTGGATACTGGGACAGAATAATCTAGCTCAGACATGTTACTGGGAGAGGGAAACCACTGCCTCCTTCTATAGCAGCTTCAAGAAGAAATGTCTGTATGACTGAACTTATAATTCACCTCTCCATATCACTCTCAGTTCCATTTTACAGAGCTCTGCTAAGGATTGAATGAACCTTCATTTCTTTTTTCTCATGAACTTCTGCCATTTCTGTCAATATGTACCTTTTCCTTTTATACCAACTATTTACATAATCAATTTTCTTCTCGGCTGCTGAAACTGGAACAAGAATTTCATTTAGCAGTTATAGGTTTTGCAGAATATAGGCACCTCCTTCTGCAGAGGGCCTACAATATGTTGTAAGCAGCCCAGAGTGGCTGGGGAAAGGCAGCCAGATGGGTAGGGTATAAATAATAAAATTATTATTATTATTATGAAAAAGAAGCAACTCTGTTACTGTGAGTTTTGAAGGCGGGTGGATAAACTAACTCATCTCCATAATGGAATCAGCCCCAGTACCCCTTCCTTGGATCAAACTGGATTCTTCAATGTGTGAAAGTAACTTTAGTAAAAGTTGCAAGGAAAATAAACACCAGTAGGAAGTAAACTAAACTCTTAACTAACATTTGGAAACAGCAAATGCACACAACTATGTTACAACATGTTATTTTAAAAGTGTAGAATGTGACAATACCTTCTTCTCTACTCAGGGATCTCTGACACTGATTGCTCATTTGCTCTCCATCGTCTTGTTGTTTTTGACTAAGCCTTACAAAAAGGGCTTTCTGCATTGCAGGAAGAAAATCTGGTACATTAATAGCTGAACTGTGGCCTGCTGCTGTAGCACAGTCTGACTCGTACTCATTGCCGCTGTTATGTGAATCTGAAGACATGTGGTGAGGCTGTTGATCTGCAAATTCTCCTTGCCACGCACCATCTACATTGACAGTATTACAAACAATTAGTATTTATCCTCAACATAAGTTAAACAGAAATTACAAAGAAATGTTAAGTACTATTTGATGAGATCTCTATAAAAGCCATCAAGGTGGCACATGAAGGGGTGGGGCTGTACATATAAGAGGCTTAATTCTAGGGGGCAGTGGATAGGTTTACTTTCTCACATGCAAACGGGCTTCATCTCTCACCATCCTCAACGCAGCTGAGTGTGCAAATGCCCTCTAGCAAACATGGAGTTACCAAGCCTTCCTTCCAATGCTTAAGCTGCAAGGTGGGCAGGGACTGCTAGCTGTGTGGCGTTCTTGCCACCTCCCTAGTTCCAAAGCTGGGAGGAAGTCAGGGGCAGGGGTGTCCCTTGGGAGCTGTGTGGCCACATCATCAACCTCTATCCCAAACTGCTCTTATCTGCTCTAGAGCAGGAAAGCCCAGAGCGGGAGGAAGAAGAGGGTTGGTCAGTGGTGCTCAGCATGTCTTCAAGTAGCAGCACCATTCCACTGGCCTTTCCCTATGAAGTAGCATCCAAGCCACCACATGTCCCTCTAGGTATGGCCAGAATGCTTATTTGTTTTAGATGCTGCTGCTAGAAGGCACCTCAAGCACTTAGGAAAGGCCAGGGGGAAGATTGTCAGGTGAAGAGATGGCGACTACTGGAGACTTGTGCACTGAGTAGTTGCTTATGGGGGAAAATTAGAAGCATCCTGGAGGGTGGGAAGGCATAATTTATCTTTCACATCTGATCTAGGGTGTCCTGAGTCCCCCATACAAGAATTCAAGAAGAGGGTGTGTGCAGAGTATACAGAAGCATACCGCACTTTCAAAAGTCTGTGTTCTCCCCTCCTACACACACATGCCCCCCCCCATAATGAGTATTTTGGGAATACTTTTATAAATCTTGAATGAGAAGGGCCCAAGACTAGGTGATTTTGAGTTATAATACAGCTCCCATTCTCACGAGACACAATTCTTTAGTTCTAACTAAGGACATAAGATTTATACATTAAAACTTACCACCAGTGTTATTGGTTGTCTGAAAGTTATGTACAGCCTGATGTGAATAGTAATTATCATAGAAATTGGCTGGATTCTGAAGGGACTCATAACAAGTATTTGGCAGCCGTTCACCGGGGATTTGCTGATATGGTGGACCAGGTAGGCAATGATTGTCTCTGGGCATGTTTGCCATATGTTCTTGAGCAACTGCACAGCCATATGATGAACCAGGTGGCGTCAAAGGTGGCCCACCCTGCTGTCCATGCATTGGTCCACCGGCTTGACCCTGTGGTCCTAGGTAACCTGGAGGAACTGGCTGCAAAGGCGGACTCTGCGGCCCTCCTAGACCTATGCAAGGATGCCCAGGAGAACCTGGGAGCCCTGCTGGTCCATTATGTCCTGGGCTCGATTCTGTATTATACATATGTGGATCATTTCCTTCAAACTCTGGTCCTGGCGGTGATGTGCTGTTATAGAATGCTGGTGGACTGCAAGACAGAAAGTTAGGTCAATACCACTTTTATATAAGTATAAACTATAAGCAAGTTATGAGGAGCATAGTGGTCAAGAGTCTGAAAATGGCTACATGCTCTATTTTGTCAAAATTAGTTTGCTTTCTCTTAGAAGGGAACACTACCATTCAGTTTGGTTTTTTCACCAGACCATAAACAGGTGAACTTTGGATTATTGCAAGGAGCATGACCGAAGTCTTCAAATACTTGAGTGCCTAATAAAAAGATGAAAAGCAACTGTTCTCCTTATAAGGAGTTCTTCTTTTAGAAGGTAAGCATATGAAATACAAACAAGCGAGATTTGAGACATTCCTTAATACATATATTTTAAATGAGACTGACTGGACAACCAGTAGTTTTCATTTTTCTGAAAAGGATGTCAACAATATGCAATTAGTTTTTAAATATAGGCCAAATTTTAGATCAAAATAGGTAGGCAATAATAACATGAATTTTTCACTAAGGTGTTAATTCAATCAGACATACTAGATCTAAGCAAGGTTATAAATACAGTTTTAGCTCCTTTCTCCTAAAAAATTTAATGCAGCCTTCTACCGGTATGTGTGAAACTACTTGCCACCAGCTGAGAGAGGCAAACTATGCCTGCCACCACTGTTATATTCTAGGGTCATTGTGCTTATAACTCTCTCTCTTTTTAACCAGTCCTGTAAGATTACTATAATGCCATCATTTTCCTGAACTTCCTTATTGCCTCATTAAAACCATGCACAACTTTTATACTTCTAATACCTACGTTTTCCCAATCTTGTGGGCTAAATCCACAGTAGGCTTCACAACTATCTCAAAGAGAGATGGGATTTTCTTGAATTCACCAGAGGGATCCTGAAAGTTTTCTGCATCTTCCTCAGTAAATGAATACGGCTCTGGTGGGGTTGGCAAAAGCCCAACTCCTGGAGGAGGCTTAGGAAGAGGAACTATGCCTCGTTTCCGAAGTTCCTCCACTTCCTTTTCATCATCGTTTTGTGGCTCCTCTTCAGTATTCAGTACCTAAAACACACACAAATTATACCTGGAGTTATAAAAGTTTCTGTTGCATAATATTCTGGTGGCTGCTATACAACCCCCTAACTGGGATTCTATCTGATCTGATCCTGAAGGATTAGGGTAGGTAACAAATCTTCGAAATAGAAAAGTCAAACCATCCATGGAATTCAAACAAGATTAAAATAACTCACATACTATACCCCAATTAATCTCAAGCACCATTTTGAAGTGCAGCTCCTAAAAAAAGCCACCTATAAAGACCTAACCAAGTTTTCAGAACATTATGTTCTAACATTTAGATAAATCAGAGCACAGTCCACCATCGAAACTTTTGGCTTCACGTCTGCTCACTGCTATGAATATTCAACTCTTTGGTACACTGAACTGAACTGAACTGGATGGTGGTTTCTCCCTCAATAGTAACAACTATTTCAGCTAGTTTCAACTAGACCATGACTAAGAAATTAAATGTTGACTTTGGGGAGAATATTTTCTAACACTGTCAATAGACAACAAGCCCATCCCAGAACCCTTGGATCCTATGATTTCATGGATAGTGTGCAGTTATGTGCACCCTGCAATTTCTGTAAGACTACACTACACCAGTATGAGTGGTTAGTAGATTCAAAGAATAATTCCTGAAGAGGAAAACTAAAGGGAAAAGGTGATAATGGGTTAAACGAAATCAGAAAGTTTAAATCAGAAAGTTTAAATCATTTTTACTTCAGTGGGGCTAACGTAAAAATGCTCCAACCAAACATGCTTTTCCTCTTTGGGGTTCTATCACTAAGGGGGGGGGGGAATCCAGTCCTGCCAGAAACTGACTGTCCACTTTGCTAACTAGCTGCTACCCATGAAGTCAACAAGAAACCTCTCCCCAAATTTCTGGAGCTTTGCCATTTATTCCCCCCCCCCCATTTTAAGCGGAGGGTGAAAACAAATGGGTAATGCATAAATGCATAAGCAGTGCTATAAAAAATAAACTGATAGTGAAACAAAGGAGGGGCAAGATCGAATGCTAAGATGGCATTTAGTTTAATGGCATGAACATTTGTGATGTGCAAGCCTTGCAAAGCTGAGGGGCGCCAGGTTCACTCTTCAGCTAAGGATCCTGCTGTAAGCTCCCTTTTTATATGATGTTTGTCTTCATCATGAGATGCTGGTAAAATCTATGAAGCCTAGAATAGCTTTTTCTACATGAAAATATACTACATTGACAGATGACACTGTACATCATGTGCAACTGAAATATCGATAAACATGACTGAACTCCTTGGAAAATCAATTTGAAACTGGGTCACCACAGACTTTTCTTAGTTTTGAAAAACAGCTTTTTTGAAATATCAGTTTCATATTAAAATATGATGTGGAGTATTCTGTTGATACAAAGGAGCATTACTCACCTTATCAAGGAGTTCTTTCGACTCTTTAGTTAGTGGATCGTGAGAAAACTTGCACTTGTCACCGTGGTAGCACTTAGCTCCTGTATGATAGAACTTGCAAGGGAACTCATGTGAGCCTGTATTAAGGATTCTAACAAGTATAACACTTTGAGAGTGGGCTTATTGGGCTCCCTCAAGGGAACTCCTCATGACTGTTAATGGAACAGGATGGATCATGCTCAGCTAATGTTTTGGATTCAGATTTTCTGCCTTCTGTAAATTTACTCACCTGCTTACCAGCAGAAAACACCTCTTTCCCATTTGGCAAAATTGCTGCTTGTGGAAGCCCTTTCTCTCCAGTCCTCCATGGGGGTAAAGAGATGTAGCTTCTCCATGAGAAGTTAGGCTTTTGCAAACAGCTCTGGCAGTACCTCATTGCTGTTTCCAGCAAAAACCCAACAGGAAGAGAGAATTGACCCTCTTCTTTCTTGCCCATTTTGTTGAGAAAAAATGGAGTAGCCTCTTTCCCTTTCTATTAGGCTTTTGTAGGAGGTGGTGGAAGTGGCAGCAGGTTGCTGCTGAAGCTTTCTGCAAAAGTCCAATTTGTAGAAGACAAATCATCTCTCCTTTCTCCCTAGATCCTCCACCCGTCCAGAGAGGAAAGGAGAAATAGTTTCTCTCCCATCCTGTGTGGCTTTTGAACATAGCACAGGAGTAGGGAAAGGGAAAAATTAGTGGGCATCACAAATAATAGGCATGACTTGTAAGCAGAGTCAAAATTTTGGACTCCTGCTCTTTAATTGTAAGCACTGCATTTTTGATGTTTTAACAACAAAGTATAAACAATATATTAAGTATAATGCTTATTGTGACATATCAAAGACTATGAACTCCCATCATCTATCACTTTGAAAATATCATTTACATTATATATTTGAGGTCATATTCATATGTATATGTACACACACACACACACAATTAAAATATCTTTAGGATATTATTTGTAAAAGGATATTATGCATGTAAATGCAGTTCTCTCCTTTGGAACAATAACCCTGTATATAAAACTTGCAGATTTCCTTTTTCTTCTCTATTTCTGCATCATGATCAAATTTACACTGGTCTCCCTGTGTACATAAAAGAGGTTATTAGCTCCAAATGTGGAATCATTGTATTTCAAGTTGAATTTTCAATGATAGTATGAGAAAGTTTGATCAAACATAGTTCGCTGCTCCCCCCCCCCACCAGTGGTGTTGGAGGAAGTTGTTTGTAAGGCAAACCAATCATTAAAAAAGCAGAACATGAAACTATACCTGCACTGACATTAAACAGATGGCAGTTGTTCAGAATTGTATTTATTTCAGTCATTTCTATAATACTTTTCAGGACCATAGCCCTTTCCCAAAGTGGCTTACAGTAGAAAACCAAAGCAAAATAATAAAACAACACAGCTACCTAAACAATTAAGATCAATACAATATTGATCTTAAATTAAAAAACAAACAAAAACAAGCAGCAGATGAAAATAGCACGGCTAGACCTCTCACTCCCAGCACAGCATGCTAGCCACCCACAATTAACCAAAAGCTGACTGGAAAGGAAAAATATTTAGGGCTTCTTTGAAAGAAATCAAGGAGGGAGCCGAATGCAGTTCTTGGGGAAGGTCATTTCTAAAAACAAGTGACACCACTGGAAAAGCCCTATCACACTTGCCTGCCAGAATGTATTGGTAGTTTTTGAATTTTCTCATACAACTGACTGTTTAAGCTGCTCTGTTCACAGTGATGCAACTCTGTGCAATAATTTACATAGCTCACTAGAAGATATACTATATACTGTACAATCAAGCTTTTCTATTTGAATAAAAGGAGATCATGGCTGCTATTTAAATATTACACACTTCCAACATTAAATATAAAATCCTGCACAAGAAATAAAATGACTGAACAAAATACACCCATATTTTAAATTTAAATATATTTTTAGTACTTTAAAAATACTTAACAGTTGGGGTGGGGGCTGATAAATGTGTTGAGCAAACTGGAATAAAACCCACACATTCCCCCTACCCTTTCTAGAAAGAGTACAATTGTATATTCACCTTAATGCATCGTGCCTCTAGGAAATATTTACAGATTTGTTTTCCTTTGTGTTCCACAGTATGCTGATTTATGAATGCCTGACTCATAGTTGGCCATTTCTTAACAGGCTTTATTTCCTGTAAAAACAAGCATCCTGTTTTAATGCATCGTTACCTAAAGTGTCATTGAAGATCCAACATTACAGTACTCAAAATGATAAAATAAAATGATTTAGTCAAGCTTCTCAAAAAAATAGGGCCAAACAAACAGGTATGGTCACTGACATTCTAGTTATGGTAAATGCTAGGCATAGTGTTGGGCATAGACGTTTTGCTTATGAGGAAACAAAGCTATGAAGAACATGTGTCATTCTTTGTCTTTAGTGGTGGTGATGGAAGGTGATGGGACTGACAATTCATTCACTGTTTCCCCAAGCTGTACACATTTTACTATTACTGACTTCACTAGCCCTAGTTCTCTGTATCATTTTAATTTTGCCAATGTTGCTACCTGCCAACTACTAATATTTATCTTAGTCACATTATTTTTCCAAACTGCAAAATTGTTACTACGCCTTCCTCCAGCTTAGTATTACCATAAGTTCATTTCATAGTGCATGTGTCCTTAGGCTGCAATACTGAAGCTACATGATGCAGAGCATAGCTGTCAACGTTTCCCTTTTTAAAGGGAAATTCCCTTATTCCGAATAGGATTCCTCACAGGAAAAGGGGAAAGTTGAAAGCTATGATGCAGAGTAATAACTGAAGGGCTGCTTATTCTAAATTAAATACTGTATTTATTTGAGTCTAATGCACCATCAAATCTAATGTGCACCTCAGTTTTCAAAACCTTGAAACCAAAAAAAGTACCGTACTTTTCGCACCATAGGACGCACTTTTCCCGTCTTAAAAACTAAGGGGAAATGTCTGTGCGTCCTATGGAGCGAATGCAGGGGGGAGGCAGGCAGGAAAAGCCCTCAAGAGCCCCACACAAGCATCGCGCGGCTCTTGCGGGCTTTTCCCCGAGAGGGAGAAGGGACTGACACCGCCAGTCAGTCCCTTCTCCCTCCTCTAGAAAAGCCTTGCACAACTTCTCCAGCCGGGGGGAGGCTTCGCAAGGCTAAAGAGGAAGCCAGGGCAGGGAGCGCGATCCATCCCGTTCGCTGCCCTGGCTTCCTCTTTAGCCTTGTGCACCCCTCCAGCCGCGGGGGGCTGTGCAAGGCTAAAGAGGAAGCCAGGGCAGCGAGCGCGATCCATCCCGTTCGCTGCCTTGGCTTCCTCTTTAGACTTGCGCGCCTCGGGGGGGGGGGGGGGAGGAGGCTTCACAAGGCTAAAGAGGAAGCCAGAGCAGGGAATGCGATCCATCCCGTTCGCTGCCTTGGCTTCCTCTTTAGACTTGCGCGCCTCTGGGGGGGGGGGGAGGAGGCTTCACAAGGCTAAAGAGGAAGCCAGAGCAGGGAACGCGATCCATCCCGTTCGCTGCCTTGGCTTCCTCTTTAGACTTGCGCGCCTCGGGGGGGGGGGGGGAGGAGGCTTCACAAGGCTAAAGAGGAAGCCAGGGCAGGGAACGCAATCCATCCCGTTCGCTGCCTTGGCTTCCTCTTTAGACTTGCGCGCCTCTGGGGGGGGGGGAGGAGGCTTCACAAGGCTAAAGAGGAAGCCAGGGCAGGGAACGCGATCCATCCCGTTCGCTGCCTTGGCTTCCTCTTTAGACTTGCGCGCCTCGGGGGGGGGGGGAGGAGGCTTCGCAAGGCTAAAGAGGAAGCCAGAGCAGGGAACGCGATCCATCCCGTTCGCTGCCTTGGCTTCCTCTTTAGACTTGCGCGCCTGGGGGGGGGGGGAGGCTTCGCAAGGCTAAAGAGGAAGCCAGGGCAGGGAACGCGATCCATCCCGTTCGCTGCCTTGGCTTCCTCTTTAGACTTGCGCGCCTCGGGGGGGGGGGGGAGGAGGCTTCGCAAGGCTAAAGAGGAAGCCAGGGCAGGGAACGCGATCCATCCCACTGCCCTGGCTTCCTCTTTAGCCTTGCGTGCCTCTACCAGAGGTAGATCTTAACCCTTGCCTCACCTGGGAGCTTCTCTGGGCAGGAATTCCCTTAGCTTAAGTGGGGTGGGGGAAGTGTGGCAGGTAGGGGGGTACCTGCCTAGACCCTGAAGCCACATGTCTCTCAGATGAAAATTGGGAGTGGGCATTGTGTGAAGTGGTCTGATGGTGGGCATTGTGTGAAGTGCTCTGATGGTGTGGGCATTGTGTGAAGTGCTCTGATGGTGTTTCCTGCTTGGCAGGGGATTGGACTCGATGGCCCTTGTGGTCTATTCCAACTCTATGATTCTATGATTCTAAGTGGCTGTGGATCTCCTGCTGCAGAACTGTAGGACTGTATAGAGTTGGGAGGGCCACCCGAGGGTCATCTAGCCCAGCCCCCTCACAATGTAGGAATCACAGCTAAAGAACGCCAGACAGATGGTCCCCCAACCGCTGCTTAAAAGCCTCCAGTGGTGGAGACCCCAAACACCTTCCGAGGTCATAGAATTGCAGGGTTGGAAGGGAACCCCAGGAGTCATCTAGTCCAGCCCTGGTGGACAGCGGGCGCAATCCATCCCGTTGCGCAAGACTAAAGATGCTGCGCAAGGCTAAAGAGGAAGCCAGGGCAGTGAGTGGGATGGATCGCGCTCACTGCCTTGTCTTCTTTAGCCGCGCTGGAGAGGTTTAGCTCCTGGCTGGAGAGGTTGTGCGGCTATGGATCCCGTGCGCTGTCTTGGCTTCTTTGCTCTTTGGGGCTGGTGGGGGAACCCGGGCTTCCCCCGCAGCCCCGAGAAGCTCTGGGAGAAGCAGACAGGCTGCACGCAGCCTGTCCGTTGCTCTTTGGGGCTGGGGGGGAGGGATATTTTTTTCCTTGATTTTCCCCTGTAAAAACTAGGTGCGTCCTGTGGTCCGGTGCGTCCAATAGAGTGAAAAATACGGTATTTGCTGACGAATTTAAGTGTGCCATTGAATCTAATGTGCACCTTAATTTTTGCAACGTAATTTCAGACAAAAAAGGAGAGCATTAGATTCAAGTAAATACGGTATTCTGAATTATCCACAGCAAACTAAACAGAAATCCCAAGTTTCAACGTAACTTAACCCACTTCCATTCCACTTACCTCTTCAGGACCTTTATTTATCCCTCTTCCCCTTCCACGGTCTTTGCGTTTCATTTTCTTCTGCATGCCACGCCCTCGGCCAATACCGTAACTATTGCTTGTCTGTGTAGCACCTGAAAACAAAAACATCCAACGCATTTCAGCATAAAGATTCTGACCTGAAAGAAGAACGTACATACATACCACCTATACTTTTCTGCAGAGTGAAGAGGTCACCTAAGGAATACATGCCAGGTCAGAACTATTGTGTTTTTAAAGGTCATTTCTAAAATTATAAAATAGCACTTTAACACTAGCTTCCAAAACAGTGAACTTGGCCCCAAAAAGTTTCATTCCAGGCCATTCAATGGAAAATGCTTGTTCTGAACACAATTTCACTGTAAATGCTGTAATTATGCATAGGTGGGTTTCTAACACAAACTAAGCTAGCATTAGACCGATCCCTTACCTTTCTGAATCCCTTTCATTCCTTGCTTTTTCATAGATTCTTTTGAAATTGGAGCATCTAAATCAGCATTTGAAGTTTCTTTAGCTTGTCTATACTGTTTTAATTGGTCAGCAAAATCCTCTTTTTCATCCTCATTGTAGACAAAATCATCACTGTAATTATCATAATCTTTGTTTTTTGATTTTTTAGTATGTTGTGACTTCTGTGAAGGGGTGTATTTTCCTGAAATATGCCCATGCTGGACAAAAAAGAATGATAATTAGAAAACCATTAGGATATGACCTCTCACTATTTTCTCTACAAAGAAAACATAACATGTTATTGGTGTTCATGTGTTGTACTTTTCTATCCTGAATTAGGGTTGTTATTTGCAAGTCATTAAATGTGTAGTGCAGTTGCAAATTGAAAACACGCAAAGATGCGGGGTATAAATAATAAATTATTATTATTATTATTATTATTATTATTATTATTATTATTATTATTATTATATAGTGCTTGATTATCCATAGATAACAATAATAATAATAATAATAATAATAATAATTTATTATTTGTACCCCGCCCATCTGGCTGGGTTTCCCCAGCCACTCTGGGCGGCTTCCATAGAAACAAAAAAACACTAAAATATCATACATTAAAAACTTCCCTGAACAGGGCTGCCTTAAGATGTCTTCTGAATGTCAGGTAGTTGTTTATCGTTTTGACATCTGCTGGAAGGGCGTTCCACAGGGCGGGCGCCACTACCGAAAAGGCCCTCTGCCTGGTTCCCTGTAGCTTTGCTTCTCGCAATGAGGGAACCGCCAGAAGGCCCTCGGCGCTGGACCTCAGCGTCCAGGCAGAACGATGGGGGTGGAGACGCTCCTTCAGGTATACTGATAGATGGAGAGTTGATGGGATGAACACAGATCTGTTCACTTGGCTATGGGTGCTGTGTCTCCAAACTGTAGTAGAGCTTTCTGTCCCCTCAAACCATTGTTCCAGGGAAAGCAACAAATAGTGATCCTGAAAGACTCCCTGGTGAAGTGGGTGGATAATATAAATGGTTCACTAAGTTTCTATTTCTTCCAAATCTGTCTGTATTTCACACAAGAGTGGCCAAAGTAGAAATAACTGTTTTTAGCAGAGACTTTGGCACTACCAATTTGCTAAGCCAAGTGCGTATATGCAAATACTGGAGATGGGTGGAAGGAGAAGCAGAATTAACAGCTTCTCCTCCCCCACAGCAGCTCACACACTCTTTTTACAGGTGTTATTCTATAAATAGTTCATTTTGTGGCAAAAGACACATGACTTTATTGAACAAGTTATTTGTATCATTCTGTTGCAACGAGCAATAATAAATAAATAAAAAACCATTCTAAGGACATCATTTTCTCATGCTTTAGAGTTCAAGTTGTAACAAACACCACAGATGCATGGGCAGAATCAAGACTACCCTGCCAAAAAAGGACACACACAATTAAGTGTGTGCCAAGTCAACACAAATTCAGCTTCCCGCAAAAGTGAAATTCTGCCGTAAGTCAAAATTATGCAAAAAACATTTTTAGTATTCAATTTTAGTAGAGTAATTGGAGCACAAAGGAAGGGTTTTTTGCAAGATCAACTGTCCTCATTGCTTGCAGAGAAATTTATGAAAACATGCTGAAACATAAGCATATAATACAGTAAGCATTAATTATTTCTCCAATGAGAACTACTAGATTCAAGTGAAAAAAATCTTACTTATTTTCTGTAGCATGAAGATATTGCAACCCATTTTCTGGCAGTAAGAGTGAAGCAATTCTTATGCCAGTTCCACCCTTTTTCTAGATGTAGTACATCCAATTTGATGACTTCCAGCATTGTGAATAAATTTATGATTAGTAACGCTATGCTAGTAGCAAATTTTGCAGGGTTGAGGAACCTGTGGCCCTACAGTTATGGTAAACTACCATCTTTGATCACCACTCCCCGTGCTGGCTGGGGCTGATAGGAGTTGGTTCCCTGCTCTATGTCTGGAATATTTATCTCCTTTTTCTGCGTTTCACCTTATGAATTTTCAATTTGAATTGGTTGCAAGCCATATCAAAAACATTTCATGTGATATAAATGATGTTTTGAAGTTAGGCTTCATTCTGCCAGCACCTTTAATTTTAATAATTTTTGATATATTATTTTGGAAGTGTGGAATAAGGATGCACAGTTCACTTATGTATTGTCTCTCTCAACATGATCTTTGGAATGTGTTGATTGTTTTAATGTTTTGTCTATAATAATAATAATAATAATAATCAAATAAATAAATAAATATCCATATAAGGCTGTGCTACCTTAAACTCCAGATAGTATGAAATTACTACTGATTTTATAAGTCAAGCAGTAATAAAATTGTTTGCGGTTCTGAATGGACATTTATCTTCTCCCAGAGCAACTGTTAGACTAGTCAAGAGAAAGCATATGCTCCTTCATTCGGGAAGACATGAAGCCAAGAAAAACCCAACAAAGTCCTGTTTTATTCAAATACAGTCATACCTCGGGTTGCGAACGTGAGCAGGAGCAGGAGGCACGTTCGCAACCCGCAGCGCTGTGTCTGCGCACGCACGTGACGCTATTCAGCGCTTCTGTGAATGACGTCATTTTGAGCTTCTGTGCATGCGCCAAAACCCGGAAGTAACCCATTCCGGTACTTCCAGGTTTGGCGCGGTCCACATCCCAGAAACGTGCAACCCGCAGTGTTCGCAACCTGAGGTGACTGTAATGGAAGGAGGTTTTGGATGGAAAGCAAGAGCCCTCATAGGGCGAGATCATTTTTACTTCTGGGAGAGATTTACTTCAACAGAGTCACTCATATGTCCTCTTTCCATATGAATCTAGAGGAAGCTTTTGTAACAGAGAACAAAGTGATACTACTCCCCTGTAAGGAATGCCTGTTACTGATCCTTTGAAGAATACTGAAACACTGCACAAAACTCCTACAATGAAAATCTCAATGGCAGTCAAGGCAAAGACATATGCTACTTTAATAATCTCTGGTTCCATTTCTTTGAATAAATATGGCAGAGGCAAAAAAGAAACCCATGGCCCCAGTAAAACTCAAAGTGACACAAATTACTTTTGAAGCTATTGAGAAGTAAATGGAAGGCTTTCATACTCAGCCAGAAAAGAGGGAGGATAAAAATTGATTCATTCTGACTGGAAACTTTACTAACAAGTAACAAGGGAAACTGTTGCCCTCTCTTGCCCCCATATCACCAAAAAATGGTAACAAGCCAGGAAATCAGCATGATATATAACTTTGGATGGAATGAACATTTTGGAAGCTGTACCTGAATGAATGAAGACTCATAATCTCTGTAGAAACCAGATCCTTTCTTATGGGATCTTTCTGTTCGTTCGGCATCAGAATCAATGCTATAGTCAGAACTGTCATTGCTAGAGGGGGAATTATGCTGAAAAACAAGAATGATTTCATTTGTATAATGCAGGCATATGAACTATATATATTGTATTTAAAATGCTACAGTAAAGTCAATTGGGAGAGAAGCAGATTGTGGGGAAGTGGCATACAATTCAAATCCCCACGAGGGCTAATTTATTACCAATAATAATTAAGGTAGCTTGTACTTTAGATGTATGCACTAGAGCAGCTTATGAGCCTCAAGCACAGGCAAACATTGCAATGCATTATTTGGCACACTTCTCAGGTCACATGTGGTGTGAGGAATGTTGGACACAGCAAATAATGATTTAGTAGACCAGTACTCTTGGGCACATTATAATCTGTACATAACCAGTTGGTGCTCACTTGTTACAGGGCCTTACTGGTGGTGGTTCCCATTTGTAGAGTGCCCTCCCTGGTGAGGTGTGCCTTGCTCTCTCATTATTGACTTTCAGGAGAAACTTTAAAATATTTTTGTTTACCCAGGCATTTGATGACTGTAGATAATGGTCATGGCAACTGTAAAATTAAAAACTGTGACACTATGTGATTGTTTTAAAATTTTCTTAAATTGTTTTAGTGTTTTAAATGTTTTTATTCTATTTAAATTGTACTGTTTAAATATTTTCGATGTTTGCCACTCTAGACATGGCAAACAGAATACAAATTTAATAAATAAACAATATATCTTAACTTATTTTAGCACTACTTTGAGTAAAGGAAAAATAATTACTAGAGTTGCAAAGAATATTGACTAATAATTCTAACCTTGTGTTTATCTCGTCTTCTCCTTTTTGATTTTTTCTTATCTTTTTCTTTTTTGCGTTTCTTGCGGGATTTTCTGTGGGTTTTTTCATTTTTCTGTTTATCTTCAACCTTTGCATCTTGCTCTTCCTTATCCTCTTCAAATCCAGCATCATCTATTTCACCATCTTCGAGTTCACCATCCTCTCTGTTTTATAAAGTCACAATAGTTTAGATTCAATATGAATTAATTTTTTTTAATAAGGGGTTTTAGTTGACAGTAATAGTACAATCATCTCCCATGCTTATTTGTCCAACAACCACAACAATTACATAACATTTACACACGCTCACCCTATAATAGTATCTAATATTGTTTGCATTTTAAGAAACAGCGGCATGCAAGGATTACATAGCTTGTTTCCTACCTTAAAATTATAGGCAGTTTAATGAATACTAAAATCACTTTTGATTTTGAAGTTCCCAAAGCTTACCACTATGAAATGCATAAAAACATAAACCTAAAAACTATTAATACACTAATAAATAAACCAAGACATGAAAAGCTGACAAAACCAATAAAGCAGCTAAATCTATTACAAAGCAATTAAAAAACATTAATTAATTGCCCAGGTGAATATAGTAGTTCTGAACTAAATGATGCTAGTGTAGATGCCTCCTTCACTTGCTTAGTGAAGTGAGGCCTCATCCTGACTCACTTATGAAGGGCCCCTGGAAAAGAGGGTTCTATTGCATATCTTAACTATCAGGCAGGTTCATATGGGAACACTGTTTGGTATTGATTTACTATGATAACACTGATCACATGTGACAGCAATGTTATTTAGTTTGGTTGTGAAAGTATATGATATACAATTTAAAATAATAACATAGACAATTTGTTAGGAAGAATAATCTTAACTGCACTTAATACAGAGCATGGAAATCTATTTTCTAAGTCCTGTACTTCTAGCCTTGCACAAATAATTATTTTCTGGTTAATTTACTTTACAGGGTTATTGCAAGTGTAAATGAATTTCATAATTGAAATGCACTTTGTACTATAGAAATAATGAACTATGCAAGAACAGTGGTGTTATGTTAAGTGGTGTAGGGCATCAGTTGAAAAGGAAGGCTCTCTTAATAAAGTACTGAAGTTAAACTCTTCTCAAAATAGGCTACTTGTGTTTGAAGGAAAACTAAAACAAAACACATCTCACAAATTTAGTATGATCTCTTATTTTATTTTTTTAAATGTCTACCTTAAGGTTAACAGCTGCTGATCAGTGAGGTGTAGGAGGGATGGATTTAACCCTGGATTAAGGTGTATGTGACTTTGCTTAATATTATTATTAACTGAATTTATATACCGCCCTATGCCTGGAGGTCTCAGGGCGGTTTACAGAACAAAATCAGAATATAAAACCACTACAGTATATAATCAAAATAAAAACAACAGCCCAATAACACCCCCAACCCACCCCCCGCATTTTAAAAGGGCATAGGATGAATCCCAGTTGCTGGAAGCCACAGGAAGGGAGAAAGTACCCTTGTGCACGGATCCTGCTTTTAAGGTCTCCCATGGGGACATCTGGCTGGACGCTGTGAAAGCTAAGGAGGCTGGGTGGGGTGGGCCACTGGCCTGGCCCTGCAGGAGGTTCTTCTGATGTACCAGAATGCCTCACAGCATGCACAGGGTGAGATTCCTCTGCCATAGTGAATAACAGCATGATTGCAATTTGCCTCTGGGTAGACTTGTCAATGATTGATAAAAGAAATCAAAGCATTTATTTCAGGCTCTGGTAAAATCTACAAAGACCAAGTACATATATGCCCAGAAAAAATAATGAACACAGAAATCAGTACATTGGTTGGGGTAGAGAGAACTAAATTATCACTGTATCAAAGGCCTCTGATCAAGTTTATTCAAACAGCAGATGAAGTGGCTAATTTGTTTCTGGACAGTACCACCTCAAGCTGCTATTGTTCAGCTTTCTCATGAAATGTTACTTGAAAAAACTTTGTCTACATTTCAACAATTGGGAAATGCTGACTGGGTATGCTGCAAAAGCCAACTACAACTCTTGGGGATACAATTCTTTTAGGCATCTTGTACTGCCACAGCTTGCCATGGCAAATAGTTAAAAAGTACTTGAGAGATGTAGGGATGCGGGTGGCGCTGTGGGTTAATCCACAAAGCCTAGGACTTGCTGATCAGAAGGTTGGCAGTTCGAATCCTCGTGATGGGGTGAGCTCCCAGTGCTCTGTCCCAGCTCCTGCCAACCTAGCAGTTTGAAAGCACGTCAAAGTGCAAGTAGATAAATAGGTACCGCTCTGGCAGGAAGGTAAACGGCGTTTCCGTGTGCTGCTCTTGTTCGCCAGAAGCGGCTAAGTCATGCTGGCCACACGACCTGAAAGCTGTACGCCCGCTCCCTCGGCCAATAAAGCGAGATGAGCGCCGCAACCCCAGAGTCGGCCATGACTGGACCTAATGGTCAGGGGTCCCTTTACCTTTTACTTGAGAGATGTACCGTAGTTGCTCAACAGTGCATGTCTTAACACTGACACCCCCCCCAAATCATCTAAGTACACACACACAACTTGATAATCTTGAGCTCAGTGAAAAACACAAAATTAAATTCAACAAAGGCAGTGTATTGTATTAGACATAAACAAAGACTATACACATAAGGATAACTAGCTAAGGAACTGCTTAGAAAACAGAAAGTCTCTTCCTTTGGAGGGTTTCAGCATTTGGATACCAGGGGTGGTCTCAATGCTGAAGGTTTAAATTAGATGATTTGTGTGGCATCTACTTATATATGCAATGTGCCATAATCGTATCTTTAGTTTAATACAGTGGTACCTCTGGTTATGTACTTAATTTGTTCCGGAGGTCCGTTCTTAACCTGAAACTGTTCTTAACCTAAAGCACCACTTTAGCTAATGGGGCCTCCTGCTGCTGCCACGCCGCCGCAGCGCGATTTCTGTTCTCATCTTGAAGCAAAGTTCTTAACCCGAGGTACTATTTCTGGGTTAGTGGAGTCTGTAACCTGATGCGTATGTAACCCAAGGTACCACTGTAATCAAATGTTTATCAAAGTTAGTCTCCAGAATGTGGGTTGGTGTAAGTTTGTAACTATTAACATTCCACCATCTTAGTTATGCAGAAACTGCATTTGAAATATGCACTTTTGCCATATACAGTGGTAGCTTGGTTTAAGGACAGCTTAATTTATGACCAACTTGGATTAAGAATGCTGCAAGCCTGGAAGTAGGTGTTTTGGTTTGTGAACTTTGCCTTGGAAGCAGAACATGTTTCGCTTCCTGTTGAGAGTGTTCCATTTGTAAATTGAGTCCCCTGCTGCTATGGGAAAGCACGCCTTGGTTTAAGAACACTTTGGTTTAAGAACGGACTTTCAGAACGGATTAAGTTCGTAAACCAAGGTACCACTGTACATGCCTTTAGTTTTAAAACATATCTGAAGGGCCAAACTAGTTTAGCATGAACAGCATCATGATACATTTTGATCCTCCAGTAACAGTAAACCTTAAACTCTTATTCTGAGAAAAAGGATTCGATTTTTTAAAAACCTCTCCAAAATTTATCTAATTGTTCTTTTTCTAAACTGACCTATTTAGAAGTGGGAGCTTTTAATATGGTTTTCATTCTTGCAACTGAGATGCAAGAATTTACTTGCTTCCCTGTTAACTAAACTCCACAGATCTACAAATCTAGTATATTCAAGTTAAAATTTAATGTGAGATGAAAAAGATAAGCCTTTAAATATGCAGTTAAAATGTGTTCATTAATGCAAGGGGGGGAATCTAAGAGCACAAAATGAGAAAACAGCTCTATTAGTATTTTCTTAATATGAAGCAAGGGTATTCATCATGGTGCTCTCTATATGTTTGGACAACAACTATCTCCAGCCAGCATGGTCAATGATCAGGGATTATGGCAGTTGTATTCCAAAGCATTCAGAAGACACCATGTTGGCTACCACTGATGTGATCAATGCTTATAAATTAGATTAATCTAGCTATAAACAGAAAGAAATCTGGCTCTTGTATACAGTAGAATCTAATTCTGTCCAACAGTGCTGTGGTAAGTTATAGTGAAAAGAGAAAACTATAAGGTTTAACTCTGATATAGATTAAGAATAGTACTACTGGTGTACAATAACAAGTTCATAGGCACCAAGTGTTCCCATTTAACTATTTATTATTTATTCTAGCAAATTCTAAGGCTCCAACACTCAACATTTCAAACACCCTCCTTTTCTGTCTGCTGCACAGTCAGTTACACTCAGTGCAATAAGTGGGGCAGTAAAATGGGCAGTTGGGCCTCCAAGGACTAGGATGGAAACATCTGCTAAACATTTGCAGAGTTCCTTGCCCCAGATGTCTTATGTCAAAACAAAACAAAATATATCTTCAATTCAAAAGTAGCAGCCCTATCTCTAGTTGCTTTAAAGTATGGCACGAAAGAACTAAGGAAAATGAATTCCCATTGTATTTTAAATTTCTCCATGTAGACTTTCCCTCGTTTTGCAACTTAACTGTTTCTGAGATTCTGCAGAAAGAGTATCTGCTACTGCTGCAAAACAAGGAATCACAACTCCTGTGTTTCTTGTTTTTCCAATAACAATTCAGGGAATCCCAATATTAAAGTTATCTACCTATAAAAAGGTCTAATTTATTATTGGGAGTTAGAAACATAAAAAGCATTCAGAGATTTGATAGGCTAGCAGGGGAATTAGCTCATTAGGAGCTGCAATTTCTGCAAAGCTATACAAGTTTACAGGCTTTGGCTGTGCTTAAACTACTTAGTACAATTCCAATGTATCTCAGAAGATTTGCTAGTCAATAGATTTGAGGGTCACCTGCTTTTCTGACATACTTTGTTTTTAAATGTCTACGAGAACACATTGCATTATGTAGTAATCTTTGATTTCCCCTTATTAGTTCCCCTTTCAAAAGAGTAGTATCTCTTAAGAACTCCTAGGATGATTAGCTCCAGGTCTATTAATAATTCAGTAATGTGCAAGCATTTCCTTTAACTAATATTTGCTGGACAACTCAAGCTGCATTTATGACTATGTTAAAAGTAACAATACTGCACCAGGTAGTATCCTTTGCAGTACAAACTGTTTCATGAACATTTTAAACTGCTACAGCTATGAAGGACTGCTGATATGTAGATCTGAGATACAAGGCCCAGTCCGATTCACTGTAGCTCTGTCCAAGTCATTTTAATTGCCATTTGTCTCTGTATGCTGGCTTATAAATGATGAAAGCCGTATACAACCTACAATGCTACTACATGAATTAGGGGTTATGTTATGTTTTTTTTTTACCACTTTGATAAACCAGTATTGTACATGGTTGTTGGGGAATGTGGACCATGGGTAGGCTTGCTGTTATGGGGAATACAATTACAAACCGTGTTCTAAGGAACAAGATTTGAATACATGTTGGTGAATGACAGATCAATAATTTCAGAGAGGTTCCCCCTTTTTTTAACCAACTGAGAAGAGCCAGATCTTATGAAAACAAGAGGCTGGAGAAAACAGAGCAAGGCACAAGACCTCAACCAGGGGAAAAAACCCTCTGGTGTCTTGGCTCAAAGGGATTGAAAGGAGGAAAAGATAAAATCCAACAGAACTTCACCTGCACAAAAAGAGATCCAGTTAAATGTGTAAGGTGTAAACACTTACATGTAGCTCCATGTATAAAGGGGGGAGGGGAGAGAAACACACTCTTTGATTTCAAATGGCAGTAAGGGATATACGGGAGGATAAGAACAACAGTGACATTATACAGACACCCAATGTAAAGTGCATTTTATGAAAAGATGGGATTTTTTAAAAAAGATAATGAAATGTGAGGGGGGGAATGCATGCAAAATGCACCTTGAAGAGACAAAAAAAAAACCCTCCTCAAAAGACATCCTTGTTCCTGTATTAAGAACACCCCCCTCCTCCCTCAGGCTGAAGGTGACTCCCCTCCCCAGTACAATGTTACATACATTTTAAATTTTAAAAAAAACCCCACCTAGGTACATTTAAGACAATATCATTATCATCATCATTATTACCACGACCATCATCTCACATTCTTAGTTATTATCACCATTGAGAAGCGGAGAGAAAGAAAAAAGAGAGAGAGAGAGAGAAGAACGTTACTCGACCTTTCGTCCCCTGCATGTTGCCTGTCAGAGTCGGGCATGTTTTGGTCAAGAACTGGGTTTGGGGGCTTGGAGAACAGGCTTTCAAAGGCCATTGTGCTGGCTCTGGCTGTGTGTGCAGGGAGGAGGAGGAAGGAGGAGGAGGAGGAGGAGGAGGAAGGCAGGACACTGCTGCCCGTGGTGGGGCGTTGGGAGAGGAAAGAGGAGGGAGGAGGAGACACTAGGCACACACAACACACACACACACAAATATACGCAGAAGCGGCGGCGGCGGCCGGAGGAGGACCGCGTGGCCCCCCCCCCCCACCTCAGCAAGAAGCAGCGAAGATTTCCACTCACGGTTTTTTACTGAGTGACGGGAAGGGTGGGCACGGGGACACACGCAAACACACGCGCGCGCGGGGCCCCCAGAAAAGGGCGCTTTTAACGGTCGCTCTGGGCCGGGCGAGGCTGGCCACAAATTTCAAAAAATAAAATTAAAATAAAGAGGGGACAGGGGGGTTTAACAACAGGCAACACACACGCACCACAGGAAGAAGAGGGAGTGGTGGGTCGGTCGGAGGGGACGGGGAAGAGGTGCCGTTGGCCGCAAAGGAGGAGGAGAAGGAGGAGGCTGGTCTGGTTATGTCTTCCTTACAAACATGGCGCCCGGTCGCTTTGCCACAGAGAAAAGAGCGAGACGGGGAAGAGAGCGCGTGGGAAGAGAAATGGCGCGCGGCGGAACGGGGTGGTGGGGAGGGGAGCGGGTGGGGGAGGAGGTGGGACGCGCTCACAAAATGGCGCCGAGCAGAGGAGGAGCAGGAGGTGGCGGCGGGAAAGGGGAGGGGAGGGGGAAGGGCCAGCGGAGCTTCTCTGTTGGCGCCTCACGGGTCGCCTGCGATCGAGGCGAGGGCTTGGCCGCGCGCTCTGCTGAGCCCCGCCGCTGTCGTCATCGCCTAGATTTAGGGGGGCTTCCCTTCTCAGCATTGGCCCGCGAGGGTAGACGGGGAGGCGTCCATTGGGCGGGCTTGCTGCCTATCCAGGGCGCGTTCGAAATGCAAAAGAGCGGAAAGCCCCCCTCTCTTGCGTGCGCGTCGCGCAACCGCTCCTGTTATTTGTAAAACGGGCGCGCGTCCGCTTCTCTCGCCGTCTCCTGCTTTCCTAAGCGCAGAAATAGCGGGGGGGGGGGAAGGCTCTCTCTCTCCTATAACGTGTGTATTAGGTGTACCGCTTGATTGAGCGGCTAATAAATCGCCTCATTTATTTCACTGGGATCGAGGGTGGCCTTCAGCCAAGTTTTACTCAAGAGTACACGCATTGAAATTAACGAGCATGACTCAGGTTCATTAATTTCAATACGTCTGAGTAAAACTTGGCTGCCAACCTTGCTCCCCTAAAAATCTCTAAATATTGGCTCGTTATCAACCTTTTAAAAATTATTTTAGACATGGCCAAATAGCTCCTTAGATGTGCTTTCAATGGATGGCATAGATCTTTCCAGTGCATATATAGCCTCCGGCTGAATTCAGAGACATTCGCTTTCCAGATCCCAGTTGGGAATGGCTGTTAAAGGAAAGGACCTGCAGAAAACTTTAGATTAGAATATCACTTCCTCAAGACTTGAAGCAAAGGTTGTGAGCCGGAAGCTCAGCAGAAAGCCACTTGAAGGATTGTGCATGAACATTATGCAAATATATGCAGCACGGAGGACGTTCTGCATCTACAAGTTTTAAAATGTATGCAGTACATTTATTTCCAATTTTTTCTTAGTCACAAATATATTCTTTCTTTGGCGATCACTCGTAAGATTGTCTTCCATGAATATGGTCTTAACAGCATGTCTGTAGTCACAAATATATTACCGTATAGTCACAATATGCTTCGCAGACTTGCTTTCTCATGTACCACCTGCCATGCACGACCAGTTACATTGCCCTTTTGACTATCTGAATTCCTAACAGAGAAGTTTAACCTGAATGTTTCTAAACAGCACAAGCTAAGTCTGTGTGAATTAACTTTAATAAAACATCCTGTTATACGGTTGCTACTTTGCTTGTAAATACATGTCATTTTCTGGTTTTTACTAATAAAGTGAAAACAAGAAAACCAAGGAACATAAAATCAAATGTATGTCTTTTGCTGTCTTTTAAGCTGTTGTCACCCACAAGGGGTCCTTGAGAGGAGGAAGGGTTGAAATAACTTTTATATTTTAAGGTAAAGGTAAAGGGACCCCTGACCATTAGGTCCAGTCGTGGCCGACTCTGGGGTTGCAGCGCTCATCTCGCTTTATTGGCCGAGGGAGCCGGCGTACAGCTTCCGGGTCATGTGGCCAGCATGACTAAACCGTTTCTGGCGAGCCAGAGCAGTGCACGGAAATGCCGTTTACCTTCCCGCTGGAGCAGTACTTATTTATCTACTTGCACTTTGATGTGCTTTCGAACTGCTAGGTTGGCAGGAGCAGGGACCAAGCAACGGGAGCTCACCCCGTCGCAGGGATTCGAACCGCCGACCTTCTGATTGGCAGTCCTAGGCTCCGTGGTTTAACCCACAGCGCCACCCGCATATGTTGCCCTAAATACACTGTAGCCTTTAACACACAGACACGCACCAGCAAACCTTTTCTAAGAGTTCTTTCAGACAGGTATTTCTTGTGGTTTTGATTTTCTTCATGCATTTTTTTTGCAACGTTCAGAAAACATCAATAGCATCAAAATGGCAGCTCATATCCCTTCCCCTTTTAAATCTGAATTTACCCATTCCATTTAAAATTCGATGTTAAAAAAACACACCTGCTGCCAACTGTTCTTTTGTGATATTCAAACAACCTTTTAGTAATAATACATTCCTGTCTGGATTAAGCATCTTAACTCTTCAAATATAGGACATAACCTTTCCCCCACCCCACACTCTTCCCATACCCAGAAAGAAGGTGGGACGCCATCTTATAATTTTAGGCACCAAGAGCTCTTGAGTTGGCCTTGAGCGAGAGACTCAAGACACAACAATCCTAGATAAGTTTATCTGAAGGCGAGGCAGCTATCTCTCCTTTCCCTTACTTGTTCTCAATAGACCAGCCTGTTCTTCCATGCCATCTCTTATGCCTGGAATTTTTATGAGAGTACTTCGGGTAATGCAACTCTGCTCCTTTCTTTTTCTCTCCTTCCCTCCTTTCAAACCTTACTTTTCCGGTGATTCCTTCACCCTCACTGTTAGGTGATAGAAACAAAATTAAAAAAATTCCTTCCAGTAGCACCTTAGAGACCAACTAAGTTAGTTATTGGTATGAGCATATCCAAGGGTGGAATTCAAGTACAAGCTGCTAAATTAAAGCTGACTTGGAGTTGTTTTACAACTAACCCACTTTCCCCAAAGATCAGACTTTTTGCAATCAGAAAAGTAACTGGAAAATGCACTGGAAAGCGTGGAATAACTTTTGCTTTGGCCCAAAGTGGTCTAACCTCCCCACAAACAAATCAGAGGCAATTCTCATGAAGTAGCCAGTGTTGTTTAATGTCCCTGCAAGAAAAACAGGATGGATGCTCAAATAAACACACCACCTGGAAGCACCCTATGTGACATTTTGTGACAGGTTCTGCTAATTGCTGTGAACTATCATAATTGGAGGGTGCTGTGGTCTAAACCAGGGATGCGGGTGGTGCTGTGGGTTAAACCACAGAACCTAGGACTTGCCGATCAGAAGGTCGGCGGTTCGAATCCCCGTGACGGGGTGAGATCCCATTGCTCGGTCTCTGCTCCTGCCAACCTAGCAGTTCGAAAGCATGTCAAAGTGCAAGTAGATAAATAGGTACCACTCCGGCGGGAAGGTAAACGACATTTCCATGTGCTGCTCTGGCTCGCCAGAAGCGGCTGGTCACATGACCCGGAAGCTGTACGCCGGCTCCCTCGACCAATAAAGCAAGATGAGTGCCGCAACCCCAGAGTCAGTCACGACCGGACCTAATGGTCAGGGTGGTACAAACCACTGAGCCTCTTGGGTTTGCCGATCAGAAGGTTAGCGGTTTGAATCCCCGTAATGGGGTGAGCTCCCGCTGCCTGGTCCCTGCTCCTGCCAACCTAGCAGTTCGAAAGCATGCCAAAAAGTGCAAGTAGATTAATAGGTACCACTCCAGGAGGAAGGTAAACGGCGTTTCCATGCGCTGCTCTGGTTTCGGTGTTCTGTTGCGCCAGAAGCGGCTTAGTCATGCTGGCCACATGACCTGGAAAAACTGTTTGCAGACAAACGCCGGCTCCCTCAGCCAATAAAGCGAGATGAGCGCCGCAACCCCAGAGTCATCTGCAACTGGACTTAACTGTCCGGGGTCCTTTACCTTTATCATAATTGGAGTTTGTTATTTTCTCCTTATCCACCAGGTGGCATATAGGAGCTATATATTACCTATGTTTTCTTTATTGTTGGTGACTAGGAATGGGTGAATGTCAATTTTGGTTTCTCTGAGTCTCATTTTTCCAGTCTTAAATTCAGCCTTTCACATTTCTACATTCGTTTGTGATTTTTGTTTTAAGCCCTTATGAAAATTCTACTGAGATGTTCTCTTAATATACATACTTTTTTTTGCCAGCAATTTTGCCTCATATGCACGTTTTTGCAAAACAGTTTCCCCTAGTACAGTGGTGCCCCGCAAGACGAATGCCTCGCAAGACGGAAAACTTGCTAGACGAAAGGGTTTTCCGTTTTTGAGCTGCTTTGCAAGACGAATTTCCCTATGGGCTTGCTTCGCAAGACGAAAACGTCTTGCAAGTTTGTTTCCTTTTTCTTAACACCATTAATACAGTTGCGACTTGACTTTGAGGAGCAACTCATAGAACGCAGTGTACATAGTAGCCTTTTTTGAGGTTTTTAAAGACTTTGGTGGTTTTTGAAGCTTTTCCAAAACTTCTTTTGCAGCCATTTGGTAAGTTAAGCTTTTAAAACTTTTTTGGGGGGTTTTGGATTTTGGGTTGGGGTGTTTGGAATTCAAGGACTTCGTGTTGGGAAGGGGTTTGCAAGAATCTGGAAGCTTGTGTTTTTTTCTGCATTTTTATGATTTTCTGTGACCATTGGGCCACTCTGCTGTTTTTTTTAAAAAATTCTGGATTTGAATTTCTGTGTGCTGGGTAGCTGGGGGAACAGTTGGGGAGGGGTTTGCAAGAATCTGGAAGCTTGTGTTTCCCCCCCCTGCATTTTTATGATTTTCTGTGACCATTGGGCCACTCTGCTTTTTTTAAAAAAAATCTGGGTTTGAATTTTGAAATGCTCTTTACAGTATGTGTGACTTTAAAGAGCACTTAATAAACTCTTGTTGTACCAAATTTGGCTTTGTTTGGACTTTTTTTGACCATAGGAATGCATTAATTGATTTTCAATCCATTCGTATGGGAAACCGTGCTTCGCAAGACGAAAAATTCGCTAGACGAAAAAATTCGTGGAACGAATTAATTTCGTCTTGCGAGGCACCACTGTACAATGCGTTTTTAAATTTTAGTTTCACTACCATACGTTACTTTAATGCACACTTTACCATAGTATATGCATATTTCTGCACATTACTTGGTTGTAGAAGTGCACTGCAAAATTTGCACAAGTGTACATTTTGAAGGGTGTCTCTGTATCAGGAATAAAAAAGGTGGGTAAGTTACTGTATTTTTCGCCCTATAGGACGTACTTTTTCCCCCTCCAAAAATGAAGGGGAAATGTGTGTGCATCCTATGGGGTGAATGCAGGCTTTTGCTGAAGGCTGGAGAGCGAGCGGGGTCGGTGCGCACCAACCCCTCTCGCTCTCCAGGCTTCAGGAAGCTATCCCCCCAGCCCGGCGAGCTCCCAGAGCGATGCTGAAGCTGCACGCAGCTTCGGCATCGCTCTGGCTCCTGTTCTGGGGTCGGGGGAAGCTTGGGCTCCCCCCCCCAGCCCCGCGCCTGGGGGGGGAAATAAAAAAATCCTTTATTCCCCCCCCAAATCTAGGTGCGTCCTATGGGCCGGTGCGTCCTATAGGGCGAAAAATACGGTAACCTTTAAGTATGAACTGAACTGAATTTCCCCCATGTCCTTTGTGGTGGCAGCCTTTTGAATGTGAGCAATCCAACCTATACAGACACAGAAACACACAGAGGGAGAGTTGTGGTTCTTTTTTTAATCAAATGAAGGGCAAGAGAAAGATTCAATGAATAAATTTGTAGCATAAGTATGACAAGTGTAATGGTCACCTTTGTGGCAGGCACGTATTTTATTTTCTAATAGCAAAGGCACACACAGAGAAAGAATAGCAGAGCTGGAGGTAGAGATGAACGAATCTGTCAATTTCAGTTTCTCTCACTTAATTTTTTAACCTTGTCTTCAGTTCTCCACATTTCCAAACCAGTTTGAAATTTTAAAAAATAAAAGTCATTCTGTAAATTCACCAGCATTTACACACACATTTCTCCTGATATATATGTTCATGTATGCATTTTTTATCTTATATGCATGCTTTTGCAAAATTGTCTTCCCTAGAATTATGCATTTTTGTATGCTCTTTTCACCAATATATGTGTTTAGGCCAGCATACCTAAATATTTTTGGTACACATTAGTTGACTGGAGAATTGCTTTGTAAAATGCAGAGAAGTGTGAATTTCACAGGATAGCTGTGTTTCGGTCCCCATACAGTGGTACCTCGGGTTAAGTACTTAATTCGTTCCGGAGGTCCGTACTTAACCTGAAACTGTTCTTAACCTGAAGCACCACTTTAGGTAATGGGGCCTCCTGCTGCTTCTGTGCCGCCGCCGTGCGATTTCTGTTCTCATCCTGAAGCAAAGTTCTTAACCTGAAGCACTATTTCTGGGTTAGCGGAGTCTGTAACCTGAAACGTATGTAACCTGAAGCGTATGTAACCCGAGGTACCACTGTATTGTTTAAGAAAGTCAAAATTATGTGGGCTCACTTTTAAATGGGAACTGAATCGAAATTCACCCCCATCCTAGTGGCAGAAGACCTTGTAGGCCATTGAGCACGGTCTCTTACTCAAAGCAGAAAGCTGATGGTCACATGCAAATGATGAGGAAAGAAAGCTTTCCTTGGAACCTTCCACTGCATCTGAAGTGCTGAATTGTTTTTACAATTAAGGCCTTTGGTTAATATGATGTTTGCACTGATAAGCATTGTAAACTGCTCTGGTTCAGGAGGAGACGCTGCTGGGCCACCGTGCATCTGGCCTCTTCTAACGATTGGCAGCAAACACTTTTAAAACACATGCAAAATGTTTTCTAAAAGTTCAGTCCTTTTGGACCAAAATTCTGGCTGGGGTGCTAAGTGGACTTGGACCTGTGACAGAACGCTAAGTCATTTCATCATGAAATGACTCATTCCATGTTTTTTGTTCACAGGCAAAAGCTGATCTGACCTCGCAGCAGCAATGTAGCTTGGCAGCCCTACCATTGTGGGCCAGGGCAACTCCCAACACCGGCAGAAGGAAATAAAAAGGTTGTTTGTGTCCATGTTGGGAAATTCATATTGGTTCTGCAGTTTTGCTGCAGTGCAATGGAACGTAAGACCCCTAGGCTGCATTTCACAGCTTATTTACTCGAAGTCCTATTAAAATGAAGCTGTGGCATAGCTGTCAACTGTCCCTTATTTGGCGGGAAACTCCCTTATCCCAGCGCTGTGTCCCACTGCTGTCCCTTATTGATGATGTCCTTTAAATTTCCCAGGTTTCATGCTCGCCTGGCTCGGGAGGGAAGCAGCGGCTCGGGGTCCTCCGCCGCACAAGAGAGAGTGTGCACGAGCTGCCGCGTCTCCATCTCTCCCTTTTCCCCCTCAGGGGTGCGTCATGAGGAGACGGGTGGTGGCGGGCAGGTGAGCAGCCCCTCTCTTGTGAGACGTCCTCCACGCTGCCAGGGGAAGCAGGAGGCGGCAGCGGCGGCGGCAGCTGAGGAGGCAGCCTGAGGGAGGAGGAAGAGGAGGGGATGGGGAGGGACACAGAAGGGCGGCACTTCAGCGGCCGTGGTGGCGCTGCAACTGCCTCATGCTGGGCTCGCGGACGGCGTGGGCGAGAGTCTCTCTCCCTCCCCCCCCTTGCGCGGGGAAGTGCCGATGGAACTCCTCGCGTCAGGACGACGACAGCCCTGATGTGCTGCTTAGCATACCCTCCAACCAGTGCAGCATCTTAATGTAGTGATTTCTCCCTCTGCATCTGTTAAGTTGTGGGCGAACATAGCAGACGACACAGTGATTCTTCAAACAGCTCTTCTTTATCAGAACAGAACTAAACTGAGGAGCTCAGTCAGCCTGCTTATATAGAGCTCCAGAACAATGTAACTGTTGCCATTTTCTAAAACTATCCAATCACAGAACGTCACTTTTCGATCCTTCATTTGCATAACTATCTACAGTATCCCCTGCTGGCCCAGGGTGAGAACTTCAGTACATAACACCATCCCTTTCATAACTCTATTTTTATAAATCATTTGTCCATCCATATTTCAAATTTTTACTACAAGTTTTCTGTCAATCCTACCAATGTATGTAACTCTTTACAATAGCTTTTCAACTAAATTATAAACTTTCCCCATTCTTTATTAAAGAGGTCCTCTTCTTGGTTTCTAATTCTGCCTGTAAGCTTTGCCATCTCAACGTCGTTCATCAGTTTTGTCTGCCACTCTTTGGTGGGAGTTGTAGACCCTTACTGCAACTTCTTTATATGGGCAAAGAAGAGTTGTTGTGCTCATTTGATCTAACACTCCTGTGCAGATCCTGTTTTCTCAAATAAAGCGTTAACTCCACTTACTTTGTGTGATTTACTGCTGGCTCGCTTGCTCCTGACACCTATGTGTGTGTTTATAGAAACAGTGTGCAGTTCAGAGAGATCTTTGAAAGCCTGAACTTTTTGCCATAAGGAAAGTGTTGGGGAAACACCCTGAAAAGTGTGGGATAACATTTGCTTTGACACGCCATCTAACCTCCCTGTGAACAAATTAGGATGCATGCTCACTAAATAGTCGGAATCATCTAATATCTCTGCAAACAGGGTGTAAAGGTAAAAAAAAAAAAAAGGTAAAGGACCACTGGATGGTTAAGTCCAGTCAAAGGCGACTATGGGGTTGTGGTGCTCATCTTGCTTCAAACCGAGGGAGTTGGTGTTTGTCCATAGACAGCTTTCTGGGTCATGTGGCCAGCATGACTAAACCGCTTCTGGTGCAACGGAACACTGTGACGGAAACCAGAGCACATAGAAATGCTGTTTACCTTCCCGCCGTAGTGGTACCTATTTATCTACTGGTATGATTTCGAACTGCTAGGTTGGCAGGAGCTGGGACAGAGCAACAGGAGCTCACCCGTCCCAGGGATTCGAACCACTGACCTTCTGTTCGGCAAGCTCAGTGGTTTAGACCACAGCAAGAGGTAAGTCCCATTGGACTCAATGGAGATTACTTCTTAGTAGTTACGTATACAATTGCACTGTAAATCACCTTGGTCCAAATCCATTGCTGTAATCACTAAACTGACTCTGGGCCTTATATTTTGATGTATCTTGAAAGAAGATGTATGCACCTGGTTGTTTTTGAAATGTAAACTTTTCTGAGCAGGAACAACTTTGCTCATGTTGATGATGTTCCATACATCCCAAAAATACTCCACAGGAATGTATTCTGCATGTCTGCCCTCCGTTTTTCCACGGCATTCGTAATTTGAACTGAGGTTTAGTTTATGTAATAATCTAAACCTTTGTTCAAATGACGAGGGCAATGGAAAAACTGAAGGGAAGCATGCAAACTACATCTTTCCATTAAAATACTGCATTTTGTCTGTCTAATCTGTCTAGCTACCTAAACAACATCCATATTTGTAGTGGGGGTAATTGCGGACTATTGCTAATGTTACGGCTAAACAGTTGCTTCTCAGTAAGAATCAAGTTGTAGGCAAATTAATTTCAGGGACGGAAACTGTAGTTGCCTTGCCACTTTGAAGGGCTTACATTTAAACACTTTCCCT
The DNA here is from genome assembly GCF_964188305.1 of Podarcis bocagei. Taxonomy (NCBI): domain Eukaryota; kingdom Metazoa; phylum Chordata; class Lepidosauria; order Squamata; family Lacertidae; genus Podarcis; species Podarcis bocagei. The sequence goes on from NC_138127.1 coordinate 92,525,357, forward strand.
AAATCCAAGAAGCAAGAACACATTCCAAAACACTTATTAATCCCACTGCTGACTTTAATGAAACTTTGAAGCATAATATTTTTATTTGTTATGGTTGCTAAGTATGTTGCTAAGTTATACACTCAGAAGCCTGGCTCCTGTGATGTTTGTGTAATCTGACCGTGTATACTGTACTGAGGGATTTCTTTAGTTGTACTTCAAAGCTACAAAAAAGTGCCATTTATTCGCCTCCCATGTGCTATTTTTTCCTTGACAACACAAATACATGTAATCATAGGTAAACAAATGTTTGTTGGAGGGGCTTGGTCTTTACATCATCTTCTGTTAATTTTGTACAGTATTTGTTTTGCACCTGTAAGAGGAAAAAGTTTGACTGTAGAATATACTGTTAGAGATTAATCCAATAAACTAACAAAATTTTGTTGTTGTTGTTTAGTTGTTTAGTTGTTTAGTCGTGTCCGACTCTTCGTGACCCCATGGACCAGAGGATGCCAAGCACTCCTGTCTTCCACTGCCTCCCGCAGTTTGGTCAAATTCATGCTGGTAGCTTCGAGAACACTATCCAACCATCTCGTCCTCTGCCGTCCCCTTCTCCTTGTGCCCTCCATCTTTCCCAACATCAGGGTCTTTTCCAGGGAGTCTTCTCTTTTCATGAGGTGGCCAAAGTATTGGAGCCTCAGCTTCACGATCTGACCTTCCAGTGAGCACTCAGGGCTGATTTCCTTCAGAATGGAGAGGTTTGATCTTCTTGCAGTCCATGGGACTCTCAAGAGTCTCCTCCAGCACCATAATTCAAAAGCATCAATTCTTCAGCGACCAGCCTTCTTTATGGTCCAGTTCTCTCTTCCATACATCACTACTGGGAAAACCATAGCTTTAACTATACGGACCTTTGTTGGCAAGGTGATGTCTCTGCTTTTTAAGATGCTGTCTAGGTTTGTCATTGCTTTTCTCCCAAGAAGCAGGCGTCTTTTAATTTCGTGATACAAATGAAATATTTATTGGGTAACACAGTGCATGGAGGTTTCCTCTCTTGACTTTCTTAAATGATAGTCACTTTAAGATGATTCTTTTCCGTATAAATAACACCAGGGTTGCAGGTTCAATCCCTGTATAAGACAGCTGCATATTCCTGCATTGGAGAGATTATCCTCAGGATCCCTTCCAACACTACAATTCTATGATTCTATAAAGCAGCTAACAAATGTACCGTATTTTTCCATCTATAAGATGCCCCCGTGTATAAGACACCCCCCTATTTTTGGGGACTCCAATTTAAGAAAATAGGGGGAAATACTACTATCCGGGTATAAGACGAGCCCAGATCTTGAACATTATTTTAGAGTAAAAAACCATAGTCTTATACACGGAAAAGTACAGTAATTAATAACAACACCATCCTTCCTTTTTATGTGCATGAGAAGACTAAAAATACACTGGAATTTACATGCCCCAAACAATGACTTGAGTTGAATAGGAATGACAGTATGGTAAATTCAGAATAGCTTTCCTTCTGCAGATTTTGTTGGACTCTACCTCCAGTAAGTCTCAGGCAGCACAGTACTATGCAGGACCAAGAATAAATGATTTTAAAACCTTTTAATTAATTAATGGCTCAGTTTTCCTTGGTCAGTGTATGTCTTGTTATCATAAACTTTCCTTAAATAATGTAACTGCTATTTAAACAAGCCATGCTCAGCCAATCCCAAGTTTCCCTGACTTTATTTCCTACATGAGTAGAGTGATGTTAACAGATTTGATCCAGCCGTAGTTCAGTAATTTTTAAACACCATTGATTTCAGTGGGGGACAGTTAGTCTGCAATCCTATACCCATGTACCTGGGAGCAAGACTCATTGAACTGAGGCTTAATTCTAAAAATGCATGTATGGACATGAATATGTGCATTGCCTCAAAGCAGTTTCCTGCAAAACAACATCTAATATAGCACATTTTTACATGTTATTTTTTTGCTAGTATATGCATTTTTAGGCACACTTTGTCCCAGTTTATGCATTTCTGTACATTTTACTTGGCTAGAGAACCACACTGCAAATATGGAGGCGTGTGAGTTTCAAAGAATAGAAGTTTCGGTTCACATATTGTTTTGCAAAGTGAGAATTGGGTAGCTTCACCTTTTTAAAAAAAGATGCACCTCTTTACTCTGGCTTTTGGTGCTTGAGATCCAGCTTAATTATGTGATTATAAATTGTTTTAAGCTGGTTTTAATTGCTGCAATGCACTCTGGGACCTTAGGGCAAAGGGCAGGTAATAAATTGAAATTAATAATAACCATACTAATGAATGCAAACTGAATCTATTTTCTCCCTGATTCTACTGGTAGCTCTCCTAGCAATTTGCAATAGATTGGCAAGGGCTTATGACTTCCAGTTGTCTAACAATGGCCCTGTTCCTGCCTATAATCGTCGGTCTACAGAGCTTGGACTGTTAGAAGTGTCGTTTAATGTTCGTTCCACATCTGTTAGGAATCCTGCTTTACATGTGGCAGTGTTGCAGGAACCCCCCCCCCAATCATTCAGTTTGTACAAACACGACACACACACACACGACACACACAACGTTTCTGTTATAAATTCATAGTAAATCAACCATACATCGGATTTACACCGGTCCACTTTTATTTTACTCCATGAAGGAAGGACTATCAAAGGGGGATGGTTTGATATAGGAAGGCCATAATCCCTTAACCATACCAGCACATACACAGGAGCCCTACCCAGTTGGCATGACAACCTTGATGGTCCCAGACAGAAGACCATCAAGGTCACAAAGGACTTGCATATGGGAGTGGATTCAACATGGACTGGAACAAAGGATAATGATCAGATCTTCCCTCTGGGGGCAGGAAACTGCCAGCTCCCCTTTGTCCTCTGGAAATGACTCATGGGGAGGGGGAAAGGAGGAACCAGCCAGGTGACAACATACTCAGGTTACCTCCACAACACCTCCCTCAACCCCTCCTTTTTGTGATGTGTCAATGATGTAGTTGTGATGTAGTTCTAGGGGTGTAGTTTGGGGGATTAGTGACTAATAAAAGTTGGGGTCTTCTTTTGTTCTGGGCTTCCATTTTGTTTCACCTGGTGGCAGGTGGGAGTCCTATTGTGGCAGTCTTCAATAAAGACCAAGCCTACTGGCTACTGTTTTGCTCTGTTATTCCTGGCTGGTGTCCTTGTTTTTTTGTTGGATTTCTCCGTTAACAGCAGCATCTATGTTTTGGAAGCCCCCGCCTAGTAACATGAGACAGGCATGCTCTTTATACTGTTTTAGACTCATTTTTAATTTTAAAAAAATAGATATATAATTTAGTATTTGCTTTAAAATGTTGCTTATTTTCTCTGTGTATTATTTCCCCTCTCTACATATTATTGATCATTATTTTATGTTGTGATACATACACCGCACAGAGTTCTTTTTAAAAGTGCTGTGTGTATAGGTAAAGGTAAAGGGACCCCTGACCATTAGGTCCAGTTGCAGACGACTCTGGGGTTGTGGCGCCCATCTCGCTTTATTGGCCGAGGGAGCCGGCGTACAGCTTCTGGGTCAAGTGGCCACCATGACTACGCCGCTTCTGGCGAACCAGAGCAGCGCACAGAAACACCGTTTACCTTCCCACTGGAGCGGTACCTATTTATCTGCTTGCACTTTGACGTGCTTTTGAACTGCTAGGTTGGCAGGAACAGGGACTGAGCAATGGGAGCTCACTCCATCGTGGGGATTCAAACCGCCGACCTTCTGATCGGCAAGCACTAGGCTCTGTGGTTTAGACCACAGCGCCACCCACGTCCCTGTGTATATACATACATACATACATACATACATACATACATACGAAAGTATATTTATGTGTGTGTATATATATACATAATAAAGTAAACAACTTTTATTAGGCCAATGGAGTGAAAAAAGCTAAGCAGGAATGCAACATACATAGGGCCATATGCTGCCTTATACTGAGTCAGATCATTGGTCCATCTAGCACTGTACAGTATTGTCGACATAGCATTTGCAGCACTACCTGGAGATGCTCGGTATTGAATCCAATACATCCTACCTGCAAAGAAGATGCTTTGTCACTGAGATACAGCCCTTGCCTATAGCAAAGGTGCGTGGGAAGCTGCCTTGTACAGAATCAGGGCATTGGACCATCTACAGTAGCTTTGGATTGTTTATGTCGCTGGCAGTGGCTCTCCAGGGTTATGGAAGTCAATGGAGAGAAGGGGGACATGTATTCAGATTAACTGGAACAGTTGGATGGGAATCATCTAGTGGGCTTTTCAAACAACCTATGGGATCATCCAAGTCTTGCTGATGCAAGTCTTTGTAGTACCTGAGGAAGACAGGGAGGCAACCTGCACCAGAACTGGAGACAGTATTCCTGGTGTGGTCTGACCAAGGCAGAATAGAGTGAAACTATTACTTCCCTTGATCTGGACGCTATGCTTCTGTTGTTGCAGCCCAGATTAGCTAGAATCAGCATGGCTCATGATAGGGCTGGCCCTACATCTGAACAATTTTTGAAATTACAGTGGTACCTCTGGTTAAGAACTTAATTCTTAACCTGAAACTGTTCTTAACCTGAAACTGTTCTTAACCTGAGGTACCACTTCAGCTAATGGGGCCTCCCGCTGCTGGAGCACGATTTCTGTTCTCATCCTGAAGCAACGTTCTTAACCTGAGGTACTATTTCTGGGTTAGTGGAGTCTATAACCTGAAGTGTCTGTAACCTGAAGCGTCTGCAAGCCGAGGTACCACTGTACCTTTTTGGGGACCAATATACTAAAAACTGATATAGAAAAAATAGGGGTGCTTGGCTTTTGCTGCCCAACTCCCCAAGGGACTGAGCCCCCTAAGTCCATGATCGGTCAGAGATGAATGGATGGAGGCAGGATGCAGTGAAAGCAAGGCAGATCTTTATTTTTCTGTTGCATCTGAGTTCCCACCCCTCCTTGCAAGGAGGCAAGAGCAGTGGCGTCGCAAGGGGGGGTGGGGGGGTTTGCCCCGGGTGCCATGTCTGGAGGGATGACAAGAAGGCACCCCGCGGGGTGCTCACCCCGCCACCCCTGAGCACGGCTGCGCGAGCAGCCATCGCACCGCCGTAGCCACATGTGAAGGATCCCTCCGCCGGCACCACTGGGAGCAGAGGATCCTGCCACTGTCCGTACGGTGCTCGGGCAGCTATGTACAACACATGCGCAGTGTCGCATGCATGTGCTGTACGTAGTGATGCCACACATGCGTTGTACGTAGCAATGCCATGCATGCGCTGTACGTAGCAAAGCTGCACATGCGTCATATGTAGCGACACCACACATGTGCTGTATGTAGCAATGCCGCAAATGTGTCGTATGTAGTGATGCCACGCATGCGCTGTACGTAGCAATGCCACACATGCGTCATATGTAGCGACACCACACATGTGCTGTATGTAGCAATGCCGCACATGCGTCGTACGTAGCGATGCCACGCATGCATCATACGTAGCAGGGCAACGCATGCGCAGCCAGCGGTTTGCCCCGCCCCTGTTGTCGGTTAACCTTCGTTTGCCCCTGGGTAAGAGAGAGACAGAAACAAGAAGAAACATCTTTTTTAAGGGTTTGCATTTTGGCGTGGAGAAGAAGCACATCTCCTCTACAAACAGAAATTATATCACACAAAAGGTGGGGTTATCATAACAAACACACGTGCAGAATCCCAGCTCTTGACACTGCTGTTATTTCATCAACACTCTCTGTAGCCTTCGGCAGCAACATAGATGATCACGGGATTATTAGGTAATAATATGGCACTGACAGGCCTTAAACCAAAGGTGATCTTGCAGACTTGAGAAAAAAAACACGAGTATTTCCTACGAAGAAAGAAATCCTTCCAGGAAACAACATCGTCCGACAATGGATTCCATATGTACAAATAAAAACCTGAAGGTTAGCATGGGACTGTGCAGGATCCAAAACCGCTCTCAGCTGCCACAGGAGCATATTCTCTGCGGTCAGCCGTGTGACTTCAACGAGCTTGACACTAATGACTTTTCAGTGTTTCTTGGAGATCACCCACACTTGAGGGCTTAAGGACTGTTCCGAAGCCAGCTGAACTCAAGGCAACATTTCCATCTAATGGTAGATCGTGTCCTAGTAGTGTAAACTTTATTAAGGCACTGGGATCAGATTATCAGAATATCCAGGGACTCGCAGTCACCACTCGCTAGCGAATGAGCCTCTCTGCTTGCCGTTATGTAATGCTGTGTGCGTTTTACTTTGGCTGGTAAGCTCCGTTTTTATGTAACTCATCCCAGATCAGCTGATTTCCTTCAGAGTCCTAGAGCTGATTCTGCACCAGTATAAGTGGATAGAAGAATTTGGTTGAAATTAACCTATCCATGCAAGGTTTTTGTTGTTGTTGTTTAGTCATTTAGTCGTGTCCGACTCTTTGTGACCCCATGGACCAGAGCACGCCAGGCACTCCTGTCTTCCACGGCCTCCCGCAGTTTGGTCAAACTCATGTGGGTAGCTTTGAGAACACTGTCCAACCATCTCGTCCTCTGTCGTCCCCTTCTCCTTGTGCCCTCCATCTTTCCCAACATCAGGGGCTTTTCCAGGGAGTCTTCTCTTCTCATGAGGTGGCCAAAGTATTGGAGTCTCGGCTTCAGGATCTGTCCTTCCAGTGAGCACTCAGTACAGGCAACTCCTCATTTACATGCTGGAATGTAACCTATGGTACAAAGGTAAGTGTCAGATCCATTGTCCCAGCCATGTTTGCCTCTGGCCTCACTCACCACTAGCATGGAGACCCCCAACTGAAAAAGGTCCCCCTCCTCTGATTTATTTCATCCAGTTCAGTTTTCTACAGTGCCAATTATTTTATATAAGCTCAAGTTTATCAGGACTCCCATCACCTGAAAACTGCATGTGCCATGCTATTTGGCTTAGATTGACCAAAGATTGATTGGGGAGGAGAAGAAGCCCAGTTTCCAGCTGCTTGCTAGCACACATATGGAAGTCATTCGTACCAAAGCCTCATCTTTGGAAGACGCAGATGAGCCCCTGCTAAAACTGAGTGCTAGAGGAATTATATAATGGATCCATCACCAAGCAGACCGTCTCACGGTATGATTTATGCCTTTGCATTTTTCCAGGAGTTATTCTTGTTTTCATTTCCTAAACGCTCGCACAAGTAGTGTTTCCTCTCTAAGGGCTATTGCTTTATTTGCTTTATTTGCGACTGCCTTTCTTACGCACAGATGGAACGATGCATTAGGGTTTTGCTTTTCGATAAAAAGAGATTGGACAACATGCAGAGCTGAGTAGACCACCGGTCTCCAAAGTGCTTTGCTGGCATCAACTTCTGGTAGTGCTTTAAAGTATTAATTAGGGTGGGTTTTTCCTAGGTGAGGGTCATCACTAATTCCTTTCAGGCAATTTGTTCCCCCTATGGATTGTGCTTCAGCTGTAGGGAGGCAGCATTTCATCAGCATTTTCGATAATATTTTGAAAAATATGGTGTGTAGGTTTCCCCCCTCACAGCTACCTCACCCTGACAAATTCACGGAGAATAAGGCTCCCAATGGCTACTAGCTGTGATGGCTATGCTCTGCCTACATGGTCAGAGACATTCTTGCTTTCGAATACCAGTTGCCTGAAACCGCGGGAACAGAGAATGCTCTTGAGTGTGAATCCCGCTTGCGAGTTTCCTCCAGGCATCTGGGTGGCCACAGTGAGAACAGAACGCTGGACTGGGTGGGCTACTGGCCTCACCCGGCAGGCTGTTCTCATGTCATTATTGTTGTTGTGATTACAGTCATACCTCATGTTACGTTTGCTTCATGTTATGTTCTTTCAGGTTATGTCCCGTGGTGACCCGGAAGTACCGGAAAGGTTACTTCCGGGTTTTGCCGCTTGCACATGCGCACAAGCGCTAAATTGCATTTCGCGCATGCGCGCAAGCGCCAAATCTCACCGCACACCTGTGCAGATACGGCGCTTTAGGTTGCACTCTTTTCATGTTGCGAACAGGCCTCTGGAATGGATCCTGTTCGCAACCCGAGGTACCGCATGACCGAGGGTTTCTCCAAGTATTCATGGCAGCTAGCGGATAGTGTCGGTGCCGCACTACTAAGCATATTTTCCATTGCACCTGAATATTTTTTTCCTACGTTTGTTCTACATCACAGGCTCTCTTACCCATCAAACCATGACTGTTTGTCATAATGTGTTCAATGTGTGGTGTGAATGTGGCTCCAGTTGTAGCAGAAGGCCTCTGAAAGGTTAACTCACTACTTTTATAGCTTCCTTGCTTTCATAGGAGCCAACTCCCGGGGGCCGAGCTCTCTTTGCCCCCCACTCAATAAAATATTTGAGGGGCTGCTCCCCCAATATTTTATTCAAGTTGGAACCCTTCCTTCCTTCCTTCCTTCCTTCCTTCCTTCCTTCCTTCCTTCCTTCCTTCCTTCCTTCCTTCCTTCCTTGTAATCAACACTAGCAAAGAAGATAATCTATTATTGCCCACACCAAGTTATCCACTTTACCATTACTAGAATCTGGGAATCCTGGGCTACTGGGCTTGCATTCTTTTAGAGATTTTTTTTTAAAAAGAAACTAAAATAAACAACCTTGAAGGATTTGGACTGAAACCAAGCTGATGTTGCTCGTCTGCGATTTCTTTTCCCTCCTTTTGCCTGTGTAGTGTTTTTACTGGATCGGTAGATGAGCCCACAACGGAAACCCTCGGAGGGGAACAAGACTGTTTCACAGTTCACTCTGCAGAAGCCAGCTATGTGTCCCAGCGTGATTGGGTGTTTGGTTTTCTTTAACCCAATTTCCCAGCGCAGGTTTTACAAGAGATCTTAGGCTGTAATCCTGTATAGCAGGTGCAGAGAGCTTTTTTTCAACCTGAGGGCCACATTCAGTTCTGGAATGGGCTCCCTCAGGGTGGTTAGGGGCTCTCCTTCCTTGGAGGTTTATAAGCAGAGGTTGGATGGACACCTGTCATGGATGCTTTAGCTGAGATTCCTGCATTGCAGGGGGTTGGACTAGATGACCCTCGGGGTCCCTTCCTATTCTACAGTTCTATGATTCTACGATTCTATTTCCACAACAAGTAAACTGCTTTCAGGGGATGCCCATAGGAAATGCACACACACTCACTGCTTGCACAAAAAGCTTGATTCTGCGGAACTGCCTGGAGCCACGTAAAAGATGATAGAAATCAACTGCCTTGCAGTTATTGAAACAATCAACCTCTGCCAGTTCTCGCTGTTATTCAAATGTCTGCATTTAGGAAGTACAGCGATAAAGATTTCTCTATTTATTTATTTGTTTTGCTTCAGGCGAACATGTTCCCTGCTCTTTCTTGGAATAATTACTCGGTGGAGTACATCAATAAAAGTAAAAGCAGGTTCAAGCAGCAGTGGGTGCTTGATGGGCCAAGGCCACAGGGCCTGGCGAAAGGTTCAGCTGTGCCTCATTTGTTGCTCTCGGATGTTCAAGCCAAAAAAAAAGGGGGGGGGCCCTTCATGCATGCATGCAAAGCAGCCTGTAATATCAACATCTGATGAAGGGATGTGATCTCAAATGCCACAAACCAAATTGCAGTGTCAAATAAGAGGGCAATATTCAAGCTTTCATATGGAAAATGGAAGCTGCCTTTTACCTGTTTCACCTGTTTACTCAAGCATTCCCAGTACAATGGTTTTGCACAGCTACAGGTGAGAGAGAAATGTGGTTCAGGTTGCATCTATTGTTGTTAGTCGTTTAGTCGTGTCCGACTCTTCGTGACCCCATGGACCAGAGCACGCCAGGCACTCCTGTCTTCCACTGCCTCCCGCAGTTTGGTCAAACTCATGCTGGTAGCTTTGAGAACACTGTCCAACCATCTCGTCCTCTGTTGTCCCCTTCTCCTTGTGCCCTCCATCTTCCCCAACATCAGGGTCTTTTCCAGGGAGTCTTCTCTTCTCATGAGGTGGCCAAAGTACTGGAGCCTAAGCTTCAGGATCTGTTCTTCCAGTGAGCACTCAGGGCTGATTTCCTTCAGAATGGAGAGGTTTGATCTCCTTGCAGTCCATGGGACTCTCAAGAGTCTCCTCCAGCACCATAATTCAAAAGCATCCATTCTTCGGTGATCAGCCTTCTTTATGGTCCAGCTCTCACTTCCATACATCACTTCTGGGAAAACCATGGCTTTAACTATACGGACCTTTGTTGGCAAGGTGATGTCTCTGCTTGCATCTATAGGCTGCATCTATAGGCAAGCTAACCTAATTTCTACTGAAGCACAGCCCAACATCCTGTTCTCACAGTGGCCAACAAGATGGCAAACAGGACCCAAGAACAAGGGCACCCTTTTCCCACCCACAGAACTTCTCTGAATTTTGTAATGCAGCTTTCCAGCCAAGGCACATGCACAAAAATTCAAGCGTTAGAGTGAAGTGAGCATAACTATTCATATATTAAAGAAAAGCACATGCATTTTATTTGGCAATGGCCGCCGACCTGAGAGGTGTCAGAACTAAGTTTTGGTGAGTTCTGGCTGAAAAAAGCCCTGATACTAGGTATACTTGCATACACAAAGGTATATGTTACAAAAAAATTCTCACTAAAATGCTGGTGTTTTTAAAAAATCGCAAACTGATGTGGAAATATGGAGTATTGAATTTAGGATTGGAAAAAATGAGAAAGCGAGAGAACTCAAGTTTGACAGATTAACCCATCCCTCCTGGCAGCGTCTGTCTTTGTGGTCTTATATTAACCTCTTTCACATTACCTGCTGCCTGACCCTTTTTCAACTGGAGATGTCAGGGACAGAAGCCGCTGCTATTGTTGGACAATTGGTAGTCTGTAATCCTCGTTGATTCAGTTCAAATCACTAGGTCAGGCATGTCCAAAATCCTTTTGAAATATACTCAGAGTCCAGAGTGGATTTCATGCTCTTTATTCAGCTCATAGTGGTGAGGAGGAATGGCTAGTTCCCCCACAGTATCTGCTTTATATACATTATTTACACAATGGGCTGCACGTGATTGGCTAATTCCAGGATTCTCCTGTAGGCCAATCAGGTTGTGGATTCACTTCCGTCTGCAGCTGGATTGGGTGGCTCCTGCGGACCAATCAGACTGCTGCATTGTTCTAGGACCAATCAGACAGCTGCATTTTGGATCCTATTCAACTCAGTACATAACACCTTTTCAGGGCTTAATCCAGCCCGCTGGTCAATTTAATCCAGCCCTCATGGCAGTGTAAAATTGTAAAAAAAAGCTCAACAATTTTGGTCGGCCCTCATGCATGTTCACTTCAGCAAACTGGCCCTCTTTGAAAAAAGTTTGGGCACACCTGCACTAGGTGATCTCCCTTTTGATTATCCTTGCAATGTCCACAGACACTGCATGTGATTGGGCACTCCGTGCATGAAGGATATTAAAGACTACCAAGACAAGGGAAAACCAGTCTTAAAGGTTCTGTAAGCATTTAAAATTCCACCAGGTGAAAAAATGCATTAGATTAACACTTTGCCCTGTGTTTTGCTTTTTCATATGCATATTCTTGGACCCAACAGCTCGGATGTTAAGTCTGTCTTGTCAAAGGTAGAGGCTATTTTCATGACACTGGGACATAAATGGAACTTTTGCATGAACACACTTGCGATTCCATCGCTACCCCTGCGTCAACAACTTTCAACCTCAAATATATTGCCTGGGGAATTCTAGCTAATGTAAACTTCCTTATGCAACCGAAGTCAGGTAAGAGCGACTGAATAAACACAAGTCTGCCTTATTTAAGCCAAATACATATAAAACAGCCTTTGCAGTGTATTAAGGGCGGGGGGGGGGGGGAGCGCATGGCATGTAAACTCTCTATTGTCCTGGAGACTGAATGTCTACCCTTGTACTGCAATAAAGGTAAAGGTAAAGGACCCCTGACAGTTAAGTCCAGTCGCAGACGACTCTGGGGTTGTGGCGCTCATCTCGCTTTACAGGCTGAGGGAGCTGGCGTTTGTCCGCAGACAGTTTTCCTGGGTCATGTGGCCAGCATGACTAAGCCACTTCTGGCGTATCGGAACACCGAAACCAGAGCAACGCACAGAAACGCCATTTGCCTTTCCGCCGGAGTGGTACCTATTTATCTACTTGCACTTTTTGGGCGTGCTTTCGAGCTGCTATTGTACAGCAATAGGCAGTTCCATTCTTCATTTCAGGTGAAAGTAGATGTGATGTCACTAAAAGATGCAAAGGTACAGACACCCTGCAACACTGGAGCAAATTGTCTTCTGCAAGGAACTGGTACCCGACGATGGAGCTTCTCGCTTGCAAAGTGAGCCAGAAAGCGGTGTGGGTGGTATATCTGGACTTGTGTTTGTTTGTTTGTTAATAATGTAAGATTCACTTTATACCAAAACACATAAGATATAAACACAAACAAGAGCAAACGTAAGAATACAAGAAAAATCAGAAATGACAAAGGGGTCCACGTATCTTGATTTGTCAGCAAAATTGGAAGATGTGAGGAGATGCCTTTTAGTAGAATCACCAAGAACATTTTTTGTGTGCTGTGAATATTCTAGCTGCTGCCAACAGCCATATTACCAATTCTTTAGATTGCAGTCTTTGAGTGTGACCATCCCATATATTTAGAAGCGAACACTGTTGGGTCATTTGTAACATAGCATATAAGGTAGTGGATACCTTACATAAGACCAGATATTTGTGGGTGGCGGGAGCAGGGACATTGATAATCTTTGGCCAGTTCCTTGGCAAAATATCTGCACTTTGTGATCATATCTTGAGTACTGCCAGGATCAGGAATCCTTTGGTCTGTGTGCTGGAACACCAAATAGTGAGGCATTTGGAATTGTACTGTAGAAGAAGAAGTGAGGTTGATGCATCTTTCTGGTGGTCTTCTGATGTAACGTTGGTGAGTTTTCCACTCACAAGTTCAATTTTAGACAAAGGAATGTCAGTGGAAGGAGGATTTGTTGCCCAGTTAAACTTTGTGAAGACCTAAAACCGGATGAATTCTGTAAGGGTCCCCCCCCTCTTCTCAAAGGCAGAGTAATAAATTTATTTAACAGAGACTAAATGCTGGTGAGAAAGCAACGGGCAGATCTTGGTACACAGCGTTTCCAACTGGAAATGAACTCTGCATGACAGCTTTATTTTATTTTCCTGGGAATTTAAGGCCCCTGATCTCCTGGATAATAAAATTCCTAATATTCTGAGTTTAATTGCAGATAAATCACAAGCCTTGCTCTTTTTTTGAAACAGACAAATATCTATTTTTTTAAAGCTATCCCTCCCAAGCATTTCCACTCAATCCGCTGCACTCATTTTCCTCCGTTGGAGGACAGAGCTATATATGTCACATGACCTGTCCTATGTAGGGAAAGAGAGAAATCTAGTTCAGTTCACATTTAAAGGGGCACTGCCCGAAACAATAGGAGAACTGAAACACAGTCATTCTTCTGCCTTTGCACTTGTACACATTTTACAATGAAGTTCTCCTACCAGTTTACAAAAATGCATATAACAGGGGGAAGGGTACGCAAAAATGAATATATTAGTGACATAACATAGAAATATAAATTGTATTCAGGAAATTTGCTTGCAAAAAATGTGCAGGCGACTCAAAACTGCTTACAAAAATGTGTTTATAGTAAGAGAAATTCACACTAAGCTGCTGATGAATTTCATGAGATTTTTGATTTTTTTAAATTGCAAATTGCCAAAATGCGGGGAACTGAATTTAAGAGGGGGAAAATAAGAAATTGAGAAAAGACAGATCCTTCCTTCCCTCGTCTTCAGCCCCCTAAATTATCCAGCTGCATCAAGCGCAATGAAGGACACTACCCTGTTGTCAGTAAAATGCATCTTCCAATCTAGTCATCTTCTGTTTGAGTACCATGGGCGTCACCTTTGTGGGACACTTTTCTCTGCCGGATGAGCATTAAAGAAACCATGCACACACTTAAATGTCACTTATCCAAGAGATTGCGCTAAAAACTGGACCTGGTAGGATTAATCTGAGCACATAGAGCTGAAAGAGGAAGTGGGAAAGAGCATCTCTCTTCCAACTTCCTCCTTCAGCTCTATGTGTTTTCCCTTCAGCTTTATGCATTTTTTGAAGAAGGAAAAAGGCACCCACCCTCACAAGCTGATGGTCCAGGGGGCAGTGGGGGGGGGGAGATGACAAAGACCTTTCATAGGTACCAGGGAAATATCTCAAGGGTGCCATCATGTCCATGGGCCCCATGCTGGCAACTCCTGGATTATGTATTTAAATGCTGGAGGTACAAATGCACAGGACTTGTGAGGAACTGGCTGTACATATTGTTATGTATTGAAGTTCTCACCCTGGCCACCAGGAGTATTGTGTATGTAGTTTTCACTCAGGTCCACGTCAGTTATTTTAGGCGGGAAACCCTGGGTTGTTGTTGCTACCTTGTTGACAGCCGGCTGCCTATAAAAGCAGGCCGGCTGAGCTGTTTGCTGTTCAGTTCTGTTCCAGCTTACAAAATAAAGAGCTGCTTTGGAGAAATCGCTGTGTCGTCTGCTATGTCAACCCACAACTTAACACATATGAAGCCCCAACTAAAAGAAGAGGGAATCTCAAGGAGAGATTTGTTGGCTTATGCTTCCAAAAAAAAAGGGAGCACAGCTCCAGGTTTGCCTCCACATTTGTTGCATTCCATTCTAACACGATTGCACATGTTCATAGGCAAAAGATACAAGTTGATAAATATGTTATTTGACCTACATATTTTGAGTACATAGGTACATTGATTTTATTTTTTTATTTAAAAAAAACCCCTCAGTTTGCATGTTCACTTCCAAGGTACAAATTGGCAAGGGTTCAGCGATTTAAAGAAATCGAAACTCCCAGGCTTGGTATTTCAAGGACACGCTGTTCTCTGATACATGATTTCAAGGGATGGATTTACATGTACAGGCATTGTGTTTCTCTGAGTGGGGAGCCGTGTACATTGTTCACGATAGCACAGAACTTGTCAGGGGGAGAAAATGACATGATGTTTTTGGGATATTTGGGGCAATTCACAGGACTAAAATGCATGCTAATACGCATGGACGGAGCGAGTTGGAGAGACAGTCATGTGACTACTGTTTTCAGTGTCGTTTCACTGTCAACTCGACCCAAGACATTTTGCTTCCTGAGGTGAAGGATAAAGATGGCACCTCTCCCAGTCTGTGTAGAAAAACTGACGAGTGAGCCAAATCTTTTTGTTGAGACAGCACCTTCTACTGCACTTGAAGGCAGCAGACTAGCCGAAGGAGTGCAGGATAGGAAGCAAGGAGTTTCAGTGTGCTAGTTTGCCGTGTTCAGAAGAAAATAGTAGCTAGTCGCCATTTATAGCCGTCTCCTCCGTGAATTTGTTTAATCTTCTTTAAAAGCCTTTGAAGGTTGAAGATTGAGTTGTGCCATTCCATTTCTGCCCTCAGCAATTGTTACAGAAAGCGTGAATAGGAGGATAAAAGTAAGTACAGTGGTACCTTGAGTTACAGACGCTTCAGGTTACAGACACTTGAGGTTACTGACTCCATTAACCCAGAAATAGTACCTCGGGTTAAGAACTTTACTTCAGGATGAGAACAGAAATCGTGTGGTGCCAGCAGCAGGAGGCCTCATTAGCTAAAGTGGTACCTCAGGTTAAGAACAGTTTCAGGTTAAGAATGGACCTCCAGAACGAATTAAGTTCTTAACCCGAGGTACCACTGTAAATATATTCACTGAGGGGCATAGTGCTAATTTTGTCCTCTTGGTTGGAAAAAAAAAGAATGCCAAGTTTCATTTGGTTAATTGACACGGCTTAGTTAGATCAATTCCCTCTAAATGCACAAGCTAGTTAGCAAAGCACTCAGATGTCCCCTAGCCTAAGCTGATCCCTTCCAAACAAACGGCAGCCCTCACACGAGATTTTGGATAGATGCTGATGGGAACCACTGCTGCGTGGGAAACTCGAACACCCAGGCCCATGCGCCAGAGGGAACATCCAGTTTTGTTTGCTCCTGTGTGCAGATGACTTCAAATTAGTCCAAGCTTCTTAGCCAATAGCTTAGTCACATCACTGACCCAAATGTTTTGAGATTGCTGGATGTAAAAGGGATTGGATGGAGATAAAAGAGGCATAATCAGCATCTATTTATTCAAAGATTTCCCACTAGTATTGTTAACCTAAATTTTCCTTTTCTCTCCTAGCTCTCCCCGGCAACTCTGTTTTGGGTGGTTTCTCGGTTTCTGTCGCTTGAAACCAAATAGCATGTTCACATGGCAGGTAAGCAAGAAAAGTCACCTCGTCCCTAGCCTTTTGTATAGCTTATAGCTAGGGGTGTGTGAATATGCCAATTTTTGCCTGTCGATTTCTCATTTTTCCAGCCTTAAATTCACAAATGTCCTCATAAAAAGTCAACAGCATTTTAGTGCTCATTTCTCCTCATATATGCAACTTAGTTTGCAAATTTGCCCAGTGCAGATCTTTCTGCATAGCTGATTTCCCCAATATAATGTCTTTTTAGGGGTGTGTATTCATATGGGCACTTTGTGCATTTATCTACACAATGATTCGCTGGAGAATGGCATTGCAAAATTCAGAGAAGTGTGAACATCGAAGGACAGCTTGTGTTTCAGCTCTCATACCATTTCAGAAAAGGTGGCTGCAGTAAATTCATTTTTAGATGCAAACTGAATCAAATTTCCCCCCATCCCTATTTATAGCAGGGGTGAGCCACAAGCTGTTACGGGGCTGCGTGTGGTCCTTGGCCTAATTTCACGTGGGTGAGGGAGCTTGGAGGAAGAGAAGTGGGGGAATGCAAGGATGGGGAGGAACCCAAAATGGATGGGGCTTGGGGCAAAGGAGCAGGGAAGTCATCTGCAAGTGCCCAGTTAAGACCTCTAAGAAGAGCAACGAGTCTGTATCTCAGCTAGACAGGGAGAGAGAAAGGAGAGGAGAGGATGTCAGAAAGAAAAACAAAAGGGATGGTCTGTTCTGCTCCACCTTTCCTCTTCTTGTTAGAATTGCTGCTCCATGATTGCAGTCATGGGATTGTTGTCTTTCACATGGTGGTGTATGTTTTGACTCCACAGAGTGGGAAGTGACGGTGACAGGATGTTTGTGTTACAGTGTTCCATGAAGTGGAACTATTATCCTTTGTTCTTTCTCTTTGCTGTCTGATGCTAGTGAGAGAGGGAGCCATGTTGCAGTGCTCCGTGTGTGTTTATATGTAAATAAAGTAGAGTAGCCAAAATGCTGAGTTGCTGAGGTCTGTTACGTAAGCTGCAAAGACTCTGCGGATCCCTGAGTGTGCCGATGTCTGTGGGCATCAGTCGCTGTGATGTTTGGGCTGAAGAAAGCTTTTGAAGCTCCCAAACGATCGACCAGGAGGGAGAGAACATGCCAGTTGGGCATGTGTCTCTGCCAGAGTCCTACTCGAGTATAGGACGAGCTCCTGACATTTGTCACCGCTGGTATATAGCTTGTAACAGATTATCTCCTGAGGGAATGTGGCCTCCTACTGCTGATTTATAGTTAAAGATGCAACTTCAACACAAGGTGGGGTAACCTCAGGTCTAGGGGCTGAATGTGGCCCTCCAAACCTCTCTGTCAGGCCCTTGGAGCTTTCTCCAGGCCACACACCCCTGCTCCACACCCTCTTTGAGTGCTTTTGCCCAGTTGGAAATGGTCCTCGAACTTCAGTAATGACTCTGTTAGACAGAGAGACGTGTGTGAATATGGCTAGAAACCAGCCTATTATACAAGACAAAATTTGCATTTGTTGCTCCGCCCACATTTCCCTCTGGCCCTGCCCACCACTGATATGTGGCCCTCTGGAGGTTCTCCAGAAAGGAATGCTGCGCCCTGGTTAGAAAAAACACACATTCCCCAATCCTGCTTTGGTGGGAGGTTGTTCCCGGTTGTGGTTTACCTATCAATCCTTTTTCACAGGCACCTTGGGGAATTGCAGCTCTGGGATGGGAATAGGGGTTTCCTCATAACTCTCTTAACAAACTGCAACTCCTAAGATTCTTTGGGGGAAGCCATGACTGCATAAAGTGGCACTGTAGTGCTTTAAGTGTATGCTGTGAATTTGGCATCCATGATATGCTCCTTGCAGGAACTGCTCTGAGAACGTCTAGCCTGACTTGCCAGGAAATTTACATAGATGCTCCCCTTCCAATAAGAGATTAAAAAAAAAACCCCGAGGGAACAGCAGCTGATATACCCTTTTCCCAGGTTTCCTATTCTGGCAGAAGCAGATATCTAGTATGCCCCAGGGGGCTGATACCAACTGAGAGCCAGATTTTTGTGCCAGTGTTGTGACTGTTTCTGCCACTAACACAGAACACACTCACTCTCTCTCTCTCTCTCTCTCTCTCTATATATATATATATATACAGGTATACATATGCAGATATTAATGCAACCCAGATGCTCAATAAACAAGGCAGATCTGGATGAACTGATGAACTGATGCCATTGTTCATGTTATGTCATAATCCAGATTTCTGCCATGTCAGTTTCGGTGAAACTACATCTGGGTTTTGACGATCCATGATCCCAGGGGCATACATAACTGCAGAAGAAGATAAAATCCAAAACACTCAATGAAAAACACATACGAAATACAAACAAGGACATGTTTAATGGAATTATGTTCCCCACATCCCTTTGACTGAAGACATCAGAGTTGGAACAAAATTCTTACTATTTTGGAGCTAGGGGGTGGACACAGAGCTATTGCAGAGAGAGTGTAAACAGATTCTTATAAGAGCGATTTGCATTATATATATAGCCCACTAAACATAATAGGCTTCTAGAAGTAGGAATACCTCAAGGAACCATAATGGGAAAATACATTCATATGTATGTCGGTTCTTTGGGGTATTCCCAGTTATAAATACTGTTAAATTTAGTGGGATTATGAAGCGGGGAGAAGCAAGGTGCAAATCCGTCAATTTACTATTTAGCGTAATAGTGTTACATGCCACCCCAGTCTCTGAGTGGTGAGAGAATCCAGGGGTTCAAGGCTCTTTTGGGGGGGTTCAGTTTCCTTGGAATGAAGGCCATAGGAGACTGCGATGCCTCTTGGGTAAATCGTTTTATTTACACATATATACAACCTGAGCATAAGATGGAGGGGCTCGCAGCATTAACACCCCGAACAATCTTGCTTCTTTGTTAGTTATAGCTTTGGATCCAGCACAGAGCAAACATGTCTCTGCGCCTACAGCTTCCAGCCTGCTTCTCCCTCTTTCAGACATGCTACACCGGCTATTATTCTCCTTCCTAGCAGCTGGGGGCAGGGAGGCCTGCCCACCTGTGCTATGGCATAGAGCAACTTCTTTGGTTATGCTAATTGTGGTGCTTAACTAGTCAGCCAAAACCTTTACCTAGACAAAAGGACTGGTTTGGTAAGTTTGCTCTCCTGTGGTTTACCCCCACAGATACAGGAGCCCAATAATTGGAAGGGACTCAGGGCACCATCCAAACTCATAATAACGGCTTCTACAATTCATCATCAAGGCTTAAGATTCAGTTTCCTCAAAGTGTCCCTCAAAGCTATTATTTCACAGGCAAACTATGAGAAATATATATTCAAAATTTAGTTCTGAAGTATGGCTGGAATGGTGAGTTTGTTGCAACATAATTTAGAACTGACCCAGCTCAGTATTTTAGGGAGCGATCCTAGAAGACTCACTTACCTTGGTGTAAACCCCATTGAACTCAGCGAGACTTACTTGGTCTGAGAGTAGATGTGCATAAGATTGTCCTGTTATGGTCTTACTGATATCAAAAGGAGGTATGTGCAGTGTAACTCTGTGTACATTGACTGGAGAGTTAGGCTGCAAACCGAACCCCCCTCTCAGATATTCTGCCAGAATTCAGTAGGACTGGCTTCTGAGTAGACATGGCTAGGGCTGTACGTACGAAATCAGTGGTGCTCACTACCAGGCAAACATGCATAGGTTTGCACTGTTAAGCACACCATTGCTTGTCCTTCCCATTGAAATAAACAGGAATTAAAAAGTGTTTCCATAGTTGCTGAATCATGCTCATGGTTTGTGACATCAGATCAGCATTAGTACTCTACAAACAACAGAAAGTAGAATCAGATCCCTTGCAACAGATATATGATGTTTTTGCTCTCATACAGCATCAGAGAGAGGGACAGGGAGAAAAAGAGAGATGACCTGCACTCTTCCTTAGTTGAACTTCTGCTTGGGATGAGGGCAGAATGTCTGCATTAAGGACAGATTGTCTGTATATGTGGCATGTTGGATTGGCTAACAAAGGGCAGGTTAGAATGCAGCAGTTCTCAACCTGTGGGTCCCCAGATGTTGTTGGACTACAACTCCCATCATCCCTGAGCTCTGGCCTTGCTAGCTAGGGGTGGTGGGAGTTGTAGTTCAACAACATCTGGGGACCCACAGCTTGAGAAAGGCTGGGTTAGAGTAAGGGGGGCGTTGGTCAAGGTGGGGCACCAACCATAGTGGGCAGTCAATCACATTATTATCCCTCCAAGGCACTCAG
The DNA here is from genome assembly GCF_964188305.1 of Podarcis bocagei. Classification (NCBI taxonomy): domain Eukaryota; kingdom Metazoa; phylum Chordata; class Lepidosauria; order Squamata; family Lacertidae; genus Podarcis; species Podarcis bocagei. Next base: position 92,545,900 of record NC_138127.1, read on the forward strand.
GGCATTGAGTGTTTAAAGTCAAACAGGGGTAGCCAATGTGGCACTCTCAAAATGATGCTGAACTCGAATTCCCATCAGCAGCCCGCAAGACAGATGGAAGCTGTAGTCTAACAGCATCAGGAGAGAGCCATGCTAGCTACCCCCGGAGGAGAAGCAGAAAGGCGACAGCCATTATATCCGAGGCTGGCATTAACACAGGCAAGTACCGAGACAGCAATGCCCGATGTCTGTTCCGGCTTTTGCAGTACAGCTGGTGGTTAGAACCAAAAGTTCTGGGTGAATAAGAGCAGGCCGCAAGCTACTTCTTTTCCTCTCCTGTGTCAAACGGCTTCCGTTAAAACTCGTAAGCCGACACGAAGACGGTAATCTTCGAGACGTGCTTCGCTTGGAAGGTGCGGTCCAGGTACTCAGTCATGTCGACTTCCACTTCTGTGGTCTGAGGGCCTTGCAGGCTCTGGACGAGGATGAGCTCGCCGGTCTGCCTGTCCGAGCGCTGCATGACAAAATGGCCCCGGCCGTTGCCTGCTGCGATCCCAAAGCGCAGGCCGTCAGGGCCAGGCCGCCCAGGAGCCGACGCGGTCGCCATGCGGAAGAGGGCGGTGGGAGTGACGAGGTTGGACGGCAGAGGGAGGTAATGGAAGGAGATGGTCTTCGGGGCGTGGTGGCAGGATCTGCTGTCCATTGGGCATGGGTTCCGTTCGCATTGGCTAGGAAGGAAAGTGAGGGGTGGGGGTACAAAGGAGATGCGTTTATTTCTTCGTTGTATGGAATATCTTTGCATCCTGCCCTCCCTCCAGTCTGGAGCACAGGGCTGCAAACAGTGATGACAATACAGTGGTACCTCGGGTTACAGACGCTTCAGGTTACAGACTCCACTAACCCAGAAATAGTACCTAGGGTTAAGAACTTTGCTTCAGGATGAGAACAGAAATCGTACAGCAGCAGGAGGCCCCATTAGCCTGAGGTACCTAAGAACAGTTTCAGGTAAATAATAATAATAATTTATTATTTATACCCCGCCCATCTGGCTGAGTTTCCCCAGCCACTCTGGGCGGCTCCCAATCGAGTGTTAAAAACAGTACAGCATTAAATATTAAAAACTTCCTTAAACAGGGCTGCCTTCAGATGTCTTTTAAAGATAGGATAGCTGCTTATTTCCTTCACGTCTGAAGGGAGGGTGTTCCACAGGGTGGGCGCCACTACCGAGAAGGCCCTCTGCCTGGTTCCCTGTAACCTGGCTTCTCGCAGTGAGGGAACCGCCAGAAGGCCCTCGGTGCTGGACCTCAGCGTCCGGGTTGAACGATGGGGGTGGAGACGCTCCTTCAGGTATACTGGGCCGAGGCCTTTTAAGGCTTTAAAGGTCAGCACCAACACTTTGAATCGTGCTCGGAAACGTACTGGGAGCCAATGAATGGACCTCCAGAACGAATTAAGTTCTTAACCTGAGGTACTACTGTAAAGCAGCAGTATAAGTGAATCCGGAGGGGCCAAGTTGCCTGCAAAATCGAGGGTACCCAACGCTCAATGCATTTGCATGGTGTCACACACATTGCATGCTGGGCATTGTGCGTGTGTGATGATGCATGTGCAATGCAGGAAGCCATACACTCTGAAGGAGCCAGCGCTGGACCTGTGCTGTGCATGTGATGTCATACACATGCACCACATGCAGGGCGCTATGAAGATGAGGAGGCTCCGCTCCCCTTAAAACAAATATCGAGGGGGCCAAGATGCCTTCAACCCCACAGAGTTGATGCACCTGAGCGAATCAAAATCCAGAGAGTTGGAGTTAGTGCCAGTGAGAATATATGTTGGGTCGGCATACCCCTAACATAATGGTCCAAACACTTGGACAAATATCTAAACAATATATGAAATTTTTTTAAAAAAAATACTGCTAAGATTTAGACCTCAGGAGGTCTTTGCAGAATCTTTAACAATGGCTTTTCTTCTTCCCAATAAGGCTCTGAGATGTTGTTGGATTCCATACAGGTCACCCACCTTTGTTTTAGAGTCTGAAGGTGAAATCCAGATGACCTTAGGCACTTTTCATTTCCATTTATTTTGAAGGGTAAAAATTTGGCATATTGGATCGGAATTCAATGTCACGCTTTCATGAATTGAGCGCTCCATCTGCACAAGGGTTTCTGCTTGCCAGCTGGAACAACTCCACCCCCTTCCACCACCCCCATGCTGTTCTGGGGGTTCTCCCAACCACCTCTCAAGCCAATTTCAGGGGGGGCATACAGCAGGAGAAGAGGCAGAGGAAAGCTCAGGGTGCAAGCAGAAGTCCTTGTGTAAGGTTTCTGCTGATGGGGCTCATGAGGTGAATCCTGCCCATTACAGTGAACAGCACTAACCTAACCACATCTACTCAGAAATAAGTCCCATTGAATTCAATGGGCTTACTCCCAGGTAAATGGGATTACGGCTGCAGCCTAAGGCTGAAGACACACTGTACATTTAAAGCACATTTTTCATCTGTAAAGAATCCTGTGAACTGTAGTTCACCACTCACAGAACTATAGTTCATCGCACCCTTTAACAAACCACAGCTCCCAGGATTCTTTTTGGTGGCAAAGAAATGTGCTTTAAGGATATGGTGCGTCTGCAGAATAAACCTCTCATGGAAATCAATTGGATTTAAAGGTCTTTAACTTTGTCTGGATTGTGCCCAAAAAGTTGTCTAAACTCAAACAAAGCTCCACACAGATTATGCAACACACAGCGATGGTGCATAATCAAGGCACAGAACATTGGCCCTGTATCAAAGAAAATATAACAAGTAATCTTACTGGCTGGAGGGGAAATATTCATAAGGTTGTCGTAATGTTTGATCACAGACCAGAAAACAATATGCCAACAGCCTGGATCATCACGATCTTTTGGTTCTTAGTTTTAAAAGAAAGGAACTGGAACTGCACAGTGGGCAGTCATCATTTCTTTCCTTATGCCCAGAACTAGGACCAGCTCTGGGGGACGTGGGTGGTGCTGTGGGTTAAACCACAGAACCTAGGACTTGCCAATCAGAAGGTTGACGGTTCTAATCCCCGCGACGGGGTGAGCTCCTGTTGCTCGGTCCCTGCTCCTGCCAACCTAGCAGTTCGAAAGCACGTCAAAGTGCAAGTAGATAAATAGGTACCACTCTGGTGGGAAGGTAAACGGCGTTTCCGTGCACTGCTCTGGTTCGCCAGAAGCGGCTTAGTGATGCTGGCCACATGACCCGGAAGCTGTACACCGGCTCCGTCGGTCAATAAAGCGAGATGAGCGCCGCAACCCCAGAGTCAGTCACGACTGGACCTAATGGTCAGGGGTCCCTTTACCTTTAGGGCCGGCTCTATCATTAGGCAGAGTGAGGCAAGGGAGCAGAGCAGGGAGTATGATGAGGTGTTGGAATATAGAGCTCACTCTGTGCCATGCATGACCTGCCCCGGGTGCTTTAAACTACTGCCGTCAAAGGTGGTAAACGACAATTTTCCTGTTATACTTACAACAGCGATGTTTTCACATAGCTGATGTTTCCACTGGGCTTGGGGCACTCTGGATTAACACACTGAAAGCTTCCTCCTGTATTAATGCACGTCGTTCCCCTGGTACAGTTGTGCGATGAGAGAGCACACTCGTCAATGTCTGTAAAACAAATGGAAACATGAAAAGCAAAGGACCAGAGTCGATGGTTTAGGTGACATGCTTAACACAGAAAGGGGAAGGTATGATCTTCTCCACCCTTTGGCTCTCAAGGCCAGTGACAATTTGCACATTCTAACTGTTGCACAGAAGTTCCACCTAAATCCTTTCTATGTACATGAGAGGTATCTGGAGCTGAGCTCTGCCAAGGAAGTTTTCTCCAAATTGATACCCTCTGACCTCTTCTTTTGGTGGCGCATTTCCTGTTTCCAGATGATGGCCTAAGTGGTCACTCCATAAATATGAGAAGACCCAAGCCTAACTCTACCTCATAGGGTTGTAGCAAGGATAAAATGCATGGATAGCTTAGTCAATAGAGCATGAGACTCTTAATCTCAGGGTTGGGGGTTCAAGCCCCACGTTGGGCAAAAGATTCTTTACATTTAAAGTACCCCCCTGCAAGAATCCTGGAAACTGTAGTTTACCCAGAGCTATAGCATCCCTAACAAACTATAGTTCCCAGGATTCTTTTTGGGGGGAAGGGTATGTGTAATGAGACGCGGGTGGCACTGTGGGTTAAAGCACAGAGCCTAGGACTTGCCGATCAGAAGGTCGGCGGTTCGAATCCCTGTAACAGGGTGAGCTCCCATTGCTCAGTCCCTGCTCCTGCCAACCTAGCAGGTCGAAAGCACGTCAAAGTGCAAATAGATAAATAGGTATCGCTCCAGTGGGAAGGTAAACAATGTTTCCATGCGCTGCTCTGGTTCGCCAGAAGAGGCTTAGTCATGCTGGCCACCTGGCCACTGTACGCCGGCTCCCTTGGCCAGTAAAGCGAGATGAGCGTCGCAACCCCAGAGTCGGTCACGACTGAACCTAATGGTCAGGGGTCCCTTTACCTTTACCTATATGTGCGTCAGATGTGCTTCAACTGTATGGTGTGCATGCAGCCAAAGTAAATAATGAGGGGAAATATTCCAGGTTAGTTGGCTTGTGGAGTGGACAGAAAATATTTTAAACCGTGCAATGTCAGTCTGCTTCTCTTACACAAGATGCTTTAATTTTAGAAACAACAACGAAAACCCAACCAAATCCCAGCGATTAGCTCTGTTTTATCATAATCTGAAGGTATTTTCTGTAGCCAGCGAGAGCACAGAGTGCATGCTTCATGCATACAATATCACTATTCAATTCCTTTTGGCGCTTGACCACCATACCTCCCGACATATCTAAATGGCATTACAATGTCTACCTTGTTTCAGCGGGTCTCCCTCCCTTGGCATTAACAGCCAGAATTTTAAGTAGCCGTGCATTACAAACCGTTAAATCTGGCTTCTTGCATGGCGTTTGGGAAGCTCAGCTTCTATTCTGTTAGCATTTCCTTGCATTTATAGTCATAAAATGTAAGCGCGCCTAACCAAGTCCCTGCTGCTAGGAGAGAGTGTGCAGGATTGCAGCTTAAACCCTGGTTGCAGAGAAACACACTGCACACAATCTAAGCAGTTTTTGGGGACCGAAAAGTCTGCATGAAGCCTGCACATTTTGTCATTCAGCGTCTGCAAAATGCCATCTGCCTCATGCTAAAGTCACCTTCACAGCTTTTCCCGTCGCTGAAGATCTGGTATCCTCTGGGGCAGGAACAGCGGTATGAGCCAGGAATGTTTATGCAGGTGTGCATACAGAGACGAGGGGCTCCCTCCAGCTTGTAAACTTCACATTCATTCACATCTGCAAGGGGAAAGAAAAGCAACGTTATTTCTGCTTGGACAAATTTCATGCCAGGCTGCGCAAGGGGTTCTGCGGAATTCTGAGATATGCTACTGGTGTTATACATATTAGCAGCATGCATTTTGCCCTTCCAGATCTATGAACTGTGTGGGTTTATTCAAAAGCACAGCCCTTGGTGCTTCCTGCTGGATAACAACGTAAGGAGAGCATTGCTGTACAGATCTGATTCTTAAGTTGCTGGCCCGTCTTGAAATTGCCTGCCGCTGGAAAACTCTGGAGGGCCTTTTTGTTAAAGCCTGGGATGCTCAGCTTTGAATGATAAATTAGCTCAGGAATGCAGGCCATTGTGCAGATAACAGCGAGCTTGTTCCCGCCAGTAGTTGCCTAAGACACAGTGACCCGGGAGTGACCCAAGGCAGTCCGCAAGGTGGTGTTGAAACCCTTTGGGATTTCTTATATGTGTGGCAGAGTTTGCCCCCTTCAGACATTTTATTGCCAAGATGGTGCCTTCAGCCCAGTCTGGCTGGACTAGCTGTTGAATCTTACTTCTCAACACCTGTGATGGGAAATCACCCTCTACCACACCTGAGGAGCAAGGCTAGTTCAGAGGGCCAAGGATATGTTGCGTAGGACATTCCCCAGGGGGAATGGGAGCTTAGGAAGAATAGCTCTGGTGGTGCTCAGTCTTGCCTGTCAGCACTTGCCATTTGAGGTGGTGCTAAACCACAGAGCCTAGGACTTGCTGATCAGAAGGTTGGCAGTTTGAATCCCCATGATGGGGTGAGCTCCCATTGCTCGGTCCCGGCTCCTGCCAACCTAGCACTTCAAAAGCACGTCAAAGTGCAAGTAGATAAATAGGTACCACTCTGGTAGGAAGGTAAACAATGTTTCCGTGCGCTGCTCTGGTTCGCCAGAAGCAGCTTAGTCATGCTGGCCACATGGCCCTGAAGCTGTACGCCGGCTCCCTCAGCCAATAAAGCAAGATGAGCACCGCAACCCCAGAGTTGGCCACAACTGCACCTAATGGTCAGGGGTCCCTTTACCTTTTGTCTAACGATAGGGCCGGCTGGCCTTTTGCCTTCTATAGTTCTTATCTCCTTATCTTATTACCTTCTGGTTCTTATCCCCAACTGAAGCTAAGGTTGGACTTCTATGTTCACTTGATTTTGGAGTAATCCTCTGTGGTACTTGCTTCCAAGTAAAGGTGCTCATGGCTTCACCATGAGCTCAAGTGTGTGTGCTGCAACTGCGTTTCATTTATTGATTTGAAAATGTATAAATCCGCTTTGCTTTTCTAAATCAATTCAAATGGGTTTGCATTGTACACATCAATATCAATTTCAAGTCTTCAGCCGCTTGGGTTTTATGTTGGCAAATCTGCACCACTCACGCTCAAGCAATGGAGCGAGAAGCTTATACTATAGATAGAAAAGTGGTAGAGAGAACCATCTCATTGTCCGGATAGCTTGTTTACTGGTTCAAGCTGAGAAGCTATTTTTAAATATGCTAGGGGGCAATTTGTCCTGCCCCCAGTAATCAGTGGAGAATTCCAAGGTTTTAATGTCTCTGATATTGGGCACCTGTGCATACACCCCACCCAAAAATAAACATGCAAAAGCAAAACTGAACTAAACAGCCCAACAAGGACTGAGGATACTTTGGAGATACAGAATTGTGGTTGATTGTTTGGGAAGAGTTGGGGGAGAACCGGAAAACTTTAAGAGCGAGAAGGAAAAGAATGGAGTGCTGGAACCCTTTAACAGAAGCACTCCATGCTGCAATAAGTTGTTGCAGTTCCTACTGTTGTCAACTTTCTTACTGTTGGAATTTACAGTGTTAAGCTCCTTGGATCAGGGATTCATCTTTTTTTTAAACTTACGTTACTCTATAACACGCCCCCCCCATACAGCACTGAAAGTCTATAAATGAAAGGCCACACCACCATATTCTGAAGTTTAGACATGGCTTTAACTTCGACAGGAAGCAGAAGCAGCTTGTAGCAGCAGACTCCTCAGAGATCTCTTGCAATTGCACTCTTACCCTGGCAGATGCTGTTTTCTGCTGTGCCACTCATGTGGAAGCCTGCTTCGCAACTGCACTGCTGCATCCGGTCAAACTTGGCGCAGCGAGGTTTACGGCTGAACGCCGGATCATCTGTTACGCTCCATTCTGGTGGTACTAAAGGACAAGTGGGGGAGGGAAGAATTCGCCTCCAGGACAGTGTAAAATCCCAAACCGCAAATGAGAAGACATCCTTACTTTTAATTTTATTTTTACACAGCTAATAAAATGGAGTGGTGGGCTTGTTCTACATCTGTGACAATGAGGGGGAAACCACATATTACACACAAAGTGTGGGGACGGAGATGGGCAAAACCAGCATTCCCATGACAAGTCCTCTGCCTCTTTCTGTGTAAGCTTTTTGATCACTTCCACCACATGGAGGGAAAGGATATCAGTGGAAACCAGCGACTATGGCTATATTGTCAGTGTAGCTAATATTGAGCTAAATGAGCAAATCGTCTGATTCTCTATAATGTCCTGTGTTTCTAGGGCCTGCCCTCCCCTCTCTCTCACATTAAGGTTTAAATATCCCTCTTTCCCACCCTCCTTAACCCCTTACCACAATACATACCCATCTGCGTTTGATATTGGCAGTTGGGGCCTGTCCACTCCTGGGGACAAAAGCATTTGTACTGTTCACCTCGGTCAACACATGTTCCTCCATTCTGGCACAGGTGACTGGTGCAAACCCCAATATCTAAGAAAAGGCCAATAAAATAAGGAGGTTTCAGAGCTTCAAATTATTTCTGTAACCCATAGCCTGCTTTTTAAGTTCTTCAGTGAAAGCCTACAACATTTTAGTACAAATTTCTCCTCATAATTTTCTTTTCGGTATGAAATTTGGATTAAATCTACAGATTTTTCTCAAGCATTTCCCTCTAATTTCTCCCCCAATCTCTAGTTGTAATCCACAAGATCCAGATGGCAGCTCATTGGCTACCCCTGCTCAAGGGCAACCTGTGGTGAACACAACCAACAGCAATATGGCGGCTATTTGCATGTTTGCAACAAGGTTAGGCAGCTTCCTCCTGGTTTTGCAAATACGCATATCCTCCCCAAGGTAAAATACACTTTAATGGAAGAAGCAAAATCTTTTATTTGCAAGAGCTGGCCAGATTCTCGCCTGCCCCCCCCTTAAAAAATCTCTATTCACCTGAGGCACCCTTTCACCTCTCCCTGGCATGTGTTGAAATAATTAGCGCAGTGGAATTCCTTGAAGAAACAGACTGCGTGAGTGAATGCCTCATGGATTGCCACTGCTTCCCATCTGCCAAAAAGCCAAGCTCCCCTGGTCATCAATAGAATACTCTAAATAATCAGGGGTCGCCAGACCATGAAGTTATTGAACAAGCAGCCAAGGAGTTGTAGCCGAATTTTTCCACCCGCTCCTGCTTCCTTGAACTTTCTACAAAGCCGAGATCCTCATCTGGCTTTCCGTGCTGAGTGCGTGCACTAGGCCTCATCGACACCTGGGCAAGGCAACGTGAAGAGGCCCAGACACTGCCCAGGTGTCCTAAAGAGAACAAATGGTGGTTTTTCACCTGCATAGATGCCAGCTACCCAAGGAAGACATTGGCCATACGGAAGCCATATATGCAAAAACACTATGATACCACTTTAAACAGTCATAGATCCATAGAGTTGGAAGGGACCCTGAGCATCATCTAGTCCAACCCCCTGCAATGCCGGAAGAAGCATATGGGGATTGAACCTGTGACCATGCCATTATCAGCACCATGCTCTAACCCAGTGTTTCCCAACCACTGTTCCGCGGCACACTAGTGTGCCGCGAGATGTTGCCTGGTGTGCCGCGAGATGTTGCCTGGAGGGAGGCGGGCGAGTCGGGCGGCGAGAGGCGGGGCGGCGGCGAGGAGAGGCCGCCCAGCACGGGGCTCTCGCCGTCTGCCTGCCTGGCTGCCTGCGAGCTCGGCGGGCAGCGCCTCCGTCCGCAGCGCCCGCCTTGCGGCTCTCATTCCCTGCCCCTGCCAAAGCTCACCCAGCCAAGCCGCGCTCTCCTTCCTGCCTCGCTTTGCTGCCTCCTCCCCCCCCCACCCCCAAAGCTTGGAGGTTCCCCGGCAAGGGGGAGGGGAAAAAATTGAAACTTACACTGTCGTGCGTCCCTCCCGGCGTGACGCTGCGTGCTGACGTCACGGGGCTGTAATGGTGGTGTGCCTCGAGATTTTTTTCATCAAACAAGTGTGCCTTTGCCCAAAAAAGGTTGGGAAACACTGCTCTAACCAACTGACCTCTCTACTACAGTGGTGCCTCGCAAGACGAAATTAATTCGTTCCGCAAGTCTCTTCGTCTTGCGAGTTTTTCGTCTTGCGATGCACGGTTTCCCATAGGAATGCATTGAAAATCAATTAATGCGTTCCTAGGGAAACCGCCTTCAGACCAGGTCCGGGGACAGTCTGTCCCCGGACCTCTTCTGAAGGCTGGGGCGGGGGACAAGGGCTTTTCTTCCCACCCCCAGCATTTTAAAAAACCCTGGGACAGCGGAGGACTTCTCCGCTGTCCGGGCGATCTTAAAATGCTGGCGGGCGGCATTTTAAAATCGCCCCGGGACAGCGGAGGACTTCTCCGCTGTCCGGGGCGATTTAAAAGCCCCTGGGAAGGCAGGCAGGGGGGACAAAGACTTTTGCCCCCCGCCAGCCTTCAGAAGAGGTCCTGGACCTCTTCTGAAGGCGGGCGGGGGGTGAAAGTCTTTGCTCCCCCCCGCCTGCCTTCAAAAGCCCTCCAGGACAGCGGAGAAACGCACTGTGTTTCTCCACTCTCCCGGGAAGGCAGGCAGGGGGGAACAAAGACTTTCGCCCCCCGCCTGCCTTCAGAAGGTGTTCCCTCCCCGCCGCCCGGCTTCGGAGCATCGTTCCGAAGCCCGGCGGCGGCGGGAGGAGGCGTTCCCGCCCCACCGCCCGGCTTCGGAGGAGGTCCGAGGACAGTGGGGAAGACGCGCTGCGCTTCCCCGCTGTCCCGGATATTTCCCTATGGGCTGTCGTCTTGCGAAGCAAGCCCATAGGGAAATTCGTCTTGCGACGCGCCTCCAAAACGGAAAACCCTTTCGTCTAGCGGGTTTTCCGTCTTGCGAGGCGTTCGTCTTGCGAGGTACCACTGTACTGACAACCCCCAAAGGCTTATGGGAAATGTAGTTTCCTTAAGAGTGCTGAGAGTTGCTAGGAGAACCCCTACTCCCCTCCCAGAGCTGCAATTCACAGAGTTCCCTGTGAAGAGGGATTAATAATAATGATACCCCACCCATCTGACCAGGTTTCCTCAGCTACTCTAGGTGGCTTCCAGCACATATAAAAACAGAATGAAACGTCAAACCTTAAAAACTGCCTGATACAGGGATGTCTTCAGATGTCTTCTAAAAGTGGTGTAGTTCTTTATCCCCTTGACATCTGATGGGAGGGCGTTCCACAGGGTGGTTGCCACTGCTGAGAAGGCCCTCTGCCTGGTTCCCTGTGACGTCACTTCTCACAGTGAAGGAACAGCCAGAAGACCCTTGGAGCAGTGGCGAAGCTGCATGCTCCGCTACTGGGGGCGGAGAGCAGGCGGGGGCGTGGCGTGCTGCCTGTGGGGATGTGGTGCCCGGTGCATGGGGGTGCACAGCGCGTGTCTGGGGGGGCCACCGCAATGGCACCCTACCGGAATAGTGGTGCCGGGGGCTGTCCGCTCCCTCCGCACTCCCGTTCCTCCGCCAGTGACTTGGAGGTGGACCTCAGTGTCCAGCTGAATGGTTTGACCACTCTGAGAATTGTAATTCTGTGAGGGTGAAATATACTCGGAGTCGAGAGTGGATTTCATGCTCTTTATTCAGCTCATAGTGGTGAGGAGGAATGGAGGTTCCTCCAGAATGTCTGCTTTATATATATTATTTACACAATGGGTCCCACGTGATTGGCTAATTCTGGGATTCTCCTGTAGGCAAATCAGGTTGCGGATTCACTTCCACCTGGAGCTGGATTGGGTGGCTCCTGTGGACCAATCAGACTGCTGCATTTTGGACTTCCGGGGTGGCGCCATCGGTAATGGCGGACTCCCTCTGATCTGGAGGGACCAGCTCCACGGGAAATGGGTCTTTTCCGCTAGGGCGAAGCGGGGACCCTTTCAAAAATCACAGGCGGATGAAGCCTGTGACCATGGGACTCGGCGGGCACCTTTAGCGCCCCCCCAACCCGCAAAGGAACCCACTAACGGGCTCTGGAGCGAAGAGGGGGAAGTGGTGCTGAGAGTCAACTGCTTCTTCCGTGGAGCGAAGCCGCACAGCCGTTGCCGGAGAGCGCTGCCTTTTTTCCTGGGACAATTTGGCTTTTAAAACAATCACCGTGAGTACTTAAATTTTGGACAATTGGACTCTAAATAAGGACTTGCGAGTAGAAAGGAAAATTGGACTTAAAAGTTTATTTCAATTTGGCACTGAAATGGAAAGGTCTAAACAGGAAGTCAGCCTTCCGTTTCTTTGTAGATAGATTAAAGCAAAGACATGGCAAACTAGAGTTCAGAAAATCGCTTGTAAAGGATTAACTTTCACCATTTAAGATTGTTGAACCCCCTTCGGAAGCAGGAGAAGTGGGGGGATTTTTTCTGGACTGTTTAAACCTGCGGAAGTGAGTGTAAAGCAAAGTAACTTTCCACCGTCTTGATCCTGGAGCGGGGTGTCAGGACTGACGTTTTTTGAAGCTCATTGACCAGAGACAAACGTTTTTGATAGATAGCTAAAAGAAGAGAAACACAGTGATTCCATTGTTCCCTTTTGCATTTTAAGGGAACAAATATTGACAAAATAACTGAAAAAGGAAACTTTGTTGTTAGATCTGCCTTTAAAAGAAAAGAACAAATAGAAGTTTTTCCCCTAGAGGGAGCCTGTGAAACTGTAACCAATTCTGAATCGGGGAGCTTGCAGCTGCTACAGATTATGATCGTGGGAATAGACTTCTGACCTTGCAGGACAATGTATTCAGAAGCTCTGTTGTGTGCTCTCTGTAAAACAAGTGCCCTATTGGAACAGCTACATGAGAAGACGGACTTGATGACTGATGCGATCAGAAATTTTGAACAGGCAGTGGGAAATTATATGGAGCCCACCCAGGAATCAAGTCAGGAGTGTGCCCTGACAGAACAGATGAGGGAAGAGGATGTTGCTGAATCTTGGGCGCCAGAGATGCAGGGAGCTGCGGCCCAGCAGGAACATGAGTTTTTGGATTTGACAAATGAGCTTGGAAAAAGCCAGAATTGGAAAGATAAAGTTTGGCTTGGCTTGGAAATGGGGGGTTGGATAGACCCCCCCTATGCAGGGATGTTTGGACTTTTCAAGTCTGGTAATGGGCCATGAGATGTTTGGGGTTGTGGGGGCTCTTAATTTTGGAGGGACTTTGAAACAGGTTCTTAAATACCACATGGAGTTCAGTGTGGACTATGGAAAAGGGGCTGATTTGTCGAGAAGGGTCAAAAACACTGTTAAACTGGAGTTCCCACGAGTGAAAGGAGCAGGAGACAAAGGAAAATATAGCTATAAATATGAAGAAGACATGGAAGGGACATGGAAGGGACTTAAGGGCCTCGGATATAAGATTACCAGGTTAATGCACTAGATTGATGGGATAGAAAGGACTGACAAAACCCGGTACCAGGAGGAAGAGACGCTGGATGAAGATTGGATTGTTTTTTTTTTTGTTTTTTTTTTCTATTAGGATTGTTTTACAAAATTGATGAATGTTAGAAAAATGTTGGAACGAAATTATTTGGCTTTAGTAAAAATATTTAAAGAATTATGTAAGAATATTATGGTTATGAGAAATTGGTAAAAGACTTAAGTTTTAAGCTTTAAGGTTTTTTATAGTAAGATAAGATTAAAATTAAGGTAATGTAATGACAGAATATTATGAAATATGGAAAGGATTTGCTGCGACAATTAACAACTAGGATACAAAAAATGGAGGAGGAGGAGGTCAAAGAAAGAAGGTAATGACAGTTAAGGTTTTGAGAATATTGGATTTGTTTTTAAATGTTTGTGGTATATTTTTGTCTTTTGATTCTGTTGTGTTATTTTTTGATTTTGATTAATCTGTATTGTTTGATGTGGTTTGTTTTTTCTTGGTTTTTTTCTTTTTCTTTTTCTACCTTGTTTTCTTTTGTAATTCTAAAAAATTTTCAATAAATATCATTAAAACAACAACAACAGACTGCTGCATTTTGGATACTATTCAACTCAGTACATAACAGAGGGCAAAAGGGTCCCAGCACCCTTAAGAATTACAGGTCCCAGATTCCTTTTGGAGGGGCACTATTACTATTTACAGTGGCATCATGGTGATCTAAATGTATGTTGTGAATGGGACCGCTGTGGACAACGGCAACGGGCATTCTCCTAATTCCCACTGCTCACTTGGTTCTTGGCCAAAGGTCGCAAACCTTGGGCCAGAGGCCAACGCATCCCCTCTCTATCCAACCTCTCTATCCAGCCCTCCTGCCTCTCCACGGGCGACACCCCCTTTTAACCCCATCCACTCTTCCTGTGCTTTTGCCCTGCTAGGATGTCTCCTTGAACTCTGGTCATTCCTCTTGGCTGCATGGATGGAAGAGGTGATTGTGCATAGAAACCAACTTACTGTACAGAAGTAGATTTCATCGCTTTGCACCTATTGGCTCCGGCCCCTCCCACCACTGCCATGTGGCCTCCAGAACATTGCCCAGATGGGGAATACGGCCCTTGGTCTGAAAAGCAGCTCCCCACCCCTGTTCTAGAGTCACATCTGGCTGGCCGTCTAGCGCACTGTGCCATAATCTCTTTAGAAATGTCTGTCTTCTCGAACACAATGGAGAGTGGCAGGTCTCTGGCCTTCGCAGCCGCTTGGTTGGCCAGCGGCTCAATGGCTCATTAGCATCTTGCACAATGAGGTAGGAATTCACTTAAACAAACAGCGCTGTCAATGCACAGGGGCCTAAGCACCCTATGGAGGAGCGTGTGAAAATGTAAACCACACAGACCAGGGCCAAGAATTTTTGCATTGAGTTAACTGAGAAAGACAAAGTCAGGAAAATGGATGCAAATCTCTCTCTCTCTGATGCACACACACACACACACACACACACACACACAGCGCTATGATACACACTAATTTAATCCAGTGTTTGAGATGGCAATCTCTCCATCAAATGGCAATGTGTGGTGAAGGACCAACATTAACAGGAAATAAAAATTAGCTAGCCATAACATTCCATTTATTTGCTGTTATTTACCTGACCCTTGGCTTTCCTCATATAGTTTAAGGTGGCTTACAAATATAGTAAGACATAGCACAATAAAAACCAGCAACATCTCTAAAAAGGAGCAATAAAAGGCAGCTCCCATGATCAGGGTGTGGCTCATGGGAATTGTAGTCCAAAGGATCTTGAGGAGCACCAGTTTGGGGAAGGCTGAAGGCGAAGAATTCCATGTGCTACAAACATTTTTAAATATTCTAAAATGCTAAACAGGGGTTCTAAGGTAGTAGTCCGCAACCTTGGATTGCCAGCTGTTTTCAGACTACAATTCCTATCATCCCTGACCACTGGTCTAGCTAGGGCTGATGGGAGTTGTAGTCAAAAAAACAGCTGGAGACCCAAGGTTGGGAAACACTGTAAGGGGCCAAAACCAAGGAAGTAAAGGATTTTTTGGCACAGAGATGATTGATGAAAAAGCTTTGATGGTGGGATTTTTGTGTGTAAGGCTTCTGTAAAAGACACAGGAGCCAGGCCAGAGGCCAGTTTCTATAGGTTATTGTAGTTAATTTCATTCCCCAGTTGCATTTCAATAAGCAAAATACAAGGAAGGCACACTTTAGGGATAA
Source organism: Podarcis bocagei (assembly GCF_964188305.1). Taxonomy (NCBI): domain Eukaryota; kingdom Metazoa; phylum Chordata; class Lepidosauria; order Squamata; family Lacertidae; genus Podarcis; species Podarcis bocagei. The sequence goes on from NC_138127.1 coordinate 92,561,145, forward strand.
GTGCAGGTTCAATTCAGAAGAAATTTCTGTTCAACCCAGAATTTTCATACTAGTAGTTTCAAAATAAAGAAGCATTTTTGGAGAGTCAAAAGACAACTAATATGTTTAAAGAAATGGTAATCCAATATGCAATTTACTGTGCATTAATAATATCTTGCATCACTCAGGATTCCAGCAAAAGCAATTCTAACAGTCGTAATAAAATTAGTCAAGAGATTTCAAATGGGATGGGTTAGCCATCTCTTTTCTGCACCCAGAATCACCGATGGGCTACAGTGGCAACACTGCAGATATACTATTTGTCTGCATTGTATCCTGCATCATATCTTTTTGAATTCCTGCCTGTATTGTATTCCTTCGAAGCTGTCACACACCCTTTTAAAGTACAGTTCTGCATTCAAGTCTCCCTACAGCTAAGAGGCAATTGCTGTTATAGAGGCCCCCAACCAACATGCTGCAGCTGGTCCCTTAGTCTGGGCTCAGATTGGCCTTTCCCATTGTCCCCAGTCCCCATCTGTGGTACAGTATTTTAGCCAGAGGTGGGACTCCTCTGGCCCGCAGGTCTAATTACACCAGGCACAAGTTCCTACTTGACCCAAGAGACCATTTCCCCTAAACCACACCTACTTTATGTCATATGTGCTGGCTGGGGCTGATGGGAGTTGTAGTCCAGAGCATCTGGAGGGAACCAGATTAGAGCAGGAAAGCTCTAAAGCACCCATAAGTAGAATCATAGTTTGCAGAGACCTTGGAGTTTAAATTCTCAGCAGAAGTTGAATTTGCTGCAGAATTCTGGATGGAACCACATTGTGACTCTTGAGTTTGGAAAATGAGTGAAATTTATTGAAGGAAATATTTACTTTACTGAATTTATATCCCACCTTTTTCTCCAAGGAGTTCAAGGTTCTCCCAATCTTCATTTAATTCCCACAAAAACTACATGAAGTAGGTTAAACTGAGAGGCAGTGACTGGCCCAAGGTCACCCAGAGAGGTTTGTGATCAGGTGGGGATTTGAACCCTGGTCTCCCAGGTCCTAGTCTGACACTCTAACCACTGCACCATGTTGGCTTTTGATAGGAAGGATCCTAGTTCTATCTAAGATGCACAATGCTTGGTCTTCCATCTCAGTGGAAAAGAGCTTCAAGTATGTCTGCTGTCATGGCATGGGTAGGGTTGCCATATGTCAGTTTTTTTGGGGGGGGGAGCTGAACAACCTTTCTGTCCGGATTTGAAATATGGCATGGAGGAGAAGGGAGTGCCGTCAGGTCAGCAGCCCAAAGAGAATTAATACAGTGGTACCTCGGGTTAAGAACTTAGTTCGTTCTGGAGGTCCATTCTTAACCTGAAACTGTTCTTAACCTGAGGTACCACTTTAGCTAATGGGGCCTCCCGCCAGTGGCGTAGCGTGGGTTGTTAGCACCCGGGGCAAGGCAAGTAATTTGCGCCCCCTAACCCGTGGATTTGCGCCCCCTAACCCGTGGATTCGCGCCCCCTAACCCTAACCCCCAGATGTTGCGCCCGGTGCGGCCGGCCCCCCCTGCACCCCCACGCTACGCCACTGCCTCCCGCTGCTGCCACACCACTGCTGCACGATTTCTGTTCTCATCCTGAGGCAAATTTCTTAACCCGAGGTCCTATTTCTGGGTTAGCGGAGTCTGTAACCTGAAGCGTCTGTAACCCGAGGTACCACTGTATTGAAGGAAGAGCAAAAGGTGAGCATAAATAAGCTCGGAGAGTCGTCTCTATTCTTCTCATGCAGGCACACCAGCCTACAGTGTAAGCAGAGTTGCACCCTGAGGCTTCCAACCACGTCTTCCCTCCATGGTTTGACGTTTCTATCACGCTTCTCTTGCCTTCTTACAGCTACAGGCAAGCACAGTAACAATGGCTGTTCAGGAATATAAAATGCGTGTGTTATGCCAAATGCCTGCTCACCATCAACAGAACCGACTTCTGCCCAGTAAACAATTTTTTTTAAATAGAGGTAATTATGTATGAGTTTCTCATTTGCCAATCTGGATAAACCTCACATTGGTCCCCCCCCAAAAAGCACACAAGATTAATTACTGTGTTTGTGCCAGTCGATTTCTCAGATGTTGTCATCTGTTTCCTAGTAATAAATTGCCTATTTAAAGATTTGACATATGCTTGGATCTGCAGCCTCATACACAATGAACAACAGTCGCGTGGATTTAGAGCAATCGGCAATAATTTGGGCACAACAAATCCATTCTGTGAAACAACTTTTCTCTTTTTCTCTTTTTGCATTGCAAAGAAAGCCTCCATTGGCATCAATGGCAGTTTACCCTGAAATGCAAATATCAGTTTGGGAAAGCATTCAACTCTCACACACCCCTTCACCCCCATCCCTGCAAGTAGTCCTAAGGCTGATCAGCTTCCCCATGGATTCTATTTCCATTCTACAAAAATATGCATGTTCAGTGCATTCAAATTCACTTCTAGTTTGGCCCTAACCCTGCACATCAATGATGAGTAACACCTGAGGATAAATGCTAAAGTGATAGTCTTCTAATCATATGTGGCGTTTGCACGTTCGTTTAGAGCCTATCTGTACAGGGGGAAAGAAAGGGTTAAAATGTAGACCAATAGGAATGCTGGAGGCGGAGCCTACATGTGTATAAAAGGGCTTAGCCCGAGGTTTGTTAGAGTTGTTGGTGGGTAGTTGGTTGGTTTTAGTGGGTTGGCTGGTTGGGAAAGGCAGTTGGAGAAGCAGTTGGCAGGCAGTTGGTAATAGAGAGACTGTTAGGGCAGTGGGTTCTTGTGTGAGGGGAGGTAGAAGAGATAGAGAGAGGAAAATAAGACTAAGAAAGCAAAGAGTAACAATGTTTGGAATGCTGTAAAAGTTTGTTTGTGTCTGAAATAAAACACACTCCTCTTTATTAACTTGAGAACCAGACTGAGACTGAAGTGATTTTACCGGGGAGGACCTGGTTGGTGGCAGTGGATTAGTGGTGTACAGGTTAATAGTCCGTGAGACGACCGGGGGCTCTGTACGAACACCACACCATATAATGTGCAAGAAGGATTAGGATCCTGTGACTCTCCAGGTGTAATTATACCCAAGCTCCCATCAGCCTCAACCTGCATAGCCAATGATAGGGGATTATGGAAGCCGTAGTCCACAAGAGCCAGCACCGTGGTGTAGTGGTTAGAGTGTTGGACTAGGACCCAGGAGACCAAGGTTCAATTCAGTCATGTAGCTCACTGGATAACCCTGGGCCAGTCACTTCCTCTGAGCCTAACCCATCTCAGGGTTGTTTGAAGATAAAATTGGGAACGGGGAGAACCATGTATGCCACTTTGAGTTTCTCCGAGGGAAGGTGGGATACAAATTCAACCATCTTCAGCATCTGTGGCTTCTCCTGAAACAGCTGTGTTTGATCATCTGAAGGTGAGTGTTTATGCCCGAGCCAAGGGAATAAAAAAGTGAATTACCTGTGCACTCAGGAACATCTCCTGTCCAGCTGCCGTTTGGCTGACACACGCGAGAACTGGAGCCGACGAGTCGGAATCCAGGATCGCAGGTGAAATGAACTTCATGGTCCACCATGTTCTTGGTGCCAAATCTTTTGCCATTCAGTGGGGCATCCAGGGCAGGGCAGAACACTGTGAGTTGGGTACACAAAAATAATTAAAGACGTGGTTAGCAGTGGGCTCGTAATCTACTGAACCGGGTTCACTTCCCCGCTCTTCTACATGCAGCTGCTGGGTGACCTAGGGCTAGTCACACTTCTCTGAAGTCTCTCAGCCCCACTCACCTCACAGAGTGTTTGTTGTGGGGGAGGAAGGGAAAGGAGAATGTTAGCCGCTTTGAGACTAACAAAGGGTAGGGTAGTGATAAAGCGGGATATCAAATCCAAATTCTTCTTCGTCTTCTTCTTAGAGGAAAGAGGGCAAAAGCACCACCATCACAGAATCATGCTGGGATGCAGGGCTGTGGTTAGGGGGTGACTCAGGGGGCCAAGACCCATGTCTTTTACAATGGGCCCTGGATCTTGCACCGTCCCAGCATTTTACACCCATAAGGTAAAGGTAAAGGGATCCATGACCATTAGGTCCAGTCGTGACCAACTCTGGGGTTGCGCGCTCATCTCGCTCTATAAGCCGAGGGAGCCGGCGTTTGTCCGCAGACAGCTTCCGGGTCATGTGGCCAGCATGACTAAGCCGCTTCTGGTGAACCAGAGCAGCACACGGAAACGCCGTTTACCTTCCCGCTGGAGCAGTGCCTATTTATCTACTTGCACTTTGAGGTGCTTTCGAACTGCTAGGTTGGCAGCAGCAGGGACCGAGCAACGGGAGCTCACCCCGTCGCGGGGATTCAAACCGCCGACCTTCTGATCGGCAAGTCCTAGGCTCTGTGGTTTAACCCACAGCGCCACCCACGTCCCTTTTACGCCCATAGTTTTTTTTATAAAAAATGTTACTTGTTTTGTTCGAAGACTTTCCTACCTCTATATCCAAGAGAGACTTACAAATGTCATTTAATAATGGATGGGCAGTATATAGGGGTCATATGACACAAGGAGCCAATCGGGGTCTATCTGGTCCTATAACGCTGCTGGCTATGCCCTGGGTTCTCCGTCTGAGCAATGTTGCTCCTGCTCTTGCACTGCCATCACTTTAGGCTTGTTGTTTTAATTACCAGCTGGTGGGTCAGGGGTGGTTTTCATGACTGTGTTTTGCAGAGTCGTCAGCCGGTGTTTCATGACACGGAGCCCCTCGGCAAATCTCGTTTCCTGCCCCTTTAGAAATTGCTGCATTTGGCGGATGGCAGTCAGAAGCTGCTGCTGGTTCATGCAGTTCTGTGGGAAACACAAAGACTTTAAACAGCTGGACCAGGCCTTTAAATGTGCCTTTATATGTACGGCGTTAAACATGATGGTTGAGTACAATTAGAAAGCCATTTCCCCCAATGTCTTTGTCAGGAGTGCGTGCAGGAGCCGGGCCCTGTGACCAGTAGGGCTTCGCAGGACTGGGACCTTCCTAAGTTTGTTCTGGAGAGGCAAGGCACGGCTGCACAGGTGAGACCGCTTGGTAACTCACTGCACCTGGTGGCTAGAGCCGGAAGGGATATAAGGTCAGCATTTCCCTTCGGCTCTTTGCCATAGCAACACATTTCCTGCCTTGCTGTGTTTGGCTCCTTGCTTCCTGATCCTCAGACCTCGGCTTCTTGACTCCTTGCTTCTCGACCCTCAGAGCCTTGATTTCGTGACTCCCTGCTTCCTGACCCTCAGACCCCTGGCTTCCTGTTCCCACCCCACCATCTTGCCCCCGGTCCCAACCTCCTCAGCCGGGACTTCAATCACCCATTGGCTGGACCGTGACAGTCTTCCCCACTTGATTTGTATCATGGAATCGTAAAATTGTAGAGTTGGAAGGGACCTTGAGGATACAGGAATATGTAGCTCTCCCATATGGGAATCGAACCTGCAACCTTGGCATTATCAGCACCACACTCTAAGCAACTGAGCTATCCTGACCTTCCTGCACCTCCTTCAGGGAATCCACAGTACCAGCCTTGTAAGGCAGAATTAACTGAGTCATGGCAACCTGCCCATGCCACCCACCAAGATCTGTAGCTCAGTGGAGCACAGACTTGAGCTCAGTGGTCATTTCACACCTTATATTTTTTATAGCTGGAACCTGAAACAATTTGTGTACTCACAACATTGTAAGACATGTGTCAAGGACTGGCTGGACAAAGAGGAGTGGTGGGAGGCACCAGCAGGGGAACCCCCAAGGGAAACCACAGAGGAGGAAGGCTCAGAGCCAAGGGTTTGGTGGTGGGACACCAAGGAGAGGTCAGAGGGAAAGGACTGGGAGGCAGGGCTGGATGCTGAAGGGGCAACAGGATTTAGTGAGCAGGAGGAACCTGTGACAGGGAGCAGTTCAGACACCGAGGCTGAAGCAGAGGGGAACTGAGAGGTTACTGAAGAATCCAGGGAGTCTCCCTCTCCTGCTACAACAAGCTCCCCTCCCTGCTGGTCTCCAAGAATGTGCAGGATAATAAGGATAAGGAGGAGGGCAGAGCAGAGGCCGGAGGTGGGCAGATGCAGTTTGAGACTGCTTAGGAAACATCCGAGAGAGGAGAGCCTTAGAAAGGGTTGAAGGCGGGGACCTTCAGTCCTGGCAACTGTTTCATAGAGGCAAGATCTGCTTGGAAGTGTTGCTGAGTTGTATGCCATGCCCCTGAATAAAGAGTTAACTTCACTGACAACCAAGCCCTGCGTCTTTCGTGCTGACCTGTGTCTCATGCATGTGACAAATGTGTTTCAAAGCAGTTCTGACGTGAGCAATGGTTCCAGCAATTGCCTGGGAACTCTGGACAGCTCCGTGCAGTGCTCAGGTTGAATGCTGTAGGACAGTAGAACTTAGATGTTGTTTCAGCAACAGCAGTTCTTAGGCTGAGCCTTATGGAGGAGTCAGCTCCATCATCAGTGAAAGGTCACTTTTCATTTAAAGGGCCCTCGCCTTCTCTAACATTTGTCAACTCTGACAGAGCAGGTTGGCTGAGGCTGATGACAGTTCAAAATATTTGGAGGGTTCCAAGCTGGCAGAGGCTGACCTGGTTCAACATTCAAGCCAGGTGACTGTTGTTTGGTTGCCCTGAGACGTTATGCTTTTGAATAGGTTATAGTTTTCTTCTACTACTGATTTTGTACGGTAATTCAGTAGTATTTATCTATTCTAAGGGTGCATTTCCTATTGATGGAAGTTGCCAAAAGCAGGAGTTGGCAATCTGTTTTCTGCTGATAGCTGCATTCTTTGGGGGCCACATGCAAGGGGTGGGCAGGGCCAGGGACAAAAATGGGTGGAGCCACTGCTCCCCCCCCCAACACCCTTCTCTCTCTCTCTCTCTTGCCCCTCCCCACCTCCATTTCTTTCTTTCTGCCACCCTTGTTCCCTACCAAATTGGGCTGGGGGTGTTTGAGTGTTTTGTTGGGCGAGGTTGCTGCTGCTGTATTTTGTATATTTTAGATCTGGCTGTCATTTATGTGGAAATTGTTCAATTTGGTCATGCATTTTTTAATACTTTGCTTATTGTTTATGTCTACGTTTGTGATGTTGTAGTTATGTATTTTTTCCATGTTCCAGTCACCTTTGAGCATGGTTTGAACTGTGGAAAGGTCGCATAAAAATAAAGTTTTGTATGTATGTACCAGGAGAGGACCAGATTGCTCTTGCCAGGGGTCTGAATTGTACAGGGATTTTTTAATCAGGCTGAAAGCCATACAAGGCTCTAGGGCTGAACGTTGCCCGGCCCTGGTCTATGGCTATTTACAAGACTGGCAGAGAACAAATTAAATGTATTAGTGTAACAAATAAATCTGTTGTTGTTGCTATTAAGATAGTGCAAACTTTTCCTTGGTCCAGCAAATGTCAGAATACAGGGCCTTGACAGGGGCCAAGAGTCATAGCTGTCAACTTTTCCCTTTTCTTGTGAGGAATCCTATTCGGAATAAGGGAATTTCCCTTTAAAAAAGGGAAACGTTGACAGCTATGCCAAGAGTGGCTAGCATAGCCGTGAGCTGATGAGATCATTGGCATACGACTGTCATTGTCACCATGCTAGCATGCATGGCCTGACTCCCTTGTGCTAATCAATATACAAAACTGGTACTGGCCTTTCCAGCTGGGCCAATGTCCTGGCAGCCAACTTTGGAAGTCAGTAATATTGGTCTTCTTGGCAGGGTGTTGTACTTGATGGTGCAAGGGTGGAGCCGGGATGAAATCTGGTGAGTGGTGTGTGGACCATTAGGTGATATGGCTGGTCACACATGTTTTGTTTTGTTTACTGGGTATTTGGCTGCCCATGGCACTTGATCTCCTTTCTTCCATGGCGACAGGCTTGGTGCAAAGTTGGTGGGTCTCTTGTGCTAGGCAGCTCCTTACCTGGTCCAGGCCCCCCAAAAGCACTCAATTTTTCCAACTGCTAGCGCTGACTTTGTCATGCTGACATAAGCAAAACTGTGAGTGTCTGATTAAAAACAACAACAACAACAACAATAGTTATTTTCTGCTTTGTATCCCACAACATGCTGGAAGAGCCCCCAGAATCACTTTTAGTGTCACGTGAGAAATACTTTCATGTAAATGACTGCCAAGAGAGCAAATGGAATGCAAGGAACTCATTCAACAGCTGCTGCCCCTGCCTTTCCTTTATGCCCTGAGAGTGCCCAGTTGTTCAGTCCTGTTTGCCTCCTGCAAGAAAGGAATGTTACCTATTGCACAAGGGATTAATTCATCTGTTACGCTATCTAAATCCTATATCCACTCAGCCATAAATGCATATCTGTTGGTCTGTCTGTGCAAGTGTTATGTATTGAATTGAATAGGATCCAGAATGCAACAGTCTGATTGGTCCGCAGGAGCCACCCAATCCAACTCCAGGTGGAAGTGAATCCGCAACCTGATTGGCATACAAGAGAATCCTAGAATTAGCCAATCACATGGGGCCCATTGCGTAAATAATGTATATAAAGCAGACATTCTGGGGGAACTTCCATTCCTCCTCACTACTATGAGCTGAATAAAGAGCATGAAATCCACACTCGACTCCGAGTATATTTCAGCAAGTTTATCACTATCTGTCCATCTATCGCAAATAGGGATGCACAAACCTGTCATTTTCAGTTTCTTTCGATTTCCCATTTTCCCAGCCTTAAGTTCAGTTTGCCTATTTCTGCATTACTTTGAATAAAAAAGTCAACACGAAAATCAGCATGCATTTCCATGCAGGTTAAGCCTAATATATGCATCTCTTTTTCTTTTATTTTGCAATTTTGCCTATTATACATATGTTTGCAAGCAAATCCATAGGTTAATATAGTCCCCCCCCCCCGTGCACTCTTCTTGGTTTGAAAACTGCATCGTGAAATCCAGAGAAGTACAAGTTTTGAAATATATCTGGGTTTGCAGGGCGGCTTGCACTAAAATCAGGCAAGGTCAAAGTAAAATGCGAACTGAACAAAATTCTTATTGCTGATCGCACATGCACAGACACACCCACACAAATGCTGCTTTTGCGATGAAATTGACTTTCTTTATCCGTTGCACAACGTCTTCACCAGGATCAAAAGTCAGCACTAAGTACTGGGACAGGAGCCAGTCAAAAAGGAATGACTGCAGACACAATAAACCTGACATTTCCTTACAATTTGAATGAACAAGAATTTAATTGCCATGTTTTATATGAAGCATGTTCTCGGGCTTTGGGGAGTGAACAAGTTTTCTCTTGCTGAAGACTCTTATCATATGTAGCATGCAGCAGGCATTTTTTAAAAAAGTCGTACTGGATACCTTTATAATAAGCTCTTTGTTAAAGAGTTATTTTTAACCAGAACTACTGCGCTACAGTTAAGCATAATAAACTTCATCACTGTGCAGCTCGCTCAGCCCATGTTGATATTCCTGCAAAGTGACTTGAACTCACAAGCTCTGCAATCACTTGACTGCGCTGGTTTATTCAGGCATTAACGGAGGAACAGGTTGAGTTTCCTAACCCAGCAAGAGGGTTGCAGTTGCATTATTGGCAGGGATACAGGGCAAGAAATGTAAGAATTTTCAGAGGCAGATAATTTGCAAAAGTAATTACATGCCCTACACTTCTGGAGCTGCATTCTTCACCTCAAACAGTGTCGAGGAATTCGAGAATTAAGTGATGGGAAGGCTATCTTTTTAGTCTTCAAATTTCTCCTGATGAAGATTTGCATTTTAGTCTGGACTGATGGTGCTTATTTGGCCTTGGACTGGCCTTGTTTCCTGCGTGTCTTTTCTGATTTACACAAAATATTAACCACACCTCTTGTCGTTGGTGTGAAGTTGAAAATTAGAGGATGTGTATCAAAGGGCATTAGCAACCATCATTTTACTTACCTGTTGTTTTTGCAGAAAGAGACACATGAGGCCAGGGAGGGGGAGCTAAAATAAAGTCCAGCCTTTTAAGCAAAAGTTAGCAATAATAATAATAATAATAACCCACCATTTGTTTTACTGTCAAGGGAAACGTGTCCTTTCTTTCATGCATTGCATTTATAACCCCTCCAAGATTTTATAGATGTTAAAGATAGATAGATGATAGATAGATAGATAGATAGATAGATAGATAGATGATAGATAGATAGATAGATAGATAGATAGATAGATAGATGATAGATAGATAGATAGATGATAGATAGATAGATGATAGATATAGATAAATAGATGATAGATAGATGATTGATTGATTGATTGGTAGGTAGGTAGATAGATAGATAGATAGATAGATAGATAGAGATAGATGATGATAGATAGATGAATGATGATAGATAGATGATGATAGATAGATGATAGATCGATAGATCGATAGATCGATAGATAGATAGATTAAATGTTATCCAGACCTAACCAGTTGTTGACTGGGAGAATGGGGCTTACCTGGGATGCTCGAAATTCCTGACATGATGTTAGGCACAAGAAGAGAAAGAGGCTGTATTGCAATCCAGAAGGCATGGCACTGTTATTCCAAGATAGGTAGAGAGATAGAAAGAAAAAACTCTTCTCAGATTGCACGGGAACACCTGGCAAAACACTTTCCTCGACAGCCAAGTTGCCCTGACTGTAGATCAGGAGGGACAGAGAGCACTCCTGTGCTCAGATCAGAAATGACTGCAACATCACACAGCAGGTTTTCCAAAGATCCAAAGAGTAAAAAAAAAAAAAAAAGAGAGAGAGAGAGAGCTCAGTTTCCACCTCTCATTGGTAGGCTGCCTTCGCTGCCAGTGTGCTGCCTCCTAGGAGCTGTCCTCCACAGAAACACACCCCAGAGAGAGAGAGAGAGAGAGAGAGAGAGAGAGAGAGAGAGAGAGAGATCTTGCAAAATTGCATCTCAGACTGATGCCTCTAACGTGGAAGTTTAGCTTGCTTTATTTCTGCTACTCAAAGACGATGAGTCGCCTCTTCCCCACCACAGTCAAAAACTTGTGTGTGAGAGAGAAATAGGATGACTTAAAAAAAAAAATCAAAGTGGCCCATAATTTAGGATATTATTTAAATATATAACCTGCCCTCCCAAGCCAAGAGCTCACACTAAACATTAGCGTTTAAGTAGTCAGGATCAGTAGGTGCCACTCACGTTTTCTTTAATAGGTTGGAGATTCCTGTTTGTTTTGGCTCGCAAGGATTATTATTATTTTGCATTCATCTGGCATTTGACAAAATTAGCTCAGCAATCCTTACGGCAACCTTGTAGGGTAGGCCAGGATCATTCTCTGCAGTATTAATCTGCTGTTGCAGGGAAGTGGCTAAGGGCCAAAGTACACATTACATTATTCATAGTGGGTTGTTTTGTTTTGTTTAAGTGAGCTCAAGCTTTTTATTTTGAAAGGAAAGCAGCCTTGGAGTGCCCCAGTCAGGATCATACCACAGCATCTGTTTCCCCACCTCACCTTCAGATTTGATATTTGTCCCTGAAGTGGGTGTCAAACTGACACTTGTTCAGACATTCGCTTATTCTCGCCAACAATATCTCTGGCATTGGGGGAAAAGGAAGTCCCCCACAGACCTCACTGGATGGTCATAGTACAGTGGACGCTCGGGCTGAGAACGTGATCCGTGCGGGAGGCACGTTCGCAACCCACAGCGTTCGCAACCTGCAGCGCAGCATCTGCACGCATGCGGGTCGTGATTCGGCACTTCTGCTCATGCACAAAGCACAATTTAGTGCTTCTGCACATGCGCTGAAACCCAGAAGTAACCTGTTTCGGTACTTCCAGGTTCGGCACGGTGCGCAACCCGAAAACGCGCAACCTGAAGCGTCTGTAACCTGAGGTATGACTGTAATGGGCAGGCTAGATACAGAAGTGCTTGGAGCAATAGATTCACATTTGTATACTAAGCTATATTCCAGCCATGCAAAAAGAATTCAGAGGTTTTTGCACATAAAAGGTAAAGGTAAAGGACCCCTGGACAGTTAAGTCCAGTCAAAGGTGACTATGGGTTTGCAGCGCTCATCTCGCTTTTCAGGCCAAGGGAGCCGGCGTTTGTCCACAGACAGCTTTCTGGGTCATGTGGCCAGCAGGATTAAACCGCTTCTGGGGCAACTGGACACCGTGACAGAAACCAGAGTGCATGGAAACACTGTTTACCTTCCCTCCGCAGCAGTACCTAGTTATCTACTTGCACTGGTGCTTTCAAACTGCTAGGTTGGCAGGAGCTGGGACAGAGCAACGGGAGCTCACCCCATTGAGGGGATTCAAACTGCCAACCTTCCAATCAGCAAGCCCAAGAGGCACAGTGGTTTAGACCACACACACACACACACACACACACACACACACACACACACACACACCTCTTAAGGACACATTCCAGGCAAAAGCACTCAAGAAGTGTGTGGCTTCTGGGACGCTGTGTGGATCCCCTTTGGCCCATAGGTCTAAGGTTCTGCACCCCTGACCTAGTGTGTCCTCAAGGTGAGCATGGTGGGCAGGGAAGTTGGCTGGAGTCCAGGACATGCTGTGTCACCACTCTCTGTGGATACGCTGCAACATTTTGTTGTCGTCATCCCCCAACCTTCTTGCACAAAACAAAATCTCGATAATTTGCATGGGCAAAATTGTTGAGGATTCCCAAAGCACAAGACCCCACTATCAAGATTTTAACAAGCTAGACGCATCTGATTGCAACGATTAAGAAAAGTATTCATTTATCCTGACCTCTAGCACCATCTGCTGTAGAAACAGTTAAAAGTGCTGCCAGTGCGAAAGCAAAAGCCATAGGTTCAGTAAAGAAAAGGAGGTGGGGGCGGTAAGCCTTAGGACGAAAGAGAAATACATTTACCTTTTTTTTACCTTTACGTCTCCAGTGAAGAGGTATTGCCTTTGGCAAGGAAACGTAGGTACTTTGGAACATAGGTTTCTTTCGAATCCTGGGTCACACCATTGGTCCATATAGTTTAGTATTGTCTGCACATACTGGCAGCAGCTCTCTGGGGTTTGGGGTAAGGCCCTCTTCCTGTCCTCCCAGGAGATGCTGGGGATTGAACTCACAACATTCTGCTTGCAAAGCGGATGCTTTGCCATTCACCTGAGACCCCTTCAGAGCAAGCCAAGCTTCATTATGCCATGGTAGCTTGACGTCTGGTGCCACTCTTATCAGGATAAATTAGTGGACGTAGGAAAAAAATCACCCTCCTCACTAGCTTTCAAGTGTGAACTGCAAATTACTTGGAAGATGCAGTTTGGAGAATGGCTGCTTTAAACATAGTCTTAGAAAGATTCTATTGTTTCTATCTGCCATCGCTAAGGAAAGAAAACAGCATGTGACTTATACTTGTAAAGAAAGCAGAAGCATTTTTGTTAGGGATTGTAGGACAAGACCTGCCAAGAAAAACAAAGAACTTATTTATGTACGCTACAAAAGCGGCAAGAGTCTTGATAGCACAAGGATGGAAGAATGAGGAAATCCCAACGAAAGAACAGTGGCAAGAAAAATTGATGAGCTACGCAGAGTTGGCTAAATTGACATACAAATTGCGGGACAAGGACAACTGTGACTTTAAGGAAGAATGGGAGCTTTTTACAACTTATCTAAAAAGACAACAAAATGATTTGGACTCCTTGGCAGGTTTTGAATAAACATACACAAATTTATTAGTTGATAATGTAAGGACATGTATAATTTTATAACATGCAGAGAGTAATATGTGCTGAGAAATCAGAGAGAGGAGCTCAGGGAAGTCTCAGGGAAGGGGGGAGGGGAAAAATAATGAATATGATTTGACAATTTGTTATGTGCAATTTCTTAATAAATACATTTAAAAGGGGGGGACAACAGTATGTGATTTATATTAAGATCTTAAGGTATGGCATCCTCCAGGAAGGAAGATAAAAAGGTGGCAACTCATGCAATATTGCCTTATCCTTGCCTTGCCTCTATGTCAGGGGACGTACAGCCTGCCAGAGTTCCCAAAATCTGCCATTTTGCTGAAGAGCACAAGTGCTCCACCAGTAGGGAACTGAAACTGCAAGTAATATAGGATGCCAGGGCCTGCCTAGCAAAAGATGGTTTGGATCCACGGACCTCTGGGTTCTGAATTTAGCCACTCCCTCTGCACCTCTCTGGGTGCCTCCGAGCACGTTCCCAGCCTAGGAATTTGTTTCAGGCACAAAGCTTTCAATCAATTAGCATGTTTTCTTCAATGGAAATTGCTGCTATAGTAGTATTTAAAGGCGCAGTGGCCTTTTCAGGGACTGATGTCACACGCGGGTGGCGCTGTGGTCTAAACCAGTGTTTCCCAACCTTTTTTGGGCAAAGGCACACTTGTTTCATGAAAAAAATCTCGAGGCACACCACCATTACAGCCCCGTGACGTCAGCGCGCAGCGTCACGCCGGGAGGGACGCACAAAAGTGTAAGTTTCAATTTTTTCCCCTCCCCCTTGCCAAGAAAAAAGCCAAGACTTTAGGGCAGCAGGTCGACACGGAAGAAGCTCCTACCTAAGGACAGGTGTGACGGCCGTGTCCTCTTCTGCCACACTTGGCAGCCCTGCCTCACGGTCGTGACTCCCACCCTGATTTCTCCCCGCAGGTCGAGCGGCACAGGCAGCCCAATGTGTCCAGCCCAGACACAAGCCCCGCTTCCCCACTCTAGATCCTGAATGCGACCAAGTGCTCTGGACTCCCGAGCAGGGTGGGAAAGAGGACTCGCATCTGGTAGCCTCCGGGCTCCTCGTCTGCTCGAGGGATGGCATTGCAGGCAAGCTGCCGGCCGTCGCCATCGCCGCCCCCTCATGCGAGTGGACCTGCCCGGAGTGGTGGGCCGGGGGAGGCTCGCTCTCTGTGGGGATGTGGCCCGCACGCGCGGCCCCGCTTCCTCCTGCCCAGGGCTGAGCTCCTTACCCGCGATCTCGGTCTCGCGCATGCGGATCCCACTTATTCCGAAGCTCGCGCCACTAGCCGGGGCTCTCACACCGTGCCAGGGCGAGGCGGCGCGGCCCACTGACGTCATCGCGGCTCGCCGCCGCCCTCAACTTCCCTGTTCCCTCCCCTCCCTCGGGTCGCCGTGGTTACCGAGGACTGCAAGCTGCTCGGGCGAGCGTGGGGCATTAAGTGGGAGAAGGAAAATTAAAATTAAAACTCGCCTGAAGGCCGCCTCTCTGGATATGAAGCTATCTTTCGAATTTTTTAATTTTCCCCGCGGCACACCAGGCAACGTCTCGCGGCACACTAGTGTGCCGCGGAACACCGGTTGGGAAACACTGGTCTAAACCACAGAGCCTAGGGCTTGCCGATTGGAAGGTCGGCAGTTCGAATCCCCATGACGGGGTGAGCTCCCGTTGCTCGGTCCCTGCTCCTGCCAACCTAGCAGTTCGAAAGCACGTCAAAGTGCAAGTAGAGAAATAGGTACTGCTCTGGCAGGAAGATAAATGGTGTTTCCGTGCTCTGCTCTGGTTTGCCAGAAGTGGCTTAGTCATGCTGGCCACATGACCTGGATGCTGACTGTGGACAAATGTCGGCTCCCTCGGCCTATAGAGCGAGATGAGCGTGCAACCCCAGAGTCGTCTTAATGGTCAGGGGTAACCTTTACCTTTTTAGTATTTAAAGGCCTTTTCAGGGACTTATGTCAGAGATTTCCTCATGTGATTTATCCTAGGAAATGAGGATGATTGCGCCACTCACCAGCTTTGCACATCCTATTTTTTAAAATCATCTTCTGTTCCCCAGGCTCTTTCTACTAGTATATTATGAACATTGTGGTAGCTCCTGTTGCCCTGCTGCTTTACTTTTCGCAGCCATTTCCCTCCACTATGGTGGTTTTGCTTGCCTATGCTTACCTCCAAATTATTTCCTAGTTCAGGGATGGGGAACCTGTGTCCCTCCTGATGTTGTTAAGAGCCCCCCCCCCTCACATCAGCTCCAGCCTGCAGGACCGATGGTCAGGGATGAGCACAGTCAAGGTCCTACAATACAGTGGTACCTCGGGTTACATACGCTCCACAGGTTACACACTCCACTAACCCAGAAATAGTGCTTCAGGTTAAGAACTTTGCTTCAGGATAAGAACAGAAATCGTGCTCCAGCGGTGCGGCGGCAGCAGGAGGCCCCATTAGCTAAAGTGGTGCTTCAGGTTGAGAACAGTTTCAGGTTAAGAACAGACCTCTGGAACGAATTAAGTACTTAACCCGAGGTACCACTGTATCTGGAATGCCACAGGCTCCCAATTCCTGTTCTAGCTGAAACTTCTTAACGAAAAATGAGATTCCAGCTAACAACAGGAGGAACTTTTTGACAGCAAGAGCTGTTTGACCGTGGAAGGTTCTCCCTCAGGAGGTTGTGGACTCTCCTTCCTTGGAGGTTTTAAAGCAGAGGCTGGAAGACCATTTGTCATGGATGCTTTGGCTGAGATTCTTTCATTGCAGGGGGGTTGGCCGAGATGGCCCCCGGAGTCCCTTCCAACTCTACCATTCTATGAATTCCTCTCCCATTCCACTGTGTGTTATAGGAAATACAAACTTTGCTAGCGTTTCAGATCCTCGCTCCTTGCCCCATGCTGGGAGATTCTGGTACATGCTCCCAACTTGTAGAGCACTGATCTACGTCCCTAGAGCAGGGTGCTATTGGACTACAGTTCCCACCTGCCCCTGCCAGCATCACCAATGGTGGAGTATGATGGAAGTTGTAGTCCAGTAAAAAGGTAAAAGGTAAAGGACCCCTGGATGGTTAAGTCCCGTCAAAGGTGACTATGGGGTTGTGGCACTCCTCTCAGTTTTCAGGCTGAGAGAGCCGGCGTTTGTCCAGACAGCATGTGGCCAGCATGCCTAAACTGTTTCTGGCGCAATGGGACACCGTGACAGAAGCCAGAGTGCATGGAAATGCCATTTAGCTTCCCACCACAGCGGTACCTATTTATCTACTTGCACCGGCATGCTTTTGAACTGCTAGGTTGGCAGGAGCTGGGACAGAGCAATGGGAACTCACCCGACCTCCTGATCAGCAAGCCCAAGCGGCTCAGTGATTTAGACCACAGCGCCACCCGCTGTCCAGTCTAGATGTCCAGTAATATCTGGAGAGCACCGCCACGTTCACCATCCCTGCTCTAGAGAGATAAACTGTCTTCTTAACTACAAAATGCAACCGTGCTTCCTAATGTTCAAAGCACTTTGTATCTTATTTCAGTAAAACTTACAACCACCCTGTAAGACAGACCACTGTTATAATTGCCATGCTTTAGATAGGACAGGTCTTCTAATGAGTTTGTGACGGAGGTGAGCTTTGAATGAGGGATATTCTAGCTCACACATGTAGTCACTGTGCTGTCTTCCTTTGCAGAAGCAACCCCAACCCTTGCTAGAGGTAAGAAGTGCCTTATCCTGTCTAGCTCCCACTGACTGGGAGAGGATCCCCAGGGTTTTGGTTAGGGGATATTCCCAGCCCCACCTGCAAATGCCGTCGATTGAACTTGGGGAACTTCTGCATTCAATACAAATCCACTACCACGGTACCTAGGTTCTCAAACACCTTGGTTCTAAATGCCGAAAACCCGGAAGTAAGTGTTCCAGTTTTCGAACATTTTTCGGAAGCTGAACGCCTGGTGTGGCTGTCGGCTATTGTTTCCGGGGCGCCTGCACCAATCACACTTTGGCTTTCAAACATTTCAAACATTTCAGAAGTCAAACGGACATCTGCAACGGATTACATTTGAGAACCAAGTTACCACTGTACAGCCCTTTCCTTGCTATTTAAACAGAAAACAGGATTGCCATACATCCTCTTTTTCATGGGTAGAGTCGTCATAGTGATCCCTTGTTAAAAGCAGAAGTCGGCAAATGTGTCCTCCTTTTTGCTCTTCAAAATATGGCAACCTTAATATGTTAACACCATGTTTGGTGAGGATAATACAGAAGTTGTGGAAGGAGCCAGAAGACAATCTGTAGGCAATACCATATCATAGTGAACAGGGAGGGAGGGGGAGGGAGGGAGGGAGAGAGAGAGAGAGAGAGAGAGAGAGAGAGAGAGAGAGAGAGACCAAAACCCCGTGAAAAGAGCAAAGAGACCGTCCTAATGGGGGTGTTGTTTATTAAAATATAATCTCTATAAAGATACCGTATTATACAAAACAGAGAGATAGAACATTCTATTAATCACATGCTGTACACAAGGCTTGGAGAAGTTGCTACACAGGGCTGGCTTTGCACGGCGAGAGCAAGACAAGTCCATTCAGAACATTTCTGGCTGAGGAGACTGCTGCTCATCAGAAAGTCCTGCTCCTTCTTTCACAGCAGAATCTCAGAGTCCTCCAAAGAGTCGTCCGCGTACAGTAGTTCACCGGCTAACGTGCTGCCGACAGGAAGGGTGCTGGCCTGAGACCACAGCAGTCCGTTCTGTGAGGGTGTGTGCTGCAGCAAAGGGGTATCTTCCTCTTCTGATCTCCTCATGCTGCTGAGGTGATCTTCGTTAGTCCCGCTCAAAATGTATCTGTCCCCCATCCCATTGCTGTCATGGACGTCCACGGTGACCACAGTGGTCTCTGGTTTTTGGGAACAGGACTCTATGATGTGGTTAGGGTCAAGGTCTGTGTCTATCCGGGGAAACTCGGAGTCTTCTGTCAGCTCTTCCACACTGTCCTCCATCAGGCTGGTGTTAATATAAATTACGTCCTCGGGTTCGCTGAGGGCGGGCAAACTTTCCGACAGCTTCTCCAGGTGAAGCTTGAGTTCGGAGAAGACGGGCCGCTCCGCGGGATCTGCCCTCCAACAAGAGTACATTATTTCGTACCTGAGGTAGAAAGGAACAGGGTGGAGTGAAGCACGTTCTGTTTGCTTTAGAGATTTATTGGCCAAAATTCTTCCTGCCGGGGCTTACAAATTTTAAAGCAATTAAAAAATACAATAGAGTCTCACCAGAACAGCAGCAGTAAAAGCAAATACACCTGTGCCTTGGGAACAATGCTTTGGAGTGGAGAGAACAATGGAGGCTCTCTCTCTAATCCGGAGTTTCCCAAACTTGGGTCTCCAGCTGTTTTTGGACTACAGTTCCCATCATCCCTGACCACTGGTCCTGCTAGCTTAAGGATGATGGGAATCGTAGTCCAACTGGAGACCCAAGTTTGGGAAACTCTGCTCTAATCAGTAATAAATTATGGTTGCTGATGTTGACATGAGTCTGAGCTGAGGTGGTGCAGCCACCTGCTGAGGCTAAGGTGTTTTTGGCCTGGCCAGTGATTGATTGGGAGTCCTAGGTGCGCTGCCTTTGAGTTCCATGAAAGAAGGAAGGTGGAAGACAAATAAAATAGCTCTGGGAGTGGTTTTTAATTTTACTTGGGTGTGTACTGGAGAGGAATTCTCTTTATTATTTATTAGACTCCTTATCTTTCCCTTCACCATGAGGATCCTCCAACATAGTGGAGAAGGAGATGTTATAAGGAGGAGCTATAGCAGAACGATGCCCCAATGTTGCATTTTGAGGACCAAGTGGTCAAAAATGGGATATGATACCATGTATATGTAGGGACGCAGGTGGCGCTGTGGGTTAAACCACAGAGCCTAGGACTTGCCAATCAGAAGGTCGGCGGTTTGAATCCCCGCGACGGGGTGAGCTCCCGTTGCTTGGTCCCTGCTCCTGCCAACCTAGCAGTTCAAAAGCACGTCAAAAGTGCAAGTAGATAAATAGGTACCGCTCCGGCGGGAAAGTAAGCAGTGTTTCCGTGCGTTGCTCTGGTTCCCCAGAAGCGGCTTAGTCATGCTGGCCACATGACCCAGAAGCTGTACGCCAGCTCCCTCGGCCAATAAAGCAAGATGAGCCCCACAACCCCAGAGTCGGTCACGAACGGACCTAATGGTCGTGGGTCCCTTTACCTTTATATGTATGGCGCATAATACTCAGAAACATACAGGAGACAAAGCATTCAAAATGCTGGGAATCAGGAGTGATGGAGAAGGTCAAGCGAAGAAACAAACAGACCTCAGAGCTTCCAGCTTCCCAAGCTGGCAGACTGCAGCAGTGACAATTGTCTTGAGCAAACCATTGTCTTTTGCATTACTGCAGAATCTCAGCCAAATTACAGGGAAGGGCTGTATGTAGCTCAGTGGTGGAGCATCTGCTTTGAATGCAGAAGGTCCCAGGTTCAATCCCCAGGAAGGGGTGGTTCAGACCCCTGTCTATAACCCTGGAGAGCCACTGCGAGTGAGAACAAACAATACTATGCTGGACCAATGCTGGACTCAAGTATAAGCCTACTTTTCCAGGACATTTTTTATGCTGAAAAAGCCCCCCATGGTTTATACTCGAGAGCCAGTGTGGTGCAGTGGTTAAGAGCAGTAGACTCGTAATCTGGGGAACCGGGTTCGCTTCCCCGCTCCTCCACATGCAGCTGCTGGGTGACCTTGGGCTAGTCATACTTCTCTGAAGTCTCTCAGCCCCACTCACCTCACAGAGTGTTTGTTGTGGGGGAGGAAGGGAAAGGAGATTGTTAGCCGCTTTGAGACTCCTTCAGGTAGTGATAAAGCAGGATATCAAATCCAAACTCTTCTTCTTCTTCTTCTTTGGGCTGCTCCTTCCTCCCCCTCCTCCGCCTTTGCCGCGGTCGGCAGCGGAGGACGAGCAGCCTGAAATCAGACCTTTCGGGCTGCTTGTTCTTCCTCCGCCACTGTCGCCAACAGCCTCTGCCCCTTGGCACCACCCTAGGTAGGCAGGGGGCTGGGGAGGAGAGAGAAGCCCCCTCTGCCGTGTGCGCATGTGTATGCGCGCACACACACACACACTCCGGCCCACCAGGAGGTTTGTGGTGTGGTGAATCGGCTTATACTCGAGTCAATAAGCTTTCCCAGTTTTTTTGTGGTAAAATTAGGTGCCTCGGCTTATGTTCAGGTCGGCTTATACTCGAGTATATACAGTGCTTCCTATGCATTATTACTGCAGTGAGATAAAATACTTACAACTCATCTAAGCAGCCTTCTGGCTGCTTCAGCCTGTGCCCATGAAGGAGGTAGTCGTAAATTTCATGGTTCTGCACTCCTGGGTATGGAGTCATCCCTCGGGTCGCTATCTCCCACATTGTAACACCGAAAGCCCACTGCAGGGAACACAGAGATAAACATATATTTAGTTGGCGTTACAGAATACCTTGGGAAAGATTATCTCCTAAAGTGCAACCCTAAACACACTGACCTGGGAATAAATCTCACTGAACTCGGTGAGACTGATGCCCAAAGGAAGCTAGGATTGGGCTCTGTTCCCTCATACATTGTTTGAAAATTCTATTTGTGTTTGGTACAAATGCAGTGAAGTTCACATTTGGGGTGGGGGGTGGGTTGTAGGTGTTGTCAACTTCATCAGATACCCTTCTGCTGCATCAGAACTAGGTGCACAGGCAAGCGTCAAAACGGACATGAGTATATAAGGGCTACTTTTTCAGTTCAAACGAATGGATAGATGTTGCATGAATTTCTCGTTTTCCCCAATCTCATATAGTATTCAGTTTGCTACATTTTCCGCACCAGTTTGCGAATTTCAGGGTGCATTTATCCTATTAGTCATACCTTGGGTTACAGATGCTTCAGGTTGTGCGTTTTCGGGTTGCGCACCGCGCTGAACCCGGAAGTACTGGAACGGGTTACTTTCGGGTTTTGGTGCTCGTGCATGCGCAAAAGCACTAAACTGCGCTTTGCACATGCATAGAAGCGCCTAATCGCGACCTGCGCGTGCGCAGAAGTGGCGCTGCGGGTTGCGAACGCTACGAGTTGTGAACGTGCCTCCTGCACGGATCATGTTCGCAACCCGAGTGTCCACTGTATACACTTTTGGGGACTAATTGCTCCAAATAAAACATACTTGTGTATATTATTTCCACCAATACATTCATTTTTATGCATACATTCCCCTGATATATACTTTCTTTGGGTGACAGGAGTGGAGACGTGCATTGCAAAATTCAGACAAGGGCAACTTTCAAAGAACCGCTGTGTTCCATTTTGCATAATGTTTCAGGAAGCCTGAATTACATCGGTGTGCATTAAAATGCAAACCAAACTGAATGTTCCTCCCATTACGTACCACGTCGCTTTTTGTCGTGTAGACGCGGTCGGCAAGACTTTCTATCGCAATCCATTTCACAGGCATCTTTGCGATGCGCCCCTGCCGGTAATAATCGCCGCTGTAAATCTTCTTGGATAAGCCAAAGTCTGCCACACACACAGTCATGTCGTCCCGTAACCTGCCCATTGATTAATATGAAGTAGCATTAATACAGATTCATGTGAAAAGGACAAAGGCAACTGAAATATGTAATATTATGTGCAGGCTTCTGGAAAAGACAAAAGGCATGGCAACGATGTAGCTTTGAAACCCATGTGGTCCTTCCCACAAGGAACCCCTGGGAAAATGAAGATCTATTAAGGGATTAGGGATTTCTAATAAGACAGTTCACAGCATTCTCACAAAACCACAACCCCTGGGAAAGCCCTTGAGGGTTAAATTAGGCCTTTAATTTTATAGCTTGGATGCACCTTTTAAATGACTCACAAACACTTCCAAAATAATAGTTTGCACTGATGGGAGGTCTCCTGCCACGATTCCCATCAATCTACCCATTTATTATTCTCATGCTGTTGCTCCATTGTTTGCCTTTTTTAATTGGTATGTTCTTAATTTATATTTTATGTACGATTGCATTTTGTGCATTGACGAAAACCACCCTGAGATCACATTTACACAGTCAAAGGCTATCTACAAATTGGAGAAAACAAAATAAAATAAATTGCACAGGTCCACAGATAAATATGTTCTGGATCAGGCACAGGCAAACTCAACCCTCCAGATGTTTTGGGACTACAACTCCCATCATCCCTAGCTAACAGGACCAGTGGTCAGGGATGATGGGAGTTGTAGTCCCAAAACATCTGGAGGGCCGAGTTTGCCTATGCCTGCTCTGGATCCAGGCAGCTGCAGAAAATAAAAGTTTTTTCCCCCTTTTAAGCCCCAAACAAACTGCAATTGTTGGGTGAGGCCTGCTAGGATCTTTTATCACTGCCTCAACAAATTGCTAGGCAGCAGTCTGAAAAGCTAGGAAAACCTGGGCTAGACCTGATCCAGATTCTGGCACATTTTGGGCATATCCTTTTATTTGAAGCATTTCTTCCTTGCAGTTCAGCCAAAAAGGCTCTGAGAGAGGCTTGCATAAGATCAGAGACAGTCCATGCCTGCAGGCTTACAGTCTAAAATAAACTACGCCAAAGCAAACAGGGATACAGAAAGGAGAGGAAAACAAGCAAACTCTGGCACCAGTTCTTAAAGTCACATGACCAGCTTGAATGGAAATAGTTTAGGAAGCGGAGACCACTTCCCACCATCACTTTTCACCAGTTCGGTGGCAACCCAGATTCTCAGATCTGGGCTCTGTAACTGGTTCATCTAGGCCAGGCCACAGAAAATTTGCAAACTTGGGAGAAGGATTCCTCTTTAATGTGCAAGTTTTCTAAGTGCAGGGAGCCTTTTTGCCTCCGATAGAACATTCAAATCTGAACGCTCCCCGCAACTGCAGACTGAAGTTCCAGCATGATTATTCTGAATCTGCTCCTAAAAAGATATTCCAAAATTCAGAAATAAAGTAGTTTCTGCTTGACTTTTACTCAAACCTGCAGATTCACAGCAAGATTAACATGCACTTTTCATTCCTCTTTCTGGAGCGGCAAAACCCAGAAAGAAGACTGAAGCTGGACTGTTTTATTAAGAGTCGAAGGAAGGAACGTAGAAACTCACATGCAGTTCCGAGCAGCCAGGTCTCTGTGGAGGAAATGCCTGTTGCTGAGGTATTCCATTCCTAGAGCAATATGGATCATAAACTTCAACAAGGTCTGCAGTGGTACATACTGGGAAAGAGGAGGAGAGATGAAAAATCGTAATGAATTCAACGTATTGTTAACAAGCAGCAGCAACAACAACAAAACGGTCATACCTCGGGTTGAAGTAGCTTCAGGTTAAGCATTTTTGGGTTGCGCTCCGCAGCGACCCGGAAGTAACGGAGCGCGTTACTTCCGGATTTCACCGCTCGCGCGTGCGCAGACGCTCAAAATGACATAACGCGCA
This sequence comes from Podarcis bocagei, assembly GCF_964188305.1. NCBI lineage: Eukaryota > Metazoa > Chordata > Lepidosauria > Squamata > Lacertidae > Podarcis > Podarcis bocagei. Next base: position 92,585,228 of record NC_138127.1, read on the forward strand.
TGCGCGGAAACAGCGAATCGCGACCCGCGCAGATGCGGGTTGTGTTCGCTTCAGGATGTGAACGGGGCTCCGGAACAGATCCCGTTCGCATCCAGAGGTACCACTGTAATGAAAATTAACAAACCTCCATTTTTAATCAAAGATTTAAGGCTGTTTACAAGGATAAAAGAAAACCCATTCAAGAGCAACCAAAACACATTTCCCTAAACATTTCCTAGGACAAGTGTGCCCCTCCAAATGTTCCTGGATTCCAATTTCTATCAGCCCTGGCTAGCATGAATTTTCTTAATTCCTTACCTATCAATCTATCAGGTACTTATCTATATATTCCATTTATATTCCGCCTTTTCTCCAAGGTGCTCAAGGTGGTGTACATGATTCTTAGTCTCCCCTTTTTATTCTCCCAGGGCTTAGTCCGATGCTCTAACCGCTACACCACACTGTATCTCAGCGAACTGACGACAAAATATATCTCAGGATTCCTTGCACAACAGAAAACCTCTTCCCCAGCCAGCTCCTCACTGACCCTGTGCTGAACGTACGTGATCCTTCAGAGCTGGGCTCTAGTAAATGATAAAATGAAATTCATCCTGCTCCTTTTAGAAGAGGGAGAAATGTGGCCCCCATTTTCCATTCCAGCACAGCGGCAGGCAGGATAAAGCTCTCTTTGACTATTCCCAATTACATGCAAAGACATCATTTAATTTTCCACTTGTTTGCAGGTCACGCAGATTCATATGCTTAGTTATGAACAACTCCTTTGTTTACAGCTGCTGGACAGAATCATCATTTGTTTATAGCAGGGTTCATTTCCCCTCCATATTTTCTTTAGTGAAATAAATGCGAGAAATCAAATTAAGCCATTCGTTTATCACCAAAAAGAGCACCGTCAGCTATTGTGACGATTTGCTTTCCACTGAAAGGCCCTTCAGTGGGTTGTCCTGTTTCAATAGGACTCCTTTGTGAAAACTACGGAACTGCTTTCGCCACAAAACGTAGGACAGCCATCTCTTCCAGAGACCTTGTCTCCAGAACAATTAAGGCCTTTCTCTGCTGTTCCAGTACAAGGATAAGAGTCCATCCGTTTTTGACACTAACAAGGAGGACCACAGCCTGGTCACTTACAGGAACAATCCTCCAGAAAGCTGTCATATTTCTTGCAACTGGACTTTAGCATCAGTGGGGTTTTGAACAGACATTAGATTTCCTTCTGTCTGGCAAGATTGTGGCCTTTATATCTCGCCAAGTGCAACATAAGTAGGCAACACTCAAAGGTCAGGAATCAGTAGCTCAGCAGATGCACACAACAAGAATGAAGTCCCAGCCCGTTCCAAACCAAGTGACAAAGCAAACTGATCTGAATACTCATTCTGCCTGGCAAAGTACCTGTTCGCTTAAAGTTCCAGAGTGCAAAATCCCTTTATCCATCCAAGGCAATTGTGAGAGGTGAGAAGAGGCTCATGGGCCAGTCTACCTTTATCCTCCACTGTCCCCCACACTGATGCCTCCATGAACCTCTCTTGCCAAACGGTATCCCTCCAGTTATTGAATTTGGCCGCTGAACCTTTGATGGAGCCCTTGTGTCTTTATAAAGCCTTCTCCACCCTTAGGGCCCCAGATATTGTTGGACTACAACAGCCATCGTCCTTAAGTCAGCATGGCTAATGGTCAGGGATGATGGGAGTTGTAGTCCAACAACATCTGGGGACCCAAGGATGGTGAAGATTGCTTTATAGGAGATGTTATTCTTGTGTGGCTGTGGCTTAAGCTCCTGTGCTGGTGCAGTCATGTGACTACGGGCAGGTGACTAACGGGATTCAGCATAGCAGCCTGCGGAAACTTTCCTGGAAATAAGCTGCACTGAACACAGTGGAACTTTAAGGTGCTGGTTTTGACCTTTAAAGCCCTTCACGGCCTAGGATCCTTGTACCTATGGGACCGCCTCTCCCGGTATGCCTCAAGGTCCATAAATGGCAACACTCTAGAGGTCCAGGGCCCTAAGGAAGTTAGATTAGCTTCAACCAGAGCCAGGGCCTTTTCAACTCTGGCTCCGGGTCGGTGGAACACTCTGCCTCATGAGACCAGGGCCCTGCAGGATCTGATTTCTTTCCGCAGAGTTGTTCTGCCTGGCCTTTGGCTTGGAGCCAATTTGATTCTCTCACCCTCTTTCTTTTTCCTTTCTCCTCCTGTGATGAGGCTGCATTTTAATATTTTAATGTTTCAATATTTTAATTGTTGTATTTTAATCTTGTTTTTAAGTTGTATTCATTCAACTTGTTTTTATTATTGCTTGTTAGCTGCCCTGAGCCCGGCCTTGGCTGGGGAGGGCGGGGTATAAATAAAAATTATTATTATTATTATTACATAGGTTTGCACTGCATATCTCTTAAAGATCTTCATTTGTTCACACCCCCCCCCTTTTTTTTACATGGAACCACAGACAACTTGTATTTTTTTTCCTCCTTAAAACAGTTTTGCTTTCTGCGTGGCACAGCATGCCTTTTGTTTTGTTTTCTCAGCTGCAGAAAAGCAATGCTAAAAGTACACTGAAATGGCATAGCAGGATTCAGATCAAGCCTCTAAATGTTTTCCTGCACTGGACAGTGTTGCCGGATGAGGATCTCCTCATTTCTTAGAAGGAGGAAGCAGGGGTTTTGTTCTCTCTCACAATACAAGCAGTACAACCTTTCCTCGGGAGGTGGCTGGACTCTCCTTCCTTGGAGGTTTTTAAGCGGAGGCTGGATGTCTATCTGTGTTGGATGCTTTAGTTGAGATTCCTGAATTGCAGGGGGTTAAACTAGATGACCTTTGGAGTTCCTACACTGGCTCCCAGTACGTTTCTGAGCACAATTCAAAGTGTTGGTGCTGACCTTTAAAGCCCTAAACGGCCTCGGTACAGTATACCCGAAGGAGCATTTCCACCCCCATCGTTCTGCCCGGACATTGAGGTCCAGCGCCGAGGGCCTTCTGGTGGTTCCCTCACTGCGAGAAGCCAAGTTACAGGGAACCAGGCAGAGGGCCTTCTCAATAGTGGCGCCCTCCCTGTGGAACGCCCTCCCATCAGATGTCAAAGAGAAAAACAACTACCAGACTTTTAGAAGACATCTGAAGGCAGCCCTGTTTAGGGAAGCTTTTAATGTTTAATAGATTGTTGTATTTTAATATTCTGTTGAAAGCCGCCCAGAGTGGCTGGGGAAACCCAGCCAGATGGGCGGGGTATAAATATAATATTATTATTATTATTATTATTATTATTATTATTATTATTATTATTATTATTATTATTATTATTTTCCTTCCAACTCTATGGTTCTATGATTCTATGAGCAATACAAGCTATTATCACATTTCTGGACAGACTCCCAGTCTTCTGTCCTACCAACAAGGCAATTCTCTCCCAAATAATTGATTACCTGTGGGCCCATTCCAAGCCTTGAGCGAAGGAGGAAGCTATGCAAATCTCCATATTTCATGAACGGGAGAATCACCATGGGTTTGGGGACGTGCTGAGAACTTGGTTCTATACACACACCTAGAAGGGATGGAAATAAAATCAGCACAGCGCTTTCATTCAACAAATGTCTGCTGGAAAACTTGAATGGGGGGTTGGTCCAGCAGAATTTCATCCCAAGGATCCCAAGGCATCTATCTTGTGAAAATGGGGAGTGGAGGGCTCCGCTTCAAATCTCCTGGTCTCCGCCTGCTTAAGGGAGAAGGCAAGGGGCTTTAATCTCTGCTCATCAGATTATGAGCGGAGATTAAATCCTGAGCATGGTTCAGGGAAAACGGCCCGGTGGACCAAACTGGGCATCCCTCCTCACCCCAGCCAGATTGGTTTGCAGGCTAGATGTTCCCCAACCCTGATTTATCAGACAAAATAGCCACTACTTAGGCCTCCGCAGAGATAGTGACACCCACCCACACCCCGGCCTTATGCTACAAATAAAATCTTGTCTCTGACAACTGCCACCTGTTGGGTGACCCACCCAGAAGTTTGATGACATTTGGATGATCGAAGTCTTTCATGCAAGCTGCTTCTCTGAGGAACTCTTCGATTTCTCGCTGGGAAAAACTATCCACTGAAAAATTGCAAGAAAAGGGGGGGAAATGCTTATTACAAAGGGTAATACCCCCTTCCCCATTTTAAAAAAATAATTGTAAATATCCCTTTGCCTGTGGCAATCAATCCATTAAATTTATTCTATATGGCCAAAGGCTTTCACAGTGAACAACAGAGGGCAAAAGCAAGGCATTGCCCTAATATATATATATATATTCCAGCATTTGCCAGTTTAACTATGAAAGGAAGAGGCTGCCTGGCTGTAAATTACAAAACAGACTCCCCCCTCTCACACACTTTGAGTTTATTGAAAGGTCACCATATATCCAGACGGGAGTTGTTACCTCAGCAACATTTTTTTGGCACAACTAGATAGTTTGGCTGAATATTTCAAGATGGATTTTCTGTGTTCAGAAAGCAACCTTTTCACTCTGTGGCTAAATAGGGATCCAGATCTCCCAAGCCCCAAAACTCTAACTTTGATCCTTACAGGATTACATGTATTTTTAAGATAACTCCAATATCATCAGATTCTGTTGCAAATTTATTCTATGATTTCGGATTCCCAAAACCAGAAATGTGTGACTACTTCAGGTTCCAATTCCCTTTCTTTTGGGGGAATGAGGACCATGGATTCAGAAGAAGTATCAGAATGCAAGAGAGATTTGCCCTCAGAACTGGCCCCAGACATCCCCTTTGTTCCAAAAACTCTAGGGCAAGAAAAGCCAAGTTTTCTAATAGCTCTTTGGGCTCCCATTCTCAAAGCACGGCTGTGGGCACCACTGATTGGTGTTAATGAGCTCAGTTTTTAGGGCAAGTACCGTATTTTTTTGCTCCATAAGACACACTTTTTTCTTCCTAAAAAGTAAGGGGAAATGTCTGTGCATCTTATGGAGCGAATGCATGGTCCCTGGAGCCGAATTGCCCAGGGGCGAAAAGCAGATCATGCTCTTTTTTTTGAAAGAATGAAGTGGGTGTTGAAACAAAAGCCGCTGATCGGCAAGCGATCAGAGGGAGATAAGGGACGCTAGCAATAAAGGAGGCTGCCTGGGAGGGGGGGAGGTAAAGACAGCGAACTTGCAAGGAGAGGAGAGAGAGAAATTAGAAGAAAAGGAGGAGCAAAAAACTGCTCCAGCTAAGGAAAAGACACTAAGGAATACAAGAGGGAAGTGAGTGTTGAAAGGAAGCAGCTGATCGGTAAGCGATCGGGGAGGGAGATAAGGGACGCTAGCGATAAGGGGGCTGCCTGGGAGGAGGGAGGTAAAAGCCCATGGATCCTCAGGATTTTTACATTGGGTCACCCCAAATTCACCATCAGATCACATAGCATGTCCATGGCTACAGACTGCACCAAAAAAAAATCATGCACCCACTGTTGCATTCAAAATATTTTATTTCTTGTTTTCCTCCTCTAAAAACTAGGTGCGTCTTATGGTCAGGTGCGTCTTATGGCGCGAAAAATACAGTTTGATGGAGGCAATCACATCAGGAATTTTGGGGCTGGGAGGGAAGCAAACTTTCGTCAAGAGAACTCTGGTTCATGGTTGAAGCAGGTCCAAAGGCCTATCCTAAAGGCAGAAATGTTTTCGTCTGCCTGTATCCCATGCTGGAACATGGGTTCAGAAGGCTTGGCAAGGCTTTAGTCAAGCTGAAACGATGTACCAGGGTGGAAAAGATACACAATTTGTTCGCAGCTGTGAGTGACCTTCACAAGACGCCCTAAGAACAATGGAAAACTGTTTCTGCCAAGTGTTCATCTCATCACCTTCTGTGTACCAATACAGTTTAGTTGTGAGCAAGGGGGAGGTTTAAAAGGAACCAATCCGTGTGTGCAGGAAAAGGTGTCTGGGATGTTGGGGAACAGAGATGATGTCCTTTGTGCTCTGGTCTCCATTTTAGCTTCATCTCTTTTCTATCCAAGCAGCTTTTCCTAACGTATTTTCTGCGCTGTAACTTCACATGTCTCGGGAACACGCACACAGAAAAGAAAACTTTGCTTTTAGATTGCTGCTTGTAATAATTTTACCCTGTGTTATGTCTTCTGTGCTGAGATATGTAGGCCAAGAAGTACTTGCTGGACTTCTAAATCTAGAAGGATTTTCTATCATTTTCTTTTTTAGAGAAGCTCCACAGTACTGTCAAACCTCCCTCGCAACCAGTGCCGGATTTACGTATAAGCTAAACAAGCTATAGCTTAGGGCTCCACTCTCTTGGGGGCCTCAAAAAAATTAAAAGGAAAAAACCCGGGATGTACATTTCCAAAATATAAGATAAAAAACAAATAAAATAAAACCTACCAACAGCAACAGTGTTTTGTGTTGTGTAGGCTCCTATGATGTAAGTAATGGGCCCTGCCAGTATTTCACTATTAATATACTTCTTAATTGTATTTCAATTCAACAATTACTTTGATAAAATACATATTTTGTTATGTGCAAATGGCTTTAGATACCTATTAGGCCCATAAATTTGATTGCCGAAGAATTGATGCTTTTGAATTATGGTGCTGGAGGAGACTCTTGAGAGTCCCATGGACTGCAAGAAGATCAAACCTATCCATTCTGAAGGAAATCAGCCCTGAGTGCTCACTGGAAGGACAGATCCTGAAGCTGAGGCTCCAATACTTTGGCCACCTCATGAGAAGAGAAGACTCCCTGGAAAAGACCCTGATGTTGGGAAAGATGGAGGGCTCAAGGAGAAGGGGACGACAGAGGACGAGATGGTTGGACAGTGTTCTCGAAGATACCAGCATGAGTTTGACCAAACTGTGGGAGGCAGTGGAGGACAGAAGTGCCTGGCGTGCTCTGGTCCATGGAGTCACGAAGAGTCGGACACGACTAAATGACTAAAACAACAGGCCCATAAATTACCATATAGCATATATTCAACACAAAAAACAGCGACAATTTGTTGTTGAGAAAGGACAGGTGGACATATAAAGGGCCCCATTACCTTCAGTAGCTTAGGGCCTCATCAATCCTAAATCCGGCCCTGCTGGCAACACACCTAGGGGCATCTGAATGTTTCTTATGAAAAACCCCAAACAACTCTAGGCCTACCAGATCTGTTGGTACTTACACTTCATAGTTTTCACAGCTACTTTCTGGGTAGTTCCATCAGGATTGCTGAGATTCCCTTCCATGACTGATCCAAACTCCCCTAAATGAAGAAGGGGAAAAAACACCTTGCATTTATATCTGTCCAGCACTTAGAAATCAGTCATTAGCTTTATTGGGCTTTCTTAAGGAATGTTTCATTCTGGATGGTTTTATTTGATGTTTTAAGTATACGTTGCACACCGCTTTGAGATTTTAAAATTAAAAATATAAAGCGGTACAGAAATGAAAAGAAATGAAAAAAGTGGAAAGAAGCAGAGGTCCCAGCAAAGGAAGAATGGATACAAAAACATGGAATATGCAGAAACGGCAGAAATATGCAGAAACTTACTGGAAGAATAAGAAATCAAGATAACAAACTTTTTAATGAAAGAATGGAAATGGTTTATTGAATATTTACAGATAAATTGCAAACAGATAAAAAACATTGGCAGGATTATTGTAATAACCTGCAGTTTCACAAGAGTATATATTTAAAGTAGATAATTAAATGAAGAGATTAAATGAATTTGGATATGCGGAAGATATTAAAAAATAAATTTAAGGAACCGCAGAAAGAGGGGGAAGGAAGGATGTCAAACGTTGAAATGTTGAATTGATTGTAAAACTAATGAAATGTATAAACTTGAAAAGTAGAAATAAAAACCTTTTTGAAATAATGAAATGAAATAATGAAATGTAATGAAATGATGATAATGAATTTAATAATAATGATGAATTTAATAATAATTTAATAATAATGATGATGATGTAGGCTTTCCTGTGAATTAAGTGTGCTTCAACCCTTTGGTGTTTTCCCAGGGAACAAGTCTGGTCTTTTAGATGCTAAGGGGGCTAGATTTCACCTTGCCCAGCAGAGGGCAAGCAGGAGCTTTCTCCTGCCAGTCGGGGGAGCAGAAGAACTCACTTAAGGTATGTCATTCTTACCTTCTCCCAAGATCTTCCCCAGAGCCAGGTTGGTCCTAACAATCACAACATCCTGGAGTTTCTCCTGTAGCTCTTCGCTCACACCAAGGCTGCCCACTGCAAGAGAGGCCTTCTGATGAGTTGGGGGAAAGGGAGATGGCATGCATTTTGATTCAAAAGCCTAAGACAACCAGAGGACACCTACTGGCACCCAAGGAAGCGGGTGGCCTCTTCTATGCTTTAACTCATGGGTAGGCAAACTAAGGCCCGGGGCCCGGATCCGGCCCAATCACCTTCTAAATCCGGCCCACGGACGGTCCGGGAATCAGCGTGTTTTTACATGAGTAGAATGTGTCCTTTTATTTAAAATGAATCTCTGGGCTATTTGTGGGGCATAGGAATTCGTTCATTTCCCCCGCCCCCAAAAAATAATAGTCTGGGCCCCCCCACAAGGTCTGAGGGACAATGGACCAGCCCCCCCCCCCCGCTGAAAAAGTTTGCTGATTCCTGCTTTAACTTTAGCTTGGTCAACACCAAGTTGCAAAGTTACGTAGTACAGCTTTTCCTTGACTATTCTACTTCAGAGCAGGGGTGAATAATCTAGTGACTGACCGACCCTTGAGAGGGGGATTTTCTCTTCCTTACCAAAAAGAACATAGAGTATCAGCAAGTGACTTATAAAACTTTAAGAGCGTCTAGCATAGCATAGATAAAAGCCATACAAAAAACCCATAAGTCAGGCAGCAGCAATGTATAGTGGTGCCTCGCAAGACGAAATTAATCCGTTCCGCGAGTCTCTTCGTCTAGCCGTTTTTTCGTCTTGCGAAGCGACCCCATTAGCGGCTTAGCGGATTAGCGCTATTAGCGGTTTAGCGGCTATTAAAGGCTTAGCGGCTATTAAAGGCTTAGCGGATTAGCGACTAAAAGGCTATTAGTGGATTAGCGGCTTAGAAAAAGGGGGGAGCGGAAAAAAATCGGAACACTCGCAAGACGTTTTCATCTTGCAAAGCAAGCCCATAGGGAAAATCGTCTTGCGAAGCAGCTCAAAAACGGAAAACCCTTTCGTCTAGAGGGTTTTCTGTCTTGCGAGGCATTCATCTTGCGGGGCACCACTGTACATATATATCTCCATCAATAAGCACCATCAACCGCCAAACGCCTGGGAGAAGACATACGTTTTACTTGACAACAAAAGGATACTAATGATGGTGCTGGGGGGGCGGATCTCTCTAGGGGTCCTCCACAAGTGAGGAGCCACCACTGAAAAGGCCCTGTCTATCATTGTCACCCTCTGTGCCTCCATCTTGGAGGGGGCACCCAGAGGGCGGCCTCAGATAAATAATTTTAATCCACCAAATGCGGTACAGCGGTACCTCGGGTTAAGTACTTAATGCGTTCCGGAGGTCCGTTCTTAACCTGAAGCACTGCTTTAGCTAATGGGGCCTCCTGCTGCCGCTGCGCCGCCGGAGCACGATTTCTGTTCTCATCCTGAAGCAAAGTTCTTAACCCAAGGTTAGTGGAGTCTGTAACCTGAAGCGTATGTAACCTGAAGCGTATGTTACCTGAGGTACCACTGTACCACTGTGTGTTTTTTTAAAATAAAGAAACAAAACATTAAGCAGCTGTAGTGACACATCCAAAACTTACGTGTCAGTTCAACAGCTCTGCGGCCGTAAGACTTCTTTGCTCTGTAATTTACAGCCAGTTCTGACTCACTGCTGAAGGCGTACCTAAGAGCGGGTGGGTGGACAGAAAGCACAACATTGTCATGGCGCCGTAACAGTATTGCCCTCAGCCTGAATTCTCTGGAAAGCACGGGATTCACAGCTGCAGAATGAGGCTAGGGGGTCGTCACAGACAGATGTTGGGCTCACAATGAACGAAAAACAATAGGAAACGTCACTATTCTCATGTTTTTCCTTTGAATGGATTGACCAATACACTCGGTTCCATTACTTTATCTCAAATAGACTCCTGAATTAAACTTGACTATGAAAGAATGCTGAGTCACTCAGCTATTTTGGGGCAGGGGGGGAAAGCTATGTGGATTATTCATTTCCTATTCCTATAACCACGCTCTTATGAATAACAATGTAAAACCCTATAAACTTTCGCTTCCGTACACTGTTGTGTTTTCCCTTCCTGGCTCGCAGTTCCAAGCTTCTCAAAGAGAAACCAAGACTTTCTGAGCTGGAAAGGCCAAAGCGATTAACCTGAAGGCAATTAACATGCATAGAAAAAGAAAGAAAGAAAGAAAAGGAGTAAGAATCATAGAAGAGAGACAAAGCACACAATAAATGGTTTATCTTTTTCTGAAATCCTGTCCCTCACCTCCCAAGTGGCTATTCTTATTGTTTTTAAATGCTTAGAGCTTTTAGTCTTTGAAATATGTTTTTATTTTATTTCAAATTATATTGTTTTACTGCTTTGTTGTTTGCTATTGTTTGCTACTCTGTGCACCTTTGGGAGGAAGGCTGCAATAGACATTAATAATCATCATCATCATCATCATCACCCGAAGAGGGAAGTTTCCATCTAAACAAAACTAAGAGAGTCAGTTTCCTTACTTCCTCTAATATCCCAGATCAGCACAACAGAACACAAAAGACCAACATTTCACAATATCCGAGCTCAAATCACCCATAGTGCCCTCCAAAAAGCTGTGGTTTTGGTGATGTGATGGAGCTTGGGAACTGAGCAACTTGGAATAGCACCACTCAAGTGTACTAAGCTGTTGGGAGTTTTGCAAAGAAGGTAATAAGTTTACTTTAAAGCCAAACTCAACAAGTGTCTTTACTGAAAGCTGGTGTAGCTCAGAGGTGTCTGAGGAATCGAAGACCTGTTAATATTTCTGCAGCAGGGTCCCAGCAACCTCCCTGTCTCCAGCAACTTACAGCCACCCAATCGGCAGGGAAAGGGAGACTTTTTACCCACTGCTAAGAAGTCTTCTCACTTAAGAGTGAAAGGCGGAAAGTAAAAGGAGGAGAGTCAGCCATTCTTAGGGTCATTCTGGAGAAGGGAGAACACCAAGGAAGAGTTATTCTGTATGCTCCAAAGCAAAGCATTTAGAGACACCGAAAACATAAGGTGCTCCAGTTTCTACAGAATGGTGTGCACGTTCCATTGTGTGCAGTTGAACCTCAAGGAAAATACAACTTACATTGCGCCAAAATAAGACATTGGAGTGCCAAATTGTTTGCCCGCGTGAAGGGCAGTGTGTGGAGTTGCAATGCATCTCTAAATATTATTCTTGCATAATTGTAGGATTATACTGTTGTCTTAGAAGGGTCTGTCATGAAGCGACACTGCACTTCTGAATTTGCCACTGCACTACCAGTATAACTTGCTAAAGGGCAGACCAGATGTGTATCTGTTTATTAAATATATGGATACGAAGAGTTGGTGGGAGGGTAGCTTTCTACACTAAAGGAATGCATGGGGCAGGGAGTGACCTGACCTCCCTACACTCTGCTGTCTAAAGACATTTTTGCCAGAGAGCTGGCAAGGAGGAAATGCCTTAAAGCCTTGGAAAGCAGAGGAAGGTGCTGGCAGCTGTCACACTGCTCCTGTAAGAAGTTCGCCTCTCCATCTCTTTTAATAGCCAAACACCCCTCACCATGCCTGCTTCATATACTTCTGGAACGGGTCCTAAACACTGGCAATGCCTAGAGAGGACAGAGTGTGCGTGTTGCCCAGATAAGAATGAAAAACCATTTTTTCCTGCCTGAAAAAAGTTTCACACCCCTTTAAACAAATGTCACAGCAACTTGTTCGCTGTGATTCTCCAGGGTTCAGTCTCTTAAAAGTTAGATCTGTGTAAGTTTGCGGGGGTGGGAAACACACCTTGTCCTTCTTGAACAGATGTGCAGAAACATGTACACAAACACCAATTAGGGCATTATTGTTCTGCATCAAGGCTTTGCCACAGCCCGGTTTTTAGAGGCACATTAGGAATATACTTCTCTCTCTCTGGCCCACTCAGAACAGCTGCTCATTTCAAAAGGTCTTACGAGAAAAGGGCAAGAGCTGCTCTGTTTGGAACTCCGTTGTATAAGGTCACAAGGGAAGGAGTTTTGTGAGCCAGGATTACAATGGGCCTTTGTTGATGCAAGAAAACAATCCTTGGATAAAGCAGCAGCCTCCCATGTTAAAAGTGACTAAGGATCAGAAGAGGTGCGTGTTGTAAACAGTATTCACAGTTGCAAAGCACAACCTGTTCTATTTCCAGAGGGCTCCCCCCCTAAAATAAATCTGATTCCTGTGATTCCTCCCAATTCCTCTGATTCCTCCCAATTTTAGAATGACCAAAAGGGGACCTAAGGCAGAGGGTGACGATTAGAGTGGCCTTAAGTTCAGAGACACTTGACTGTGTGTTATTTTATTTTTTTGTAAAAATATCCAAGACAATTAAAACCTTTAGCAGTCAGAAAACTGTTCACAATCACATGCTCAACTGAATCATGCTTCACAAAAAGGTTACAGAGCCTCTATTATCCAAATCTGCTCATTACATGAATTTGGGCTCTGTGTCCTTTCTTACTGCTCACTGGGGCATCATGGAGCTAAAATCCAGTTTATTTAAATCCAATTTTGTTTCAGCAGGAGGAAATTAAACGGATGCTTAAGGCTGCCATCCTATGCATTCTTGCTGGGGAGTCAGTCCAACAGACCTCTGTAGTTTTACTCAGAAGTAAGTCCCACTGTGCTCAGTGGCTCTTACTGACATGCAAACATGCATACCATTTCAGCCTAACTTACTTAAGTCTTGGGCTGAGCCTGGGAGTTCAGCACTTAACTAGCCAACCACACTGACCTCTATTCAATTATCCTGCTTAATATAGACTTTAGAAGGTAGCTTTCATCACAGGGGATTGTGACTATCCCAGATGCATGGAGGTTTTCTGGCTCAACATTAAAGGTGGACGTTAATGCCAGCTTTATGGCAGATTGCTGCTGAAACCCAGTGAATTTTTGCATCGCCCAATCAGTGAATTTCGGCTAAAGGTGTGAATGGGCCCCTAGAAACCAGCTCCCAAGCTTAAAATGATTAGAATTTTGTCTTTTTTGTGTGTACTTACCCAAACTTGGTCTCTTCTGTGAACTTTTTCCTGATAATCACAGACGCATACAGGATTAACCCGACGACGACAACTCCACATATAAACCCGAGGACTATTGCCAGTGAATGTGTGCTTCTTGATGCTGGAGTTGAAGAAGAGGCAGTAGATACGAAACCTAAGACAATAAGACGCGTTACAGAGAAAAGGGAGTGGAGATCTTCATACAGTTTGGGGACCTGGGGAGTGTTACAGCGATGATTCTTCAACATCAACTTTGTTGGGCTGGTCATGTTGTGCGGATGCCTGATTATCGTCTTCCAAAGGAACTACTCTATTCCCAACTTAAAAATGGAAAGCGTAATGCCAGTGGTCAACAAAAGAGGTTCAAAGACTCAAGGCAAATCTTTAAAAAGATAGTATAAGCACCGACAACTGGGAAACACTGGCCTGTGAGCGCTCCAGTTAGAGAACAGCCTTTACCAAAGGTGTCATGGGCTTTGAAGACACTCAAACTCAGGACGCAAGGGAGAAACGTGCTAAGAGGAAGGCATGCTTGGCAAACCCTCACCATGATCAACTCCCATCTGGAAACCTATGTCCCCACTGCAGAAGGACGTGTGGATCCAGAATTGGCCTCCACAGTCACTTACAGACTCACTGTTAAGACCGTGTTTATGGAAGACAACCTTACTCGGCTATGAGTGATCGCCAAAGAAGAAGAAAAAGACAGTTTGGGGACCTGGGGAGCTGCTTATGAGGGAGAGTCACAAGAAGATTTCAAATATGTTCAGAGTAGGTGCAAGTGGATGGCTTCACTAGATTTGCCTGTTCTGAACTGGCCCTATTGAAGGTTCAAGATGTGACTATATTGCAATACACATCTCTCGGTTCAGTCACAGAATCATAGTAGAGTATTTACGCGGCATGAGCCCTGATTTGTTTGCAAGGATGTAGAGGAACATTATGTCATTCAAAAGCTATCTCACGCCACAGCGGCAAAAATGTTAATTGCCCCCAAATGGAAAGAAGCAGAAGTCTCAGCAAAGGAAGAATGGCTACAAAAACATGGAATATGCAGAAACGGCAAAACTTACCAGAAGAACAAGAAATCAAGATAACAAACTTTTTATAAAAGAATGGAATTGAATGTTTACAGGTAAACTGTAAACAGATAAAAACATTGGCAGGATTATTGTGATAACCTGCAGTTTTGTAAGAGTATATATTTAAAGAAGATGGATAAATGAGCAAATTAGGTTAATTTAGATATGCAGAAGATATAAAAAATAAATTTAAGGAACCGCAGAAAGAGGGGGAATGAAGTCAAGTTTTGAAATGTCAAAATGATTGTAAAATGAAGGAAATGTATAAAATGTATAAACTTGAAAAGTGTAAAAAATTTTTACAACAACAACAAAAGTTGTCTCCCGCCTTCCATTGCATCTCTCCAATACTTTTCTTATTGCAAAAAGTCTGATTTGGGGGTGGCAAGCATGTGTGTTGCGCAACAGCTCCAAATAAACTTTTATTGCACAGCCTTGAATTTGCCAGATTATGATAAGAACATAAAGATGAGCTTGCTGGATCAGACCAATGGCCCGTCTAGGCCAGCATCCTGGTCTCACAGTGGCCAACCAGATGCCTGTGAGAAACCCTCAAGGAGGGCCCAGGCACAGGAAAACTCCCCCCACCTCTGGCCCCCAGCAATGGAAATTCAGAAGTATCACTGCCTCTGACCTTGGAGGCAGAGAACAGCCATTGATATGCAGATGACACAACCTTGATGGCAGAAAGTGAGGAGGAATTAAAGAACCTTTTAATGAGGGTGAAAGAGGAGAGCGCAAAATATGGTCTGAAGCTCAACATCAAAAAAACGAAGATCATGGCCACTGGGCCCATCACCTCCTGGCAAATAGAAGGGGAAGAAATGGAGGCAGTGAGAGATTTTACTTTCTTGGGCTCCATGATCACTGCAGATGGTGAGAGCAGCCACGAAATTAAAAGACGTTTGCTTCTTGGGTGAAAAGCAATGACAAACCTAGACAAGCATCTTAAAAAGCAGAGACATCACCTTGCCAACAAAGGTCCGTATAGTTAAAGCTATGGTTTTCCCAGTAGTGAAGTATGGAAGTGAGAGCTGGACCATAAAGAAGGCTGATCGCTGAAGAAATGATGCTTTTGAATTCTGGTGCTGGAGGAGACTCTTGAGAGTCCCATGGACTGCAAGAAGAACAAACCTCTCCATTCTGAAGGAAATCAGCCCTGAGTGCTCACTGGAAGGACAGATCCTGAAGCTGAGGCTCCAATACTTTGGCCACCTCATGAGAAGAGAAGACCCTGGAAAAGACCCTGGTGTTGGGAAAGATGGAGGGCACAAGGAGAAGGGGACGACAGAGGATGAGATGGTTGGACAGTGTTCTCAAAGCTACGAACATGAGTTTGACCAAGCTGCAGGAGGCCGTGGAAGATAGGAGTGCCTGGCGTGCTCTCGTCCATGGAGTCACAAAGAGTCGGACACGACTAAATGACTAAAAAACAACAAAGCCTTATGCTTTGTTCATTCGCCCAATCCTCTTTTAAAGCCATCTAGGTTGGCCACTGAATTCCACCTGAAGATACTGTCAGGCTGCAAGTGTCCCTTAGCTAATTATCACGCTACATTAGTCCAACTTACCATTCCCTGGAATAAAAACTGCCACTGGATCACTGAATGGCCCCACTCCGCCATTTGTAATGGCAGCGACTCGCACCATGCAGGTTGCATTGATGGCCACGATTGGAATGTGAACGGCACTGGAATCTTTACCGGTACGCAAAGAGAGATTCTGCTGCAAAGGGGGGAAAGTTCTTTAAAACACAGAGGAATTAATGGGGAAAGACTTTGTAGACCCATTTCCTCCCATTAGACTAGATAATTAGCTGAAAACCCAACATTTATCCCCATCCAACAGATTTCCAGATCAGATTTCATGCTTGTTTGCTGAACATAAACAGGCAGCACTCATGTCAAGAGAACAGCTATTGATTCATGGAGAGACACAGTTTCCGTGAAGATAGCACTCCAAGTACGAGATGGTAGCTCTGGCCAGCATTTTTTTGTAAACGCTCTTACTGCCAGAGTCAAAATTCAACATAAATTTTACCCAGTTCTACAAGCTTCCAGCTGTGGACCATCAAGCCCCGTCATTGCAAACCTGTCCTCCTTACAGGCAGAGCCAAATAATCAAGAGGGGGGTACAGACGAACAAAAAACTCCCCAAACTGGAGTGCTATCAGAAAGCCGAGGATGGGAACGGTTTGTAAAATTCATTGCTTTCTCTCTGTGCTCAGCCTTTTCCCACTCCTTTCCGAATTTGTAAAGCCACAGGAATGTTCCTAGCAAGAAGTACCACTTAAACCACAAAGTTAATGTGTTTAATTAGAGAAAAACCATTACTGACATTGATTAAGGATTGTAAACCTTTTATGGATTTTTTGTGTGAACGAGAGAATGAACTTGGAATATCTGGATTTGAAGACTGAAAAAATATTGGTTTACGGAAGATAGAGTGGTTGGAAGTTAATGAGTGAATATGATATTTAGCTGCAGGACAAAGAACCGGGAGTCTTTTTATCTTTCTTTATTCTTTTTTCCATCTCTCTCTTCTTTCGTTCTTCCTTCCTCCTTTCCCCCCTTTTTACTCTTTTCTTCTTCTTTCCACCTCCGTTCCTTTTAAGATGAAACATCTCTTTCATTTCAGTGTATTATGAAAAGATACTTTGTATTGGATATGAACTTTTGTATATCTTTGGACAAGGATCAATAAATATAATTAAACACATAAAAAGTGCCACTTTGAAGATAAACAAATGGGGCAAAACCAGTTGCTATACAAGGAACAGAGAACAGGCAAAATAACTGGGCTTCAGGAATCTTGGGAACCCAAAGCCAACCTCATCTCACATGTTTGCCCATGAATATTTGACACAGAGCATCAGAGTGCAATCTTATGTCCACTTGCTTGAGAATAAGCCCAATTAACAAAAATGAGACTTATTTCTAAGTAAACATGCACAGGACTGCAACCTTAAGATATTCTTGAACGCTTACTAATGGTCTGGAAATTACCTGTGTTTAAAGCAGCACTGCCTTTAAGGAAAATATTAATTCTGACAACTAGGCATTCTCTTAACACTTGTGATATTTGTTTGTGTACATGGGAATTCAGCAGACAGGCAAGGTGCCGTTTTGATCTTAGATGCCATGCTTGTAGCTAGAATTCCTCCAGAAACGAAATGGGCATTTGGGCACTTACAGCTAAAACACCTTTACGCAGGAGCAAAGCAAATTGTTTTAATAAGCTTAAGTGATGCAGCGGCATCCCAGCCAGATATCCCTCCAAGAACGCTAGCATATCTGATTTGACACAAGAGATTCCCTTTCCCGTCAATTCCCTGTTATTTCCTGGATATCTAGTGAGTCAGCTGAACAGCTGAAAGAATGACAGGTCCTGCTTCCTGCTGAACCGCTACTGAAAACCAAAACACACAAAAAATAACTTCTTCTGTGACTCACAGTCCAGCTGGCAGGCTGGCATGTAATGCTCGGTGTCTTTGTAGAGCAATGTGTTACGGTAGTACAGCTTCAACTGAATAAGGCTGTATCAAAGGTCTGTGTAAACAGGAACTAGGCAAAATTATGAAACGATTAAGGCTCTCAGCTGATCGTTAATAGACCGACTGGCACACACACCACCCCAAAATGGGGAAGCTTTAACAAAGGAGGGATTGGATACTGGTTAACATGGAGCAAAGGGTGGTGATGGTGGGTCACAAGTCAAATCTGTTTATATACCCCATTATATAGCCAAGGTTTGTTCTTGGTTTACAGCTCGTGGTTTATCTGGAGCAGGGCCAGATTTAGGTTTGATGAGGCCCTAAGCTACTGGCGCTGTGGGTTAAACCACAGAGCCTAGGACTTGCCAATCAGAAGGTCGGCGGTTCGAATCCCCGCGAGGGGGTGAGCTCCCGTTGCTCGGTCCCTGCTCCTGCCAACCTAGCAGTTCAAAAGCACCTCAAAGTGCAAGTAGATAAATAGGTACCGCTCCAGCAGGAAGGTAAACAGTGTTTCCGTGCGCTGCTCTGGTTTGCCAGAAGCGGCTTTGTCATGCTGGCCACATGACCCGGAAGCTGTACGCCGGCTCCCTCGGCCAATAAAGCGAGATGAGCGCCGCAATCCCAGAGTCGGCCATGACTGGACCTAATGGTCAGGGGTCCCTTTACCTTTACCTTTTTAAGCTACTGAAGGTAATGGGGCCCTTTATATGTCCAGCCGTCCTTTGTCAACAAAAAATTCTGACTGTTTTTGGTGTTGAATATATGCTACAGTGATGCCTCACAAGACGAAATTAATCCATTCTGCGAGTCTCTTCGTCTAGCGGTTTTTTCGTCTTGCGAAGCAACCCTATTAGCGGCTTAGCGGATTAGCGCTATTAGCGGTTTAGCGGCTATTAAAGGATTAGCGGCTATTAAAGGATTAGCGGATTAGCAGCTAAAAGGCTATTAGCGGCTTAGCGGCTTAGAAAAGGGGGGGGCGGAAAAAAATCGGAACACTTGCAAGACGTTTTCGTCTTGCAAAGCAAGCCCATAGGGGAAATCGTCTTGCGAAGCAGCTCAAAAATGGAAAACCCTTTCGTCTAGCGGGTTTTCCGTCTTGCGAGGCATTCATCTTGCGGGGCACCACTGTATATGGTAATTTATGGAGACCTAATAGGTATCTAAAGCAATTTGCACATGTTGCCATTCAACCAGTCCATGCAGAATGTAGGCACCCTATATATAGAAAGGAGTAAACCAGTGATATTTTCAGGAGCAGGCTAGCAGGTGGGGCCCATTACTTACATCATAGGAGTCTACACAAAACAAAACAAAACAAAACAAAACAAAACAAAACACTGTTGCTATATGTAGGTTTTATTTTATTTGCTTTTTATCTTATATTTTGGAAATGCGCATCCAGTTTTTTTCCTTTAATTGTTCTGGGGCCCCCCAAAAGTGCGGGGCCCTAAGCTATAGCTTGTTTAGCTTATACGTAAATCCGGCACTGATCTGGAGGAGACAAACCCCACGTTGGGGTACGGATGACACACTAAGCTGAAACATGGCTTAACTGGGTATAGCAGCAGCAAGGAGGGGAGGAATGAGGCAGCCACAGTCTCTTTTCCAGAAGTCCAGTATTTGCCATGAACTAGTTCACATAAACAAAAGGCCACTGAACTAGATCAAAAACCTCTGAACTACACCTGAAAGTAGTTCCCATAATTGCCAGGTGAACCAAATGTAAACTATATTTATTTGGGGGCGGGGGGAAGAACTTTGAATGATTTCTAATTTATCTGCATGTTTAATCTCCTCCAACCCACTCCAACCAGGAGGCACAGGCTCTTAGCATCGACCAGAATTAATTTTTAAAAGTTAAAATATGGAGGCGACGATCTAAGGCTTATTGGGCAGATATAGAGGTGTTGGTGTTGCTGAGGATGCTTAGTCACTGTTGCTAAGCAATCAGAAGGAAGGAATATGAGGCATTTCCTATATTTTTCTTGTTGAAGAGATTCACTCTCTTCCAACCGGAGCAGCTTGCAGTGAGAAATGCAAGTACAGAAACCAAGCGAATTATGCTTTGTGCCTCTAGCAGCTCTGTAGCTGGCACAAATTAAGTAGGGTAAGTCTTCTGTAGTAGGGAAATGCAACTTTGAGGAAAGCTTTACCTGTTGACATTCTGCCTTTCAGACATCTTGTTACCAGTCTGTTGCCTCTGATTTACGTTTTGACCTTATATTTCTACACAGCAGCTTGTAACATTCTGAATTGTTTTGGGTTGAGGATGAACTTTTTATGAACTAGTTCATTTTGTAAAAGGACAAGCTTAACTGGAACTAGTTCCTTGGATAAGGAACTTGAACAAATTTCTTTTTTAAATGAACTTTCCCAGCATTGCAGAAGCCCGCATGCTCACATGTCCACACTGAGCCGTGGTTTGGTTTAGCGTCATATGCAAACTGAGCCATTCTCTCTTAACCAGGGTTCGAATCTAGTTAGCAACCCCTGGTTAAGAGGGAACTGGAGAAGCATAAAAAATGGTTAACATCTTTCCTGATATGAGGCTTATAATCACTGTTAAGACAAGCAGAATTCAGGTCCCAAAACAAAATGGCTGAAAAAATGGGGTAGGCGATCCCATGTCCCGTTCTCAGTCTCAGATCAGGAGCAGTACACATTTGCACCATCTTACAAGCGTATTAAACTCTTGCCTAAGCAACTTCTGCTGCATAATAAATCCGTCCTGTTGCTAGAAGCCACTTGTCTTTTGAAAGGGCTTCATTAAGAACTTACAGCCTGACAAATGCTTTTCTGTCGTACTCAGGAATGCTCAAGAGCAAACAAAGGAGTGTGTTTTATTACAACTCAGAAGCTGCAGGCACATGCAGAATGTGAACTGCCTAGATAGTAAAAGTTTTGGCATCCAGCGTTTTTCTAGAGAGGCAAGATGCTTAGATTTATGCCTTCCTTCTCTGAGGATGAAGGAAGTGACCTTTAGTTAAGACAAGTTGATGAGTTTGCGTCTCCACCCTAGACTAGTCACAAGACCATATTATCACTTTGCTGATTTCAGTGGGTTTGAGCTCCTTGATTTCTAAATCCCCAAAACATTAAAAAGGGAACAGAAAACTCAAGTCGTACAGAAAACAAGCATGAATCACATTCCCCCCTTCCATGGGAGATTTGAAAACAACGAAAACATTTGCGCACTGACCTGAGCACAAGCCCCAATGAACACAACAGTGCTTACTTCAGCGTAGGCATGCATGGGATTTTGGTGAGCCGCGGTGCAGTTTCTTTTCAATACCTCACACTTTGGACTCAAAAAGCCAATCTAATATAAATAAAATCAACTCAGTGGAAACCTAAACTAGGAATCTGGATCATGCTTCTATCACAAGTATAAACTTCTTGTTTTCTTTTTTCCTTTCTCATGGGACTTGTAGCTATGTGATGCCACAATTTTTCTGATGTAGGCCAACACATTTCAGATAAAAGTGGGGACTTCACTGCCGTTCTCTACCTGCTCAGAGCCTGGGAGGGATGAGTGAGGCTTGCTGTGAGTAAGACTCCCCACTCGACAAGGTCTCGAAGTTCAACAGGCTTTTTGCAATGCTCTCATAAGCAAACACAAAAGGCTTCAAAGTATTAGATCGCAGGGTCTTCCCAAACATCCTTTTAAGCTACAAGCAGCTGAAGATTTTAGGGCCTAATCTTCTTCTCTCATTCATAAAGCCAGGGATATAGGATGAATGCCAAGTCTGGAGCAGTGCAGACTTAAGAGCCTCACGGTGCAATCCTGTGCATGTCTACTTAGAAATACGTTCTTACTGAGTTCAGCACGACTAACTATGAGGTAAGTGGGTGTAGGACTGCCACCTCAATCTCTTAAGTAGAGGTAAAGGGACCCCTGATCATTAGGTCGAGACGTGGCCGACTCAGGTGTTGCGGCGCTCATCTTGCTTTCTTGGCAGAGCATGACTAAGCCGCTTCTGGCGAACCAGAACACCGCACGGAAACGCCGTTTACCTTCCTGCTGGAGCAGTACCTATTTATCTACTTGCACTTTGACGTGCTTTCGAACTGCTAGGTTGGCAGGAGCAGAGACCGAGCAACGGGAGCTCACCCCGTCGCGGGGATTCGAACCGCCAACCTTCTGATCGGCAAGTCCTAGGCTCTGTGGTTTAACCCACAGCGCCACCTGCGTCCCCCTCAATCTCTTAACTGCTGCTAAATATCTGGGGCCATTTGGAGAGGGCGCATCCCCTTCCCTGAGCAAATTCACCATTCTGGCTTAGCTGCATTTATGCGATACATCAGTACCTACATTTCCCTTAATCAGTTCAAAATATCTTTAAAAGCTCTGGTTAATAGGAACCTGAGTTGTTCACTGGCCTGGTTTGCATATAACACTAACCCATAGTTTATAAACCATGGTTTAGCAAACCATAGTTGATCATTGGGCCCAGCTTTACTGCTTCTCTATGGTTTATAAAATACAATTCAGATATGCTTGGCAAACCAAGGTTTCCTGCTGGTCTTAAAACCTTGGCTATCGTTAACCATTGTTTAGGGTGACATGTGAATGAAGCCATTGTTTCAATACTTACAAACACCTCTGAATTCTGCCACACATGAGAGACGCTGTAGCCTTGAAGTTCTCCATTCAGCTGTGCAGAGGGAGGCTTTATCCACGTGACGATCACAGAAGAGCTGGACTCGTTGACGGAGAGTGTGACATTCCCAGGCGGAGCAGAGGGAGCTGAAAAACACACAGTGGAAAAACAGATGGCTGGTCATTTCCCCATTTTGCTGACTTTGGGAAGATGCGAGCTGCAGAATTGTTGGGGTGGGAGCATACAGCATTCAAAGAACAAGACAAAAACAAAGGCATGTAGATCACAAGATAGGCACAGGGTATGTAGGGCTTGCTAGTGGCTTCCACTCTTAATTATTTTTTTTAAGGGCTACATGCACTGCTTGAGTGGCACAGAAAGTGAATACCCATCTGCTAAGAAAATGGCACAGATACGAGAGCAGGGTGGGTGGGTGCGTTGCTCATCATCAGTGATGTCACTGGCGCTGTCCAATAGGCGCCCACAACATTCGCACAACTACATTCCCATGCAGCAGCCGCTATCCTAATTGACAGTACAGTGGTACCTCGGGTTACAGAAGCTTCAGGTTACAGACTTTGCTAACCCAGAAATAGTTTGTTTTACTTACCTCCTTCTGTTGTATTGGCAGTTATCCACGGGCTGAAGGCAGACCAGCCTACTTCGTTCATACAAGAAACACGGATGTTATAATCCTTCACGGCCCCCAGATTCTGAATACGGTACAGATGAGGGGGCACAGAAGTGCTGAAAACCAACACAGAGGCATTGCTTGGTGCAAAAGCATCCGTCACCTGAAATGAAAAACAAAAATGGTTAAGGCAAAGATGATTCAGCAAGGAGTTCCAAAGCTACAGGCACCATTATCTGCCAGCAGCCCTGTGTAATTTGCAAGAAGAAAAGTGGCAAGCCCACCCTCTCGCCACAGAAAATAAGCATGTTGAACGGCAAGGAATGGCTCATGGCTGAGGACAAGGGGAAACTTTCCCTTCCACAGAGTTATAGCAAATGCCCAAGGCAAGAGGAAGAGAGGTTTCAAGGCCCAAGCTTCAGAAACACATTTGGAGTCAAACCAAAGTTTCTCCATGCGTTACTCATGTGAAGAGGGAAAGCAACTAGAAATTCCTGAGTCTGGCTAGGCCTAGCTCTCACCTGAGTCATAAAATGAGCTGCAAATCTTCATAGTGAGGGCTTATGTGACTAGATGTGTCCAGAGAGAAAGCAAACATACAAATCCCTGTACCTAGAAAATAAGAACGGCAGGGAGAAACTAGAACCCTCATCCCTGACCTGCTATCTTTTTGTGTGCAGGGTGTCTGAGTGTTTGTTTTCGCAAAGGCATTTAGTCTTTGTATTTAGCCACGTGATTTCCCACCTGCAGCCAAATAAAAGTGAAGGCAATGATTCTTACCTTCACCCTCAGTGGAGAACAATTTTTCTCTGTTTTGTCGCCCCTCTCAAATTATCATTAAAACAAGCCAAGTACATTGTACAAGGGACGCGGGTGGCGCTGTGGGTTAAACCACAGAGCCTAGGACTTGCTGATCAGAACGTCAGCGGTTCGAATCCCCGCAACAGGGCGAGCTCCCGTTGCTCAGTCCCAGCTCCTGCCAACCTAGCAGTTCAAAAGCACGTCAAAGTGCAAGTAGATAAATAGGTGCCACTCCAGCGGGAAGGTAAACGGCGTTTCCATGCGCTGCTCTGGTTTGCCAGAAGTGGCTTAGTCATGCTGGCCACATGACCCGGAAGCTGTACGCCGGCTCCCTCGGCCAATAAAGCAAGATGAGCACCACAACCCCAGAGTCGGTCATGACTAGACCTAATGGTCAGGGGTCCCTTTACCTTTACATTGTACACGGCACATTTATCTTAATTTTACAAAATTTTTCTTTTTGCAAAACCCAGTCTCATTCTCCCTGCCTGTATTGCTCAAATCTAGTCTCATCTCTGGCAGCATTCACTCTGGCAGCTGCACACCACCAGACAGTAAACGAAAATTAAGCAGCCCTTGATGCTACCAGATGCTCTGGCAGGCAAACACGCAAGCGTAATCAAAACCAGCTGTTCCTGTTTTTGGTGTACTTCATTTGCCCTCCCCTTACTGGCTCTTGTGTTCCCAAAGGTGTCTGAGGCCATTTGGTCCAGAGAAAGGAACCAAACCAAATCACACACCACACCTCCTTTTAAAAACATCAACACCACAGTAATTCTGGCCTGGTTTTGTGAGTATCAAATGCTAAGAGCTCTAAAAACGGTCTTGCCTTGGGGATTTTGAATGCTCTCGAATTCATAAATTCTGTTCCTTTATTACAGTACAGTGGTGCCTTACAAGACGAAAAATGCGCAAGACGAAAGAGTTTTCCGTTTTTTGAGTTGTTCCGCAAGACGAATTTCCCTATGGGCTTGCTTCGCAAGACGAAACGTCTTGCGAGTTCTTGCGAGTTTGTTTCCTTTTTCTTAAAGCCGCTAAGCCGCTAATAGCCGCTAAGCCGCTAATAGCCGTGCTTCGCAAGACGAAAAAACCGCAAGACGAAGAGACTCGCGGAACGGATTAATTTCATCTTGCGAGGCACCACTGTATCTGTAAAGTGGCCAGTTACAGAATATTAAGTCATAGGGTTTCTTTAAAAATATTATTTTTTCCCAACCTATTTCCGGAGTTTCAGCAGGAATGCAGCATCAAATACCATTGACATGACAACATCGAGAAAGGAAAATCATCACCCTGTTCCTGATCCACCCACCGCAACTCACAAAAGCAGCTTATTAGAGTTTCCAGAAACCAACTGGTGCTGCTGAAGCTGATACTGTGGAAATATCACATAGGAAACGCAATAACCAGGCTCACAGATGCTTTTATGTTTCGGCACTAGAAGGAATACATCTGTGCAAAATGAGATATGGGGGAAAATATGCCCTGACCTTTCTTAGGAACAAGTCCCAGCTAGAGGAAATCCTGATGCTGCCCAGTTATCTGCATGTAAGGGCACTTCCTCAGCTGAATGAAACAATTATTTAAAAGCGGAGCATGATCACAAAGGGCGGCCTGCTGTGCGGATGTGACTCTGCACCCCTGCATTGCCCCGGACGTTGGGTTTCTGCCTGCATCCTGGGGCTTTCCACTGGTCTACAACCAGCCATGGAAAGAACAGGGAGCAATGGGCTTGTGGCTTCCAGCCAGGAGTTCTTGTGACCTGTTTTAGCCAATCGTGGCAGCTTCGGAGTGTGTTGCTCGGTCACTTATCCATGAGATCTTGTGGCTCTGCAACGGATCTCTGGCTGGGGTTTTTCTCTGTTCTGCACAGAACCTAGCTGGTGCAAAAATTTATTTTATAACTAGGGATGCTGGCGAATTCTGACGGAAACGAGAGCAGAAGTCACTTATTCATCCAATGTCCAGAATGGAAATCAATCCAGTGAATATTTACTCTTGCTGTTGCTTTTGGTCTGCAAACAATGCACCATTGAATTTAAGCCCCCTGCCATTTGCATCGAGTTTCCTTTGCATTTAAATGAATGGAGTGGAACAACAAAATTAAATGGGTTGCATAATTTCACCACAGTGGGCAGCAAGATGAACAGCATAGTTTGTGGCAGAAGGCGGACTGCAGCAGAATGGAAGTGGCGGTGCATGTGACAAATACAGGGAATAATAATAATAATAATAATAATAATAATAATAATAATAACAACTTTTATTTATACCCTGCCCTCCCTGGCCAGAGCCAATGCCTTCTTTCATTCCTTTCATCCCTTTACATAGGGATCTACTTGGTCCATTGAGCTGATATTGTCAACATTGACTGGCAGCAGCTCTCCAGGGTCACGGCCACAGTCCCTTCCCAGTCCTACCAGGAGATGCCAGAAACTGAAGCAGGTACTGCCTGCTTGCAAAGCAGAGGTGGTAGTCAACTAAGTTGTACTCAGAGTAGACCCCTTGAAATTAATGGCCACGAGTCTATTAGGTCCAGGGACGCGGGTGGCGCTGTGGGTTAAACCACAGAGCCTAGGACTTGCCGATCAGAAGGTCGCGGTTCGAATCCCCGTGATGGGGTGAGCTCCCGTTACTCGGTCCCTGCTCCTGCCAACCTAGCAGTTTTAAAGCATGTCAAAGTGCAAGTAGATAAATAGGTACCGCTCCGGCGGTGAGGTAAATGGCGTTTCCGTGCGCTGCTCTGGTTCGCCAGAAGCGGCTTAGTCATGTTGGCCACATGACCCGGAAGCTGTATGCCGGCTCCCTCGGCCAATAAAGTGAGATGAGCACCGCAACCCCAGAGTCGGCCATGACTGGACCTAATGGTCAGGGGTCCCGTTATCTTTACTATTAGGTCCACTAATTTCAATGGCCCCATTTTTCTGTTTTCCAAAAAATTTTCTGCCAGAAACGATAGTGGTGAGGAAAGAATCAAGGGAACAGGTACCTGCCACCTTGCTGCTGTTCTCCTAGTCAAAATCACCCCTGAAAAATCTTTTTTTAATAAAGAAAAGAATAAAACAGCGCTGTTAGGATGCAGTCGAAACATATAAAAAAATCTCCAGTAGCACCTTAGAGACCAACTAGGTTTGTTCTTGGTATATGCTTTCGTGTGCATGCACACTTCTTCAGATCCTAACAGATACTGTTAGGATGCAGTTACTTGAGTTTGTGTATAAATGTGTAGCTGGACACTAATGAAGTTGTGGCTCTGTGGCTTATTGCCTCCAACCGGAGAATCCTGTTGCTTTTCTGGCAATCGCTAGCATGCTTTTGAAACATCCTTTTCCCCATCTCCAGCAGCAAATCAGTCTCCTCCCGACCACTCAGAACATGCATAGATGTTTTGTTGCCTGAACTAGCAGCTTCCATGGGATGTGGATTGCCACCAGCAGCATAATGTAAAGAGCAGAATCTTAAACAGAGCAGGGAGACTTAGTTCACAATCCCTGTCCAGCTGCAAAGTTGGCCGGTTATCTGCTCTCAGCCTAACCTATCTTGCAGGGTCATTGTGAGGATATGAGGAAAACATTCTGCACTCCTCTGTGCTCTTTGACTGGAGGAAGCATGGGTTGAAATGGCAACAACGAAATAACTGAAGCATCCTTGTGTTTTCGAGGTCATAAACGCTGGATGGCAAGAGTGTTGTTCCTCGTTTCCCATTTCTCCAGGCAAAATAAACAAGCAAACGCCCCCCCCCCCGCTTCAGCATTCAACAGCTACATTAGGGGCTGCAGCCCTAATATACAGGCTGCCTCCACCCCCCAGAAATCAACGGGATGCAAGTTGTTTAACCATGTGGAGGATGGCAGCCCACAAATACCCTCCCCCCCAGGAATTTAGGATGCACAAACTGTTATTGTGAAGCCAGTGGCTTCTGAGAAACCCCAAACGCCAACCGCTTAGATACCAAAGCTATTTGGCTGCGCTCCAACATCCACACAGTTCTGTTCATTTGACACGGCGTGACCGAAGGGAAGCGAGATAAAATGCGTTCAGCGTTACTGTGAAATGTGTCAAATGCTTAAGCAGACGGTGCCTCGCTTGATAACTTCTGGCCATTTTCAAACTGCAGAGCGTTTCGCCGGTACAATTTTTGAAAATTGAAATAGTTAAGGCAGAATTCACAGGAGGGGCGGGATCCAACCTGTTGCTTTTTTCTCCAGCCACCATCCCAGCCATAGGGCACTCAAGGCGACATGCAATAAAACCTAAACTCATCGCCATAAAACCCAGAGTTAAACATTTAAGAACAGCAACAGGAAAACACACAGACACCCTGCACACATTAAGCCAGCGCGTTCAACAACTTGGCAAACAAAAAGGTTTCTGCTTCCAGGAAAGGCATTAAAAAGAAGGGACCTCATCTGATCTCCTGAGGAAAGGAGATCCAAAGTGTTTTCTGTACAGTATCATAAAAGAATAGGCAGCTTTCTAACGCCAGGTCAGACCATTTAGCTCAGTACTGCCTACACGGTCTGGCAGCAGCTCTCCAGAGTGTTAGACAGGTTTCTCTCCCAGGTATGCAACTGAACCTGCGTTCTTCTGCATGCAAACTACCATCATCTTATAGCTGTGCCAGCTTCGAGATGGGGGGGGGGCTCAGTGAGAGCCTCTTGCTGAAGGCCTCCCAAAATCTGGCACCAGTAACTATACAATCCCGACCCACACTGTTGACCAGGGCAGTTTGTGCGTAGGCAGCCTTTGGGTGTGTGCACACAGACTCTGGCACAAAGGATGCCTAGAGCATGTGGAGTTTGAAAGCCAAGCTAGCAAGTGCCACCTTGTTTCTCTTCACTGTGTACTCAGTTACACCTGGAATGGATGTTTGCAAAAAGCTTACGTATCAGATCCTGAGAGCAAGGGCAAAAGATAGGCATTGCTTGTGCCTGTCCCCCTTTGCACCTGAAACTCGCTCCTCTGGGCACATTTCAGGAGTATTTTGAGGTCTACCAGTTTGGGCTGGCCCTCAATGCTTTGGGTTAGGTCTGCAAAGGGCTTGTGAGACAGCAAGGTTTCATTCTTTTACGCTGGGATCTTCTGCTCTTGTTCTCCCCCTCAAGCCTGACGGAAGGGGCGGGCTATGGATGTAAGTAAATCCATGAACTCAAAGGGAGCTGTGTTGCTGTTTCACCTGCATGACTGAGCCAGTCATCACCAGACACTTGCTGTTTAATTTCTTGCAGGCAGACACTGAAGGAGCTGACCCAGGCTTTTGTACCCTGAACTCATAAAATCGACAACAGCCACTTGGACCTCGGTAGCTCGGATGACTCACTTATGAACTCTGATCGGAGTTCCTCCTACATGTGCCACCCAGAATTCTCTTTATGAAGAACTGAAAATGCCAGTTGCGCATATTGCTCCGAGCAATGAGGAAGGCGACTCTCTCTTTTTCTTTCCATCCACCCTTTGCTTTCTTTTCCTTTAGCCAAGCCTGGCTTCCAGGAACCCAGGTTAACAGAGGAGAAGCAGCTTACTGTATCCTTTATTTTCAGTTTTATTCACTGCTTTAAGAAGAGCCCCAAAGCGACTTACAAAAAAAAAAATACAATACAATAAAATAACCCAAACAGTAAAAATTGTACTTAATGCTAAAAAATGCAAAGTATCATTTCCTGTCCAGCCAAAAGATGAACACGAAGAACAAACCACATCAAGGTCCAAATGGCTGGTGACCATCACAGGGTCTAGATATTTTTCCCTTCTGCATAACACTAGTTCTGTTTTCAAGCTTCCCTTTGCAGGAAGGCAAACTAAGACATGCAGGGAAATCCTGATTTGCAGCAGTGCACCCAGAAGAATTGCCACATTCCCCCATATTCTGCAACAGAGGGCTGCAATGACTGCAACCTTTATGCTCACTTGCTTGGGAGAAAGCCTCAACAGGACTTACTTCTGAGGAGATTTGTATATACAGTGGTACCTCGGGTTACATACACTTCAGGTTACAGACTCCACTAACCCAGAAA
Organism: Podarcis bocagei; assembly: GCF_964188305.1. NCBI lineage: Eukaryota > Metazoa > Chordata > Lepidosauria > Squamata > Lacertidae > Podarcis > Podarcis bocagei. The sequence goes on from NC_138127.1 coordinate 92,615,013, forward strand.
TAGTACCTCGGGTTAAGAACTTTGCTTCAGGATGAGAACAGAAATCATGCTCTGGTGGCGCAGCTGCAGCAGGAGGCCCCATTAGCTAAAGTGGTGCTTCAGGTTAAGAACAGTTTCAGGTTAAGAACGGACCTCCGGAACGAATTAAGTACGTAACCAGAGGTACCACTGTATGACGGCACTGAAAGTACCATCAGGTAAAAGCAACCACACAAATGCTGAACAACGAATAAAGGCATACCTGAACTCTGCAGCCGCTCAAAAGCGAATAGCCATCGAAGCCTGGGACCCAGGACACTGCTATCGTGTGAGCTGTTCTGCTCCTCACTTGCACCTCAAGAGGAGGGGAAGGGATTCCTGCATTAGAAAGAGCAAGATCTTCAGCAATTGTGCTTGAATATGGCAGCCAGCACAACACACACACACACACACACACACACACACACACACACACACACACACACCATTGCCAGGCCTTCTGGACACCATGCAAAACCATCAGAATTGCTCGATTTTATGCGCTGGGGAGGGGGCAGAAATAAAAACAGCCAAGCTATCTGCTTGCCAAATTATGACCAGACAGTGCCCACTATCCTATATGGTGGTTTACTCAAAATCAAATTCCACTGTATTCTGTGGGGTTTAAGAGTCTGGGAGTGTGCTTGGGATGGCAGCCAAAAAAGACATTTAGTAATAATAAAATAATAATAATAATAATAATAATTTATTATTTATACCCCGCCCATCTGGCTGGGTTTCCCCAGCCACTCTGGGCGGCTTCCAACAAAGTATTAAAATACGGTGGACTGTTAAACATTAAAAGCTTCCCTAAACAGGGCTGCCTTCAGATGTCTTCTAAAAGTCTGGTAGTTGTTTTTTCTCTTTGACATCTTGTGGGAGGGCGTTCCACAGGGCGGCTGCCACTAACGAGAAGGCCCTCTGCCTGGTTCCCTGTAACTTGGCTTCTCTCAGTGAGGGAACCACCAGAAGGCCCTTGGCACTGGACCTCAGTGTCTGGGCAGAACGATGGGGGTGGAGACGCTCCTTCAGGTATATTATGATTTTGTGTTTGTATTTGTTCCTCTCCCTTCTTCCAAGATGCTCAAGGTAAGTTTATGTGGTCCACCCTTCCCGGCCTGCCAAGCACACACGCCACACTTTTTGACTCACAACTGTTGCAGAAAGGAGAGTGCTATTGCATTCAGGTCACTGTGAGAACAGGATGCTAGACATCCAGTGGCCTGATCCTGCAGGGGTCTTCTTAAGTGCTTATGCCTGCAGGGATTTGAACCCAGGTCTCCTGAGTATAAGTGCAACACTCTAGCTCAGGTATGAGAAAGCTGTGGCCCTCCAGAGGGTGGACTTCAGTGCCCACCCGTGTCAGCCAGCATGGCTAAAGATCAGGGATAATGAGAGTTTTAGTCCAGCCACAACTGGTCCCTCATGTCTGATTTTGCAGCTTCAAAGCACCGTTAAGAAAAATGGGTGAAGATGACACTACAGTCACAGGGTTAAGTCTGAGCTCTGCAGCATCCTGACCACTACCTGGGACTCTGGTTTTCACCTTAAGTGTTGCTCTTCTGCTACGGAGGAGAAAGTGCCCATAAAGGGCTTTAAATAAGTGTCTGAAGGTCTCTTCTGTATGAGTGCTCCAGACAAGGCACTGAAGGGACAGTGCAGGAACATCTGCTCCCACAAATACACACTGCTCCTGACTATACATCTACACATCGTCACAGTCTGGTTTTAATGAATTTTGAGTTATACAGTTTGATTTTTAAGTTGCTGTTAGCTCCCAGAGCAAGCTAGAAACTCAAGTAATTTTAGAAAAATAATAGAAACAGTGTTATCCAAACCAAAAGCCAATCAGTCTCAAGCAAGCAAGAGTGTTCCCCGCCCCCCAAAAAAGGCTTGGCAACCAGTTTATTCAGGGATCACCAACCTTGAACACATTTGGAGTCTTGAGAGAGTGTTTTGGGCAACAACCCCCACCCCAGTTGCTTCTCTCCCCCTTCCCCTGAGTCACCACTACTCTGACAGGGAGAAGAGAGAGAGAGAGAGAGAGAGAGAGAGAGAGAGAGAGAGAGAGAGAGAGAGAGAGAATGTGTGCATACACAGACATATTGCTTGCTTTTCCAGTTGAATCTGGGTAAAGGTCAGATCCATTAGGATAAATACAGATTTGTGTGATTCTGCTCAAGGTTCCCCATCCCAAAAAAAGCCAGCATCAAATTAAAGTTTACATCAGTAGACTGTGCAATAAAAAAATCAAAGATCTGGTTCTTGACAGTACCACAATACCACTGATCCAATTTACAGATCTTTAGGGTTTTAAATAGGATGACAACAAAAAACAACCAATCACAGAACAATCAACCTATGATTGTGGGTTTGAGAGAATCCCTTGTAAAATTGATGAGAATCCATAAGGATCTGTGCCTCGGGTCCCATAGGGGAAAAAATCATGCAATTTCAAAATCTGTTTTATGGTGGGTGGAACTGGTTGGAAAGAAATAATGGAATAACTATTAGTTGACCATTTGAGGAGTTACAGAATTATGAACTATTTTTGGAACACATTGCAAGAGACATAGCAAAGCAGAGCTAAGTAGGATCTCTGTTCAGGACCCAAAATAACAATTTGCCTTATTTAGAAGTAAACTGCTTTCTTTCTGAGTCCTAAATCTAGGAAGATCCCTGGAGAGCAAACAAAGGAAAGGAAAGGAAAGGAAAGGAAAGGGGATTTTTATTTTTACATTAGGCTGCTGCTGAATGGAATACCTTAACAAACTTGAGCATCTATCCCAGGATCTTAAAAAAAACCCTCTCCCACCACATAAAGTCCCCTTCACTGTGTGTCAATCAGGGACAAGAGGATCCACTTCTGCCCAAAGTAAATTGGGGCCAATCATAACAGATAAAATATATGAATCTAAATCAATTTTTTGATATTCAGCCCCATCCCAAATCAACAGACCCCCATCATGCTTCCAATGATATCAATGAGAGCCAAATAGGACCTAGAGCAGAGCTTTCCAAACTGTGTGTTGTGACACATTAGTGTGTCGGCTGCAGTGTGTTGTGCAAATGCTCCCTGCGCTCCTCCCGGGGCTGGAAAGGGGTTAGTTTAACCTCCGGTTTGCTAGTAAAACCGAATTACTGTGTCGTGAGATGATGCATGTCCAAAAAGTGTGTCACCAACATGAAAGCTTTGGAAAGCTCTGACCTAGAGGTTTCTCCAAACATTGCAAGGGCAGAGGCAGCAAGAATCATCGCCTTGACATGGCTGTAAGCACATGCAGGGTCAGGGATGAGGATTTCTCTTCGTTGGGTGATGGAGGTGAGGACCCCGAACCTCATGAGGAAAGGCATGCAGGACTAGCCCCCAGACTCCTCCTATCAGTCGAGACCTTCAGGACTGATGCTTCCTTGGCCTGAGGATGTAGCAGTGGTACCCTCTGACTCAGAAGACTCCACTGTAGAAGACCCAAGAGGACCTGAGACTCCATTGCTCCATCACTGTAGGAGATTCCTGGAGCCTTCATCACTGCAGGACACCATCCTTGGGGCAAACCTGTTTGCCTTTTAACCCAAAATTCCCTAAATTGCTCTTCCCGAAACAGTGCACAAACTGAAATACAGCTATTCTAAATGGTCACTCTTCCAAATTTTGTGGTGGCAGTTCCCCAAGCAAATGAGGTGTACAAATATGTGTCTATTAGCATGATAATAATAATAATAATAATAATAATAATAATAATAATAATAATAATAATAATAATAATAATAATAAATTTACTATTTGTACCCCACCCATCTGGCTGAGTTTCCCCAGCCACTCTGGGCGGCTTCCAACAAAGATTTAAAAAAGTATGTGTCTTACACCAGCGTGTGAGGAGACACTGCAACAACATCAGAGAGTCATACATATAAAATTCACAGAGAAACACATCATTGCTTATTTCAACTTGCTTGTGGAAACAACTTGGAGGCTATGAAAGAAGGAAGGTTAACAACAGGAAGATTTAAAGGAACTATTGCAAAGACTATTCAAGGCAGCAGAGATATGAGATGATCAAAGCCCCTCCGAACTTGAAGCGTGGGAAGTCCCAACAATTTTTTTTTTAATTTAGGCAGAATATTTGGACAATTTGATATGTATTTGTATAATTTGGAACATTTAATGTGATTGGATTGGATTGTTAAAATGGGAAACTTAATAAAAATGATTTAAAAAAAAACCAGTATGTGTCTTAGGGAAGATAGCATGCAGAAATGCTGTTCAATAATAAAAAATCACTTATTCCAGCAGGCATTTTAAGATAGTGTTTGGGCCTCCTACGAAAGGTGCAAGAGCCTTATCTTATTTTCCACCTGAATGTTGGGGGTCATAATGACAGATCTGCAAATTTCAGTCTGAATCATCTTTCAGGCTCCACCTCATCGCTAACGACAATTGTTGAGAAATCACGCAGACCAAATGCTGTCCAGAAATTGGCCACGCAGCTTCCCACTGATATGCAGTCAGGTTCTCAACACTCCCCTTGTGCTCATCACAGAATATCTGAACCTGAGCAAGTTGGAAGCAGTCAAGATTTGCAGGCGTGCACCAGCAAGGCTTTAGCGGGAACAATCAAGCTCATGTCATACTTTTGGCTGACCTTTTATATTGATTCGGGCTTCCGTCGATGTAGCCACACCCTTCACGTTATGAGCTTCGCAGTGGAAAACGGCGGTTTCGTTAAGACCTGCAGCCCAATTAAAACAAGGTGATAAATCATAAAATCAAAGTAAACGAGAATCTCAGCAAGGTGGCCAACGGGAATGTGACAGAGGAAGAAAGAAAAAGCCATTGAAACCACTTCTCCTCCAACTCGGCTTCCTTCTTGAACACAAGACCACAGAAAGAAACCCGACTCCCAGGTGTTGTTTGTGACGATTTGGATAAACATCTCGAGTGTGGCACTTTGCTAACCGCAAGGGAGATTCTCTGTGGGAAAGACTGGCTCATTTTATTTTATTTTCGTAAAATTATTTCCCTTTGCCAAAGAAGTGATTGAACACTTTGATGGAGCTATTTAAAAAGCTGCCCGTGCCGTCTGCTGTAGATATGGCCAAGTGGAGAACAAAGTCATGAAATGGAGAATGTCTGACAAAATGTCAGTGAATAAGAGAGGAAGAAGAAGAGTTTGGATTTGATATCCCGGCTTTCACTCCCTTTAAGGAGTCTCAAAGTGGCTAACATTCTTCTTTCCCTTCCTCCCCCCCAACAAACACTCTGTGAGGTGAGTGGGGCTGAGAGACTTCAGAGAAGTGTGACTGGCCCAAGGTGACCCAGCAGCTGCATGTGGAGGAGCAGAGACCCAAACCCGGTTCCCCAGATTACAAATCTACCGCTCTTAACCACTACACCACACTGCCAGCTCGGTTGCTTTTACAGCAGCAGCCTTCCCCAGCTTGGTAGCCTCCAGCCTTATAGACTACAGGTCAACAAACTTTTTCAGTAGGGGGCCGGTCCACTGTCCCTCAGACCTTGTGGGGGGCTGGACTATATTTTTTTGGGGGGGGGAATGAATGAATTCCTATGCCCTACAAATAGCCCAGAGATGCATTTTAAATAAAAGCCCACATTCTACTCATGTAAAAATACGCTGATTTATGGACCAACTGTGGGCCGGATTTAGAAGGCAATTGGGCCAGATCCAGCCCCCAGGCCTTAGTTTGCCTACCCATGTTATAGACTAGCTGACAGGAGTCCAAAACATCAGGAGAGGACAAAGGCAGAGGTTACACCAGGCAGGGGAGGGGCTCTGGGCTACCATATCTTATTGGGACCACAACTGCCATCTTCCTTGTCAATTGGCCATGCTGGCTAAGTCTGAAGGGAACTGGGGTCCAATAACATCTGGAGGGCCACTGGTTTCGCATTTCAGGATTGCACCCCTAAACTCGGGCTTGCTGACTGGGTTTTCCAAAAGCAGAAGGAAAGAGGATTCCCATTTGCCCAAGTGAGCTGCCTGTAATGCAGTGGGACTTACTTTAGAGTAATAATAATAATAATAATAATAATAATAATAATAATAATAATAATAATAATAATAATAATAATAATTTTATTATTATTATTATTTATTATTTGTACCCTCCCCATCTGGCTGGGTTTCTCCAGCCACTCCGGGAGGCTTCCACAGAGACAAAAAATATACTAAAATGTCACACATTAAAAATTTCCCTGAACAGGGCTGCCTTAAGATGTCTTCTGAATGTCAGGTAGTTGTTTTTCGCTTTGACATCTGATGGGAGGGCGCTATAATAATAATAATTTATTATTTATACCCCGCCCATCTGGCTGACTTTCCCCAGCCACTCTGGGCGGCTTCCAAAAGAGTGTTAAAAATAATACAGCATTAAATATTAAAAAACTTCCCTAAACAGGGCTGCCTTCAGATGTCTTTTAAAGATAAGATAGCTGCTTATTTCCTTCACATCTAATGGGAGGGCGTTCCAAAGGGTGGGTGCCACTACCGAGAAGGCCCTCTGTCTGGTTCCCTGTAACCTCACTTCTTGCAATGAGGGAACCGCCAGAAGGCCCTCGGCGCTGGATCTCAGTGTCCGGGCTGAATGATGGGGGTGGAGACGCTCCTTCAGGTATACAGTAGACTTGCATAGGATTGTATTGTAAGGCTATCCTATACACACTTACCCAGGAGTTGACTATAGTCAGACATTCTTCCAATCTGCACTCGAATATGTGTTTTTTAGACACTTGGTATTGTAGGCAGGGCAATACAAGTTTTTTGTTAATATAATAAGGGCTTGTAGGCAAGGCAATACAAGTTTTTTGTTATTATAACCACTGCTTTTCCATTCATTCATTCTACTTTAAACTCTACCTAGGGTGGCTAGATGGAAAAGAGAACAGGGCTCTTGTACCTTTAATTGTTGTGTGCATAAGATGGATGTTCACCAGGTAGCCAGCTATTAAAGGTACAGAAGCCTTGTCTTTTTCCCCATCTGGCCAGCCTAGTTCCCCTAAGATGGAAGGTTCTGGCTTTGGGCAGAGGTAAGATTCACTTCTTGAGAAGCGACAAAGCCAAAAGCAGAAGAGACAACTGAGATTCCCCCCCCCCTTTTATGTTGCTTGGGTGTAAAAAGAACAACTTGTCCTTCTCAGGCACAATGTGATCTACCCAGCCCTGTCGTTGCCCTCCCTTTTAGTGGGGCATTATTCCATCCAAGCACTTGTTGAAACTGTTGTGAGCTGAACAAGCAGCAAGGCTTGGCAGAATTCGCCTTGTGGCTTCTCCTCATGTGGGAAGTGCTTTGCAGTCTGGCTGGTGGGTGGACAGAGTTATTTGTAGATGGCTGGGGTGACCTGATTTTTAAAAAGACAACTTCCTTCTTTTACTTATTTTCTTTTTAAAACCAAGGAAGAAAAAATTTGCAGAGCTTAAATAGCGGGAGTTTTCCTGATGTTTTAAGGTCTGCAACTTTTTCCCCCTGCCAAAAATCTGTATCTCTCCAGGGATAACTCAGCGGAAGGTTCTCCTCATTCCAGCTGAATCACGGAAAGATTAAAATACCACACTTGGAATCACGTACCCAAAGTTAGATAATTTAACGTTGCCTTAAATTCTGATCCATTTCATTTCTTAATCCACCCATCCCTCCTCCACCTTGGAAGAAGGCAATTTTAAAACTAGCCTGCTAAGAAGCTAGCAGCTTGCACTTACATGTTGGACAAAGTTATCCTTAATGACCAGCATGGAAACACAGACTAGTGTCTTGGCAGGCTAGTAACTTTGGTAAGTCTAATTTACAAGGCTGATAGAAGCACAGGAAGCTAGAGCTGGGCTCCTTGCTGTCATCTAGTCCAGCCTTCAGGTCATTGGAGGAATCGCGCAGCTACAACACCCCTGAAATATGAGTGCTCAGCCCCTGCTTAATACCTCCAGTATGGAGAGCCCTCACCATTGTGCCAAGGCAGTTTCTTTGACTGCCAAACAGCTGTTACTGAGGTGAGGTTTCCAACCTTCTTCCTGCAACTCCTAATAAATTTCTGAAGAACCTCAGATTTCCCAAGCATGCAGTTTGCAAGGCCTTTGGCTGAAAGCCAACCAAGATAAGCAGCAGCTCGCTTCAGAAAACAAGACGTGCGGCCATGGAACGAGGCGAGATTTCATTCAGGTCAGCAGAAAGTAAAGCTCAAAAGAAACACTGCAATCTAAGGCAATCCCTGGTTAACTGGAGTTCGTCTTCTTTCTCTTTTCGAGTTCTCAAACCTTGAAAGTGACTTCACTGAGAAAATTAGCCAAACTATTTAAAAATGGTTTTAAAAAAGGAAATGCCTACCACATTCTGCAATGCTGAAACGATTTTCTCAAAGGCTTTGGTAAGAACCAGATAAGCCACTTGAAGGGACCACACCCATTATAACAATCCCCTAAACCAAGGAAATTGTGTGGCTATCTCAAGGGGGGAAAATGCCACAAGGGGCCCTCCTTTCCCCCCAGCAATAGCTCTCTAGAACAGCCTTCCCCAGCCTTCAGTTCCCAGAAGCTCAGACAAAATGGTCCACAGTCAGAGATGCCGGATGCTGTGGTCCAAAGTATTTGGATGGCATCCGGTTACAGAGAGCTCCTGCATCTTTAATGCACAGCAAGCAACACCTGATGAAATTCCTTCTTCAACATACCAACTAAAGACACAAGAGCCCATCAAAGGGACTTGTCTCGAAAACTATTCGGCTCACCTGGCACGGCCAAGACAGAAGGAGAAATGTCAGCTTTCTTGGTAATTTGGCTGCTGTTCCAATGCCAGTGGATTGCAATGGGCTCAGGGGGCCCCACGGCATGGCAGGTGAGATTGAAGGGTGTGTTCCGGGTCACGTTCAGCCCCTGGGGCTGCTTAATGAAATACGGCAGTCCTGCCACGCAACAGGAGAGAAAGGATGGTTAGGCAGACTTAAGAGACCAAGTGCAAACTCCAAAGAGCAAATTGTAATAACACGGATCAGTAGGGATGATCCCATCATGGCAAACTTCAGATCTGGAACCTGGGTGTGTGTGTGTGTATCCTGGGGTTTTTTTTCAGAGCAAGAGCAATTATGTCATCTGCCGGAGAGCCAAGGGCAACTGGCAGACCCTCCTTGCTCCTCTAGCAAGTGAACCGAAGTGATAATGAGGCTTTAGCATAAAGGAAGGGAGAGAAAGAGACAAATAATAATAATAATTTATTATTTATACCCCGCCCATCTGGCTGGGTTTCCCCAGCTACTCTGGGCGGCTTCCAACAGAACACTAAAATACAATAACCTATTAAACATTAAAAGCTTCCCTAAACAGGGCTGCCTTCAGATGTCTTCTAAAAGTCTGGTAGTTGTTTGTCTCTTTGACATCTGATGGGAGGGCGTTCCACAGGGCGGGTGCCACTACCGAGAAGGCCCTCTGCCTGGTTCCCTGTAACTTGGCTTCTCACAGCGAGGGAACCACCAGAAGGCCCTCGGCGCTGGACCTCAGTGTCTGGGCTGAATGGTGGGGGTGGAGACGCTCCTTCAGGTATACTGGACCGAGGCCGTTTAGGGCTTTAAAGGTCAGCACCAACACTTTGAATTGTGCTTGGAAACGTACTGGGAGCCAGTGTAGGTCTTTCAAGACCGGTGTTATGTGGTCTCGGCGGCCGCTCCCAGTCACCAGTCTAGCTGCCGTATTCTGGATTAGTTGTAGTTTCCGGGTCACCTTCAAAGGTAGCCCCACATAGAGCGCATTGCAGTAGTCCAAGCGAGAGATAACTAGAGTATGAGGTGGACACTTCTTTCCTTTTCTTTGATGGGCGTCCCCCTCCCCCTACCATTTTGAATGGTAACACTTCTTTTGCAAGAAAGCTTTTAATTAGAAACGTGAACTAATGACGTATCTTTTGCTAAAGCGTTTGACAAGTCGACTCCGTGGAATCAGAAATAAGCACCACTGAGATCAATGGAGCACCCCAAATTTGTGTACTTCCCTATGCAAGCCACTGTGATTTGCTCCCAACTTCAAAATTTACCACTGCATGGAAAGAGTCCCAGATTCCTTATCCCTGGTCTAAAGAGAGGGTTTCCTTGAGGAAGCCCCACTACAGTTCACAAGCATGAGAGAACTGTCCAGAAAACACGGTTCTGCCTCTGACGGCACAACTCTGTGCACTTCTACTCAAGAAGGAAACACACTCCCAGGTATGGATTGCAGCATGATCCTGACTTCCTGGGCATAGGGAAAGTGAGAAGCCAGGAGGCAATACTGACCAGGCGATCCTGCAGTTGAAACAAGGATACCTGCCCTCTGTTCTGGAAGCAGATGGATAAACTATTGTATATGCATTTGCCTTTTTGAACGTAACATGGGTTGCAAACAGAAGACCATTCATACAAGGGGGATTTTCTCTCCCCTTCTCCCTCTTGCAGATCCCTTTACTCCTCAAAAAGCTTCTCCACAGGATCGGGGCGATCTACCAACCTTTGCAGGCTACACCATGTGGGTTTGCCGGAAGATAATGGGGAGAAATTGCCTGAAAATGGCATCTTCCTCCCGGTTTTTATGCAATTTCCCAGATTGGTTCTGCGTTTAGTTCAATTTTTTTCTTCCAGTTCTCTTGGAATAGTCACTCTCATATTTGTTATACAAAATCTCCCAAGCTAGCTATTCATCCACAGTTTTACATTATCAAGTGCTTTCTTTCAAAACTAAGCATACCTTCCAACAGAACCAAAATAGGATCTGACACAATTTCTTCGCCGTTGACTGTCAGTTTGCAGGTGTAGGACCCATTATCAGAGCGTAGGACGTTGGGTATACTGCATGGGAGAAGTGGGGGAAAGATTTAAATTTTTGGTTTTTTATTTAGAAAACATTTCTATTCCACCTTACATACACAGTAAGAAAACCTTGTATCCTCCCCCATCCCCCCAAAAGAACAATAAAACTGCAATTCAAAACAGAATGGCCAGTAAGTTAATAAAAAACAAATGGATGGTATTATTATTATTCAATACTACCGAGTGCCAAGAAGACATAAAAGTTAATTGCACACGATTGTTAAATTATGGGATAATTAAAATATACTATAATTAAAATACACAATAAAATGATTCAATTGAAACATTAAAATATAACTGCCCATGATTAAAATGTGCAATAAAATAGCACAGCAATAAAAACAGCAGGCTCTTGGCTGTGAGTCCTGGAAGACCTGCTCTCTTTCTTTGCAAGGCTTTTCCCACCTGGCCTGGAAGGGTAAGGCCCTGACTGACTCCAGCTACAAAATATGATGCTGCTGAACAGAATCTTGGATGGGGCTGTTGTTTAGGGTGGGAGGTTGTTGCTGTGAAATTTTTGTAGTATCTCTATTTTGTATCTGATGATTTATGTGGAAGTTTGATCTGGTTGGTTTGGTTCAATTTGATATTTTGTTTATTCTTCATGACTACTATTGTTATGTCTGCAGTTATGTAATTTTTTAATGTGTTATAAACTGCCTTGAACACAGTTTTAGCTTTAGAAAGGTGGTATACAAATAAAATGATTGATTGATTGATGGTAAAGACATCAGCGTAAACAGGTGCATCTTCGGAGGCCGGCGGAATGCCAATTAAGATGCAGCATCCCATGGAATGCAGTTCCTGCTTAAATACAACACTGGTGAAAAAGCCTGCCTTTGCATCAAAACAAACTAATCAGCCATGTTAAGGTTACGTGGGTTCAATCTGTTGGTTTTAGTGTCCTTACTGGGCCATGGAGTGGCCAGTAAAGGCGCAAGAAAAAGAGAGAGTTTTCAGCAAATGCCAAAATTGCATCAATGCAGGCATTTGTTACAATTCAGGTAGACAAGGGGTCAGCAAACTTTTTCGGCAGGGGGCCGGTCCACTGCCCCTCAGACCTTGTGGGGGGCCGGACTATATTTTGAAAAAAAATACAGTGGTACCTCGGGTTAAGTACTTAATTCGTTCTGGAGGTCTGTTCTTAACCTGAAACTGTTCTTAACCTGAAGCACCACTTTAGCTAATGGGGCCTCCCGCTGCCAGAGCACAATTTCTGTTCTCATCCTGAAGCAAAGTTCTTAACCCGAGGTACTATTTCTGGGTTAGCAGAGTCTGTAACCTGAAGCATATGTAACCTGAAGCATATGTAACCCAAGGTACCACTGTAATGAACAAATTCCTATGCCCCACAAATAACCCAGAAATGCATTTTAAATAAAAGCACACATTCTACTCATGTCCCAAGTCTCCTGAGGCTTTAGGATTCTAACTCGTGCTTTTCCATATTTTCAAGATATTAAGCAGCTGCTGACCGGAATTTTGAACTGCACAGAGGCTACTTACTTGAAAGTAGATATCATGGTGGTCACTTCATTGTCATCAAACTGAAAATACTGGCTGGCTATCCTGTCAGCGCCAACGAGCTCCTTCCCATTCTTCCACAAGGAAATGAGCGCCGAATCGTGGTTGATTAGCCATTTAGGAACACTGATAGAGCAATTAAACTTTATTTCCATGTGCTCAGCAACCACGATACTTCCTACTGTAGGGTTGAACTTAAACGACCCAAGAGGGTGAGCAGCGTTGCTTTCAGTAGACATGAGCTTATTCGTTTTCACAGTATTGGAGTCTACGGGACGTGTCGGTGCATAGATTGTGGGAGTGCTGTTTATCCTGACCTCCAAGGAGCGGGGAAATCGGTGTGCGCCATTTGAGTCCTTTAAAGGTGAGTGTGATTTTACGGGTGCCGACGAGTTGAATCCCTTCGCTTCTTGTTTCGCTTCAACAGGACCTGCAAATTACGACACATGGTTTTGTCAAGTTTTTTGTTCCAACATTCCCCCTTACCTACAGCATCTTGCCTTTGTCTACACTGGGCGATGGAATACAGATTTTCAGATGGTTTGAGGGTTTGACAGGGGAGGCGACTTTGCAAAGAATCATAGACTTGGAAGGGACCTCAGTGATGGCTGGGCAAATGGGGCAATACCCTCTCTCAAACACAGACTGCCTTCACGTATCCCACTCAAGTAATAAGTTATACATTTTAGATAATATTTTGACCCTGGATCCTAATAGCACCTTTTCAATCTGCAAATTCTTTTCCGCAAATCTGTATTTTTTAATCAAGCTTAAATATTGCACTCAATTGTTGATAACATAACCAATCTGTCACATGATCTTTTATCTCTCCATACTCTTTCAATTTGTAATCCTCCCCAGTGACATTTAGCAGGTCTCTATATGTACTCCATGGACACGGGTGGCGCTGTGGGTTAAACCACAGAGCCTAGGACTTGCCAATCAGAAGGTCGCGGTTTGAATCCCCGCAATGGGGTGAGCTCCCGTTGCTCGGTCCTTGCTCCTGCCAAGCTAGCAGTTCAAAAGCACGTCAAAGTGCAAGTAGATAAATAGGTACTGCTCCAGCGGGGAGGTAAACGGTGTTTCCGTGTGCTGCTCTGGTTCTCCAGAAGTGGCTTAGTCATGCTGGCCACATGACCCGGAAGCTGTACGCCGGCTCCCTCGGCCAATAAAGTGAGATGAGCACCACAACCCCAGAGTCGGTCACAACTGGACCTAACGGTCAGGGGCCCCTTTACCTTTATATGTACTCCAGTCTGTCTGTATGTTATTTTTTTTCCCCTTGCCAGGGCTTCTGTTGATGGCAGCCACATCAGTGTTTTCCTTTCTAATAGGTTTTTTATATTTCCCCCATACCCTAAAGAGATTTTTCCTGATTACGTGGTTTGAAAAGCTCTTATATATCCTAGCCTTCCTGTACCACAGGCACACATGCCATCCAAATTTTAGATCATGCCCTTCCAGGTCTAACAGGTGGCTGTTCTTTAGTAAGATCCATTCTTTCAACCAGCATGAACATGATGCGTCAAAGTATCATTGTAAGTCAGGGAGGGGAAAACCTCCTCTCTCTTTGGTGTCAAACATAATTTTATGTTTCATCCTGGGTTTTCTTCCCTGCCAAATAAACTTAAGATAGATCTTTCTGCCATTTCTTAAAATTTTGAATATCATTAACTATAGGTACCATCTGAAATAGGAATAGCATCTTTGGGAGTATATTCACTTTTATTGGGCGTTTCGTTTTGGTGACAGTAGCCCTGGTTTAAGGAGCCATTTGGTGCTGAGTTCAACCAAAATATATCATCCTGTAACTGAAGTCCATTCTGTCCCTCTGGGGGAAAGGAGTACCAGCCTTTGCCCTCTTTTATGTGGCAGCCCTCTGGTGATTTGAAGAGTGCTGCTATCATGCTCCTTCTCAGCTGTCCTGCTTCTCTGGGTTACACAGATCCAACAACATCATCTTTTCCTCATAGGATTTCACTCCACCGACCCAGAGGGCTAGCTGTGCTAGGCCCATCTGCCCTGTACATTTTAAACAGTATCATACCAACAGCCATGACTTCCCCCCAAAATCATGGGAACTATAGTTTGTTAAAGGTGCCAAGAGGGTGCTGGAATCCTCACAGAGCTACAGTTTGTAGAGTTCCCTCAGAAGAGGGATTGATAGTTAAAACTATTCTCCAATTTGTAGCTCTGGGAATTGTGGCCATCCATTCTACAGAAAGAAAACAGGAGGGATTTGCGCTGTGTGCCTGAGCAGCAAATGAGTAAGTGCTGTTCAGCAAAAACTGAAATGCAGCACGCCTGAATATGCTTAATAATTAACTAAACTTTTTGCTTGAACTTTGCCTGTGAAGAATTGTGAACATTCGTCCCAGTTGCTCATGGCTACTCAAGGATTTGCAGCCCCCACTGTTGAAGGGCAAAAGACACCCACAAAAAACAAAAAACCAGTCATGCAAGTACAAGCCAAGCAAGTCTCTTTCCCCATCTGCACTATGCCTTTAAAGCAGTATAGTACCACTTTAAACCGCCGTGGCTTCCCCCAAAGATTCCTGGGAGCTGTAGTTTGCCAAGGGTTTCTGAGAGGACCCTATTCTCTCCATGGAACGACAATTCTCAGTGTGGTTTAGAAACCAATCTCTTTTCCTTTGTGAAAATCACACCTATAAAACCAGTAAAACTTTAAAAAACGAATACAGTCATACCTCGTGTTGCGTGTGCTTCAGGTTGCGCGATGTCAGGTTGCGTCCTGCAGCGACCTGGAAGTACTGGAAAGGGTTACTTCCGGGTTTCGCCGCTCACAGACGCGCAAAATGACATCATGCACAGGTGTGGTGAATCGCGACCCGTGCATGCGCAGACGCGGGTTGCATTCTGCTCATGTTGCGAACGGGATCCATTCCGGAGTCCCGTTCGCAACCAGAGGTACCACTGTATAGGTAATGGAAAGATATGTGTTGGTAGGTTTTTCAGGAAGCTTTCAAAACAACGTAGTGATGACTTCTGCCTAATGCCAAAAGGCAGGGAGTTCCAAAGTTTAAGCTCTGCCCACCAAAGGACTGACTTTTCACCAATGCGGAACAAACATTACGGGGCACTTGTAAAAATCCAAGTTTTACTTCCGTTTCACTTCTGTTATAGGCAAGATTGCATCTATGCCATGACTCAGGGGTGTAGCGTGGGGGGAGCCAGGGGCTGGAGCCCCAAGAACATGATTTTGAGAGGGCACGAACCAGGCACCCCCATGCAGGGATCTCTAACTTGCCTGCTGCTGGGGGTCTCTGGGCCCCAGAGCCCGGCCTGGCCTTCCCGCCACGGCCCCAGCCCCCTTGCTGAATGACTGCCCAGCTAGTCCTGGGGGGATGTGCCCGCCAAGGGCTATGTCAACCGGTCAGGTTTCCCCCTGCATGGCCAGGCAGGAAGTGTAGCCCTGTGAACCCTCCTTGCCCCACACCTGCCCAGCGGGGGTAAGGGTTGGGCTGGGCGTGTTGGGTTTTGTTTACCCTCCGTGCCCAGTCCCTGGTCCCACCTGGTACAGTGGTACCTCAGGTTAAGAACTTAATTCATTCTGGAGGTCCGTTCTTAACCTGAAACTGTTCTTAACCTGAAGTGCCACTTTAGCTAATGGGGCCTCCCGCTGCCACCACACCGCTAGCGCGCAATTTCTGTTCTTATCCTGAGGTAAAGTTCTTCACCCGAGGTACTATTTCTGGGTTAGCGGAGTCTGTAACCTGAAGCATATGTAACCTGAAGCGTATGTAACCAGAGGTACCACTGTACAGTGGTACCTCAGGTTAAGAACTTAATTCATTCCGGAGGTCCGTTCTTAACCTGAAACTGTTCTTAACCTGAGGTACCACTTTAGCTAATGGGGCTCCTGATGCCGCTGTGCCGCCGTTGTGCAATTTCTGTTCTCATCCTGAAGCAAAGTTCTTAACCCAAGGTAATATTTCTGGGTTAGTGGAGTCTGTAACCTGAAGTGTCTGTAACCCGAGGTACCACTGTACATGTGTGCACGCCAGGTGCACGCCAGGTGCCAGAAAAGGACACAACGCTGGTGCTATGACTTCACCAGAGTAAGGGAAAAAACCACACTGAATGTTATGTTAGGAGTCGAATACAGTTTTCCTGGACAAAGAATATGTACTGGGAACAGTAGTTCACACCTCACAGAGCTACACTTCCTAGCACTCTTAGCAAATGACAGTTCCAGGGATGCTGTGGGGGAGGTCATGGGCACTGAATGTGCTTTAATATACAGTGTGGATTTGCTCTATGTGGCATGCATTTCCTATCATATGCAGACGTGCTGCGGAGCATTATATACAGTGGTACCTCTGATTACAGATGCTTCAGGTTACAGACTCCGCTAACCTTCAGGTTAAGAACAGTTTCAGGTTAAGAACAGACCTCCAGAACGAATTAAGTTCTTAACCCGAGGTACCACTGTAATTTCAGTTCTTTGCATGTGCAACTTGTAACATACAGTACATGCCTTGTTAAGGAGTGAGTTTATTTGGTGCACACATCCCGCTGCAGTGTGTATGTATATCTAGGGCCTCCAAGAAACTCAGATGAGAATCTTTTCCCCCTTTTTTTTTTAACAAAGCTCACAAAAATCTTGTGAGGGTAGGTGATGGTGAGAGGCAGACCACCCAATGAGTTTCACAGCTGAGCTATACTGTAACCACTGACCGTATCACTTGGATTAGAAGCACATTGCGCAATGCAGCCCTTAAAGGCAGGTTGAGAAAGTATGCATGCAATCCACTGCAAGGATAGTAATCTACGGCTATTTCTGTCCACAGCAACTCCTTGGTTTTGCGACAATTTTGTTTTGTTTTATTGTCCCATTTTCTGTGGATTGTTCATGCGTACGCGCTTAGAAACGTAAACAATTAAGCAGGAACATAAATGACTGAGATGAACAAATAAATAAAAGTAAGTTCCCTTCTGCCTGCTTGGCTCCACCCTTCCTGTGAAGGCTGCCAGGGGGGAGAAGATGTGATCCATGGCTGGAGCAAACATCAGGAGGGGATTCTGGGCAAAGTCAATTGGATGGAATAGAAGTGCCAGGCAGGAAGAGAGATGTCCAACAGCTTTCTTCTTCCCACTGTGCTCCGAAAAGCAGCCGCACACCCCCACCGGGTCAGTTATCTATAGCAGCTACACACTGTGTTTATCTCTCTATACATTTGCACACTAAATTTAGGAATTCATTGTATTCCTAATGACTGTTCAAAAGGAACCAATGGCCATGCACTGCTCCCGCATATGCAATGGAAACTGTGGCCAGAGCAAGGAGAGAGAGTGTGTTTTGTGGGCTTAATTTATGGAAAGTTGGGGTTGGTACTCAGACCTACCGAAAGGAATGGACCTGCCTTAATCGGGTTTGTTCATTCCAACGAGTAAAACCTTCGCTGAATACCACCCTTTTTAAAACCTTGCCTGGAAGTTAAGGTCTCTCTACTCGAGAAAACACTATTCCAAGGGATGTATAAGAAGAGATGGAGTCAACCAATCTCTGATCCCCCTCAGAGATCTCTCTCTCTCTCTCTCTCTCTCTCTCTCTCTCTCTCTCTCTCTCTCTCTCTCTCTCCCTCTCTCTCTCTCTCTCTCTCTCTCTCTCTCTCTTCATTCACAGGCAGGTGCCAAGCCCGAGCTGTGCTCGGATTAAAAGCGAGGACAAAAGCACGGTAATCCTCTCTCCCCCCCAACCCACTTTTGCAAACTCCCTTTTCGCGCAAAGCGCAGGAGGGTGGAGGGATGACGTTCCCCCCACCCCGAGTCCCAGCGCCTTTCTGGAGCCCACCAAATGCGAGGAAATGAGACACCCTCCCAAACGAAGAGTTGGAAGACGGGGTAACCCTGCCCGCCCCCCAACAACACCTTTCCGACATCCAGCCAACTCCTGTTCCAGCACTTCGGACGCGTAACCAAACACGGGAGGAGAAAGAGGCGCCTTACCTTTTGCGCAAAAGGCTGACGCCACCACCAGCAGCCCCCAAAAGCCTCCCATGGCGATTTGGAAGCGGGCTTGGCAAGCGTCCGATCTGGGCACCGCCGGGTCCCCCGCTGGCCCCGCTCCAGCCCCACCAGGCCACCTCCAAAGCCGGGTTTCCCTCCGGAGCTGCCGGGCGAAGAGTCCCCGGGGCGCACAGAAGACGCCGCCGCAGAAAATCGCCCTCTCCGAGCCGGAGATCGCTGACCCAAAACAAAAGTTCTGGGCGAAACTTGAGCGGAGGCGGGGACGGAGAGAGGTCCCTCCTCCTCCGACTCCGGGGCGGGCGCGGGGAGGCGGATTTCGGGGGTCTGGGAGGGTTGGCCTCCTTCTGGTCGGGCAAGAGAAGGGGCTCCGATTCCCGCCAGGGGGCGAATAGTACTTGGATGGAGAAACGCAGCAGGTCGTACAGGAATCTTGAAGCGCCTTAAAGGCTCCCCGCGGAAGCTTGCATGCTTGTGGCAGGAGCTTTTACGCGCTCTCTATCTCACACACAAACACGTACGTAGAGAGGATGGCATTGTAAAGCAGCCATCGCCATGTTTTGGACGAAAACTCCCCATCGGATGGGAGTTGTCCAAAAACATCTGGAGGGCGCCAGGTTGGCAAACGCGGCATGTAAACAGTAATGCCTTCAATGCAAAGATTTGACGCGACTGTGCAAAGCTGAAACGTATACAGGATGTGAATCGCGGGCGCAAAGCTGTCAACGTTTCCCTTTTCATAAGGGAAATTCCCTTATTCCGAATAGGATTCCTCGCAAGAAAAGGGAAAAGGTGACAGCTATGCGCGGGCGTAGCCGAGATTTATTGGGGGGGGGGGGCGGCAGAACTGAGTTATCTACAATGCGATAGGTCAGTTAGTTAAGTATTTATTATTTATTTGCTTGATTTAGGGGGGCAGCTGCCCCCCTGCACTCCCCTGACTATGCCCACGATGTGAATGGTCACCTTTTAACTTGTATCCATTTGAGCTTCGCACTGTGAAATTTTATCTCCTTTGCCTGACCTTTTGACTCCACTGTTTACGTCGTCGTCGTCCCCCCGCCCCCGTCCACCAGCAGCCTTTGTCTGTGTGTGGATCTGCCCGGTTAGAATCCGCTTTGGCATCTGAGGAAAGCTTATACTCAAACATCCTGCTAGTTTCTAAGGTGCCAGAAGACTCCCTTTTATCCTGAAAAGGGAGATAGCAGGATCTCACCTGGCTGCTCAAATTATTGGGGTGGAGTGATGCTAACCTTAGTTAGTTTTAAGCCAACTACACTGTTACCTCGGGTTACAGACGCTTCAGGTTACAGACTCCGCTAACCCAGAAATAGTGCTTCAGGTTAAGAACTTTGCTTCAGGATGAGAACAGAAATCATGCTCCGGTGGCGCGGCAGCAGCGGGAGGCCCCATTAGCTAAAGTGGTGCTTCAGGTTAAGAACAGTTTCAGGTTAAAAACGGACCTCCAGAACGAATTAAGTTCTTAACCCGAGGTACCACTGTATGTGGCATAAGATTTTGATAAAATTGTGGTGAGTCACGGTTAGGGCTTGTTTAGGCTTCATTACGGCCACCTTTACCCCATTTTGAGCACAGATCTCAACTTACCAGCCAATGATAGCATTTTAAAATTATTATTTAAAGGGCTTCCCTTTATCTCGAATGTTCTAAACTTCAGGGCAGATCTGCACCATGTATTTAAAGCACATTTAAATCTGTGTCAAATGTGCTTTAGTTGGTGTGGTATACGTACTTTTTATTGCCCATCTCTGTAAAATGTTCTCTTTTGATTATTGATAATACTGCATTTTAAACTTTCTTTTCAGGCAATTGTTGTATCTCAAAGTGGCTCACATAAACTAAAAAGCAGGCCCTGTCATCGGGTTTACAAGCTAAAAGGACCAGAGCCCCAAGGAAAGGGGAGGGGAGGGAAATGTGTTCTTCAAGGCTAGAAAAACGTGGCAAGCTGCAAGAATTTACGGTCATATTCTCACATCATATGTTTAAAGCCATGTAATAACACTTTAAACAGTCATGGCTTCCCCCAAAGAACTCTGGGAGCTGTAGTTTGCTAAGGGTCCTGAGAATTGTTAGGAGACCCCTAGTCTGCTCAGAGAGTTACAATTCCCAGAATTCCCTGTGAAGATGGATTCTTAAACCATACCTGGGACTAAGTTTATAAATGCACTAGAAGCTGATATCATCTGTGAAAGGCTTTTCTGGCGGGGATGTCGTGGGGGGGGGGCATGGAAAGGAAAAATGGGTCTTCTATACTTTTAACAGTTTCACAATCACATTATAAAACTGGATAGTTTTCTTTTTTTAAATGGCTCCCAGATTATAGATATAAGCAGTCTGTATATAGTCATGTCTATAGTGTGTCCCAGATATAAAGTACCTTTCAAAATTAAATAAATAACGGTGAGGCCAGGCGGGAGGACAAGCAAATTGTTCCCAGATGCCTTTTAACGTCTGGGAAGAAAAAAAGAAAATGCTTATTCAGTATACAGTCCAAGCTGCACTACTGGCAGATATTGAATTTCTGCTTCTCTCTTTTTTTAGCCCTGAAAACGTCTTGACATCTTGAAGCAATCAGCGGCTACAAAAAGGCACGTGCCTCCAGCAGCCAAGGGACAAACAAGACGTGACAGCAGCAACAGTCTTGAGTGCCAGGCCTGGATCACAGCAAACTGTGTCTCTGTGTGAATTTAAAGCACAGAATGGGCAGCAGGGTGGTGTTTATGTGTGCCAAATCTTTTCCCTGGCCAGGCCTCTTCCCTCTAACGTTGCTTCTGCCTGATTTTCTCTCCGTGGGGCTAACTCCCACTATGGGCCCCTTTCGACATCCCCTTTTATTATGGCACATTCAAAATCATTTGTGTTCATGAGGGTATTGAGCCAGTTATACCAGTGATGTGCAATGAATTTTTTTGTAGGGCTGTACAGTGGTACCTTGGGTTAAGAACTTAATTCGTTCTGGAGGTCTGTTCTTAACCTGAAACTGTTCTTAACCTGAAGTACCACTTTAGCTAATGGGGCCTCCCGCTACCGCCGTGCCGCTGGCGCACAATTTCTGTTCTCATCCTGAGGTAAAGTTTTTAACCTGAGGTACTATTTCTGGGTTAGCGGAGTCTGTAACCTGAAGCGTCTGTAACCAGAAGCGTCTGTAACCTGAGGTACCACTGTATGTAGATTTGGTGACTCCATAGTTGAACCACCTGCAAGGCAGGAATCTCCTTTCAAGCATCCCTGGCAGAGGCCTAAAAACCTTCAATGAAGGAGAGTTCACAACCTCCCAAGGAAGCCCATTCCATTCCTCAGCTGGTCAATTTGCCAATTCCTAGCAGCTTGCAAAAAGAAGAAGAAAAGTTTGGCTTGGCTTTGTTTTTTGAAGAAGACAAGCCCAGAGGTGGAAGGGTGGGTCCCTCCTCCCAATTAAAAAGTTATTTTTACACCCCTTTCTTTCTTCATCATCTCCCTTACTATGATTGTGCTGTTGCTGGTTGTGGCCTGTTTCTGCTGATCCTTCAGGTTCTGGCAGATTGGGACTGGCGGTTTATTATAACACCATGCTTTCAAACACACACACACACACACACACACAGAGAGAGAGAGAGAGAGAGAGAGAGAGAGAGAGAGAGAGAGGCTGAAGGAGAGGAGGAAGGAAATGAGATTATTAAGGTTGCAGGGGTCTTATATTCCACCAACTGCTATTTCTTAAAAAATGAAGAAGGGGCTGCAGTTCTGCTTCAAGCCGTTGCTTCCTGCTCAGGTGTGTGCATTGCTTTGCAGGGTTGTGCAATTTTGCAGCCTTTATGGAGGTAATGAGAGAGAGACATGCATGCACACACACATAGATGGAGCCTGGAGGCACTGGCTAAGCAGGTACATGGGAACATTAAGGGGACTAGGCTAGAGCCACTCGTTCATGGACCGCACGGCACTGAGTTATACACCATCCAGCTTTCAATGATATTTGTGCCTGCAAAAGTTTGGGGGCATACTGAGTTGTACGTACTTTATACCTGCTGAAATGAATGAACCTTGGGTGTCAACGGGTCTACTCTGAGTAGGACTAGACTGAATACCATCCACTGCTTTGTTTTCAACAAGTGCTTGTCCTGTAACTTCCTGTTGAAATCCTGTTTTTGTACAACATTTTTTTTTTTTTTAGGGGGAAGGACCCACTTTCATTAAGTTGCAGCACAGGAGTGCCTCTTCAGAAGGCAATAATATACCCTCCAACATTTCTCAGATGAAATTAGGGACGTTCTGTTCCATAATAATAATAATTTTATTATTTATATATTATTTATATACCACTCATCTGACTGGGTTGCCTCAGCCACTCTGGGCAGTTTCCAACATATATAAAAACATTAAATATAATAATACATTAAAAAACTATCCTAAACAGGGCTGCCTTCAGATGTCTTCTAATGTTTGTATGGTTATTTATCCACGTGGTTCGGGAGTCGCATAACTCCGGACCCGCCAACATTTCTCCTATGAAAATAAGGGACGTCTTCAGGAAAAGCTGGACATTCCGGAATCAGATCAGAAACCGGGATGGCTTCTCTAAATCCGAGACTGTCCTTGAAAAATAGGGACACTTGGAGGGTCTGCAATGATGCAAAAACACCAGGGAAGCATCTCTGATGGACTAATAAAGTATGGATGGTCCAGTATAAAGTGACTACTAATGGGCTATTATTCTGTTGATGACATGTTGCAGAATGTACCCCCACAAAAATGGAGCAGTTTGGAGGGACCCCATAGAAAATATATATACAGTGGTACCTTTGGTTGCAAACTTAATTCGTTCCAGAGGTCCGTTCTTAACCTGAAACAGTTCTTAACCTGAGGTACCACTTTAGCTAATGGGGCCTCCTGCTGATGCTGCACTATTTCTGTTCTCATCCTGAGGTAACCCAAGGTACTACTTCTGGGTTAGCGGAGTCTGTAACCCGAGGTGTTTGTAACCCGAGGTACCACTGTGTATATACGTCTATCTGGGGAGAAGGAGTTTCAGCTGCAAAGTGTAATAAAAATTTAAGGTCTTATATACATAATAAATGTTCATAAATGTACCAATGTCTGGAGCAGCACAGGAAGACCTTCCTGAAACCATTTTGACTTCCTGAAAATATTTTGACTCCCAAACTGACCAAATGAGGGAAGCAGCAGCACCCCTGCCTCCACTGGACTTTATTTTCTCTCCTCCACCCTCCAATTTATAGGAAAATTGGTGGTGACCTGATTCTGACACAGGGTCACAGTGCCATAACATCAAGATCCACCCTTGGAAAATAACAAAGCAAAATGTGAAACAGCTGTTATAAGACAGCAGGGGGAATCGTTTCCCCCTTCAACCTAGAATTCTTAGTTTTGCTGTGTTCCTGTGGGGCACAACTCCTTCTGTCTTTACTAATTTTAAATTTCTACAGATGTATGGTTAGGGAGGAAGGCCTGCAGCCAAGATGCTGGTTCTTCTTTTCTTTTGCTTTTGGTTTGTTTACAGCCTGTATAGCCCACTCTTCATCAAATGTTTTCAATCCCAGAGTGCGGAACCAAGTAATAAAATTAAACAGAGAGAAACAATATACAGAAATCGCCAAAAATAAAATAAAAAAATCGTATGAGCAGGACAACTAAACAACTAAACAATCCCATCATAAGGCAAACAAGCAAAATTGCAACAATGTAAAATAATATTTCCAATTTAACAAAGTTAAATTGCCTCAAGGTCAGCAGGGCTGCTGGGTAGTGATGTTCGGATGGCCCTATTTCAGCAAATATCTTTTTGCAAATATTGTTGTAGTCTTGCCTTTTGCTTGAATCCAGTGGCTTACAAACCATCCTCAATAGCAAAATCCTGCTTATACAGTACTAGAATCTTCAGGGAACCCTTCTCATGTCAACTTCTCTGCCAAGGAAGAAATTGTACAGATTTACTAATTTGTATGGCCAGATTGGGAGTCCTCTAAAAAGACTTGCATTTCAATTCTCAGGTTAACAAAGAGTTCTGTTGGAAGCTTCTTTTTTTAAGAGTTAGTTCTGCGCAGCTCCTGCAATGTGAGACCGCACTATTGTAATCACTTCTGAAATTTTTAAAAAATGTTTGCTTGACACCTACTGCCACCAACTGGAGATACAGTTGGCTTGTCATTACTTCATCACTTATTTTCAACTTGTGGCTGTTCAAAGAGCGGATATGCTCCTTAAAGTCTGCATCTGTTGGCACCAGAGTTTAATTAAAAGCAATGCATCAAAGTGAAATGAGTTGCCTTTCTGAGAAGAGATTAACAGTCTGGTGATTAGATAACAACTGGAATAGCCAGGCTCCAGGGATGAAAATTCCATTGCTGAAGAGCAGTCACTAAGTGTGATTTTCTGCTAAGGATTTTTTTTTTGGGGGGGGGGGTTCAGTTTACATTTAAAGGTGAATCTACTTGAATCACACTATCTGAATCAATCTGAGAATCAAAATACAGCCACGCTTCAAAATTTGCGGTTCTCTGCATCTTGCAGTGCAGTTATCCAATCAAGTTATGTACTGGGGTAAAGAGTTCCCTAAATGCATGTATTAGTGAAAATGCCATACAAAAAACCCCTTTTATTAGGGGAAATTGCTTTGCAAAAAATGTGTATATTAGGCACATTTGCATAGAAACATGTGTACATTAGCCGAAATTCACACCCAAATGCCGGTGGATTTTAACAAGGACTTTAAAAAACAAAATAATTCTGTAATATATAGTACTATATAATATTTTCTGCTATATTATTAAGATATTGGATGTTGCAATGGATTGTGTTAGGTTACATTTTAATGATATGCTGATTTATATATTCCACTTCTTTTTTGTACTATTTGGATAACTGGTGACGTTATTTGGCTAAGCAACAAAGCTTTGGATGTAGAAAGAAAGGAGTGACATTTTATTCTTTGATTTCAGTTACATGTGATGCAAACTTCCCATTGGTTATCTCAGTATTCCAAAAAGTGGAATACTCAGTTCTCATTTAATTAATGTGAATGTGGTATTTATATTTGTGTAAGTTGGGAGCATTGGAAAGTGGAGCAGGGTACTTTTTAAAAAAAAATCAGCAAAACAATGACTATATTTTGAGCACAGTCACAGAATGTATTGTTCACTGGGACTGAGCACCTGAATAGATTCCGCCCCTATGTTCTCAATGAGAAGCCAGAGTCCCATTCACAAACTACAATGGACATTGCTTGGCATATTAACTTGCTGGGTCCACTCCAGGGACTTGTCACCACGAAGAGGGGTTTTACACAGCTGAGCCTTATTAAACGCTTGCATAATTGTGGCTTTTGTATTCCACTTGGTGAAAGTAACTTGGACTAATAAGTGTCCAGGAAAATAATGAGAACTTGGTTCCAGGGTATGTTGAAATTCGAGACGTGTGCTTGTTAGCCATTTACTGGAACACCAAGACAGCCACTGTTCAAGTTAGCAACATGCGCTATTGAAAGCAAGGAGAGAACTCTACAGTAGTTTGTTTCAAATGGGGAGGGGGGGAGAAAGGACTTCTATCAGGCTGATCCTATGAGCTGACGTGTGAGCAATTAAGCTCATTGGATCAGGCAGTGCTATCTCAGCACATATTTGAGGGCGCATTTGGCACTGTGATGTGACTACACCATCTGCATCGTACCGTATTTTTCGCCCTATAGGACGCACTTTTCCCCCTCCAAAAATGAAGGGGAAATCTGGGTGCATCCTATGGGGCGAATGCAGGCTTTTGCTGAAGCTTGGAGAGCGAGAGGGGTTGGTGTGCACTGGCCCCTCTCACTCTCCAGGCTTCAGGAACACATCCACAGCCTAGGCAGCCCTAGGGAACTCCCGCAGGGCTGCCTAGGCTGCAAATAGCAGTTTGCTTCCCGGAGCGCCGGGCGCGCTGAAAGCAGAGCGCCCAGCGCTTCGGGAACACATCCGCAGCCTAGGCAGCCCTGCGGGAGGTCCCGCAGGGCTGTCTAGGCTGCGGATAGCAGCCTGCCGCCCGGCGCGAGGGGCGCCCTGAAGCAGAGCGCCCCGCATGCCGGACAGACATCGGCCAGCCCCACAAGCTTGGGGGACAGCAAGGAGGTGCAGCGCCGCCATCCCGCTGTTCCTCGACCTGGTTCGGTTTCCCCGACCTGGTTTTGGGGGGGGGGAATAAAGGGGAAAAGAATTTCCTTTATTTCCCCCCAAAAAAACTAGGTGCGTCCTATGGGACGGAGCGTCCTATGGGACGAAAAATACAGTAATTGCCATTAGTTTGGTGTCATTATGCCCAGGCTTGTGAGATGGTAGCTAGTTCTCAAGATCACATAACACAGATCAGTTACTCCAAAGAGTGAGGAAAGGCCTCAATGGCTGTTGTGGTTCCCCTCTGGGCTCAACCACCACCACCTCCAAGCTGAGGCTGCTGCTCCTCTCACCTTTTGGCTTGCTTGGAGAAGCCAACTAAACAGGTAGCAACAGCAAGGAGATGCTCCAGGGATTGGCAGTGGGTCCCCTACTGGGATATGAGGCTCAGTAGGTGCCCAGGAATGCTGAACCCTGTCACCATTCAAGGCCCTCTTATTCTCTAGCTTGGTTGTATTTAGAACCTGAACTCAAAACCCTTTTTCTGCCTGGTCCAATGATGTTTTAGGCACAGATAATGACAACTGAAATCTGTGTACCTAATTCTGCACAGAATTAGGCTGTTACTTGGAAGGAAGGTTCTCCAGTTTCCGTGGAGTAAGTATTATATTTAGGGCTGCAGCCAGCTATTACATCACCTTTCAGATCTCGGGCAAACTTCTGCCACCTTCACACCTCAGTGTGTTTGCATCACTGGGCTTGCAGCTGGTTTACTTTGGGCCAGAACTCCACAGAACATAGCCCCGGGCCTTGCTCTCATTTCCAGGACTCAACAGGGCAGCATGTGACATAATAAAAATACCTTAGAATATGTAGTGAGTAGTTTTCCTTTCTCAAATGAGGAACTATATGGAGAAGATCTTGTGGCCTCACTAGGATAAGAAATAATAGCAAGAACTATTGGCAAGGTTAATTTCCCTTGGCTTTCCATCTTGCAGTATCCATGACATGGAGACCTTTTCTCCTAAAGTAGCTGGGTTTGTTTTTTTATTAAATAAGTGATATGCGTCCTGAAGCCTGAAGTGGAACAGTCTATGCCACCACCTCAGGACTCAACCACCTGCATGTGTGGAGCAGCCCTATACTATGTATGCGGCTACTTTGAAGTAAGATCCACTGAGTTTCAGTGATACTAGCAAGTTAAGTGTGCATATACTGTAATGGTATAGCCATATTAACCACTAGGTGCCAGTGTATTGTCCCAGTTGCCAGCACAGTTTTTATTTTTTAAAAATTGTTTTTACTGATTTTCATGAACAACAAAGGCACATATAACCTGTTTGCAGTTCCTAGAGTCCTATGGGTCAGTTACATTTGGTGTGAGAGACACTGCTGAATCAGCATAGTAGGAGTGAGAAATGGTGGTGGGGCAGGAGTGTGTGTGTGTGTGCCATAGCTGTCAACCTTCCCCCCCTTTTTTGCGGGAAATTCCCTTATTCCAGCACTGTTTCCCACTGCTATCCCGGATTGTTAAATATCCCATAGACCAGTGTTCCCAAACCTTGGGTCTCCAGCTGTTTTTGGACTACAACTCCCATCATCCCTTGCTAACAAGACCAGTGGTCAGGGATGATGGGAATTGCAGTCCGAAAACAGCTGGAGACCCAAGGTTGGGGAACACTGCCATAGACTGTCCCCGGGATAGGTGAGGCTGCTGAGCCCTTATTTTCAAGGCTGCTGATCCCTTGTTTTCAAATCTGAAAGTTTACAGCTATGGTGTGTGCCTGTGTGTGACCCCATCCCTCTTAATGCCATGGAAATTGCAGCTAAGTTCTCTCCGTCCCCTTTAATTGTTTGTGCAATTTCTAGGCTACACTCATCAAGCACAGGCTTATGGGCTGTGTGCAACGAGACCACTGAAATACACACCATGCAATCTGTAAAACTACCTCAATACAAATTCCTGGCTGTTCCTAGTCACTTTGATCCCTATTCTCTCCCCCCACCCCGCTTTGCATTGTATTGCACAGCTCATCTGATGACGCTCATCTGACAGCAGCAAGTAACCAAGTACAGGATTTTTTGCTCTATAAGACTCACTTTTTCCCTCCTAAAAAGTAAGGGGAAATGTGTGTGCGTCTTATGGAGTGAATGCAGGCTCCGCAGCTATCCCAGAAGCCAGAACAGCAAGAGGGATCGCTGCTTTCGCTGTGTAGCAGTCCCTCTTGTTGTTCTGGCTTCTGAGATTCAGAATTTTTTTTCTCTTGTTTTCCTCCTCCCAAAACTAGGTGCGTCTTATGGTCTGGTGCGTCTTATAGAGCGAAAAATACGGTATTTAGTCCCTGGATTCAGGTAGGTAGCCGTGTTGGTCTGACGCAGTCGAAATAAAATAAATAAATAAATAAAAAATTGTCCCACAGCACCTTATAGACCAACTAAGTTTGTTCTGGTATACGGCAAGAGTATTGTTAGCCCAGAAATGGAAACAAGAAGAAATTCCGACGAAAGAAGAATGGCAGACGAAATTAATGGACTGTGCAGAATTGGACAAAATGACAGGAAGGATTCGAAACCTGTGGGACCAGAGATTTACAGAAGATTGGAAGAAGTATATGAATTATTTGAAGAGCAACTGTAATCAACAAATTACGCTAGTAGGACTACAAGACGTTTTGTAAGGAGAAATATACCAAGTGTTACAAAGTAGAAAAAGATAGAGATATTGGTTATGAGTTTGAAATGTAATAGGGAAGATAAGAAATGCATACTGAGAGATTAGATTGGAAAATTTTCAGACAGAATTGATGGAAGTCAAAAAATTGAATAAGATGTAAAAGTATGTTTAATTACTGTTGAAAATGATATGTTAAAAAAACTAATAAAAATTATATATTAAAAAAAAAAGTTTGTTCTGTATAAGCTTTCGTGTGCATGCACACTTCTCTACAAGGTGCTACTGGACAATTTTTTAATTTTTAATATTTTTATTCAGTCACTGGTCCTCGTGCCCTCTCCAGGGACTGTTGCCCTGCCCTGCCCTCTATTTGCTGCCCTAGCAACTGGGGGTACCCCGAACGCCACCAACCCGCCCCCCCCATTCCCGCGCTTCTCCCCCTGGCCAGTTTGCGGCGTGCCCCGCGCTAGTCCCGCCCTCGGCCTGCCGCGCGGGCGGTGATGGGAGTCCCAAGATGGCGGCGCCCATCTGAGAGAACTTCGGAGGGAGACCGCGCCGCCCGCCCGCCCGCCCGCCGCTACCCAGGCAAGAGACACCGGGAGGAGCCGCTGGAGCCCAGGCCCGCAGCCGACCGCGCTTTCCTGTGTCACTCAGGTTCGTCAGCCAGTTGTTGCCCCCCCGCCAGCCCAGCCTCTCCTGCCTCCCAGCCTCCCTCGGACCCGCTACCCATCCCTTCCCGCGGCTCGCTTCCTCCGGCGCGGAATCGGGGCTCCGTATCGCGCGCGCATCTGCATCCCCGCCCCGCGCTCGCGGCGCGTGCTCTGCGCGCGTGAGGAAGCCGCCGGGTTGGCATGGCTCTCCTCCCGGGCAAAGAGGTGTGCGGGGTTGCAGCCTCGCCCAGCTCATCGATCCCGGAGGAGGGCAGGGTGATTTGTCCATGTCATAATAATAATAATAATAATAATAATAATAATAATAATAATAATAATAATAATAATAATAATAATCCATGACCTAATAATAATAATAACCCATGTCCTAATAATAATAATTGTCCGTGTCCTAACAACAACAGTAATTTAAATATTGGATATATTGTGGTTGTTATTGCTATTGCTTTTATTATCATTCAGTTTTTATACCACCCTTCATCTTGAGATTGCAAGCTGTGTGTGTGTTTTACAATAAAAAAATGCATGCCATAACAACAATAAAAAAGCAATCCCTTTGGTGGAGAAAAGCACCCCAGTGACCTGTGTTTTCTTCCTTTTCCGATTGGGGTTTCCAGTTTTCTTCTTGCCGGGGACTCCTCAAGCAGGATGTATGGAAGGGGGGGGGGGCACAAGTGTCAAGCTTTTTGGGTTTGCAAAGGGCAGCAACAGCCCTGTGCGAGGACAGGGATATTCGTAAAAAGCATAAGAAACACCAAAGCCTGCCTTGGGAGTAAGTGTTGCTGAGCTCAGTTGGACTTCCAGTTGTAAACACATAAGAGGATTGCACTGTGAATGTTGTTGAGTTGGGTTCCCCAAATAACCACAATATTATTATTATTTTTATGTTGCCCATTCATCATATGTCCAAAGGACAAGATACACACCAAGTGGTGTGTTATTCCAAGGATCCTCTTCCTTGGAAGTTTTTAAGCAGAGGTTGGATAGCCGCCTGTGATGTAAGCGTCAGTTGAGGTTCCTGCAACTCTATTCTATGAGGAATGTGTAACCTAGAACACATGCTTGGAGTCAGTGCTTAACTTAGGCTGCACTCCTAACCTCAGTTGCTTAGGAGTGAGCTTATTGAAGTCCATAGGATTTATTTCTAAGGATACATGGTTAGGATTGTGCAGTTACTTTTGTCAACCATAAGATACTCCTTTAATACACAGCATCTGTCACAAGTCAGTGCACTTCCATTATAAAAGCTTGCTCCAGTTGATTCAAGCATTTTCAGTGTAGGTTGTTCATTTTCAGTGCAATAAAAGGGCCCATTTGGATGTCTGGGCTGAACGATGAGGGTGGAGACACTTTTTCAGGTATACAGGGCGCTTCTGTCACAATATGAGTACCGGCACCTTTATTTATTTTTTAAACCAAAGAAGCACTGGTGATGATAATGATAAATGAGGGCAGCCAAATGAGTAAGGGAGAGTCGAAGTATTGTGCATGCTAAAAAAGTCACACTTGAAACCACCTCTGTTTCTGTATTGGGTCTTTCTTCAGAAATAATGTTGATATTTGGAACTCATGTCGAACATCTATGAAGAGAGGGTAATGATGATTGCAGCAGGGGATTTGCAGGAGTTTGTCCCTTTTGGCCGTGACCACTGCAAGCACCACCCGAATGCGCTGAACCTGCAACTTCGGCAGCTGCAACCAGCCTCGGAACTTTGGTCGTCGGACGGAGCAGCTGGTTTGGTGGGATCCCTTCAGGAAGTTACGATCCACGAGAAACACAAGGTAGAGCTGCCTTTGGTGTCAGCATTTAAACCAGACAAAGCATATGTGCCAATGAGCTCTGTTGGTTTGAGAATGAGGATACAGTGGTGCCCCGCAAGACGAATGCCTCGCAAGACGAAAAACTCGCTAGGCGAAAGGGTTTTTCGGTTTTTGCGTTGCTTCGCTAGACGAATTTCCCTATGGGCTTGCTTCGCAAGACGAAAACGTCTTGTGAGTTTGTTCGCTTTTTTCTTAAAGCCGCTTGAAGAGGCGCAGTTGCGACGGACTGTGCTTCGCAAGACGAAAAACATTGCAAGACGAAAAGACTCGCGGAACGAATTAATTTCGTCTTGCGAGGCACCACTGTATTAATCTCAGGGTTGTGGGTTCGAGTTCCAGGTTGGGCAAAAGATTCCTACATTGCAGGGGGTTGGACTAGATGGTCCCTTCCAATTCTATGGTCCTGAATCAAAATGATCAGCCGGTGAGGAAGGGAAGAGAAGAAGACGTGATAGGAAAATACAACGGCCTGTTAAAATAGTTTCTAAGTCGTAGGAGTAGGTGGTACACTTTTTGATATTTTATTGATGAGTGAACACTCAATGAACCATAGCTGTCAGCTTTTCCCCTTTTCTTTCAAGGAATCCTATTCGGAATAAGGGAATTTCCCTTTTTAAAAAGGGGAAATGTTGACAGCTATGCAAGGAACGTTAATAACATGAACAGATAGGTCAGGGGTCAGCAGACTTTTTCAGCAGGGGGGCTGGTCCACTGTCCCTCAGACCTTGTCGAGGGCCGGACTATATTTTGGAGAAAAAGAAGAAGAAGAATGAATTCCTATGCCCCACAAATAACCCAGAGGTGCATTTAAAATAAAAGCACACATTCTACTCATGTAAAAACACCAGGCAGGCCCCATAAGTAAGCCAGAGATGCATTTTAAATAAAAGGACACATTCTACTAAGTTACAGGGAACCAGGCAGAGGGCCTTCTCAGTAGTGGCATCCGCCCTGTGGAACGCCCTTCCACCAGATGTCAAGAGAAAAACAACTACCAGACTTTTAGAAGGCATCTGAAGGCAGCCCTGTTTAGGGAAGATTTTAATGTTTAATAGACTATTGTATTTTAATATTTTGTTGGAAGCCGCCCAGAGTGTTCCAGAATTTCCCTTTAAATCACTTTGGTGCTCCTTCTGGCCATGCAAACTGAAATGTGTTCAACTTTTACTGATCAGGGAAAGATCGGCTTAATGTAACTACAACTAGCTAGGACCATTCTCTGTTCCCTACTAGATAGTCTTTGAAAAATAATCACACCAATAAGCATAATACGCAGCATTTGCTAATATTTCTTATTCATTTTCCCCCCTTCAGGAAAGTTGGCAGCTAAGGAAGGGCATTAGTGATGTTGGCGAAGAAGTAGAGTACGACGAAGAGCTTTACGTGGCCGGCAATATGGTCATTTGGAGCAGAGGGAGTAAAAGCCAAGCTTCTGCAGTTTACAAAGCGTTTACGGTGGACAGCCCTGTTTTGCAGGTATGGAAAATGGCATGGTACCAAAGAGCTTCTTTAGCTGCAAGTTGCATATGAAACCAAGGCCAGAATTATCCTTGCACTTGCTTAGGAGAAAGCTTCGTGGGGGATCAGTGGCACAGACGACCAGTCAGATATTCAGGAGTTTGGGTTGTGTGGTCTTTTTATATAAGCAAGCAGCAACATAGGAAGCAGCCTTATGCCATGTCAGGTCCATCTGCCTCAGTATTGTCTGCTCTGACTGGCAGCAGCTCTTCAGGGTTTCAGGCAGGAGTCTCTCCCAGCACTACTTGGATGAGGAGAGAATAACATGATGGGGGCGGGGAGGAGCATTTTTGTTCTATACCCATTAATATAGTTAGGATTATAACATGTTTTCTGAATCCCGTCAGGAATAAGGTGGGGTAGGAGAATGAAAAATGAATGGAGATTGTGACTTAGGTGAAAAGAGTGTATTACACAGGAAATGCTCTGGATTGTGTCATTTTGCCAGTACAGTGGTACCTTGGGTTACATACGCTTCAGGTTACAGACTCCACTAACCCAGAAATAGTGCTTCAGGTTAAGAACTTTGCTTCAGGATGAGACCAGAAATTGTGCTCCGGTGGCGCGGTGGCAGCGGGAGGCCCCATTAGCTAAAGTGGTGCTTCAGGTTAAGAACAGTTTCAGGTTAAGTACGGACCTCTGGAACAAATTAAGTACTTAACCTGAGGTACCACTGCATTGCCTGGTGTATTATTATATTTGCGGAAATAATTCTTCTCTTTCTTTCTTTTAAATGTTTTTGTTGTCCTCACTCAGATGTGTTATGTATTTATTGTAACCCACCTTCGGATAATTAAAAGAGGAAGGTCTGGCTATACATTGAAAGAAGTAAATGAAATAAAATAAGCATAGGCACTTGCAGATGGAGTTTGCAAATAGTAAATGCAAGCGGTTTCTGCCTGAAATGGCTGCCCCCGACCGGCAAAACACAAATGAAGACATGGGCAAACTCTGGCTGTTCAGATATCTGAATCAGCTGTTCGTGTAGTGAGGTTTGGGTATAATTCTTTGTGTTCAGATAACTGAGATTTCAAATGACGAGCTTTCCAATAGCCAGACCTGGTTTACTCTTTCTGCTGAATATTTTTATTTTGTTTCAGGCATTGTGGTGTGATTTCTCTATACCCAAGGATAAGTCTGACAAAACGGAAGGTATGTTTCATTTTTATTAGGCTTCATTTGAAGTCTGGAAATACGTATGCCTCACTTTTCCCTCCTCACGAGTTGCTTAAAATCTGCTTGCAGGCGTAAATGATCCAACTTGAAAGGCACCATCTGTTGCAATATGCTATAGTTTCCCCAAAACTGAGTGTATGAAATGCAGTCTGGTTTTGGGAGAAGGGTAGCTGAATGGAAGATTATTAAATTATGCTTATTTGTTTCCCAATTTCAGATAGCACCGAAGTAGTAGAAAAGTGTATCTGTATATTACAGAGCTCTTGCATAAATATCCACAGCATTGAAGGAAAGGATCACATTGCTTCTTTGCCCTTTCAGGTAAGCATATGTGAAAACCAAATTCAGAAATCGGGAAGAGTTGCTGTGCTCACTAAGCCTGGCCTCCTGAGCTGTCTTATTTCTTTGAATAAAGACTTAATTCAACAGAAGCCGTGTGAGTTTATTGCTGACTTGCCCCTGACACCTGCTCCTGACATCCTTGCAGGGAAGTAAGAAGCATTATCCGAGTTCAAGGACATATTCCAGCCAGGCAAAAAAGAAGGGGGGAAAGCAGGACTGGCGAAGGGCATGGCTTGTGGGGTGGGGGGTGGGGCAGCTTGGGGACAGTCCCAAGGGAGAGAGAGAGACCTGGAGGGCTGCATTTGACCCTTGGTTCCCCACCCATGTTATAAACAAAGCAGAAATTATGTGTGTCCTGGTACCTAAAGCCTTGGGACGTGGGTGGCGCTGTGGGTTAAACCACAGAAGGTCGGCAGTTCGAATCCCCGCGACGGGGTGAGCTCCCATTGCTCAGGCCCTGCTCCTGCCCACCTAGCAGTTTGAAAGCACGTCAAAGTGCAAGCAGATAAATACGTACTGCTCCGGCGGGAAGGTAAACGGCGTTTCCGTGCGCTGCTCTGGTTCGCCAGAAGCGGCATAGTCATGCTGGCCACATGACCTGGAAGCTGTACGCCGGTACCCTCGGCCAGTAAAGCGAGATGAGCGCCGCAACCCCAGAGTCGGTCACAACTGGACCTAATGGTCAGGGGTCCCTTTACCTTACCTAAAGCCTTGACATTATCTGCCAGCCAGCTGAAAATCAGAAGTGTTCAAATAATAATAGTAATAATAGTAATAACATTTTTTTATTAATCCCCGCCCACCTGGGTTTCCCCAGCCACTCTGGGCGGCTCCCAATTGAGTGTTAAAAACAATACAGTATTAAATATTAAAAACTTCCCTAAACAGGGCTGCCTTCAGATGTCTTTTAAAGATAGGATAGCTGCTTATTTCCTTCACACCACGGGGCGGGTGCCACTACCAAGAAGGCCCTCTGTCTGGTTCCCTGTAGCCTCACTTCTCGCAATGAGGGAACTGCCTGAAGGCCCTCGGCGCTGGATCTCAGTGTCTGGGCAGAACGATGGGGGTGGAGACGCTCCTTCAGGTATACAGGACCGAGGCCGTTTGGGGCTTTAAAGGTCAGCACCAACACTTTGAATATCCTGGATATAAACATGTGAATGATGTTTTTAAAAATAAAACTTTTTTTTACATATAGGTAGCCAATGTCTGGCCAACAAAATATGGCTTGCTGTTTGAACGTAGCAGTTCTTCGCACGAAGTGCCTCTTAGCCCAGCCAGGTAATTAGACTTTATTGATTCTTGACTGTATGGTAAGAAGCTGGGCCAGTGTCCTTAGTAAATGTGACGGCCCACACATTCTGTGGCTCCTTAACTTCATTTCTTGGCATGTCTCTTGGCAGGATAATTCTGTGGCTAACAGAGTGGATAAAAATATCATGAGATTTTCCTTTCAATCTGATTTTAATCTGTAAATTTTCCAAGTTATGCTAAATGTCCCTTTGAAAATAAACTGACTTGAAAAACATGCAGGCACCTTTGCAGAAGATTGGTATTAATTTAAAGTACATACAAATATGTCAATCATTTAACAGAAAAGCCCCAGAAGCATACGCAGGTATTTGGACAGCATGAATATCTGCAAGAGCCAGTTTTTTTGTGACTATGCCGTGCATCATCCTGGAATTGTAACCTGTATAAGTTCGAAGAATGCAAAGCACAACATGATATTAGGAGGGCTGCTCTGTTCTGTATATTCTGAGATATAATGTCACACACTTTGTTTATTTACCTGTCTTGCTTTTTGGGGGTTACGTTTCAAAGTTTTAAATTAAAAATAATTTAAAAGCATAAACCAACTTAAAAACGATTTCTGAATGTGATCCTAACTTATTAAAGTCCACACATACAGGCTATATTCAAATCTCATATTCTCTGATCTTTTCAGTTGTAGTTTGGAGGACTGGGAATGAGCGTGTTTCCTTCCTGCCTCCCCTTATGTTCCCAGCTTCAGGGGACACTTCCTGGTTTGCCAAACTACAGCCTGCTGTTATATGCAAACCTTCTGTTATTTACCAGTTCACAATACATTTAGGATGCTGTACTGAGTTAAGTCTGTGATCCTAACCATGTCTACTCAGAAGTAAGCGCCATTGAATTCAGTGGCGCTTACTCCCAGGTCAATCAGGTTAGGAGTGCAGGCTTTAGTTGCTGCTCTCCATTTTGCCTGCAGTGCTTAATATTTTGTCCCACTTTCTTTTCAGAGAACCTTTGCCCACCATGTTCAGCATGCTGCATCCGTTAGATGAAATAACACCAATGGTTTGTAAGTCAGCAGGTAAAATATGTAATTCTTAAAAACAAGGAGGAAAAACAAGTCCAGCTGAGCAGTATCCGGAGATGCTTGACTAACGTTTTGCTGGTCCCTGCTTTTGGTGACATTTAGGAATTTGGAACACTAATTGCTTCATCGATTGAACATTTTTTTGCTCTGCTGTTTAGGAGAACCAAGCTCGCAGAGCAGCAAAAATCTTTCTAAGTCTTACAATCAAAAAGTCAGGGCACAAGAGGTAAAGGGATTGGGAGGGAGGAGGAAAAAGCAAACCAACCTGGGCACTAATTATTAGTTATAAAATTTAGCAGGTCGTGGAAATAGATTAAAGTACAGGGGAAATCCTGGCACTTTCTCTTTCTCTGGAGGCCTCAATTATAGTATTTGGTAGCTGAAGGAAGGACTTCAAGTGATTGATTGATTGATGAGACCAAAATCCAAAAAAACCACCTTTGAGTGTTTATCTTAGTAAAAGACATTTTGCTGAAGACGT
Source organism: Podarcis bocagei (assembly GCF_964188305.1). NCBI lineage: Eukaryota > Metazoa > Chordata > Lepidosauria > Squamata > Lacertidae > Podarcis > Podarcis bocagei. The sequence continues at coordinate 92,652,506 of NC_138127.1, forward strand.
TTCAACTCTCTGTTGCATTAATGGTAGTAGAATTAGAAAATTTAAAGGGGGGTGTACCCCTAACAAGCGCACACAGGAGAAATACTTTCATACTTTCCAAGGGGTCAGGACAAAAGACACTGATTATATTTATAAACTACCCTTTTATACCATTTTTTAAATGTTACAATACAATGTATATGCAACTATCTTACAGTGCTGAGCTTGTGAACATCTCAGGAAAATGTAGTTGTGGTTAAATTCAAGAGGTTAATTCTGCCCTCTAAATTTTAAAATAATCCATATTGGGAATGCCAGGAAGAGGTTTTTGTAATTAGCCTTCTGCTGAGATGTGACCATTCATTTTGTTAATATATTATTGGGACTTGTTTCTCATCCTCTAAAATGCAGGTGATGTACTGTACCTTGATAGTGGGTTTTTTAATGTTGAAATAGACAGATAAGTCTCCACAGCCGAAAATAACCCAAGCAAAGGCATATTATTACAGCCCCACAAGGCCCCACATTAGTTCTGCACCACCACACTCCTGCCTTCTCCATGTTGCCAATGTTTACGATGGTGTGTCATGTTGTTTTTGAGCTGTGTCTCCTGCCCGGCCTTTTCTCTTAGGTGGCTAACCTGACTTTTCTCCCGCTTAGCAGGTTTGTTTGGCTCTGCCAGAGTACAGTACGTTGCTGACTATTCAATGAGAATTGTTTTCCTCAACGCTGAGCCTTCCATCCTAATGACGTACGATGCCACTCAGAGTGTGCATACCATCTGGGCGCTCCGTCGAGTAAAAGCAGAGGTAGGGAGCCAAGCGCAGGATCCATGTGGAAATGTTAAAAACTAGGAGGTTCTGCTGCCTTGATCCAGTTCCTGTGCCTCCTCCCACCCCAATGACTGCTCTGAAGCAAGGAGAAAAACCTGGGAGGGGGGATCTGTGCTGCCACTGCTGTGAGAGATGGGATGTCTCTGTATGCTAGTTGCTCAAAATCATAAGTCGTGGCACTCAGGTCCTGCATGGAGGCTTCCCATAGGCATCTGTTTGCCCACTTTGAGAGCAGGGTGCTGGGTTATAGGGAAGCAAAGATCACCAGATTCTTCAACATCAACTTTGTTGGACTGGTCATGTCGTGCGGATGCCCGATTATCGTCTTCCAAAGCAACTGCTCTGTTCCGAACTTTAAAATGGAAAGTGTAATGCTGGTGGTCAACAAAAGAGGTTTAAAGATTTTCTCAAGGCAAATCTTAAAAAATGTAGTATAAACACGAATGCTGTAACTGGGAAACACTGGCCTGTGAGTGCTCCAATTGGAGAACAGCCTTTACCAAAGGCTTTGAAGACACTCAAACTCAGAATGAAAGGGAGAAGTGCGCTAAGAGGAAGGCAGCTTGGCAAACTCTCACTGTGATCAAATTCTGCCCGGAAACTTATGTCCCCACTGTGGAAGGACATGTGGATCCAGAATTGGCCTCCACAGTCACTTATGGACTCACTGTTAAGGCTGTTTTCATGGAAAACAATCTTGCTCAGCTATGAGTGATACCAAAGAAGAAGAAGAAGAAGAAGAAGGGGTTATATGGACCTTTGGCTGGATCCAGTAGGGTTCTTCTTATGTTTTTTTATGATCCTGGACCTCTCCTCTCCTTGTTTAGTTGGCCCCTTAAACTTTGGATGCATTTCATGTTACTGAGCCTAGATAGCTCAGTGGGTTAGAGCGTGGTGCTGGTAACACCAAGGTTGCAGGTTCGATCCCCGTATGGGTCAGTTGCATCTTCCTGCATTGCAGGGGGTTGGGCTCCTGAGAGTCCCTTCCAACTCTACAATTCTATGTTTCTATGTTTTAAAATTAGGTCTGTACTTCAAGGTATCCTGTTACGTAAAAGCTACGCAGTTTCGAACAACAGCAGCCGATTTTTGTGTGTGTGCTCTTCTCTGCAGGAGCAAAGCGCTGTCTTGAAATTCTCCGAGCAGGTGGGGACCCCTCAGTATGCGGCCGCCAGCAGCTCCTTCACAGTCCACCTTCGGAGCCTCTCTAAGGGTGACTCGCCCGTGGCTTCCCCGTTCCAGAACTATTCCTCTATTCACAGTCAGAGCAGGTCAGCATCGTCCCCCAGCATTCACTCCCGATCACCCTCCATATCCAACATGGCAGCTCTAAGGTAGGCTGGTAAGCTTTGGTTGTCGATTTGCAAAGAACTATACGGGGGAACCATGCATGCTACAAATCCTGGCTTACTGAAATCTTCTGCGGGTGGTTGCAGCTTCAGACTCCAGCCTTAAAGGGTTGTGGAGGCCAAGCTCCCGTGTGTTGGGATCATATCTTTCGTAAGCTGAAATGCATTCGCTGCTCTTCAGCTTCCCTAGCAGATTTTAGCCTCTCAGATCTTGTTGGGTCACCAACCTTTCTCTCCCACTGGGGCAAATTAAGAATCTCAGGTCGTAATCAGCTAACTTATTCATGCGAAGAGTAGCATGAGTGCAATGGAACTTGCCCATGCACGCCCTGCACCCTTCCCGAATCTGGTCTGGAGAGTTTGGGGGAATCGCTCGAGCAGATTTAGGGGGCAGTTGGGTGGAGGAGAGGTTTGGAGAATCCCATTCTGCTAGCAGTAATCCTTGCGCTAATGGGACCCTGCCTTAGTGCTGTGTTGAACACAACCCCCATTTTCACTCTTCCTACATTATGAAACTGTGATAGGGACGTTGCAGTTTCCACATTCCACATTTTGGAAACGCTGCTGTAGAGGTTCCCTGCCCCCTTGGAACGTTAATCGCCTTGTCAATTCCTGGCCAGCTGCAAAGAACATTACCTTAAGAAATATTTCTGTGCTGGCTGTAGGGAGTTGTAATGCAAAACACTGGGAGTTGGTGAAGGCTTAGATTGTATGCTCCTGGGTGTTAGGGGCCTATTGCTTCCTTCTTGCAGTGCTACACGGCCACATTCACACATTCCAATAAAACCTGTTGCCTGTAGTTCTAATTATAGTCCTTAAACAGTATCCTAAGAGCCTGCTTCTCCTCCCCATCACCCCAAGTGCAAGTTTCAAGCAGTTCCGTACAAACTTAAGGACTGCGTCAGTTTTCCATCCAGGCTGCAGTCTCTTACACCATGTCGGAAGCCGCTGTGGCTGCCACACAGCTCTTTGGATCCCCTTGCTCAGTGTGGAAAGTGAGGCCAGTAAATTTTTTTATCTCCATATCATACATGCTGGTGCCTGCTGAAAGATAACCGCTTTCCAGAAGCCCATGAGTTCATAGTTGAAGATCTGAAGTGGAGAATTAAAACGTAGACCTCCTCCTCTCTTGGAAGTGTGAGCACCTTGGCTTTCTGGTGGGAAAAAAGGGGCATTGGACGTGTAACTCATCACTGGGGAAAATGGTTTTCTTTTCACAGCCGATCTCACTCCCCGGCCTTAGGGGTGCATTCGTTCTCAGGAGTGCAGAGATTCAACTTCTCCAACCATGCACAGTCTCCCAGGAGGCACAGTGCCTGCCATTCTCCAAACAGTGTGATGGATTCGTTCTTCGCCCCGGAAACGGAACTCATTGTTCCAGAGCTTTGCATAGACCATCTATGGACAGAGGCCTTCACAACCACAAGGTTTGGACTTCAGTCATACCTCATGTTATGCTTGCTTCAGGTTGAGCGTTTTCAGGTTGCGTCCCGTGGCGACCCGGAAGTACCGGAAAGGGTTACTTCTGGGTTTTGCCACTCGCGCATGCGCAGACGCTCAAAATGACGTCATGCGCAGAAGCAGTGAATCACGACCAGCAGATGCGGGTTGCGTTCTACTCATGTTGCAAATGGGGCTCCAGAACGGATCCTGTTTGCAACCAGAGGTACCACTGTAATCCTATCTCTTCAGCAAGGGGTCTCAACAGCAGGGGGCTGCTTTTTCTTGAGTGGGGTGTTTTATTGTTTATAAAGTTTGGAGAAGAGAATAGCATTACAAGTATGTGTCTGAACTGATATGCCTGTCTCCCGGCAAAAGCAGAATTAAGAAGCCGAGCGCGGTATCCACCTGGAAATGTTTAAAATTAGGAGGTGATGCTGCCTTGATCCAGTTCTGTGCCTCATCCCACCCCCTTGGGGAGAGCTGTTCTGCCACTGCTCCCAGAGGCGGAATGCCTCTCTATATGTTAGTTGCTCGAAAGCACACATGGTTGGGTGGGGGGCGGGGTGCTATTGCTGGGGTCAAGCAAGATTCATAATGGAGGATCTCATGTCATATTTTAAGTTATGTCAACGTTTTATTTATTTTAGAGTATTTGTACCCCGCTCTTCAGCCAAAAATGTCTCTCAAGAGCGGCTTACATTAAATCAGAACAAGACATTCCCTACCCACAGGCTTACATTATGATAAACAAACAAACAAATTAATAAGAATACAGCACACAAGGGAAAAGGAACAAGGAGGGAAGAGGAAACTCAAAACTCAGGCATCATACTTATGCCATGATCTACCGTAATAAACCAAAGAAAAAGTTCAGATTGACACAAATCTGTTTGCGATAGATATCGGCCACATTCACACTGTACGTTCAAAGCAGTGTGATATACCATTTTAAGCAGTCATGGGTTTCCCTAAAGTATTCTAAGAACTCTGGTTCATTAAGAGTTGTTGGGGGAGACCCCTGTGACAGTACTGTGCTTGACCGTATCTCCTATTGTTTTGTTCTCAATGCATTCCATTTCTTTGAGTAGTGCTAGAAGAGTTAGTTTGCACTATTAGGAAAGGTTTAGTAAAGCTCATACCCAGATTGCAGACTGCAAAACTCTGATTGTGCAAAGTGGATTCAGAGATGAAATAAAATGGGGAAGATTTTCCTACGCCTAGGATTGCTCTGTTGGGGAAGCATAAAATAATCTACAGTTTAATTTGTAAACTTTATTTGAGTAAGCCTGACTTTATTCTTCTTTTGATTATTTGAATATTGACAGAGAAAAGAATTCTCAAGCTTCCAAAGTATTTATTACGACTGACCTTTGTGGGCAAAAGTTTTTGTGCTACTTAGTGGAGTCCCAGCTTCAGTTACGGTAAGTGCATTTTGATATGTGACTTTCTCAAATTGTTGTCTAAAATACTGGAAACATAACCAAAAGAGAGCTGAATATTATTGCAAATCCCAGTTTTAGCATTCAGAAAGGGGTCTCATATCATGGTAAATGAGAAATACTACAGACATACGAGAGGCCCCATCAGTGTTGGCATTCCGCTGGCTCTTGTTTAGGCAAGCTTTCCCCTGAACGTGAACTTCTGATATTAATGCTTTAACTGCTTTTAAACTGTTTTAATTATCAGCCTTTTTAACTGGCTTGTATGTATTAATTTAGAATGTTTTAATGCTCTGATGAAATGGTTATTGTGTATTTTAATTACTTTGGAATTTTATAATTGATTTTATAGCATAATCTGCTTAGAAGCATTTCGCCATATAAGCAGTATGGCAAATAATAAGCCACTGTTAATTGTTTACCAATAATACTTGGTTCCGACTGCTTCTCAGTTTTCATTTCCTATTACTCATCATTTCCATTTGTATGTTGGAGGGTGAAGCAATTCGCCCTAATGATGGTTTGTCAATTCAGGCATGCAAAAATCATAGAGCGTACCAACCGTCATTTTTTATTCTCGTTTATTGTCCAGTTACAAACCATGGCTTGCCATTTCGGATATCGTATTAAAAAGTTTCATTGACCAAGCTTGGGTTTGGTGACAAACTGAGTTCTTCTCTAAACATGGCGCTTCAAGTCAAGCAACAGCATTTACAGTGGTACCTCGGGTTAAGTACTTAATTTGTTCCGGAGGTCCGTTCTTAACCTGAAACTGTTCTTAACTTGAAGCACCACTTTAGCTAATGGGGCCTCCCACTGCCACCGTGCCGCTGGAGCACGATTTCTGTTCTCATCCTGAAGCAAAGTTCTTAACCCGAGGTACTATTTCTGGGTTAGCGGAGTCTGTAACCTGAAGCGTACGTAACCTGAAGCTTATGTAACCCGAGGTACCACTGTATTCATATTTATATACAAAAAGTTAAGCATCAATAGCCTTCCCAGCTGGCAGCCATGATATTTTTTGCAAAGTTTTCAGTGCAAAAATAATACTGGAGAGATTTCTTTGTATAAGGTTTTGCTTTTTTCCTCCCCTGGTGTTTAGCTGTGTAAAGTTTCAGCAGAGTAACGACATGTCGCAGTTGATCTTCGGCTCTGTCACCAACATCCCGGCAAAGGATGCAGCACCAGTGGAAGTAAGTGTGAGACTGTGAAATGTAGAGTGTGCAGACAGGCTTAATGCCACTTGATCGCATGTGCTCAAATGCCAGCAGATGAATTTACTCTCTTTCTTTTGGCCTTCACAGAGCATTGACACAATGCTGGTTCTGGAAAGCAATGGAAACTTAGTCCTGTACACCGGAGTGGTTCGGGTAAGTGTTCTTTTTATAATATTTATTTCATAAAATTTATATGCTACTCGGTTGCAAACCAAGCAAAGAAACCTCAAAAACTTTTCCTCTAGCTCAGGGTTTCCCAAACAGCTGTTTCTGGACTACAATTCCCATCATCCACTGGTCCTACAAGCTAGGGGTGATGGGAGTTGTAGTCCAAAAACAGCTGGAGACCCAAGCTGGGGAAGCCCTGGTCTAGTTTGAGGGTTGGCAACCTTTTAAAGTCCAAGAACTTTGTTTCCTTCTGTGGGGGGAAGCAGCTAGAGGCAAAAGGTGGTTATTTATTACTTACAGCTGAATTCTAGCATTGTATTCATTGTTAGGCTTGTCTTTTTAGGGATGCTTTGGACTTTAAAAGTTCTGTCTCTTGGAACTCTACTTAGCTTCTTCATTTCTCACCCGTTACAAGGTAGGGAAGGTTTTTATACCTGGTTTGCCAGCTCCGTCACTGACGATGTCCAGTCAGATGCCTCGACCCAGCACCCCTCTGGACAATGCCAATACTCCTTCCAAGCCCTTGAACAAGCACCTGGGGCCCTTAGATGAGGTAAGGGCCTCTGTGGATGTATAGATCATCGCTGTCACTATTGCCCTGTTTGTGTTTGGACACAGAATGGGGACTTGTGGGGAGGGCTCTTTGGGGAGAAATGAGGCCCACAAAAGCTGGGCACGTACGGGTCAGGTGGAAGGCTAAATGAAAAGTGTGGTTCTTGGCATTCTGCTCAGACACCACAGGTTGCAGACATATGCCCTGGAAGTCCCAATTCTAAATCCTAGTTTTGACCCTTTAGAGTGGGCAACAAAGTTAGCTGAAAGCTCACCTTCTCCCACATATACCTGCCTGAACCTTGAGATGCTTTTCAGAAGCCCAGCTCTGGGTGACTTTGCCAAGTGAAAGGAGACTTGTAGCAACTAGGAAAAGGACCTGCTCGGTGGTGGCCCCCTGAGGGTGGAATGCCCTCCTCAAAGAGACTTGCTTGCTACTTTCTTTATGGTCTTTTCAGTTCTATGGAGACCTTTTAATTCTCCCAGGCCTTTAAAAATTGCAATCTTAAGTCAGTGAATGTTAATCCATTGTTTCTGTCTGTTGTGATTTATTTCTGTATTCGATGTATTTAAATATTGTAACCAAAAAACAGATTGTAAGGAAACTGTAGTCACAGCTCGATTCATATCTTTCTGAACCTGCTAAGGAAATTTGTTTTGTTTAATCCTGAATCTGGGCTGTTGAGAATAGTGCTAAAAGATTTTAATATTTGCCCCCCTTTTAAGCAGGGCGTGTTGTCCCCTGTTCCAGAGCTGAGGGATTCTTCCAAACTTCAAAATTCCTCTTACATTGATGATTGCACTTTTCAGCAACTTTCAACTTTTATTCATTCTGTGAGAGATCCTGTCCAGAACAGAGTGACTCTGGTAAGTGGTATTCTGTGGAGTTAGCTGACTTCAGTCGAGGCACAGTGTGGCACAGTAGTTGAAGGGTTTCCAGCTTGGTTCTGGGAAACGCAATTTCAAATCCTTGCTCATCCATGCATTAATCTAAAACTTAGTCCCAGTGTTCGTGAGCTTTGTCTCTCTCTCTCTCTTTCTCGTTCTGGGTTTAACAAATAAACTTTCTGGTTCATCATTTGTTAGGTCTCCAAACCACAGTTTGCTTGTTGATGAGCAGAAAGAGTGAAACCCTAGTTTTAAGTATCTTTCCTTTCCCCCCTTTTTATATTCTTCCCTTTGGGGGCCTCTTGCCAAAAGAAAATGACCGTGCTTTTGATTGTCCATGGGTCTCTTGATCATGTTAACCGATCACTTTAGTTTATGTGAATGGCATATGCTAGATAATTCCCCTGTTGTTGTTTTTCTTCTCCCAGGAACTCAGTAGTGGCTCCATGGTCAGAATTACCATCCCAGAAATTGCAACTTCAGAATTAGGTATGATGTTGAAGAATAATGCTTTTTTTGTTCTTGCTTGTGAGCTCTCCTCCCCCCCCCCCCCTTTTGTCTTACCAGTGACATAGAATCAGCAAATTAAACAAGTTCTAAACCAGAACTTGGATAGGACTCAGAGCATAATTGCTTGACCATGATTGTCACTTCCAGGTCTCTATGCCATGATTAGGAGAACAGGACCAAGAAAACAAAATTAACCCCATCGTTTCACAGCTGATTTCTGTAGGCTGGGGCAAAAAGCAAGTCCTTTTTGGATGTCCGTGAGTTCCCAAGTTATGAGAGAGGGAGTGAAAACTTCTCCATCCGCTCTTCTCAATGCCATGCATAATTTTATAAAATTTGATCACCCTGGGCCAGTTAAAAGCAAATGGCTTTCAAGTCACAGAAATGAATTGAGCACCTCAATGAGCAAATGGTAATCTGAACAGTTCTTTCTTCACCCCTTTACCCTAAACAGTCAGAAGATGTTTGCAAGGCATTAAGTGTATCCTGCCCAGAGAAGTAGCCGTGCAAATGCTCGTCAGGTGGTACAATGCCTACAACGCGCCGGGCGGACCAAGTTACTACTCCGAGTGGAACTTATTTGTTACCTGCCTCATGAACATGATGGGCTACAACACGGACAGAGTGGCCTGGACTCGTAACGTAAGTGACTTCTGCAGCGACATCACTTGACTTCTCACCAACAGCTTAATACTAAGGCATCACTTGAAGGGTGGGAATTCCACCATGTGCTCTGAAGTGTTGGACTACTGCAGTGCGCACTTTGAAGGTGACTCGGAAACTGCGACTAATCCAAAGTGCGGCAGCCAGACTGGTGACTGGGAGCGGCCGCCGAGACCACATAACACCGGTCTTGAAAGACCTGCATTGGCTCCCAGTATGTTTCCAAGCACAATTCAAAGTGTTGGTGCTGACCTTTAAAGCCCTAAATGGCCTCGGTCCAGAAGGAGCGTCTCCACCCCCATCATTCTGCCCGGACGCTGAGGTTCAGCTACGAGGGCCTTCAGGGGGTTCCCTCACTGCAAGAAGTGAGGTTACAGGGAACCAGGCAGAGGGCCTTCTTGGTGGTGGCACCTGCCCTGTGGAACACCATCCCATCAGATGTCAGGGAAATAAACAACTATCTGACTTTTAGAAGACATCTGAAGGGAAGTTTTAATGTTTGATGTTTTATCACATTATTATTATTATTATTATTATTATTATTATTATTATTATTCTGCTGGGAGCTGCCCAGAGTGGCTGGGGTATAAATAATAAATTATTATTACATTATTATTATTATTATTATTATTATTATTATTATTATTAATCCAAATACCTTCAAGCTGTGTAACAGGCTTTCTGCTAGTAACAAGGTATTGCTGAGATAATGTATCCTGTCCCTTCCCTGTACTTCTGATGCAGCCTATCTTAGAATTAAACTATATATACACAGAATCTTGCAAGCACTAGCAACAGCATGGTTCCCTTGATTTTGGGTGCTCACACATCTTACTAGTTATTGCTTGGCTCTATATAATAGTTCAGTATAGATCTTAGAGCAGGGACAGCCAACCTCCAGGTTGTCGGGCTGGTGAGAGTTTTAGTCCAAATCAGGGGCAGGGTTCCAGGTGGTGGAGGCTAATGCAAAGAAATAATCACAATTGTACTTGGAACAGTTGCACGATCAGTATTGCTTCTTCTGACAGAACGATTCCTGTAATGTATGAAAACTGAAATTCAGTGCCCAGTGTGATGATTTATTTATCTGTTTATTTCAGCTTGATTTTGAAGGCTCTCTTTCTCCAGTCATTGCTCCCAAGAAAGCCCGGCCGTCAGAGACAGGATCAGATGAAGTAAGGGAATAATTTATCATTTTAATTAGTAGTTCCTGAGCAGCTGGAGGATTTTTGTGAATTCCTCTGATTCAGGAGGTGCTGCTTCTTAGACTTGTATGGTGCTTAGCTAAAAAACACACACATTTGCACGAACTTGTTTGGTGTTATGTGAGCATCAGGTGTGCTCTTCCGACTTACAGCAGCGGTAGGAATTGTAGTCCAACAGGTGAGAGTTTGCACTTCAGCCACGACCTGGTGTTTTGGACTGAAGGCTGACTTCACAGGTCTGCGTATCACTTGACGAACTTTGGTGATTAGCAGCTCAACATAAAAAGCTCCCAGAGGGATAGTTGCAAGTAAAACCATGGAGAGTGCAGGGGCATCTTTAAAAGACTGATAAATGTACTATGGCATAATATTTTGTGGAATAGAGCCCACTTCATCAGATTTGAAGTTTGGTTTTGTTACAAGGTAGCTCAGATTGTTAATGGTGGCATTGAAAAAAGTATTGTCATGAGGTTTAGGCTAATAACCAAAGCTTTGTCTGCTCTCTGATATCTATTTGACACATGCAAACGATCACCATTGGTGCGTGTTTCAGAAGCTGACCAGGCAACATTTCTTCCTGATCTCGCAATATGAAAGACATTGTTGTGGGTGCCGGTTTCTGAACTGTGCTAGAGAATGTCCTTAAATGCTAATGAGCAAGCAAACAATGTCTTGACGAAATAGGCACCAGTGAGAGAAGGATCCTGTTGCAATAGGTACATTCATATTAGCTCCTGCTAATAAAACATTGTGCAACAGTTGTCTTTCAGAGGCCACAGGACTATGTTTTTCAAAACCAACAGCGTGTTAATGAGCATCTTTTTAAAAACAGCTTGAGAACTGTAAATGCTGCCTATAAGATCGCACTGATGATCTTTTTGTCTTTGGTGTTTTTAACTCCCTGCTTTGCATTCTTCTTTCCTTTTAAAAATATAAACTATATAAACTAAAACAATTTAGTATGTAGGATTGTCTCATCTGTCCTTTCTCCTTCCCTTCCCTTTTCTTTAATCCAGGACTGGGAATATCTGCTAAATTCTGACTATCATAAAAATGTTGAGTCTCACCCTTTGGCCAAAGCTCTACGGCTGGATCCACTGGAAGTGAAATCTCCCAGGGACAGCCTCTCGCCCAACCACAGCTTGGATTCCACCACCCTTCTCTTCCCCCACATCCCAGCTATTTTCTGCGTGCTCCACTTGATCTACGAGGAGCTCAAGCTGAACTGCTTGATGGGCGAAGGGATTCGTTCCCTTGTTGTCCTTCTGGTTCAGCTGGCAAGGTATGTCCTTGTGGGTCTGAACTCTGGCCGGTGGTGTTTCCTGGCAGCAAGTCAGAGGATTTGGAGTTGGGCTTTAAAGCACACCTGATCTTTATTTATTTTTTACAAATTTAAGTAAATGGAGTGAACAGGTGAATGTTTAGAGAATAGTACAGAGAAAAGTAAGAGGTGACACCATCAGAGTTTATAACTTTATGCATTTGTTTATTATTTCCCCCTTTTAGGGACTTGAAACTGGAAGCTTATCTTGATTATTACTACAGAGACTATCCAGTGCTTGTAAAGACTTCCAGCCAAGCCTGCATAATTGATCCAGGTGCGTTTCTAGAGAATAGCTTGGTTTGCTTTGGAGAAGAACATTCGTATTAGTAACTGTGTCACTAATCTACTGTGTGTTTAGAAGCCATGCTGCCAGACTCTGACTGTGGAGCTGTTACTAAACTGCAGTCCTAGATCTTTTTAGCTTTCTTTTTAGTGGTATACAATCCAGTAATAGCATTTATTTTAATGACTCCCGGAACTGGAAAACAGATTGCCAATGGTTCATGGTCCTCATAGCCTCTTACCCTCCTCCTCAGCAGCCTTCTCCAACCGGGTGCCCTTCAGGATGCTTTGGACTACAACTCCCATCAGCCTTAGCCAGCATGACTGATGGGAATTGTAGTCCGAACCATCTAGAGAGCACCCAGTTGACCTAAGCTGCTATATGGCAATCACAATTAACTGTGGTACTAAATTCTATGCATTACGTCAATGGATGCTGTTTGTGAAGCACTTAATTCTGCCCCCAGAAAATAAAATATATATTTACCGTAGACACCAAAGTTCCCACAATGTTGTTATGTGCATCCAAATTCTCCAGGTAGTGAGAAGTATCAGAGGTGCTTAGTGTTGGGAAACTGCCAGGGAGATATTGTCCATCATGGCCCCAAGCCAGCTGCCGGACGTCCATCGATCTCCCGTAGACAGGCAGATCCAGCAGTTAGCGACACGAAGTCGGTCTGGAAATAGATTGCCACATTCCAGAGCTTGTGCACACTGTTCTTTATCAGCAGAAACACAGGCAGAAAGCTGCACCGCAGAAGAGCATATTTTACAGACTTTATTTAGCGTTGAACAGAACAAAGAAAGACATGACCGTTCTGTGTCAGCGTCTCTGACCAACTGAAATCGAAAGGAACAGTAAGCATAAACATCCTGTGAACAGGACATGCGCAGACTCTGTTACTTACAAAGCCTGCTCCCTTTTAAGGTGGAACGGAAATATCCTAACACTTAGGACTTACTTGGGTTTGGTTTCCTTTGGCCCGAGGTCACTGGTGTTTTAGTTTGCCAATATGCAGGCTGGAACATAGCTCAGGGATGGGGAACCTGTGACCCTCCAGATGTTATAATTGTACCCCAACTCCTATCAACCCCATGCAGCCTAGCCAGTGGCCAGAGATAGTTGGCACCATAATCTATGTACGGGGAACATGGTGAGTTCTGGATGCTTTAGACTACAACTCCCTTGATTATTAGCCTTGCTGTCTGGGGCTGATGGGAGTTGAAGTAGAACATCTGGAAAGCACTGGTCCCCCATCTCAGCTACATCTTGAGGGCATGGGACCCCAAGTTCCCCAGCTCTGGCGAAGGAGGTTGTTAGCTCTATATGAATGATTTAAAGCTGGTCTGATAGCATTAATCCTATACGGGTGGCGCTGTGATCTAAACCACTGAGCCTCTTGGGCTCGCCAATCAGAAGGTCGGCAGTTTGAATCCCTGTGACTGAGTGAGCTCCCGTTGCTCTGTCCCAGCTCATGCCAACCTAGCAGTTCGAAAGCACGCCAGTGCAAGTAGATAAATAGGTACCATTGTGGCGGGAAGGTAAACGGTGTTTCCGTGCGCTCTAGTTTCCGTCATGATGTCCCGTTGCGCCAGAAGCAGTTTAGTCATGCTGGTCACGTGACCCAGAAAGCTGTCTGTGGACAAATGCTGGCTCCCTCGGCCTGAAAGTGAGATGAGCGCTGCAACCCCATAGTCGCCTTTGACTGGACTTAACCGTCCAGGGGTCCTTTACCTTCTTCTTTTTTAGAACCACCTCCGTATTATTAAAATGGCACACCTGACCTGATACTTTGTATGATTCAGCCCAAACAGGTTTCATGCATCACCCTTCCTTTTTTTCGGCTGAACCTCCGAGCATCTTCCAGTGGCTGAGTTCCTGCTTGAAGGGAGACAGTGTGCCACCCTACCCTTACTTGCCTGGAATCTGCGAAAGGAGCAAGCTGGTGGTGCTGGTATGTGCAGACAAGGCTTGCAGAACTGGCACTGCAAATAGGTGTCGGCATGCTTCGGTCCATGTTGTTGTTACTTATTAAATTTGTATACCACCCTATACCCGTAGGTCTAAGGGCGGTTCACAACACAAGGTTACAATATAAAGGCCAAAAATAATTAAAACAATTAACAATACTAATGTGTACAAACTAATAAAAACTCCCACACTTCCTAACAAAAACCCCATACCAACTCCCCCCCAGCCTACAAATGCAAAAATGAAAATTAACATATAGCATTTAAAAACAATTTAAAGCAACAGCTTTTAAAAAAATCTAACAGTAGTGGCCTTTAGCTAGTACAGGGGTCAGCAAACTTTTTCAGCAGGGGGCCAGTCCACTGTCCCTCCGACCTTGTGGGGGCCCGGATTATATGGGGGGGGGGGGTTAACAAATTCCTATGCCCCACAAATAACCCAGAGATGCATTTTAAACAAAAGGACACATTCTACTCATGTAAAAACACGCTGATTCCTGGACCGTCCGCGGGCCGGATTGAGAAGGCGATTGGGCCAGATCCGGCCCCCAGGCCTTAGTTTGCCTACCCATGAGCTAGTACGTATATTAGAATACAGGTCTCCCTGCAGAGAATTGCATTACCTATACCCAATTCTGTACAGTTTGTATACTGAAGCCAACAATGAGCTGCACTCCTAGCATTTCACATTCTTAGCAAAATCGTTGACTTTTTCAGCACAAAATCTTTACAGCAACTTATAACTTCACTCTTTATCTTCATCTTACGTTGCTCACCCCCTTACTCTAAATCAAGGGTGAGGAATCCCTATTATCCCAAGGGTCACATTCTTTGATGGGCAGCTGGGCAGGCAGGGTGCAAGACAATAGTAAGGGAGCCAGAGGCAAAAATTGCCCAGCGCAGTGGATGTGACTCTTAGATTTGTACAAGATGAATCTACTGGATCTTTTGTAAAAGTGAATTTCTTTCTCCTGAGCAGAGTGTTGTGCTGTACATCCTCGGCGATGAAAAAGCAGTTTTAAATGAGGCCTCCAACTATTTGTCCAGGATTACTACAGGTAATACGTTTTTTGAGGCCCTCCAGTGCCCATAGGGATGTTCATTTTGTTTTGCTTGCTTTATTTACATCATTTGTATCCCCGTACTTTCAACTTATGTTTCTTAAGTACCCAGGTGGCTTGCAGAGCTGTAAGAAACAAAAAGTGCAATTTACTACTACTACTACTAATTTTGAAAAAGAACAAATTGTACAAATTAAGAGCAGCAAACTAAAGCAGTGACAGCTCCCTTAAGCAGAGTCAAACCAAACCATTCATAAGCTGCTTACTTTAGCAGTTCTTAAAAGCCCATGGAAACAGGTGTGGTTTTGCCTGGTGCTGAAATGACAGCAACACGTTCTCCACATGGGCCTCCTGAGAGAGGGCATTCCAAAGGAGAAGAGCCACCACAGAAAAGTCTCCCTACCCTGTTTTTTTGCTGCTTGTTTTAATCTTCTCAATCAAAGGTAAGAGCGGTGCCTTTTCATTCTCTCTCCTTTCTTTTTCTTAGGGCAGCGAAAGCAGCAAACTGAGCTGGAGGAACCTCGGTATGTTAATTAGTGAACGCCGTAACGTTCCACTTGGGAGCTATCGTATTTTCCCGTGTGTCAGGGGTTTAGGTGCAGAGGCACGGGCAAGGGAGGAAACAGAGAGCGAAGGGGAGGAGACAGAGGAAAGGATGAGTGATGACGACGACCCGAGATCTCCCAGTCTTTCCAGTGAATCAGAGGATTCACAGAAAGGAGCACCAGTGGCCAGGGCAAGGGGGGCGTCTAGGGAGGCACCCCAGGAAGATAGAGCCAGAGGAGACTCAGGGGGGAGCAGCTGGAAATCGGGACCAGCGTCACCGCCAGGAAGCAGGGAAGAGGAAAGGAGCCAGGAGGGAAGCGCTGGCAGCTCACCACAGGAGGGAGGGCAGGAGTCAGGAGTGGCCACACCTCCATCGGGGAGCGAAGAAACGGTTAAGAGGAAAGTGGAAGGTTGGGCGCGCGCGCCAAGTTCAAATGCAGAGGAAGGCGGCGCAGTGAGCAGCCCCGAAAGGGAACCGGGTCCTAAAGCCCGGCGCAAGGAGGCAGAAGGGTCTGGGTCAGCGTCAGAAGAATCCCGGAAGGAAGAAGCCCCGGGGGGTAGAGGGACCCAGAGGAGGACAGTCAGGAGGAAAAGGTGGAGCAAGGCTAGGATATTAAGTTGGTGCGCACGGGGCGGAGACTCAGACGGAGCCTCGCCGATCTAGCTAGTAGACGTAGAGTTGCAGACAGCAGCGTGAGAATGGAAACTGTAATTCAATAAAGACTTTTACTTAATGACCGCTGGCTAGCGTGATCCTCTGTGAGCTAGGATCTTGAAGCAGCTCTGACAGTAGGCTCCGTCTCCACATTGTGGGCATCTGCAGCCTCGAGGAGAGGAGAGAAACAGGCGCCCACTAGCGAGCTCACGAACGGCAGGAGACATGACGGCTGAGCAGCAGATAGAGGACCTCAGAAAAGCAGTGGCACAACTGAACGCCGAGGTTCTCGCATCCAGGAAGAGAGAGGACGAGGCAGCTGCCGCCTGCAGGGATCTCCAGGTCAGGTTAGACGTACTGGCAAAGCAACCACCCCGGCAGGAGGGAATTGGGTTGGCGAGACGGACAGGCGGGCTGCTCTCTCACTTCGATGGGAACCTGCAACAGTATCCCAACTTTAGAGCCGACGTACTGTGCGCACTGCAACTGTTGCATAAAGACTTTAGAGATGAACAGGAGAGAGTGGGGTTCATCATGTCCCATCTGCATGGGGAGGCGAAAGCATGGTTGCGCAATTTATGGAGAGATAACGATCCGGCGCTCCAGAATGCGGATGCCTTTATTAAAGCGATGGATGGGTGTTTCTTATCAAGTATTGACATTGATCTTGCACGGAAGGAGGTGCATGGGCTGAGACAAGGGAGGGCCAGCGTCAGACAGTATCATGCACGCTTTTTCGC
The DNA here is from genome assembly GCF_964188305.1 of Podarcis bocagei. Taxonomy (NCBI): domain Eukaryota; kingdom Metazoa; phylum Chordata; class Lepidosauria; order Squamata; family Lacertidae; genus Podarcis; species Podarcis bocagei. The sequence goes on from NC_138127.1 coordinate 92,669,331, forward strand.
CTTGGTCAGCGCCCTGGAATGGGACAGAGATTCGGCTCCTGTAAGAGACCTCTTTTGGGAGGGACTGCACAACTCGATTAAAGATGAGATAGCGAGGGGGGAGAGACCCCGAACCACCCAGGAGGTCGTTCAGAGGGCACTGGCCGTGGGGGTGAGGCTGGAAGGACGTCCGTGGAGCAAGGACGAAGGACGTGGAGGGCGCGAACCAGCCGGGGGCCCCTCCTTCTTTCCCAGAGAAGCAGCGCGAACGCAATCCACGCCTCCGCCAGGAGGAGGAGCCGAACCTATGGAGGTTGGAGGTGCAAGGGCTCAGTCAGCAACCAGAGCCCTAGCACCGGCAGCAGTGAAGGCGAAGCCTCCTAGAGGGACCAGGAAGTGTTACGTCTGTGAGCAGCCAGGGCATATGGCGAAAGAGTGTCCCCAGAGGCCCCACAAGCTTACTGCAGCCTCAGCAATGGTGACTGCAGCAACGCAGCAGGGAGGACCACAGCAGGGAAACGACAATGTCTGGCTGGAGGAAGAGGCACTGGGGCCCAGCCAGACGTGTTAGTGACGCAGTCCCCAGAAATTTTACAGCCAGTGAACCCCCTCCCGCCCAAACCAGTAGTGAGGCTCACAGCATCTCTCCAGCTGCCCAATGGAATCACCATGGACGTGCCAATCACCATCGACTCCGGCAGCAACGCGGACTTTATAGGGCAGGAATTTGTCGACAGGCACGCTGTGCAGTTGCTGCCGGCCACACTGCCCCTGCAGGTTGTCACGGTGGATGGCAGGGAGCTGCTAGGGGGGCAAGTGGTGAAGCAGACGCCACCAATGGTGATGCGACTTGGGAATCACAGGGAAGTCATCAGCTTCAACGTCACTCAACTGTCTGACACGCCCATTGTATTGGGTATGAGTTGGCTGGACAAGCACAGCCCAACGATGGCTTGGTTCCAGAGGCAGCTGGTCTTCGGTTCTTCCTTTTGTGCTGAACACTGCATCGTACCCAGGCAGGAAGGAGAGGACGAGGAGTCACAGCTGCTGCTAGGCACGCTGCAAGCGATTCCCCACAAGTACGCAGAATTTCTGGAAGTTTTCTGCGAGAAGGAGGCGGACAGGCTACCCCCTCACAGACCATATGACTGCAAAATTGACCTGCTGCCGGGGGCGGCGCTGCCTAAAGGGAAGCTGTATTCCATGTCTGAGGACGAACTGCAGGAACTCAAAGACTTCATCGATCATAATTTGGAGCGCGGTTTCATCCGGGAGTCTAAGGCAGTGGGGGGCAGTCCTGTATTCTTTGTTAAGAAGCGAGACACGCCCCAAAAAAGACTCGTAGTGGATTACAGGATTTTGAACAGTGTGACCAAGCCGTCGGACTTCCCCATGCCCCGCATCGACGACCTCCTGGCGAAGGTACGGAAAGGAAAGGTGTTCACCAAGTTGGACCTGCGGGGGGCGTACAACCTCATTCGCATGCGGGAAGGTGATGAGTGGAAGACAGCCATGTTCACGCCACTGGGTACCTACGAATACAGAGTTATGCCTTTTGGACTACAAAATGGCGCTCACGTTTTTCAAGCATTTATGCATCACGTGTTGGCGGGACTTCTCTACAAGACGTGCGTCTGTTTCTTGGATGACATCCTGATCTTTTCGGAGTCGCAGCAAGAACATGACAAGCACGTCAAGGAAGTGCTGGGCAGGCTACAGCAACACAGGCTCTACGCCAAGCTGGAGAAGTGCCAATTTGACGTGCCGGAGGTGGATTTTCTGGGCTACAAGCTGTCTGCCAAAGGGCTCGCCATGGACAGCGCCAAGGTTCGAGCGGTGTTGGATTGGAAGAGCCCACGCAACCGGAAGGAGGTCCAACGGTTTGTCGGCTTTGCGAACTTCTATCGCAAGTTTATCAAGGGCTTCGCGATGCAGACGGCGGCCATCACTGACACCCTTAGCTCCAAGAAGAAGAAGTTCATCTGGACAGAGCAGGCGGAGCAGTCCTTTCAGGCCCTCAAGCGTCTCTTCGCGTCGGAAGAGCAGCTGCTTCATGTCAACCCCAGCATGCCGATGAGGGTGGAGACAGACGCTTCGGACAGAGCAGTGGGGGCGGTCCTGCTGCAGAAAGACCCGCAGGGCGTGTGGCGGCCGGGAGCGTTTTACTCCAGGAAGCTCAGCAAGTCCGAGCAGAACTACACCATATGGGACAGGGAGTTGCTGGCCATTCATGCAGCGTTCAAGGCGTGGAGGCACTTTCTGATCGGCGCCAAGCACACGGTGCGGGTTTGCACGGACCACAAGAATCTGGAACACTGGCGCACGGCACAGTTCCTGAACCAGAGGCAGATACGTTGGGCTGAGTTCTTTGCGGACTTCGACTTCCGAATAGAGTATGTCCCGGGGGACACCAACATCATGGCAGACGCTCTCTCCCGCAAGCCACAGTATCTGGAGGACGCAACACCAGCGGCCGCCATGCACATCTTTGCACCGACAGTGTGGGCGTGCGCCGCGGCGACCGTGGACCTAGAGGCGGTGCGGCGAGCGTTGCAGGGGGACTCTTTCGCACAAACGAAGATGGCAGAGGTGCGAGGGGGCAAGGCAGCGGCCGACGGTTTCCAGCTACGAGATGGCTTGCTCATCCGTAAAGGGGCCATCTACGTGCCGGGTGACGAACTTCGAGCCAAGGTGCTACAGCAGCTGCACGACGCACCCACGGCCGGGCACTTTGGCAAGGAGAAGACGGTGGAATTAGTAGCCAGGGATTTCTGGTGGCCTGGAATGAGAGGGGAGGTCGCAGACTACGTAGCGAGGTGTGACACCTGCCAGAGGGCAAAGCCGGTGCACAAACCGCCGGCTGGACTGTTGGAGCCGCTGCAAACTCCGGTCGAACCTTGGGAAAGGGTGGCTCTGGACTTTGTCACGGATCTGCCCAGCTCAAGGGGCAAGACGGCAGTGTTGGTGGTGGTGGACCTGTTCTCCAAGATGGCGCATTTCATTCCGTGTGCTAAGGTGGCCACGGCGGAGCAAACCGCCAAACTGTTCATAGACCACGTGTTCAAGGTTCACGGTCTGCCACGGTCTATTCTGTCCGACCGCGGGCGGCAGTTCATCTCGAACTTCTGGCAGAAACTGATGGGCTTCCTAAACGTCAAAATCAATCTGGCGTCGGCGAGACACCCGCAGACCAACGGGCAAGCGGAGCGAGCCAATGCCATCATGCAGCAGTACCTGAGATGTTATGCAAACCAACAGCCTGCGACGTGGGTGGATTACCTGCCGCTTGCAGAGTTTGCCTACAACAACACGAAGCACGTATCCACGGGCGTCACGCCGTTCTTCGCCAACAACGGGCGGCACCCTAGAACCTTTCCGGGACTGGAATGCAGGGGAGAAGGGGAGCCGCAGTCAGCAGATGCGTTCGCGTCGGAGCTGCAGGAAGTCCACGATCAGCTGCGGCGCCACCTGGAGCTGGCTAAACACGCATACAAGGTACAAGCGGACAAACACAGGAGGGTTGGCGAAGAGCTCCACGTGGGAGACTGGGTCTGGTTAGCAGCCCACGCAGTGCCGGCCAGGTCGTTGGCCAAGAAGAAACTAGGGCATAAACAACTGGGGCCCTACCAAGTCGAAGAGCAGGTCAACCCGGTGGCTTTCAGGCTGGCGCTTCCGGAGGGTTCCAGAATGCATCCGGTGTTCCACAGATCGGTGCTCACTCCCTACAAGGCACCGCACAGGTTCCAGGAACCCGGAACGGCGCCGAGTCCGCTCAGAGAAGGAACGGGGCACACGGGAGTGGCACAGGAGGAGCGCATCAACGAAGTCACGGAGATTTTGGACTCCAGATGGGGGGAAGAGGGAGTAGAATACTTTCTCGCCAGGGAGGGCACCCCGGCCAGTGCGAACAGCTGGGTGCCGGGCTACGCTTTAGACGAACCTCTGCTCAAAGACGAGTTTCATGCCCTCTTCCCACATAGACCTATGCCAGCAGACTTTTTCGACGACTGGCTTTTCACGCCCACGCTTTCGGACAGCACGTTCAGGGGGTTCGACTCGGACGAGGAACCAACACGAGACGTCCGTTCCCCGGAGGGGTCACCCTCGGGATCTGTCTCAGAACCCTCGTATTGGTGGGACGATAGGCCGGAGGAGCAGTTCCGCAGGAAGTGGCTGGACTGTTCCGGCCGAGCAACGCCGCCTGGAGGAAGTGCGGGAGAGACGGACATGGACATTTTCGGGGACGACCCTGGTTTCGAGCACGGCGGCACAGAGATGGAAGAGGAGGTGACTGTCGTCAACGAGAGCAGAGAGGAAGACCTGGAAGAGTTCCGCTGGAGGCCTGCCACGGGAAGCGACCGATATCCGACGTTCGTCCCTTTGCAACAGCAGCCCCCAGCTCCAGCACCGGAAGGAGGAGAGGGGGGACTGGGGGGCTTCGAGGGGGGGATGGATGTCAGGGGTTTAGGTGCAGAGGCACGGGCAAGGGAGGAAACAGAGAGCGAAGGGGAGGAGACAGAGGAAAGGATGAGTGATGACGACGACCCGAGATCTCCCAGTCTTTCCAGTGAATCAGAGGATTCACAGAAAGGAGCACCAGTGGCCAGGGCAAGGGGGGCGTCTAGGGAGGCACCCCAGGAAGATAGAGCCAGAGGAGACTCAGGGGGGAGCAGCTGGAAATCGGGACCAGCGTCACCGCCAGGAAGCAGGGAAGAGGAAAGGAGCCAGGAGGGAAGCGCTGGCAGCTCACCACAGGAGGGAGGGCAGGAGTCAGGAGTGGCCACACCTCCATCGGGGAGCGAAGAAACGGTTAAGAGGAAAGTGGAAGGTTGGGCGCGCGCGCCAAGTTCAAATGCAGAGGAAGGCGGCGCAGTGAGCAGCCCCGAAAGGGAACCGGGTCCTAAAGCCCGGCGCAAGGAGGCAGAAGGGTCTGGGTCAGCGTCAGAAGAATCCCGGAAGGAAGAAGCCCCGGGGGGTAGAGGGACCCAGAGGAGGACAGTCAGGAGGAAAAGGTGGAGCAAGGCTAGGATATTAAGTTGGTGCGCACGGGGCGGAGACTCAGACGGAGCCTCGCCGATCTAGCTAGTAGACGTAGAGTTGCAGACAGCAGCGTGAGAATGGAAACTGTAATTCAATAAAGACTTTTACTTAATGACCGCTGGCTAGCGTGATCCTCTGTGAGCTAGGATCTTGAAGCAGCTCTGACACCGTGTATGACAAACCTCCTATTTTTAGGGACTCAAAATTCAGAAAATGGGGGGAGATTGCCCAGAGTTGTTGAGCTTTTCTTGGGTGGGGGGTGCCTAAAAACGCTCACCAAAATGCCCATCGCTCACCCCAGTTTTTCAGAATTATTTAAACGTAAAAAAACCCCTCGTCTTATACACGGAAAAGTACGGTATTTTGGTGCTCGCCCTTGCTTGCTATCTCCTCCCTGAGCAATATGAAAACTACTCTTGGTTTATGGCAGGCATAGGCAAACTTCGGCCTTCCAGGTGTTTGGGACTACAATTCCCATCATTCCTGACCCACTGGTCCTGTTAGCTAGGGATGATGGGAATTGTAGTCCCAAACATCTGGAGGGCCGGAGTTTGCCTATGCCTGGTTTATGGGTTCTGCTCAATTCCTGCCCTTGGGAAAGTCTTATTTTCCCCCAAAGGACCTCTAAACTATTGATCTCTTTCCTCCGCCTCTTTCCTTGGCTCTTTATGGTCAATTTCCTGAATTGCCTTAGTTTTTCAGGGAATCTTTCCCTAAGAGCCAGATGGAAGGAGGAGGAGATAAGAGGCCTGGGCCACACCAGCGAGAGAAAGACCCTGTTGTGTTGCAGGAGGTGCATTCTGATCTCCCCAGGCCCCACCCCTGCTGCTTCCTTCCTTTCAGGCAGTAGAGGTGCCAAGGCTCAAAATCTGTCTGGAAACCGTGGCCACTCACTGTGGAACAACGTACGGGCTCGGAGGAGCAGGAGAGGACAACAGTCATGTCCCCTTCCTCTTATGTGAGGAATATTTTTCAACAGGAGGGCCACGTTCCTCCATGAGGAACTTTCTGGAAGAAAATGGTATTCTTGTAGTGAGTGGGGCCGGAGGCAAAAGTGGGCAGGGCAATGGACAGAGGCGCCAAGTTCTGCCCAACAGTGGCGGGGAGGGCGAAGGCTTTCACACGTGTCAGGAGGAGGCTATGAGGCCTGCCAAGAACCACTGCTGCTGCAGTGAAGCTTGGCAAGGCCCAGCCACTCAAGTTTGGGGAGGCTCAGTCCCATGCCAGCATACTTTTTGGGGGGTGCTTAGGTGTCCCCTGTCAGGAGTTCAGCCTACACTCGAGTAGGACCCTGGTAGAGACACATGCCCAACTGCCATGTTCTCTCCCTCCTGGTCAATCGTTCGGGAGCTTCAAAAGCTTTCTTCAGCCCGAACATCACAGCAACCAATGCCAGCAGACATTGGCACACTTAGGGATCCGCAGAGCCTTTGCAGCTTGCGTAACAGGCCTCAGCAACTCAGCATTTTGGCTAATCTACTTTATTTACATATAAACACAGACGGAGCACTGCAACATGGCTCCCTCTCTCTCTAGCATCAAAGAGAAAAAGAACAAAGGACAATAGTCCCGCTTCACGGAACACAGTAACTCAGACATCCTGTCTCTGTCACTTCCCACTCTGTGGAGTCAAAACATACACCGTCATGTGATAGACAACAATCCCATGACTGCAATCATGGAGCAGGAATTCTAACACCAATGGCAATGGATAGAGGTGGCACCTATGGCAATGGATGTGAAACTCACACCCCTCTCTGTCCAGGCAAGCAAGATGCATTGTCACAGTTGAAGGATACATTCCAGCCAGGCAGAAGTAGTTGAGGAGGACATGGAGCGGGGCTGGTGAGGTTGGGGTGGCCTAGGGAGAATCACCAGGGACAGGTGGAGAGGCATGGAAGCCCCTTTTTGGCTCCTGGGCTTCAGGTCTTTCTGCAAGAGCAACCGCAGCGCATTACATTCCTCTTGCTTTTCCCATTGTTGTGCAGATGCAGTTTTCGGCACAGCACATCTGCTTCCAGTCTTGCGGAAAAGCTGGTTGTCTGGATGACGAATGTAGGTAAGGAGATCTTCCAACTTTATGGCAGGAATTTATTTATTTTATTTATTTAAAGTATTTATAAATCACCTGAAGGTCCGAGGGTGGAAAAATACGTACGCTCCAAACCAAAAATTAAGCACTAAAAATACAACTTGTGTTTGGTTTTTGTGGGCGTTCTGTGTGCATAGAAATAAAGGCTAGCAACTTCGCTTTTGAAAGCAGAATCTAGAGACGTGTCTTCTTTTTTCCAGAGCAGAAAGCAGTCTGAAAGTTGGGCCGCTGCTTGTGTGTGTGCACATACCGCTGTTGTCTCTGGCCAAAGATGTTTCATAGGCTTTTATCATTTCAAAAGCCTGAAAAGTGTTTACGGCCAGATGTAACAGTGAGGAAAAAGAAATACGAATGTGCACCATGGGAAGCAGTGTTTCACTTAGAATACTCTCTTAAAAACCATTGTTTGTCTTCATCCTGAAGGATTCTAATGCCATGGACCTGTACCTACTGTGTGTAGGGGGCAGAGATCACCGGCCTGCTAAGGCTGGTTTGGGGAAGCCACTTCCACCCTATGGGTTGATAATAGAGGGGCTTCATAGGAACATTCAGGAATCTAAAGTGTGTCCAATCATTCCTTTGCTGAAGCAAGGCAAGTTGTACTATTGGCAAAACCTATTTGGTGTTTCACAACTTTCCGACTAGTTGCAGGACCTTAGCCAGACCTAGCAGAGTAAATGCAGAATTCACGAAAGCAATTGGCAGCTTGGCTCAAACAGGATGGACGAAGCAGGAACCAGGAACTTGTAGTTAGGTGTTTATTACATACAGTGGACTATTTACAGGAACAGAACAGAACACAGATCTTTGACTAACTCTCTCATACACGACTCACAACTCTCAACCTCCAACTCCTACACTGACACTCGTACCAGTTAGTAGGCCATTAATCATTATTCCCGTGAGAGAGGTGACCAATCATGGAGCTGTCTCCATGCCTCTGTATCACCAAGCAGACTTACTCTTCCACATTGCCTTGGCTGTCTGCCAAACCCTAATTGACTCTGTGTGAGTAGCTGCACGTATTCAGATTCCCAACATGTACTCCCTCCTGCCCATCAGCTTCTCAAGGAGGTATAACTGTTCGCGGTCCATGGAAACTGCTTCTCCCTCTCAGCACTACCCTTGATCCTTCCCAAACCCTACTGTTTCAGAGACTTAAGGAACAGTATGTGCCGCTTGCAAAGCACTTTCCAACAGCTCCCCATGTTGCATTTTGAAGTCCATACAATTGGGACTTTGAAGCATAGTATCACCTGATTCTCTGATGTCAGGTGATTGAAACCTGTCATATTTGATTCACCGGGGCCAAGGGAGATTAAGATCTGGCTTGCTAACCAGAAAAGGTTTCCCCACCCCTGTCCTACAGGGTATGTTTGCATCTCTGCTTTTGTGCCTACAGGCATTAATGTCTATATATATTCAGGGACGCAGGTGGCGCTGTGGGTTAAACCACAGAGCCTAGGACTTGCTGATCAGAAGGTCGGCGGTTCAAATCCCCGTGACGGGGTGAGCTCCCGTTGCTCGGTCCCAGCTCCTGCCAACCTAGCAGTTAGAAAGCACGTCAAAGTGCAAGTAGATAAATAGGAACCGCTCCGGCGGGAAGGTAAACGGCGTTTCCGTGCGCTGCTCTGGTTCATCAGAAGCGGCTTAGTCATGCTGGCCACATGACCAGGAAGCTGTCTGCGGACAAACGCCGGCTCCCTCAGCCCATAGAGCGAGATGAGCGCCACAACCCCAGAGTCGGTCACGACTGGACCTAATGGTCAGGGGTACCTTTACCTTTACCTTTATATTCAGGGAAGTTTTTAATGTGTGACATTTTAGTGTATTTTTTATCTCTGTGGAAGCCGCCCAGAGTGGCTGGGGAAACTCAGCCAGATGGGCGGGGTACAAATAATAAATTATTATTATTATTATTATTATTATTATTATTATTATTATTATTATTATTATTATTATTTGGACTTAAGATGGGTTCGTAGAAATTAGCATGCAAAATAACCCCAAGGTTTGTTTTCTTTATAATATTAGGATTCACCTTAAGAGATCTGGAGTCTTTGCCATTTGGAGTTGCTCTTCCTATCAGAGATGCAATATATCACTGCCGGCAGCAGCCTGCCTCTGACTGGCCAGAATCAGTCTGTCTTCTGATTGGCCGTCAGGATCTTTCCAAACAGGCGTGCGAGGGAAACTTGCCAAAGTGTAAAGCTGTAAGTACCATAATAGAAGTATCTTCCAGAGAAAAGTTGGGAAGATTCCTTCAAATAGTTCCTGAGATTTAAAGCCTGTGCTTGGCTTTCCATTTATTTAAATTAAAGGGAAAGAGCATTTCTAGTTTTACCAGTGATGCCTTTTTATGTAAAAAGGGGGAAATTCGAATGTTTGGGTTTGCATCTTCCATGCATTTGTCAAATCCCCCTTTAAAGCCTTCCAAGTTGGTCATCTTCACTATGTCTTGTGGTAGAAAATTGCATAGGTTAACTATGCTTTGTGTGATGAAGTGTTTCTATCTTTAATCTCCTACCATTCATCTTCATTGGCTGACCCCGGGTTTTAGTATTTTGAGAAGGAGAGGAATGCTTTCCTCTGTGATCTTTCTCCACACTGTGCATAACCTTATGTACCTCTGTTACATTTCTCGCCTCCAGTACTCATTTTTTTCCTTAAATATATAGCCTCAAACATTCCAACCTTTCCCCACTGAAAATACAATTTCTCCCTCTCTCTCTCTCTCTCTCTCTCCAAAAGTCTGACACCCAGGTGCTCTCCTCCGAACTGCCCTCAACAGCCGAGTCAGAAGAGGAGGACGACGGAATGAATGATATGAACCAGGAAGTGATGTCACTAATATGGAGTGAAGACCTGCGAGTGCAAGAGGTGCGCAGACTTCTGCAGAGTGCTCACCCTGTCCGTGTCAATGTAGTTCAGATGCCAGAAGTCAGTGACCACGAATATATAGAAGAAAAAGAAAACCGGTAAATTGTTGGCTTTCCTAGAAGCTTGTTTGTCGGAGTGTCATATTGTGTCACTGCAGAGATCCCCATGTTTGCCAGAGTCAGGCTTCCTAGCAGTGATTCCAAGCACTGGAAGTTCTTAAGGATGCTGGGATCAGCAATGGGAGTGGGCAGTCGGGAAGCTCAGTAGAAAGTTTCCTTACGAAAATGCTATGTTCTTTTGCAGGTTTGAGATTGAGGGCACTTTTAGACTGTCACTGTTTTTGAGTGGGATTCATAGAATCATAGAATTGTAGAGTTGGATAGTACCCAAAGGATTGTCTAGTTCACCCCCCCCCCCTGCAATGCAGGTCTCACAGGGCAAATTTAGGTTGCAAAATTGGTTCTTTGGGAGCTCTGGTGCAACAAACCCACAGATTGCCAAAGACTGGACTTTCTGTAGTAGGGAAAGTGACAGGGAAATACACTGTATAGCATTTGCCCTGATGCAACATCATCTAACCTACCCACAAAAAATCGTAAGGAATATGCAAAAAAAAGGGGGGGAACGCGGGTGGTGCTGTGGGTTAAACCACAGAGCCTAGGACTTGCCAATCAGAAGGTCAGCGGTTCGAATCCCCGCGACGGGGTGAGCTCCTGTTGCTCGGTCCCTGCTCCTGCCAACCTAGCATTTCGAAAGCATGTGCAAGTAGAAGGTAAACGGGAAGGTAAACAGCGTTGCCGTGCGCTGCTCTGGTTCGCCAGAAGCGGCTTAGTCATTCTGGCCACATGACCCAGAAGCTGTACGCCAGCTCCCTCGGCCAATAAAGTGGGATGAGCACCGCAACCCCAGAGTCGGTCACGAGTGGACCCAATGGTCAGGGGTCCCTTTACCTTTAACTTATGCATTCAATAGCAAATGTCATCTCCCTGCAAAGAAATTGGGATGGATCTTCAGTAAACATTGTTGCCTGGAAGCACCTTGGATGTCTCTGCGGCTTGACATGCCAAATCCCCTGCAGACCTGACAGTCTGGAAGAGCTCTAGGCACAGGCAATAGCTGTGGAAGCCTCCCCAGGCATAATCAAAACATAAAGAACACAGCTGGTTTGTTTGGAGGGGCGCTCTCTTGTCTTCTGCCCGAGTTCAGGTGCTTCCAAAAGAGAGGATGGAAAAAGAAACAGGGTCCATCTTGAGCCACAGACAAAGAATCCTAGACTTAAACTGATGACTTGCATAAGAGTGACTGGGCCATTGCAGACCAACCACCACAGACAAGTCCTTGCATCACTTCAAACTCTTTGTCTTTTTCAGTAGACTCCATCACACAATCTGCTGCCTGCCATAAAATGTTCACAAATAAAGTATGGAGAAATAAAAATTCATACGTTCATCTGTCTCCCTGTCCACAGATTCACAGGTTTCCTATCTGCTTTGCATATTTCTCATTGGTGGAATGTTTGATGCAGTGTTTTTTCTCTCTAAGAACTAAGGGTACAGTGGTACCTCGGGTTACATACACTTCAGGTTACATATGCTTCAGGTTACAGACTCTGCCAACCCAGAAATAGTGCTTCAGGTTAAGAAGTTTGCTTCAGGATGAGAACAGAAATCGTGCTCCGGCGGCACGGCAGCAGCAGGAGGCCCCATTAGCTAAAGTGGTGCTTCAGGTTAAGAACAGTTTCAGGTTAAGTACGGACCTCCAGAACGAATTAAGTACTTAACTGAGGTACCACTGTACTCTCATTTTCCTACTCATATTGAAATACTGCCCCTCAATGAGGCCAAACTTAGATTCACAAAATGTTTAGGGGTATGCGTACCTCCAGAAAAAAGCACTAGATGTATTCGGAACACCATGAGAAATGCTTTCTTTATTTGTATTTTATATTCCTACAGCTTTTTATTGCCTGTTTTAAAGTTGATTGTAACATAATTTGTTAACCCGTTGATATAAGTGTGTATGTGTGTGTGTGTGTGCTTAAAAAGGAATAATATTGTTGGTTGCATTCTTTTCTGTGTTTGATTTTCACCATAGGCTGCTGCAGTTGTGTCAGCGGACGATGGCTCTCCCTTTGGGAAGAGGAATGTTCACTCTGTACTCGTACCATCCAGTTCCAACAGAACCGTTGCCTATTCCCAAATTAAACCTGACAGGTGAGTTCCTGCAATACTTAGCATGATAACCCGATTTACCTGTGGGCTCACACACAGAGCACTGCCTGCTCTACAATGCTACCATTGTAGCATGAAATCCATGACACTCCTCTGGATTAGGGAGTGGGGGAATCTGAAGGAGGGAAGGAAATTTAGGGATAATTTGAGTCACAACAGGAACAAAAATTAGTAGCTCTTATAGCAAGTTTGTTCCTCGAAGGAGGGTTCGTTGGGCTACTAGCTGTGCTGGCTATGCTCTGCCTCCATGGCCAGAAGCAGCAATTGAACCAGGCCACTGTCATAATAATAAATAATAATAATAATTTTATTATTTATACTCCGCCCATCTGGCTGGGTTTCCCCAGCCACTCTGAGAGGCTTACAGCATATATAAAACACAAGTCAGTTTGATGTTTGCGCATAACTATACAGTGGTACCTCGGGTTACATACGCTTCAGATTACATACGCTTCAGGTTACAGACTCTGCTAACCCAGAAATATTACCTTGGGTTAAGAACTTTGCTTCAGGATAAGAACAGAAATCGTTCTCTGGCGGTGCGGCGGCAGCAGGAGGCCCCATTAGCTAAAGTGGTGCTTCAGGTTAAGAACAGCTTCAGGTTAAGAACAGACCTCCAGAATGAATTAAGTTCTTAACTTGAGGTACCACTGTAGTGACCCCAAAGCAGCTAACTATGCTTAGCCCTCCCAAGCAGAAAGGGGTTTTCTTCTACGGTTCTGATTCACATGCGGTTGGTCGTTCTGCACTCTGTAGGCCGGGCTCCTCCTAGGAATACCACAGTGGACCTCAACAGTGGGAACATAGATGTGCCTCCAAACATGGCTTGCTGGGCCAACTTCCACAATGGTGTTGCTGCTGGACTGAAGATCGCGCCTGCTTCTCAAATAGATTCTGCATGGATCGTCTACAACAAACCCAAAAATGCCGAACTAGCCAATGAATATGCAGGCTTCCTCATGGCCCTGGGTTTGAACGGCCACCTCACAAAGCTCGCCACACTCAACATCCATGACTACTTGACAAAGGTGAGACGCTTGACCCAAAGGCAAAGGGAAGACAACGTCACGATTTTTGTATTTCTGACTATAGTCAGGTGGCCATGCCAAACCATGGTTTCTGCTAATCGTAGTTTAGTACCCAGACATACAGGCAACCACAGTTCAAGCCTGCTTGTCTGCCTTTGTTTTCTGCTTGCCTGGCAGTTCTGCCTCCAGAGGCAGACCAGCAACTGTAACCATCATTACTGCATTGCAGCAAACCATGGTTTTATCAACGGTGGCTTCGCACTGGTGAAAAGCTTTTCTCCTTGTGCAAGGCAAGGCACTAGATCTTTGCCAGTTCCTCCCTAACCGCTGCAGTTCCCCACATCCCTAAAAAAAATTAGTCATGGGGGGCAAGGAAGGGCCCCCTCCAAACAATATGTGTTTGTTGTTTGTGTGTGGTGTATGTTAAAATAAATGAATCCTTTTTTAAAGAATATAATTTTTATTAAATTTTCTGTTTTACAATTTAGAATATTCATTTACACAACCTTAAAATATCAGTGACATTCCTTCTTCTCTTTCCATAGTTCATTTTACATAGCATAAATCCCTGCATATTTGATATAAACTAAACCATTCAGTATTCCATTATTACTTCCGTCAAAACTTATTTACACTGTTGAATTCATCTTAATGCTGCCTGCGTTTTCAAGTGTACACAATTCCCCCCATATATTCAGAAAACATTTCCTAATCTTCTTTAAACTAATGTTCTTCTTGTTCTCTTGTTCTATATGTTAGGTCCGCAAGCTTCGCATATTCCATCAGTTTAAGTTGCCATTCTTCTTTGGGACCGTGCTCGTTTTCCATTTTTGGGCTAACGAAACATGGGCCGCCGTAGTGGCATACATAAATAGCCGTTTTTGACACCTGGGAATTTCCATCTGAATTATCCCCAGCAAAAATAACTCTGGGTTTTTTTTGTTTGTTTTTTGGAAAGGTGCTTTTAAACATTTTTTCCAGTTCATTATAAATTATTTCCCAATACTCTTTTACCCTTTTACAGGTGTATCACATATGAAAGAACATACGTTTGACCTCATTGCAGCTCCAGCACTTATCTGATTAAGATGTAAAATAAAAGAATCCTGAAACATGGCCTTAGGCTTTTCATTTTGGGGTGCAGCTCATGAGTGTGCGTTTGTGCATTTGTTCCATTCAAAAAAGTCACCTGATGGATGCGTTTCTTTCTCCTGGCAGGGCCACGAAATGACGAGCATCGGGCTGCTGCTTGGGGTCTCAGCCGCCAAACTGGGCACCATGGACATGTCCATCACTCGCCTGCTCAGCATCCACATCCCTGCTCTTCTGCCACCGACTTCCACCGAACTGGATGTGCCTCACAATGTACAAGTGGCAGCCGTGATAGGGATTGGCTTGGTCTACCAAGGCACGGCTCACAGGCACACGGCCGAGGTTCTGCTGTCGGAAATAGGTAAAGCTCCAGAGAGGAAATCTCTTGGGGTGGCATCCGGGTCACAAATGTTTTGTGCAAGTAGCCAACACAGGTGCCCTCCAGATGTTACTGGACTTGCATCCACATCCCTGACCACTGGCCATGCTGGCTAAAGCTAAGTTGTAGTCCACAACATCTGGAGCGAGCGCTGTGTGGGCTTCCCTTCGCAAATGATTTCATGGAGACCTCCTTGCAGTTGTGCGAATTGGTAGATTTTATTTTTGCTGCCACAGGCTAAAACCTTTAAGGAAGCTGTCCAAATTGGCCCCTGATTTGTCCCTGATACAGTGGTACCTTGGGTTACATACATTTCTTACATACGCTTCAGGTTACAGACTCCACTAACCCAGAAATAGTACCTCGGGTTAAGAACTTTGCTTCGGGATAAGAACAGAAATTGTGTGGTGGTGGCACAGCGGTGGCAGGAGGCTCCATTAGCTAAAGTGGTGCTTCAGGTTAAGAACAGTTTTAGGTTAAGAACGGACCTCTGGAACTAAGTACTTAACCCAAGGTACCACTGTAATATGATATTGAGCAAAATACGGTGATCTAAGCTTTTCAGTACTAAAATTTAATATTTAACTAAGTAAAAATCAACTATTTTCTTTCTTTCTTTCTTTCTTTCTTTCTTTCTTTCTTTCTTTCTTTCTTTCTTTCTAGTTTTGACTTACTCTTGTTGTTGTTTTAAATTTAAGGGCGCCCCCCAGGCCCTGAAATGGAGTATTGCACCGACAGAGAGTCCTATTCGCTAGCTGCTGGCTTAGCTTTGGGCATGGTTTGCCTCGGGGTAAGTGTAGCTCTCTCTTTTGGGGAATGTGTGAGTGTGAGAGAGAGAGATGCTGGACTGTTTGCTAGATTTTCATCTGAATGCAGCACCTGTTTGTTTGCTGAGCGTGCTTCAGGCACCTTGGGCCGCAAACAAGTTTGTAGAACAGGATAGGGCTCGGCCCAGTATACCTTAAGGAGTGTCTCCACTCCCATTATCTGAAGAAGTGTGCATGCACACGAAAGCTCATACCAAGAACTAACTTACCGTATTTTTCGCTCCATAAGACGCACCGGCCCATAAGACGCACCTAGATTTTTGGGGGGGAAATAAAGGGGAAAAAATTTATTTCCCCCCCAGGTGCGCTGCGCTACACCAGGAGCTTGGGGTGTGCGGAGCTCAGCGCGCCCCAAGCTTCTGCGTGCCGGCAAGGTCTCCGCTAGCGTGGGAGAGCCGGGCGCCTCTCCCAGGGCTAGCGGACCCCTGCGCTAATCCAGAAGCTTGGGGCAGGCTGAGGTCAGCGCGCCCCAAGCTTCTGCGTGCCGGCAAGCAGTCCGCTAGCCCTGGGAGAGCCGCGGGGCTCTCCAAGGGCTAGCGGATCGCTGCGCTATACCAGGAGCTTGGGGCGTGCTGAGCTCAGCGCGCCCCAAGCTTCTAGGTGCGGGCAAGCAGTCCGCTGCCGCCCCAAGCCTCGCGCACCCGGCGGGAGGTCCCACCGGGTGCGCGAGGCTTGGGGCGGCAGCGGACTGCTTGCCCGCACCTAGAAGCAGCGCGCCCCAAGCTTCTAGGTGCGTGCAAGCAGTCCGCTGCCGCCCCAAGCCTCGCGCACCCGGCAGGAGGTCCCACCGGGTGCGCGAGGCTTGGGGCGGCAGCGGACTGCTTGCCCGCACCTAGAAGCTTGGGGCGTGCTGAGCTCAGCGCGCCCCAAGCTTCTAGGTGCGCGCAAGCAGTCCGCTAGCCTTGGGAGAGCCGCGGGGCTCTCCCAGGGCTAGCGGATCGCTGCGCTACACCAGGAGCTTGGGGCGTGCTGAGCTCAGCGCGCCCCAAGCTTCTGCGTGCGCGCAAGCAGTCCGCTAGTCTTGGGAGAGCCGCGGGGCTCTCCCAGGGCTAGCGGATCGCTGCGCTACACCAGGAGCTTGGGGCGTGCTGAGCTCAGCGCGCCCCAAGCTTCTGCGTGCGCGCAAGCAGTCCGCTAGTCTTGGGAGAGCCGCGGGGCTCTCCCAGGGCTAGCGGATCGCTGCGCTACACCAGGAGCTTGGGGCGTGCTGAGCTCAGCGCGCCCCAAGCTTCTAGGTGCGCGCAAGCAGTCCGCTGCCGCCCCAAGCCTCGCGCACCCGGTGGGACCTCCTGCCGGGTGCGCGAGGCTTGCAGACACTCGCCCGAAGCAGGGGGAGCCCTCCCGAGGGCTCCCCGTGCATCGGGCGACAGGCTGCCGCCCCAAGCCTCGCGCACCCGGTGGGACCTCCTGCCGGGTGCGCGAGGCTTGCAGACACTCCCCGCACGCGCTCTTCCGGCTGGGGAGGTGACGGGCGGCTATAGAGGCTCCTGCCATAGCCGCGCGTCACCTCTCCAGCCGGGAGAGGGTCGCGGGGGGCTTCTTTAGCCCCGTGCGCGTGCTCTCCCGGCTGGAGAGGTGACACGGGGCTGTAGAGGTTCCTGCCATAGCCGCGTGTCACCTCTCCAGTCGGGAGAGGGTCGCGGGGCTATGGCTTCTTCGCTCCATAGGACGCACACACATTTCCCCTTCATTTTTGAAGGGGGAAAAGTGCGTCCTATAGAGCGAAAAATACGGTAGTTGGTCTTTAAGGTGCTACTGGAAGGAATTTTTTTATTTCCACTCCCATTGTTCTGCCTGGATGCTGAGGTCCAGCGCCGAGGGCCTTCTGGCGGTTCCCTCGTTGTGAGAAGCCAAGTTACAGGGAACCAGGCAGAGGGCCTTCTCGGTGGTGGCGCCCGCCCTGTGGAACGCCCTCACACCAGATGTCAAAGAGATAAACAACTTCAGAAAACATCTGAAGGCACCCCTGTTCAGGGAAGTTTTTAATGTGTGACATTTTAATGTATTTTTAATCTTTGTTGGAAGCCGCCCAGAGTGGCTGGGGAAACCCAGCCAGATGGGCGGGGTACAAATACATAATCATCATCATCATCATCATCATCATCATCATTATTGTTGTTGTTATTATTTAACCCTTTGCTCTCCATTCCTCTTGCAGCACGGCAGCAACTTGATAGGCATGTCGGACCTCAACGTTCCTGAGCAGCTTTACCAGTATATGGTTGGCGGTCACCGGCGGTTTCAAGCTGGAATGCACCGTGAAAAGCACAAGTCTCCAAGCTACCAGATTAAGGTGCCCACTTCAGTTTTCTTAAGTCATTCCTTATTCTGAGTTGGACCGTTGGTCCATCTAGCTCCCTGTTTTCTTCCCTGGCTGGCAGCATCTTCCCAAGGTTTCAGGCAGGGGGTCTTTCTCAGCCCTACCTGAAGATGCCAGGGGCTGATGCTCTGAAACTGAGCTCTGCCCTTTGAGTACTGCAAGGATCCTGCAGCTTCTCCCCTTCATCCTTTTATAAGGATGAGGTTGGTTCATTTCTTCGCACCTTTTTTCAAGGGACCTCAGAGCACCATCAGTGGAGTTCCAAGACAGTCTCCCATCTCAGTTACTCTTTAGGCTCAGCCCTACTTTTCTTGGGGGGCAGGAGTCCATTAGACCACCTTCAGAGCTTTCCCTTGGCCCCCCTCCCGCACAAAGCAAAATGCTTTGAGATATTTTACGGGAAACCATTAGTAAGTTGAACGAAATAAGTAAATAAATATAAAAGCGGCGTGTGACATTGTTCTCTAGCATTCAGGCTGATTTATCTCCCTGCTTTTATTCTTTACAGGAAGGAGACACCATAAATGTGGACGTGACATGCCCAGGCGCGACTCTGGCGCTAGCAATGATCTACCTAAAGACTAACAACAGGTATTGGGTTTGGAATCGTGCTTTATGTGTAAGAGACGTAACCTTTTAGAATCACAGGACTTCATGCTTAAGGGTACTTGCAACTCATCGCAATGCAGGCAGTCCCCAGAATGTGGTGGAGGGACACTCAATAAATGCAAGGAAGCTTTGCAGTTCGGTCTGAGCATTTGGAATTGTGCCTCTGCAACATACTGAAATGTGTGAGGATTGTAGCAGGAGGGCGGCAGAGCTGAAAGATTAGAGAGGAAGTTAGAAAAGCAGCAAGCAAATTCAGCCATTCAAGATGTGCTCTACTGAAGCATGTCTTCATGCTTCCCTAAGCAAGCTATTGTAATTCAGAACTCTTTCATTTTATTTTTTTACTTACATTTTGCTAGGTCCATTGCTGACTGGCTTCGAGCTCCGGATACCATGTATTTGTTGGACTTCGTGAAACCAGAATTTCTATTATTAAGGGTATGTTCATATTTTGGGGTCATCTTTTTTTTGTTGTTGTTTTTTTTGGTTTTTGCTCTTCTGCAATGCCCTTTGCGCAAAACGGAATTTCCTTATTTATTGAGTTTTTTTTAAAAAAAGGAGGTTTATATACCACTGAATCAACAAAAGCTTCTAAGTAGTTTACCTTTTATTGGGTTTACTTTATGCAAATCTGTGAAAATAAATTGTATGAATTACTTTTGCATGTTTCAGTCTGGACACATGCTGGTTGCCGTTCCTGCCTAGGCCATTCATCTTTTTAAGAAAACACACACACACACGACAGTGCTCTCCATCCTGTCCCAGTTTTAGAGTCACTTTGCATAAGAGAAAGTTTGTACATGCAAGGGCAAATGTGGCCAGCAGAAGTGCAATATTCAGCAAAGCCAAAACACCTGCGTGCTCATTGGTTGGCGATGTAAGCTTGAGTTGCACTTGAATCTGTCCGCTAAATTGCTTGTTGTGTAAAAAAATATATTCTTGGGCGATTTTCAGCAGCAAAAAAGGAAGCCCAGAAATGCAACTCAGAAAGTTAAACAAGATGCTCTTGTTCAAATTACAGTGGTACCTCAGGTTAAGAACTTAATTTGTTCTGGAGGTCCACTCTTAACCTGAAACTGTTCTTAACCTGAAGCACCACTTTAGCTAATGGGGCCTCCTGCTGCCACGGTGATGCCACCATGCAATTTCTGTTCTCATCCTGAAGCAAAGTTCTTAACCCAAGGTACTATTTCTGGGTTAGCGGAGTCTGCAACCTGAAGCATCTGTAACCTGAAGCGTCTGTAACCCAAGGTACCACTGTATTAGGCTTTGAGTCAAAGGCTACTTTGCAGTTGACCTGGTCCTGTTGGCTCATGGCATTACTTGTTTGTTTATTGCATTTTTATCCCACCTTTCCTCCAAAGAGCTCAAGGTGGCATATGTGGTTCTCTTCCTGCCAGTTATATACTCACAACAACCCTGTGAGGTAGGTTAGGCTGAGAGACCGTGGCTGGCCCAAGGTCACCCAGTGAGCTTCAGGGCTGTGCGGGGATTTGAACCCCAATCTCACACTCTAGCCGCAGACTATGAAAGCCAGTGTCTGGTTGTGTAATGGTGCACAAATCGTTCAAACCGAGTTCGCAAAATAGAATTATTGCGTAGATTATTGCACCGTGCTGAGAAAGAGGGTTTGCGTTTTCTCCGACAGTCCTAAGAATTGCAGGGTGCTTTTGGGTTCTGAGCTTGAAACAGAAGGGCCTGTAACTTCCTGATCAACTCAAATTGATTCCTTAGGAATTCTTACACGATTGGCGTTTCTGAGCTCATCACAACTCGCTTTCCTTTAGCCTCTTCTGATCCTCTTCTTTGTCTGCAGACGCTTGCTCGGTGCTTGATTTTGTGGGATGACATTCTGCCCAGTTCTAAGTGGATTGACAGCAACGTGCCACAAGTAAGTAGCACTCCTCCAACCAAACTGTTACACGAAGCCAGCGGTTCAGGGAATCTCTACCCTCGGGGAACCCTGTACACATCAACAGGTCTGGACGAGGGTGCCTTGTTCATCTGCTTCATGCCACCTGTTTCAGAGGACCATGAGTTTTCTAGTGCACACAGTGGCCGAGTTTTCACCATAATGCCTCTGTCTTAATAAACCAGGATATGCACAAGTTGCTTGCAGGTATCTGCAGTTCCTTTGCAACCACTTCGCTCTGCCCAGTGAACAAGTAGCTGAGCTTGGCTTTAAAAGAGGATTCAACAGATCCACAGAGGATAAGACTATGAGTGGCTACTAGCTGCAAATGGCTATGCCCTGCCTCCACAGTCAGAGGCAGAAATGCTTCTGAATACTCAATGCTGGAAACCACAGGAGGGTCGGGTTTCATAGGCATCGGCCACTGGGAAAATAGGATTCCAGACTAGATGGCCTGGTCCAATAGGCTCTTCCTATGTTCTTAAGGGACGCGGGTGGCGCTGTGGGTAAAACCTCAGCGCCTAGGACTTGCCGATCGTCAGGTTGGCGGTTCGAATCCCCGCGGCGGGGTGCGCTCCCTTTGCTCAGTCCCAGCGCCTGCCAACCTAGCAGTTCGAAAGCACGTCAAAGTGCAAGTAGATAAATAGGGACCGCTTACTAGCGGGAAGGTAAACGGCGTTTCCGTGTACTGCGCTGGCGCGCCAGATGCAACTTGTCACGCTGGCCACGTGACCCGGAAGTGTCTTCGGACAGCACTGGCCCCTGGCCTCTTAAGTGAGATGGGCACGCAACCCCAGAGTCGGACACGACTGGCCCGTACGGGCAGGGGTACCTTTACCTTTATGTTCTTAAACCAGGATTCAGATGATAATTTCACCTTTTCTGCTCCTTGCTAAAGAGTAATAAACTAAATAAAAGGCATGTGATGCTTCCGGTAGGCAGACCTGCAAAACTGCCCGAGTTTTCTGGTTTCCTCCATTCCCCCCTTACAGCAGTAAAGGGTTCTACACTTTGTGGCTAGAGACATGCCTGCAGTCGACATGTTATTTCAGATAAACAAGACAAACCACACATTCTAAGCATGCTCACTTGAGAACAAGCTCCATTCATGGAAGTCAATTCCAGCTAACCATGTGTAGAAGTGAGCTGTAGCTTGCATTAGTCTCTATAAGAGAAGACATGTGATGCTTACAGATTGTATCTGTAATGGAAGAATAGGTTACCGGAGTCCTCTTGTTTTCGGGCATCCAAAATTAAAATCTTGCAGCTGGGCTCTGACTTTAAAAAGTAAAGTATATCCACGAAGCTACAGAAACCTTTGCACAAACGACAATGACTCTATGCATCCGCTGGCTTGTTTTTAACAGATTGTGAGGGAGAACAGCGTATCCCTTCATGCGACTGAAATGCCTTCTTCCGAGGACCTGAATTTGGAGACTCTGGCGTAAGTAATCAAATGGGACCGATTCCTACTTCCTGTAGTCCTTGGGCAGGTATAGCAGAGGACAAACTCAGGGGCCCTAGACATACAGTGGTGCCCCGCAAGACGAATGCCTCGCAAGACGGAAAACTCGCTAGACGAAAAAGTTTTCCGTTTTGGAGGTGCTTCGCAAAACGAATTTCCTATGGGCTTGCTTCGCAAGACAACAATGTCTTGCGAGTTCCTGCTGGTTTTTTCCCCCTCCCCCCCTTTTTCTAAGCCGCTAAGCCGCTTATCAGCTGATCCGATCAGCAGATAAGCCGCTAATAGCGCTAATAGTGCTAATCCGCTAATCCTTCAATGGGCTTGCTTCGCAAGACGAAAAAACCGCTAGACGAAGAGAATCACAGAACGGATTCTTTTCGTCTTGCGAGGCACCACTGTATTATGCCAGTGGGTACGGGAGGTTCTGTAGCATGGCAGCTCCTTGTGCTGTGGGGGCTATTATTGGGATATTGTTTTTGTTTTTATTTTATATATTGCAATCTTTTTTGTGAACTGCCCTGAGACCTCCGGGTATAGGGCGGTATATAAATTCAATAAATAAATAGAAAATATGTGGAGTCAGACCCCTTGATCGACGTGAGCCGGAGAGGCAGCGGGTCTTGTCCAACTGGCATGCGGGGAAACTTCTTCCCTGCGTGTCTGCCGAGCTGCTCAGCCAAGTCCTGCTCCCCTCTGGGGAAGGTCTCCTCATGAGCCGGAGGTGTAGCAGGGCTTTGCTGAGACTCCTGGCTAAGTGCTGGCGTGTGGGAAAGCGCAACAGCCCTGCTGCATTCCCATGTGTGTGGGAATTGAACACGCATAAATGCCTGTACAGTGGATGCTTGGGTTGCAAACGTGATCCGTGCGGGATGCACATTCGCAATGGCAGTGGCGCATCTGCGCATGCATAGGGTTGCAATTCGGCACTTCTGCACATGCGCAAAGCGCGATTTAGCACTTGTGCGCATGTGCGACTGCCCAAACCCAGAAATAACCCGTTCCGGTACTTCCGGGTTTCAGTGGTCCGTAACCCGAAAAAACTCAACCTGAAGCGTCTGTAACCCGAGGTATGACTGTACTGCAAATGTATTGCAATCACACACCCTTAGAGATGACCGTGTGCAGGCACCTCCTTCTGCTTGTTGAGCTTTTGGAAGTTAATAGAAATGCGCTGAATAAGTGGCTTTGCCAGTTTTCCTTCCATCCATCTAGTCCCAAAGCCCCAGGGTTTGGTTCCATTTTTGCACTGTATTAGCGATATGAGAACAACCTCTTGAAAATATATACAGTGGTACCTCGCAAGACGAATGCCACGCAAGACAAAAAACTCGCAGGACGAAAGGGTTTTTTGTTTTTTGAGCTGCTTCGCAAGACGATTTTCCCTATGGAAACGGAAACGTCTTGCAAGTTTGTTTCCTTTTTCTTAACACTGTTAATACAGTTGCGACTTGACTTTGAGGAGCAACTCATAGAACGCGGTGTGGTAGCCTTTTTTGAGGTTTTTAAAGACTTTGGTGATTTTTGAAGCTTTTCCAAAACTTTCCCGACACCGTGCTTCGCAAGACGAAAAAAATCGCAAGACGACAAAACTCACGGAACGAATTAATTTCGTCTTGCGAGGCACCACTGTAAACCAGGTTGTATCAAGATTACTGTCCCAACCCAAGCCTCTTTCCTGCAGGATCATCCCACAGCACCTCTGTAATGTATAATAATAATAATAATAATAATAATAATAATAATAATAATAATAATAAAATTATTTATACCCTGCCCTCCCCAGCCAAGGTCGGGCTCAGGGCGGCTAACAACCAATAATAAAAACAAGTTGTTTGAAATACAGCTTAAAAACAATATTAAAATACAACATTAAAACATTAAAATGCAGCCTCATCACAGGAGGAGAAAGGTAAAAAGAAAGAAGGAGAGGGAATCAAATTGATTCTAAGCCAAAGGCCAGGCAGAACAACTCTGTCTTACAGGCCCTGTGGAAAGAAATCAGATCCCGCAGGGCCCTGGTCTCATGAGGCAGGGCGTTCCACCAGGCCAGAGCCAGAGTTGAAAAGGCCCTGACTCTGGTTGAAGCTAATCTAACTTCCTTAGGGCCCGGGACCACTAGGGTGTTGCTATTTATGGACCTTGAGGCTCTCCGTGGGGCATACCGGGAGAGGCAGCCCCGTAGGTACGAGGGTCCTAGGCCGTGAAGGGCTTTAAAGGTCAAAACCAGCACCTTAAATCTGACCCTGTACTCCACCGGGAGCCAGTGCAGCTGGAAAAGCACTGGGTGAATATGCTCCCATGGCAGGGACCCCGTGAGGAGCCTCGCTGCAGCATTCTGCACCCGCTGGAGTTTCTGGGACAGCTTCAAGGGCAGCCCCGCGTAGAGCGAATTACAGTAGTCAAGCCTGGAGATGACCGTCGCATGGATCACTGTGGCCAGATCGGGGCGGGAAAGGTAAAGGTCCACAACCACACGGGCATGGCCAGTTGCTTGCAATGGAAGCCCTGATATATTGTTTTGAAGTTCCATGTGCTTGACCACTCCCGTGTGGTTTTGGAGCCCTGAACATTACAGCTGAGTCACGGGATAAATTCACGGAAAAGCGTGCATAGCAACAATGTCCTGAATGAGCAAAGGCTATTTGCGAGCATTCCTATGACAGGTCAGTTCACCCCTCCAGTGTTTTTTAGGAGAATTCAGCTTTCCTGTTGCAGAAGTAGCTCAATTGCATGATATTTTTTTTAACCAGAGAGGAAGTGGAAGCCAGTGTAATTTGATATAACCTTTTAACTGTATATGAAGACACACTTCATGCCAAACATTTCTTTTTAGGCAGGCTCATGTCTACATCATTGCTGGGGCCTGTTTGTCTTTGGGTTTTCGATTTGCCGGTTCAGAAAACCTAGCTGCCTTTAACTGCTTGGTAAGTGCATCAGTAGCTGGTCAGGATTTATTATCATAGACTTGCAGGGATGAGTCGTGGGTCATGAGTCCCATGTTGGGCAAAAGATTCATGCATTGCAGGGGGTTGGACTAGATGACCATTGTGGTCCCTTCCCTGCTCTATGATTCTATAGTGTAACATAATCTCAGGGAAATATACAAGTCCAGGGTACATAATTTATGCCTCCCTAAACCCCCACTTTCCCTCTGTTCTGTGCCTGTGAATTTCAAGGCCAAGTTGTGACTGCAGGGTCCCTGTGAAAGCTTGATATAGATACATGCTAAACCAGGAGTAGGAAACCTGCGACTCTCCAGATGTTTTTGCACAGTGACTTCCAGCATCCCTGATCAATACGCACCCTGCTGAATGGAGCTAGGGGCAATTGGAGTCCAACAGCTTCTAGGGAAGGGGACGCAGGTTCCCCACCCCTATCCTAAAAGAAGAAAAGGGTTGGGGAATTATGTTTCTTCCAACTCTTCCATACTGCGGTGCCCTGCAAGACGAATGCCTCGCAAGACGGAAAACCCGCTAGACAAAAGGGTTTTCTGTTTTGGAGGTGCTTCGCAAAACGAATTTCCTATGGGCTTGCTTCGCAAGACGAAAATGTCTTGCGAGTTCCTGCGGTTTTTTCCCCCTTCCCCCCCTTTTTCCCAAGCCACTAAGCCGCTTATCAGCTGATCCTAAGCCGCTAAGCCGCTGATCCTAAGCCCCAAGCCGCTAAGCCGCTTAACAGCTGATCCGCTAAGCCACTTATCAGCTGATCCGCTAAGCCGCTTAACAGCTAAGCCGCTTATCAGCTGATCCGCTAAGCCCGCTAAACCGCTTATCAGCTGATCCACTAAGCCGCTAATAGCGCTAATCCGCTAATCCGCTAATGGGCTTGCTTTGCAAGACGAAAAAACCGCAAGACGAAGAGACTCGCAGAACGGATTCTTTTCGTCTTGCGAGGCACCACTGTACTACGTTGCTTGAGCCATGTGCATGGTTTTACCATAATGATGAATGACATTTCAGCATCTCATGCCCGGGACAACTAGCTCATGCCTGCTTTCTGACGGCAGTGGACAGATCCACAAAGGGCCAGCAGCAGCAACAAACTTAAAATAACCTGCAGTCTTGTTACTGCAATAATATACAGTGGTACCTCGGGTTAAGTACTTAATTCGTTTCGGAGGTCCGTACTTAACCTGAAACTGTTCTTAACCTGAAGCACCACTTTAGCTAATGGGGCCTCCTGCTGCTGCCACGCCGCCAGAGCACAATTTCTGTTCTCTGTTCTCATCCTGAAGCAAAGTTCTTAACCTGTAATGTTCAGAACATTATAGGGTGCCTGTTTGAAGTTTTAGCATGTTTTCTGGGAGGTTGCAAGGGAGGCTGGGGTGTGTGTGTGTGTGTGTGTGTGTGTGTGTGTGTGTGGTTTGATGAAACTGGGGCAAAAACTGAGAAACCCCTGCTTCTTGCCTCTGGATTATAGGTTTAGAAGTGTTTGCTTCAGGGCCAGGTGGCTTTCAGGTCTCTCTTCTGATTCTGATCTTACGAAAGAATAATGAAGGATGCATATTTATGGGCGAGATGTTAGCAGGGTGGACGAGTGAGTGGTTTGCATGTCTTGAGAGTTCAGGTTCACTCCCTGCCCCACGGTTGTTTCTTGCACTTTCCTGACATGTGCCAATTTTGAATTCCTCCATCTAGTACACATTTGCAAAAGATTTCATGAAGTGTTTGTCCTCGGCTACGGCTTCCATAGTAAGTTTCTCCAGATTCACTATTGTTAATAGTAAAATCCAAAATTTCATAATGCTGTTTTGGTTGAATTTTTTTGGGAGGGGGAGGGGGATCATTGGACCATTACCCTGACCCCACATGTCCTCAAGTACTGCAGTAACCTACCCTTCTGCTAGCTAAACAAAGAGTTTGAGAAGAGGAATGGGCACTTGTTCCGAGTTTGCTCCACAGCTTGCTTTATTTATTTATTTATTGCCTACTCTTGACCCTAAGGTCCCAGAGCAAGTTACAACATTAAAACACAATATTAAAAACAGTTTTAAACAACTTCCAGTCATAAAAATAAGGGGAGTCTTAAAAAATAAACACCTCAAGTGCCAAAAGCTAGGGTAAAGAGGTGCGTCTTGTATCATTTTCTAGAAGCTGTATAATGAAGGTGCCAAGTGCATCTCTGTGGGGAGGGAGTTCTGTAACTTAGGGACTTCTATAGAGAAGTCCTTTTTTGCAGGCTTCCACCCCCCCCCCAAGCGTCTGAGGACAAAGGGGCCCCTCTTCCAATGTCAGTGCCCAAGAGGGTCTGTAGGGAAGGATGTGGTCTTTCAGATATTTGGGGCCTGCATCATTTACGCTTTAAGCACACCTGAGGACCTTGAATGGGGCCTGCAAATGAACTGGAAACCAGTCCAGCTATTCTAAAGCAGGGGTTATTTGAGATCCTTCCTTTGGTAATCCTCACAGAACTCTAGCCCATTAATTTGATTTGAACTGATTTTATAATGAATTGGTTTTAGAATGCTGTATTATTTTACTGTTGTTAGCCGCTCTGAGCCCGGCTTCGACTGGGGAGGGTGGGATATAAATAAAAAAATTATTATTATTATTATTATTATTATTATTATTATTATTATTATTATTAATTATTTTATTGTTATTATTATTATCTAAATGGGAACTGCATTTTGGACTGAAGTTTACCAAGTGGGGAAGGGACTGGGGCTGCCAAGTGAGCTCACCGTCCTTTCACGCAAAAATCAACTCCTGGTCCCCCGCGAAAGTTTATTCAGTTCAGCAACCAGATTTACATACATGTTTTGCTGCTTTTTGGCAATTTGGGAACCTCTTGCTGGCCTGCTGCAAACCACCCAAGAGTTCTGACTTACCCTTTGCCTGTTCCCAGTTTGGATGAAGGAGCAGCCTCTCCCCTATGAGGAATGGTTACAACAGACACCTTCATGGTTGCCCTTATTTTAAAACCCACACACACACACTTAGCGAGGAGAAAGTCCCATTGAACTCAGGGAGTAGCCAGGGAGTAGGATTGTGGGAGGGAAGTTACTGGTTTGCTTTTGCTTTTATTGTGTACAGTGGTACCTCGGGTTAAGTACTGGAGGTCCGTTCTAAACCTGAAACTGTTCTTAACCTGGAGCACCACTTTAGCTAATGGGGCCTCCCAGTGCCGCTGTGCCGCCAGAGCATGATTTCTGTTCTCATCCTGAAGCAAAGTTCTTAACCCGAGGTAATATTTCTGGGTTAGCAGAGTCTGTAACCTGAAGCATATGTAACCTGAAGCGTATGTAACCCGAGGTACCACTGTATTTTGCATTCTCATTCTGTATTTTTATGCTGTGGAGTTGCCCTGTGGTCTTCAGATGAAGGGTGGAATAATAATAATAATAATAATAATAATAATAATAATAATAATAATTTCTGAATAAGACCTTCCTTCTTCCTGAGCCTGGGATTGTGTTGCTTCCCTGCTTAGGAGATACACGTGGAACTGACCACTTGCCTCCTCTGTGTCCATATTCCAGGCAGGCCACTACAACCTGGAGACTTGCCTGAGTGTGGTGCTGATGTCCCTTGCGATGGTGATGGCGGGATCGGGAAACCTGAAGGTCCTCCAGCTCTGCCGCTTCATGCACAAGAAGACGGGTGGGGAGATGAACTACGGGTTCCACATGGCACATCATATGGCTCTCGGGCTCCTCTTTTTGGGAGGGGGAAGGTAAGAACGTCATTTCAAAGGGAAGCCTTTCCCCCTCAAAGCCAATATGCATATGAACATCCCAATATCTCCCTGCGTATTCGTTACATCCACAATCCTTTTTTTCTTCCAAAGTAGATATTGTTAATATTTATTATGAAAATTTGTATACCACTTAATTGCAATATTGAGGTAGCCTTTGGCCTTTTTTATTAAAAAACCCCCAAAACCAGCAATTTCTAGTCTTAAAGGAGTCAGAAGTACAGGGAGGAGTTAAAAGCACAGGAAGGTGTCTGGTAAAAATTTGAGGGGCTGATCAGTAGCGCTGTGCATCTGGTCTGGACAAATCCTGGACCCTGGACTCATTTGGCGGATCTAGAATTTGCCCTGTTCGTGCTGAGGCAACCCCAGGTCAGGTCCACCTGGAGCGTTTTGCGTCTATCAAAAGTGGTGGTGGGGTTTGTAAGCCAGCAAAGAGGAGGGGTGGGGGAAGGAGATGATGCAGGTAAGACTCACTACTGGCAGGTCTCCTTCTCTCCCCCCGACCACTGACTGCATGCTTAATTTTGGTTAAGAAGCTTAATGAAGCATTAGGAGTCTGCAACGCCTCTGTTTAGATTTGGGGGCTGAATTGGTCTGGGGCCCGATTTGGATCATTGCATTGGGCCCTGAACTAAATTAGGGCTGCCTTGCACAGCCCTACAGAGCAGACATTTTCATCAGCTGTACGCCATAATCATCATAATTATAACAAATAAAGGCTTGACATATATCACTTTGCACGTCATGAGTCTATCTCATATATTAGTTTCACATTTTAAGATGAATTACTGAAATAAATGAACTTTTCCACAATATTCTAATTTTTTGAGTTTCACCTGTATTGTTAGAAATGAATATCTTTGATAACCTGCGCTTAATTTCTGCTTTGCAGGGATAAGCACCAATTCCATTCTCTTTTATTGCATCTATCTATCTATCTATCTATCTATCTATCTATCTATCTATCTATTCTTTCTTTGCAGGTACTCCCTTAGCACTTCAAATTCTTCCATTGCTGCCCTGCTTTGTGCCGTGTACCCTCACTTCCCAGTTCACAGTACAGATAACAGGTAAGGCTTAACCAGCAGAGTTGGTTAAAACAAAGATCCTAGGAAAGCCCGGTTGGATCCAGCAACAGATAATGCGTTCTGCACCTTGGGAGGCTTTATTTCAGTTTCCCGGTGCCTGTTGAATGCAGTTAGATTCTGGACGGAGCCTTAAGATAACCTTCCTGCAGTAACTGCACTCTTTATATGCACAGGTATCACCTCCAGGCCTTGCGGCATCTGTATGTTCTGGCAGCAGAGCCCAGACTCCTTGTCCCTGTGGACGTGGATACAGATACGCCTTGCTACTCACTGCTGGAGGTTACCTACAAGGTAGACTTGATTCTGTGGGGTGAAGGGGACTTACCCAAAAGGGTGGGGGGCAGAATGCACACAGTCTCTCTGAGCCAGCATGGTTGTCATGTGCTTTCTTCAGTGATTGACTAAAGTGTGTGGTTTATTTTGTATTTCTGCCCCCCCCCCAAGGGAACTCAGTGGTATGAGGAAACAACCGAGGAACTGATGGCACCCACTCTCCTTCCCGAACTCCACTTACTGAAGAAGGTATATGACGGAGCTTGCTTTATGGCAGCCTTCTTCGGCTGGGTCCTCTCCTGCTGTTTTGGTCTACAACTCCCATCAGCCCCAACAAGCACAGCTGGGGGTAGATAGATAGATAGATAGATAGATAGATAGATAGATAGATAGATAGATAGATAGGGGTAGAAGCAGCCATAGTGTAATTCCAAGATGCAATGGGTGGAAATAGTATAGTCCCTTGGCATGCCACCTTACGACATCATAGGTTTGATATTTATTATAGAAAGTAGGGTGCGATACCATGAGAATTAGTGGAGACAGGGCTTGGGGTTAGGTTGCTCGGTTTAACAACTCTGCTTTTAAACTTGGTTTGCAAAACCCCCACTATTTTGCACCTGCAGTCCCGCTCTGGATTTCCAGTTAAGGAATGGAAAGATCATTGGTGGGATGTCATCTCAGGTGCATCTTTTGTGACTTACGGAGTACAGCTCCTAGAGGTCTAATAGACCAGCCTTTCTCAACCTGTGGGTCCCCAAATGTTGTTGGACTACAACTCCCATCACCCTTAGCTAGCAAGGCTAGCTCGGGGATGATGGGAGTTGTAGTCCAACATCTGGGGACCCACAGGTTGAGAACCGCTGTAATAAACCATGCATGTTTTGGGTCTTGAAAGGGAGGACATTAAAAGTCCCTGGGTGTGAGTGACACTGCCCGTGGTGTTTTGATCCCATCCAATATGTATAACTCCCTGTGTAACTGATTTTTATTTTTACTTATGTTTCCAGATCAGAGTGAAAGGCCCCCGATACTGGGAGCTGCTGATTGATTTAAGCAGAGGCACACACCATTTAAAGTAAGTAGTCCTGGTGAAGCTTTTGCAATAACAGTATAGCAGCCCACAATTATGGCTGCACTGCAGACACACCAAAGTCCAAATTTAAGCTGCTGTTGCAATTGTTGGAAAATCTGTTTGCTTGTAGGAGTTGTCCAGTGGCTGGTGTTAAGCAGATATGCAGTTTTTAACTTTATATATATATGTCAACCTTGACCCAGCAGTTTTCTCCTATGTGTGGAACACCTGTGGATTTTTCCCATCTTCTGCAAAGCAGAAAAGACGTTTCCTCCCTTTTGCACATGAAGCTCACATGAGATCCAACTCTGTGCCTGTTATAAAATGGATCCGGTGCAGACTGCTGGAACAAAGGTGTTACAATGTGAAAATTGACAGAACAGCAACAGGACTACACACACTTCCATCTGGTTTGCGAATATATCAGCAGGGTAAAAACAGGCAATAAAATCAATTGAATTGAATAGAATAGAATTAATAGAATTGAAAACATCTAGGGCAGATAGCCAACCAGTCCCTCAAAATGGTGTTCCTACTTCAAAGAAAAGCAAGAAATCTGTCCGAGGCCTTCAAGGAAATCTAGGTTTCCCTTTTTTGAAATATTGTTTTGGGTCACTGATTAACCTTCATAGCTCCTTCCCATTTTGTGACATTTGCTCCCCGCCATTTTTTTCTGGCTTTCTCTTTCATATTCTTCATGACAGTAGACATACAGATATCCTTATCCGACAACTCTTAATGCATAGCTTATGGGTTCATGATGCAGCCACCTTGCTGAAGCTAAGCAGGTGTGTGTCTGGCCAGTGCCTGGATGGGAGCCCACCTGGGAACGTAATGAGTTCTACGTTGGATATAAATGTATATCAGTGGATATACATATGCAGAATAAAACAACAGTGCTTCACCTCGGCATTTGTAGGGAACTGAGTGTGGAATTTGTAGTGCTTTCAGTTGTTGCATGGTACAATGATAATCTGTACTCAAGATATGTGAATTAGCATGGATAACTTCTTAATCTGAAACAAAAAACCCCCAAAACTTCCTTTCTTCTTGCAGATCAATTCTTTCAAAAGATGGAGTCCTGTATGTAAAACTGAGGGCTGGGCAGCTGTCATACAAAGAGGACCCAATGGGTTGGCGAAGCCTTTTGGCGCAGACTGTCACTCACCGGAATGCAGATGCCCGGGCGTTCAAGGTAGTCCTTATGGCCACTGTTGAGTGAAAGAAGCTGCAACAAATATAAACTATATAACATGGGTAGGCAAACTAAGGCCTGGGGGCTGGATCCGGCCCAATCGCCTTCTCAATCCGGCCCACGGACGTTCTGGGAATCAGTGTGTTTTTACATGAGTATAATGTGTCCTTTTATTTAAAATCTCTGGGTTATTTGTGGGGCTTGGGAATTCGTTCATGTCATTTCCCCCCTCCAAAAAAATATAGTCTGGCCCCCCACAAGGTCTGAGGGACCGGCCCCCTGCTGAAAAATTTTGCTGACCCCTGCAGTATATAACAAGCAAAAAGTGAAAAAACCTGAAATTTCCGTCAGGTTGTGAGGCCAGTGGTTATAAGGAAAAGGCCATCTTTGGAAAATTAACGCAAGCTGTGAGAGGCAGCTGTCATTCTAGTGCAAATTTCACCGGGAAGACTCCAAATGTCTCCGCGTTGGCCCCTGTGGCACCTCACGTCAGTGCAAAATAGCATGAGAAACTGACCTGTGTTGGGGAAAGTTTCAGCCGCCTGTCTCATTCTCCCCCAAAGGGCTGAGATGATACCACTTTGTTGGCTCAGCTGTGCTGGTAAGGTAGCAAGATTTTCAGCTGCATGAATCTGTTTTTCAGGTCAGAGCTTTTTGCTAAGGGGTAGTGTTATCTCCATTACATTTTTTCCCAAGAAGGCTGGACCATTTGTCTGGGAGGTGGCAGCCTGCAGTGAGGAAGGGTTGTATGAAATGCACTTTCCCCATGAACCGCAAAGATGGAAACAATCCTTAATTTTAAATCTCACTTTCCTTTTCAGCCAGAAGCTATTTCTGCTTTTACATCTGATCCTGCGCTGCTTTCATTCGCTGACTATTTCTGCAAACCGGCTGCAAACACAGGGCAAGTAAGTTGTCAGGTGCAAAACCTAGCTTAAAAAAAATATTCAAAGGCAGGCTTCGGCAGAGCCAACGTGAAACTCCACTCTCAGAGACAGCTTGCCTATAAATGCCCAATTGCTGGGAGCTATTGTAAGGCTTTGGGAAGACTAGAGTATCCTGGTTTTGCACAGGAGGAATTTAAAAATAAAACAACGTATGGATGGGACGATTCAAATTCTAGTTGACAAAATCAGCCTCTCCAAAGTTTAATTAAAGTACCAGCAGTATGCCAGTGTGGGCAACTTGCCGGGGAACCAGATGCCAGGGAACCAGGCAGAGGGCCTTCTCGGTAGTGGCGCCTGCCCTGTGGAACACCCTCCCATTAGATGTCAAAGAGATAAACAAGTATCTGATGTTCAGAAGACATCTGAAGGCAGCCTTGTTTAGGGAAGTTTTTAATGACCGGTGTTTTAATGTATTTTTAATCTTTGTTGGAAGCTGCCCAGAGTGGCTGGGGAAACCCAGCCAGATGGGCTGGGTATAGATAATAAATTATTACTATTATTAGAGGGATGAGGTTGGCGCTGTGGGTTAAACCACAGAGCCTAGGACTTTACGATCAGAAGGTCGGCGGTTCGAATCCCCGCGACGGGGTGAGCTCCCGTTGCTCGGTCCCTGCTCCTGCCAACCTAGCAGTTCAAAAGCACGTCAAAGTGCAAGTAGATAAATAGGTACCGCTCCGGCGGGAAGGTAAACGGCGTTTCTGTGCGCTGCTCTGGTTCGCCAGAAGCGGCTTAGTCATGCTGGCCACATGACCTGGAAGCTGTACGCCAGTTCCCTCAGCCAATAAAGCGAGATGAGCGCCGCAACCCCAGAGTCAGTCACGACTGGACCTAATGGTCAGGGGTCCCTTTACCTTTATTATTATTATTATTATTATTATTATTATTATTATTATTGGATTCAGTCAGCCTTAGCCAGCAAGACCAATGGTGAGTGGCAATAGGAGTTATATTCCAGGAACATCTGGCTCCCCACCCACTGCAACATGTATGATGTATTTTCCCCCCTGAATTACCTCTTCTTCATTTTTTTAGAAACAGGAAGTGTTCGACCTTTTCTCTTCTATCCTGTACGAGTGTGTTACTCAGGAAAATCCTGAAATGTTGCCGGCTTACATCGCAATTGACCAGGTAAAAGCACGCTGCGCAATCCTTTTTATTTCAGCAAAGTGTGGCTTATTTTCCTGCTGGTTTTTGCCCGTTAAGAAAGCAAAGACGAAAAGCCTATTGCATTTGTAATCACAATATATCTTGATTTTTAACCTGTGGAAACGTGTCTGCATGAATGAGTAGTCGTAGCAGAATCCTGCCACCTTGTGACACTGATCTTGCAAGCTCCCCCTAATCTTTCTGATTATGTAAGTCACTAAACGACTCATTTTATAAACTAGTTATCTGTAGCTGCAACAGTATTGAGTTAATTCAAGCTCTTTTTTCCTTTTCCGCTAGGCTGTGAGGAGACTGGAAAAAAGAGAAATGTCAGAGACATTTGACTTGTGGCAGATAAAGTTGGTTCTAGAATTTTTCAATTCCAGAAGCCACCAGGAGAGAATGAGGAAGAATCCACACCGGGGCCTTTTTATGAACTCTGAGTTTTTACCTGTGATTAAGTGTTCCATCGATAATACCTTGGATCAGTGGCTGCAAGGTAAAAATAGCAGGGGATTTACCGCTAAATGAAGCAAGTTCTGTGCAGCTGGCAGATAGGACTCTCCTCTGAATGGCAACATAGCTAAGCCAAGACCATGAATTCCTAAGACCATGAATTTCTGTCCCCAAATGACCCTATGTTCATTTGTAATCTCTAGTAAGGGTTTTTTGTGTGCGTGCGCAAGCCAGAAAGTCTTAAAACGATTCGGTTCTTACCGTGATTTGAAGCTGTTCCAAAAATAAAAACATCTGGTCTGTATGGGCTGAATCCAGTTAAGTCATTGTGCGAGCCAACAACTTCCACATGTTCAGTGGAACTTCCCCTCCCTCTCTTCCCCTTGTGTGTGGAGGGCTGGGGGAACTCCCGGAGCAGACTGGGGGTGCATGTGGAGGCAGAACAGGATGGAGAAGTTCTGTGTCACGGGTGGAAATCATTCTGCTCGTGCAATGACTTCGTTGGAGACAACATTCAACGTCTGAGAATTTTGTTTTACTCATTTCTGTGCCACCCTTCAATTTAAATTACTCCCAAGGCAGCTTGCACAATACAGTGGTACCTCTGGTTACATACTTAGAGGTCCGTTCTTAACCTGAAACTGTTCTTAAACTGAAGCACCACTTTAGCTAATGGGGCCTCCCGTTGCCGCCGCACGATTTCTGTTCTCATCCTGAAGCAAAGTTCTTAACCCGAGGTACTATTTCTGGGTTAGCGGAGACTGTAACCTGAAGCGTATGTAACCCGAGGTACCACTGTAAAACCAATAGACAATCTCAAAAACAAAACAAAAATGCAAACCAATTTTCTTAACACTGCTTTCTTTTAATACTGCTGCTAATAGTTTTTTAAAAAAAAAACACAGAGCTTCAACATTAGGAAATTTAAAACAAAAACAAAAGCATATTTTTTTTGCAGGGAACCAAAGGGTTTCACAGGGACGCAGGTGGCACCGTGGTCTAAACCACTGAGCCTCCTGGGCTTGCCGATCGGAAGGTCGGCGGTTTGAATCCCCGTAATGGGGTGAGCTCCCGTTGCTCTGTCCCAGCTCCTGCCAACCTAGCAGTTCGAAAGCACCCCAAAAAGTGCAAGCAGATAAATGGGTTCCACTGTGGTGGGAAGGTAAAAGGCATTTCCGTGCACTGCTCTGGTTTTGCCAGAAGCGGCTTAAGTCATGCTGGCCACATGACCCGGAAAAACTGTCTGCGGACAAACGCCGGCTCCCTCGGCAAAAAGTGAGATGAGCGCCGCAACCCCAGAGTCGTCTGCGACTGGACTTAACTGTCAGGAGTCCTTTACCTTTTTAAAGGGTATCATGGTAGCATTAACTGATGTTTCTTTAGAAGAGAGGGTTCGTTTAGTACCGTGTGCTCCAGTTCATGCTACTGTCTCAAATTCAGGCTGCATATTGTAGATTTCAATATGCAGAGGCCTTTGGGAAAGAAGGGGGGAAATGGTGGATACTCCCCATCTATGTGCCTTTAAGGGGGGTAAGATCTGGTCTATCTCTCTGTGCATCTTCCTAGGGAAGTCCACCCCCCTTCCTGGAGAATGAGATTATTTTTATTAAGCATTGTCCTGAGAGGAATCAAACAGCCCTGGCTTCCCTCTATTCACCATAGCCCTGTTTCAAGCATTCAAATAATACACATAGTAGTAGTAGTAGTAGTAGTAGTAGTAGTAGTAGTAGTAGTAGTAGTAATTTATTATTTATATCCCACCCATCTGGCTGGGCTTCCCCAGCCACTCTGGGTGGCTTCCAACAAAATATTAAAATACAGTAATGCATCAAACATTAAAAGCTTCCCTAAACAGGGCTGCCCTCAGATGTCTTCTAAAAGTCTGGTAGTTGTTGTTCTCTTTGACATCTGGTGGGAGGGCGTTCCACAGGGCGGGTGCCACTACTGAGAAGGCCCTGTGCCCCTGTCTCCATCTCAGTTGGCTCCGCCTCTTCCCCCACAAATGAAGAAATCCGGTGTAGTAATAGCAAACTCACTTGCAAAGTGCTGACCTTTATGTAGCCAGAACAGCATCATCGACACACAAGAGGGAGAGATATTAGGAGGCTTGGGGAGCCCAGTCTATATACAGTAGTACAAAAAACAGAACCCAACAACTTTAGGAACAAAAATAAAGGAGGGCTCAACCCACCCCAAGCAGCCCAGTGAGGATTGAGCATGCTCAGTTGCCACAGAATGCTGATTAGCTGTTGAGAGCGGTGCGGAACGGAAAACCAGGAGAAGGGCAAATGGATTGGGGTATCTTAGAAGGTCATGGCTGGCTGGTTATCATCGATTTTTGTGTGTCTAGCCAAGGGCCTTTACAATGAATGACACAGGGCAAGAGCAAGGCTTTCCTCTGAAACCACACAACATAACCTATAGAATTTTACAGCATAAAAAAAAATTACAGCAAAAAAGTTTTAAAATTAGAAATCATCAACATAGCTTCTTAGCTGCCAGAGCAAATTTCTCTACCGAGTGTGTAATTTTTAGATGTTTATCAGCTAAGAGTTGGACTGTCATTTCCTGGGGGATCTTAAGTGGGTGACAACCACTTAAGAATAGACAATATTTTTCTCTCTCTGGGCATTGTATATAAGGGGCAAATCAGCCAGTAGTGAGTGCATGATATCCTTGAGCTGGTTGCATCCATAGACGCACTTGCTTGTCAGAACCTTGAACCAAGAACATTCCACACTGCAACATTTTGCTGCGCTTCCATCTGCTAAATCTGAGCTTCACCTCTCTTGTGTGTTGCAGCTGGAGGCGACGTCTGCTTGCACTCCTATTTAAGTGGACAGCCAACTGACGAATCTCAGCTAAGTATATTGGCCTGCTTCCTCATATATCATTCTGTTCCAACACCGGCGCAGCTGTTAGCTGGAGGCTTGGAAGGTAAGATTAAAACCCAGCTATTAATCACGATTATTGGGTGGGTGGGGGAAATAACACTGAGAAAGCCATGGATTACCAACACTGTACAAAAATGCCAGAGTTGGTCCATCTCAACCTAAGCCTAATCTTATAATTGTAGCGTTGGAAGGGAACCCAAGGGTCATCTAATCCAACCCCCTGCAATGCAGAAATCAGAGCCACCCAGAGATGTTGGAAACTGAATATGGGTCCTTTTCCGTGCAAGCCTTGTGCTCTATTACGATATGTTCATTTGGCCAACACATTGTTGCTCTCTTTAGCAGTACTTTACCAGTTGTAAGGAACAAGAAGGCAGGAGCTGAATAAATAACGATGATAATAATATAACAAAATGAGTTTATGGCAGTGCAAATAATATTATTATTAATAATAATCATATTTATACTCCACCCATCTGGCTAGGTTTCCCCAGCCACTCTGGGTGGCTTCCAGCAGAATATAAAAACATAACAAAATGTAAAATGCAGCGACATATTTTATACAAACAACAGGTATGAGCTGTGTGGTGTAGTGGTTAAGAGTGGTAGTCTCGTAATCTGGTGAACTGGGTTCGATTCCCCGCTCCTCCACATGCAGCTGCTGGGTGACCTTGGGCCAGTCACACTTCTCTGAAGTCTCTCAGCCTCACTCACCTCACAGAGTGTTTGTTGTGGGGGAGGAAGGGAAAGGAGAATGTTAGCTGCTTTGAGACTCCTTTGGGTAGTGATAAAGCGGGATATTAAATCCAAACTCCTCCTCCTCCTCTTCTTCTTCTTCTCCTCCTTCTCCTCCTTCTTCTCCTTCTTCTCCTTCTTCTTCTTCTTCTGTGCTGAAGCAGAGTTGCCATTCTGCATCTAAAGTGCACTGTTTTGGTATATTTGTTCTACTTGAAGGTGTAATCATTTCCCCCTCTCTCCTTTATCCTTCTAGGTTGCACAACCTTCTCTGAATTGCTGTTGAAATTCAAGCCCCTGGGAATGCCAGTCCGTGCCCTTCTAAGACTCGCCCCTCTGTTGCTGGGGAATCCACAGGCAATGTTTTTGTGAAAGCAATAACTTGAATTTGACACAACCGAGCGACCAAAACGCCAGTATCCATTTAGCATTTGACATCGGACGAAAGATGCATTGATGAAGTCAGGCTTTGGTTTCTAAGTTTACAAACTTCTTCCTCGGCATTTTCCATTCCCCTTTTATGTTTTGAGAGTGATAAAAAAAACAGAGAGAGCTTTATATATTGTTGGATGGTTTACATGCCCGTGCTAATTAATATGTTTACTTTTTGTAAATAAAGCTTGTTTGCCAAAAGAGAGAGAGAGAAATATTGATGATGAACTGGGAAAATAAACCACCTGGAATCAATTTGTCAACAGCTCTTTTCGACACAGCATCCTTGAACTAGCGCCGCTATGTTGCCCGTTTCTTCTAAATGTTGCGATTTGAATCTCCAGGTGGGAGAAACACACAGAGCTCAGCTCAGCGCCTTCTTTGAAGTCACCTTTGCACATATATTTCCAAAGTCTGATCGCTCAAAACAAGCAAAACCTATAATATACTACTACTGCCATGCATACTCCTTCAGTGTAGAACGGTAGCGAGGGTGAGAGTGCTGGCTATCCATTATGATGAATTCAGGTTCCATGCACTTTCAGAGAGGAACTATATGTTACAAGAAACAAGGTGGTGCCAATGAAAACTCTAGCCCTGTGCTGCTTTGACTCTCTCCTGCCACTACCCACCCCACCCTACCCAGTAATACAGTTTTCCTTATGTTGTGATCTGCTTAGTTATTTATAAAATTAGCCACCATTTTCAGGATAGCCCACCCCTGTCTTTTAAAAGTACAGTGGTACCTCGGGTTAAGCACTTAATTTGTTCTGGAGGTCCGTTCTTAACCTGAAACTGTTCTGAACCTGAAGTCCTACTTTAGCTAATGGGGCCTCCTGCTGCCGCCGCAGCACGATTTTTGTTCTCATCCTGAAGCAAAGTTCTTAACCTGAGGTACTATTCCTGGGTTAGCAGAGTCTGTAACCTGAAGCGTATGTAACCTGAGGTACCACTGTATAAAACAGTGGGTGGATTTCAACATAGTGCTAAGGTGTGTGGGGAACAAAGTCTGCTCATGCAACAGGACCTTCTTCCCCTGTGTGCCCCCAGCCCTCCAGAACAGATTTAGGGGCTGCAGGAGGAAGCACACGTTGTTCCATGCATGGAACAACTTAGTTGAATCCTGCAAAGTACATATGAAAAACTTAACAGCACCAGCATTGAATATCCTTTAAAAGCTGGGCTAGTTACAACCCTATCAGCCAAACCTATTTTTGTTGGCATCCGGCTGTCTCGAGAGACAATGGAGTGCACCTCCAGGGGTGAAGGCAAACTGCTAGAGAACCACAGCGCCTGCTGTGGCTGCAGAGGGAAGAATCCCTGATAGGTGGAGATCCAACCTCTTTAGAAACCTCCAGTGAAGGAGAGTCCACCACCTTCCAGTGAAGTCTGTTCCACTGTGACTCTTCCTCTGAAGGGTTTTCATGCTCACAACAGCTGTGGAACCTGTAGTCTTCTAGAAGTTGGTGGGTCTCAGTCGCAACCAGCATGGCCAGTGTCATAGATCTGAGTTATGGTCTAGCCCAGTGGTTCTCAGAACTGTTTTTCTCAGGGCCACGCTTTCAGAATAAAAAAATTTGCTCGCACCATACCAAGTTTTTAATTGACAAGAAATACATTGGAAAGCATTTGTCCTCAGTATCACCTGATGCTCTTGCTCTCATTTTGAAAAGGTATCTATCCATATTCTGCAAAGCATTTTCTTATATACTAGTGTTTAAATGTTTCTTTGATGGCCCTTGAATCTTCCTGCCACACCAGTGTGGCATGGCACACCCTTTGAGAATCACTGGTCAAGCCGCAGCTGAAGGCCACCAATTCTCTCCCCCTTTTTTAACAGATGTCAGAAACTGAACCTGGAACACACTGCATGCAGTGCATATTCATTCTATGCCTAAGCTATGTATCAGGTGTGCATTCAGGAGCCAGGCCCTGTGACAAATAGGTCTGGGGCCTTCCTAAGTTCGTTCTGAGGAGGCAAGGCACGGCCACACAGGTGAGGCCGATTGGTAACTCACAGCACCTGGTGGCAAAAGCTGGGAAGGGATATAAGGTCAGCATTTTTTCTTCAGCTCTTTGCCACAGCAACACGTTCCCTGCCTTGCTGCGTTTGACTCCTTGCTTCTTGATCCTCGGATCCCTGACTTCGTGACTCCTTGCTTCCTGACCCTCAGACCCTTGGCTTCTTGACTTCCAGCTCTCTGACCCTTGGACTCTTGGCTTTCTGGCTTCTGGGCTCCCGTTCCTGCTCCCACCCCGCCATCTTGCCCCCAGTCCCGATGTCCCCAGCCGGGACTTCAATCACCCGTGAACCGAACCATGACACTATGTTACACACTCCAGTTCCTGATGGGATATTAGTCTAGGAATGTATCTGCGCTTACACATGCAAGCTAAATGGTGGCGATAAGGAACCAAGAAAGCTAGCAAAGAGAACAGAAACAATGAAAATTCAAACTATAGCAGTTGCTTTAAACTTAAAAATTAAAATATGTACAGCCAAATGGTATTTTATTCTTGATCACTAAGCAAGCAAGACAGTATACAAATGCATAGCACACTCATGCAAGTGTGCTACCACAACTCCTTGCTTAGCCAATTTTACAATCCACCGAAATTAATTATTGCACGCCCAGCTCATACACAGCTGCAAATCCATGTGTTAAAACTGGCAACGTTTAGAAAGCAAGGGGAGGAAGAGTGTTAAGGGGGGGGGGAAAGTCACATTCCTATTTTATATAAATCCTATTTATAGTTAAATTGCAGAAGTTTATTTCATTTGTTGAGAGAATAGCAGTAGAAGCATAGAGTTGGAAGGGCCCCCCAAATATCATCTAGTTCAACCCCTTGCAATGCAGGAATCTCAGCTAAAGTATCCATGACAATTGGCCAGCCAACCTCTGCTTAAAAACCTCCAAAGGAGGAGGGTCCACCACCTTCCGAGGGAGTCTGTTCCACTGTTGAACAGCTCTTACTGTTCTTCCTGATGTTAATTCGGAATCTCCTTTCTTGTAAGCCATTGGTTCGGGTCCTACCCTCCGGAGCAGGAGAAAACCAGCTTGCTCAATCTTCCAAGTGACAGCCCTTGCGATGTAAGATGGCTGTTGTATTTCCTCTCCGTTTCCTCCTCTTTACCAGGCTAAGCATTCCCAGCTCCCCCAAACCGATCCTTCTAAGGCTTGGCTTCCAGACCTTTGACCATCAGTCAGTCATTGGCACTCAAGTTGCGCTTGGAGAGCTGATGAACTCCTCAAAAAAACAAACACCACCCCGGATCCTGGTGTTTTGTTAAAGCAGCAAGTACCTGAAGTCCAAAAGAGCCCTGCTAGATCGGATCGCAGACCCATTTAGCCTAGAATCCTGATCTCACAGCATTCAGCTTGAGCTCCCCAGTTTGACTATTCCCAGCAAACTGAGATTCAGGTCGCCTCCAACTGCGGAGGAACCCAACACACACGTGCAAGGCATGCTTCATTTTCAACCTCTAGTTAAAAAGGTAAAGGGACCCCTGACCATTAGGTCCAGTCATGGCCGACTCTGGGGTTGTAGCGTTCATCTCGCTTTATTGGCCGAGGGAGCTGGCGTACAGCTTCCGGGTCATGTGGCCAGCAGGACTAAGCCGCTTCTGGCGAACCAGAGCAGCGCACGGAAACTCCGTTTACCTTCCCGCCGGAGTGGTACCTATTTATCTACTTGCGCTGGTGTGCTTTTGAACTGCTAGGTTGGCAGGAGCAGGGACTGAGCAACGGGAGCTCACCCCGTCGCGGGGATTCGAACCACCGAGTTGGGCAGGAGCAAAACATCTCCGTTGGTGGTGGTTGTTTTTTTTGGGGGGGGGGGAATGCTTGCTGTACATGAGCCGCGCCCCCCCCCCGACCCGAAAAGTAGCTGAGTGCTTTGGCAGGCAAGGCTTCTGGGCTGGAGGAAGGAGCCCGATGAGTGAAACGCTTTGCACCGCAAACGTGTCATAATTAGATCCGAGAGAGAAGCTTCCTGTTTCCTTTTTCGGTTTTTTTTTTTCTTTTTTCCAAGCTGTCACACAAAATTTGAAACCAGCCGGTAACGTGACCCGCCGCACCAATGATGTGAGCCGAGCAAGGCGACTTTCATTTCTGGCGCCCGTTACAAATGCGAAGTTGTGCGCTCTTCGCTCCTGCGCACGTGGAAAGGGCTGGAGCAGATAATGGTATACCAGTTCTTGCAAAAGGACCGCTTCTCTGTTATTTTAAAAATCGTTTTGAAGCTGCGCTTGGCTCATGGACGGACCCCGACAGCCAACTTCAGCAGGCTGGCCAAACAGACCTAAGGAACCCCCCTCGGCAGGAAGCTATGCTGGTAAGACGCAACTTTATCCGTCTTTTTTTACAAAACTGCACTTTGCGCAACAGCTGGCTGCAGCTTCGGACGTGGAGCTCCTATAGCCTCGTTTGCAAATATCACGGGGGCTGTGTGTTAAAAGCTTCCACCGATCTGCTCTGTAACTGCCCCCTGCTCTAATTTTGGGGGAGGCAGGAAACACCCGGGTCTCAAGCGTGCCAGGAAACGCCTATGCCTGATCGGAAAGCCCTTCTCTCCGCGCAAATTACGCACCTGTTCTCTGGGTCATTTCTTTCTCCAGGTGCTCCAGCCTTGGGCCGGAGTTTTTGGAAACGGGTATTATTAGACTCCGATTCAGCCCTATCCTGGTCTGCAGACGTAATTTGGAAACTTATGATTCATTCAGCTCAGTGATGTGGTCTTGTTCAGTAAAGTGGAAATAATTCAGGAGGGCTAGTTAGTAACTTCTGATCAGAAATGTTGTTTTAGCGCTTTGGAAGCGGGCTTGCGGATGTGGTATGGCAGCAGGTCTTAGGTAAGGAGTATAGACAACAGGTTCTTGAATGAGGCAGAGGTCCTTCAGGAAGAAAACTGGAACCCGATTCCTGTTAGCGCTGTCTAATTCTAAGAACGCGAGGCAGATGCTGAGAATCAGTGTGTGTGACTTGCCTCACCTGTGGCTCACTTTTCCTCCACCAGCAATTGATACTTTTGCTGGAATCGTATCTGATGTTTTTGTTAAGTTCTGTTGTCTGGGTTTGGTTTATTTTTTTTAAATTGCAAATTGCATTTTTGAAGACTTGAACTAAAGGCAGGATAGGATAGACATACAGTTGTACCTCGGGTTACATACACTTCAGGTTACAGACTCCGTTAACCCAGAAATAGTACCTCGGGTTAAGAACTTTGCTTCAGGATGAGAACAGAAATCGCGCGGCGGCAGTGGGAGGCCCCATTAGCTAAAGTGGTGCTTCAGGTTAAGAACAGTTTCAGGTTAAGAACGGACCTCCAGAACGAATTAAGTACTTAACCCGAGGTACTACTGTACTTGTCTATTCTATGGGGGTACAAAGCGCTTTGGGCACCCCAGGGGAGTGTGTGGAGGACAGGTCATTGGAACAGCCAGTGTTTTATTCCCTCCCCCAGGAATGAATGGCAGTCATTGACTCATGTGAGGGAAAGTAGCAGGATCCATGTTGGGGCATCACAGCAGATGGGAGGGGATAAAACCTAGCTGCACGGAGCCCCTTCTTTGAGAACTAAACCTGCACCTATCTGCATAGACTCACTCTGCTATTCTGCTTTCTGGTCTTGACAACAGA
The DNA here is from genome assembly GCF_964188305.1 of Podarcis bocagei. Classification (NCBI taxonomy): domain Eukaryota; kingdom Metazoa; phylum Chordata; class Lepidosauria; order Squamata; family Lacertidae; genus Podarcis; species Podarcis bocagei. The sequence goes on from NC_138127.1 coordinate 92,713,761, forward strand.
ATGTTGGTACAGTGGTACCTCATGTTAAGTACATAATTCGTTCCAAAGGTCTGTTCTTAACTGAAGCACCGCTTTAGCTAATGGGGCCTCCTGCTGCCGCTGCGCCGCCGGAGCACGATTTCTGTTCTCATCCTGAAGCAATGTTCTTAACCTGAAGCACTATTTCTGGGTTAGCGGAGTCTGTAACCTGAAGTGTATGTAACCTGAGGTACCACTGTAATTGGCTTTGAAAGCTGAATGGCTGGATTCAGTTATATTTTTTCTCCCTGAAATACACACTGTAATCTTAAAGCCATTTATTTGGGAATAATCCACAGGAAACTGAATGGGAGTGACTTCTGAGCAGACATGTTAAGTAGACTGTCAACTGGGGTGGGCGGAATGTGATGGCAGAATATTCGGAAGGTTCAGGTGCCAACATGGGAGGTTTAAAAACAGCAATTGCCATTTTCCAGGTGTTTTATGATCAATAAAACTAAGAGATGGACAAGTGAGGCCCAGAGGATTGTGTCTTGCTTCCAGACTTGGGTTTCCAAACAGTTTCTGTATTTAGTGAGACTAATTGACCTAGTTTGTTGCTGTTTTTTCATATTTGTAGCCAAGCCTTCCTCCAACAAGATCACTTCAGGCTGCCATTCATGAACATTTTATGCTCACAAAAGCCCTATGAGGTAGCCTTGTCTGAAGGAATTTGACTGCCACCCGTTGGCTTTGTGGCAAGCAGGAACTCAAACCTGATCTAAGTCTAACTCCAGCAAGCTAGAGTGCTGGCTCTCATGTCTAGCCTTTCTCGTGTTGCTGTCAGTCAAGTTTTGCCAGAGCTGAATTGTCTGCATCAAAGCCAGACCCCGGCGCAAAATGAGCATTGCAGAACAAACTGGCAACAACAGAGCATTAAATGCAATGCACCTGTATTTTTTTATTATTTTGCAAGAACTTGGCTTTCCTGTGGCAGATGTTGCAAAATCTAGGGGCTTCCCATAGCATAGATGGTTACAGAGCTCTCTTCAGATCTTCATCTTCTCTAGAAATGGAAGGGAGAAGGCGTAGAAAGCATTGCAGGAATGAATAGGGCAATAAACATTTGAATCTTCTCTTTGGCCTTTAAACATGTCAGTATGAAATGTCTAATTCTGTTTTAGCCTGTTTTTAGCTTATTGTTGATTCTAATTACGTTCTGAATTTTTAAAATTACCTTTTTTTTTTAACCTGTTCTTTTACTGACAATTTTAATGTTTGTTTTATTTTTTTGTAAACTGCTTAGCTGTTCTATTAAGTACTGCCCCCAGCCCTATCTGGAGGGGAGATGCTGGGTTCGAACCCAAACCTTCTACAGCCATAAAGCTAGGCTGTTTCTCATTGTTGCATTTTGTTAAATAAGTGTAATTTTGTTGGCATCCATCTATCTGAGTGCCCCCCTCCCCAGGGGTGACATAGCAGCACCCAAGTGCCCTCCCCGGGGCGCAAGCCTGGGCAGAATGTATGGAGCTCCTGGGCTGCCCAGATGACAAAAATAAGCAAATATTTTTGGATTGACCCTGAAGGGGAAAGATCCACAGCTTTACTTACAGTGCTGCCAATCAAAAAAATCAGGACTGTGTTAGACTAGACCAATTTTGCAGCTTCATGTGTTCACAATCTCCTTTTTTGATATTATTCTTCCTTTACCGCCTGAAATATACTCGGAGTCACGTAGTGATTTCATGCTCTTTATTGCGGCTCATAAAACACTGAATGAATTTCCCCCCAAACCTCTGGCTTTATATACGTTATTGACGCATTGGGTCCCGTCTGATTGGCTGATTCTGCTTCCCTCCTGGAGCCTGATCGGGCTACTCCCAATATAAACCACGTGTCTGAAATAGTACAGGAGAACAATCCTGAAGCCATTTTGGCTCTCCCAAACTGACCTCAAATATTTCTCTGCAAGGAGGACGGAAATGGGAAAAGCTTTCCAGTTGTCTTTGGACTTGTAGGGGCTTACACCTCCCTGTAAATACAGTCTGGCAAGTATCTGTTAAGCTGAGCAAACTATCAATATGTGTAAGAGATTCAGGAACTACCATGTCAAAGGGATGGCCAGGGAACCCAGAAAAGGCAATCAGATAAGGTATTATCAGGTATCCTGGCAGACAGGAGAGAAGCAAAACACTCATATTTCTGCTGGGGACCACCTCTTTCTGTGATGTATGTTTTTGGGGAGGTGGTCTTGAGCTACAGGGGAGGCAACTTTCAAATGTCTATATAAGAGCTTGCACACCAATGTTCTAGGTCAGGGTTCAACAACCTTTTTCAGCTATGGGCTGATCCACCGTCCCTCAGACCATGTGGTAAAAGGTAAAGGTACCCCTGCCCGTACAGGCCAGTCTTGACAGACTCTAGGGTTGTGCGCTCATCTCACTCTAGAGGCCGGGAGCCAGCGCTGTCCACAGACACTTCCGGGTCACGTGGCCAGCGTGACAAGGTGCATCTGGCGAGCCAGTGCAGCACACGGAACACCGTTTACCTTCCCGCTGGTAAGTGGTCCCTATTTATCTACTTGCACCCGGGGGTGCTTTCGAACTGCTAGGTTGGCAGGTGCTGGGACCGAGCGACGGGAGCGCACCCCGCCGCGGGGATTCAAACCGCTGACCATGCGATCGGCAAGTCCTAGGTGCTGAGGTTTTACCCACAGCGCCACCCGCGTCCCCTAGACCATGTGGTAGGCCGGACTATATTTTTTGGGGGGAAATGAACAATTTCCTATGCCCCACAAATAATCCAGAGATGCATTTTAAATAAAAGGACACATTCTACTCATATAAAAACACGCTGATTCCCAGACTGTCCGCAGGCCAGATTTAGAAGGTGATTGGGCCGCATTCGGCCCCCAGGCCTTAGTTTACCTACCCTGTTCTAGGTCCCTAGTCTCCTCCCTCCCTGCGTGGGGTGAGCGGGGGACCCTGTTGCAACAGTTAATAAAGATCAGGCTTACTAGCTGCTTTGCTCCTCAATATTCTCTGGTTGGCCTCTGTTCCTTTCTCCTACCGATAGACAACCTACTTAAGGACTCTATATGGGCTCTTAGATACCCCATAAGGGAAAGGGAGCAGTATTTTTCTTTACAACTGTTATGTACTGAGTTGAATAGGATCCAAACTGCAGCATTCTGATTGGTCCTAGAACAATAGGATCCAAATTGCAGCAGTCTGATTGGTCCTAGAACAATAGGATTCAGAATGCAGCAGTCTGATTGGTTGGCAGGAACCACCTAATCATGCTCCAGATATAAGTGAATCCACAACCTGATTGGCTTACAGTAGAATTCCAGAATTAGCCAATCATGTGCAGCCCATTGTGTAAATAATGTATATAAAGCAGATACTTTGAGGGGACTTTCATTCATTCCTCCTCACCACTATGAGCTGAATAAAGAGCATGAAATCACTTTGCGACTCTGAGTATATTTCAACAGCGCTAGGTAAAGCTGCGAAACACTCCCTGTCTGAAGCCCAGGAGAGCAGCTGCTCCTCAGTGTAGGCAGTTCTAAACTAGATGGACCAATGGGTAAGGCGGCTTTCCCTGTTCTTTTGTTCCTGATCTCCTATGCAAAGGTGAGAGTTGCATCTGTTGTTCTGCCTACTTGGCCTCTGCCATGGGGCTCCCAGAAGGTTCCCTATGTGGGAATGTAGCTCTTGGGGTGAAAAGGTTTGCCCATACCAACTCTATTCACATTCTTTTCTAGTGATTGACTCATTTGGGGAGGAAAATAGGTTCTTTGATGGCACTTCTCTAAGCCAAGCTGGTTGACCTATTTTTTTTAGGCCTTGCTAAATCCATTGATCAAACCCACATTTACTAATTTTAGAATTAGGGGGGAAACTGGCACCCAGGAATTTAGAGGATCATTGCCTCCTACAAAACCATACCACTAGCTTGTAAAACAAAAAAATTGTCTTTGAGTCCTCCACCCCTTGAAAATACAAAAATGAAGAAGAAAAAAGCAACTCTGGGGATTGCATAATTATTGTGCTACATCACAGTTTTAAGTGCCATCATTTTGTCAGTCAAATAGCAACTGTCGTAATAGTAAACCACAGCACTGGGTTAATCCTATGCTCTTTCATAACTTTCCTTACTCATTTGTAAACTGGACTGTGGGTTAAAAAGAAGTTTAAAAACCTTGCTATTCATCCCTAGCAAGTGGTTTTGGCTCAGACATGTGGTCTATACATTTATGTATGTACTTGCTTGGTACATCTATGAACATTTATTTTACATATATAAGACCTTAAAATTCTTATAACACTATACATTATGTTAGGACTTGTTAACTAAGCATTAGTTTCCACAAGGCAGCTGTGAAGTCCAGTCCCACCATGTCACAATATCGTGTGCATTTATCAACACAGATATTGCCTGAATTTGATGAAGTTACGTAACTGAGGCTTTACGCAAGTCAATGAACACATTGCATTTTTTGTTTCTTTTAACAAGTGATTCATTCCACATCTCTGAACAGGGTTTTGTTTTTGCTTTTGCTTTGTTTCGCTTCAAAATGTGGGAACATTTGACTTTGATTAGCAAGAGGCCTATTTTAGTTTCCTGTCTCGTATCTTCTACCAGGAAAAACAGAGGAGTTTGCTTGTCAAAAAGGAGTCCTCAGCGTTTTTGGTGGCATTATTTCTGAGTGCATAGGTTTAACTTGTAAAACACCTTGACCTTTGTCAGCCAGATGAAATGCTACCCTTCGCTTTCAAATGGCACAAGCTTACAAAGTGTTGCCATTTAAACTGGTTAGCCTGAAGGAGGAAGCTCTTGAAAGGAAAAGGAGAGAAGTACCTAGCCTCTGCTTGACTCTTCTCCTCATCCCCACTTTTATCTGTTTTTGGTGAAACTAATATAATATAATATAATATAATATAATATAATATAATATAATGCAGAGACATCACATTGCCAACAAAGGTCCATATAGTTAAAGCTATGGTTTTCCCAGTAGTGATGTGTGGAAGTGAGAACTGGACCATAAAGAAGGCTGATCGCCGAAGAATTGATGCTTTTGAATTATGGTGCTGGAGGAGAATCTTGAGAGTCCCATGGGCTGCAAGAAGATCAAACCTCTCCATTCTTAAGGAAATCAGCCCTGAGTACTCACTGGAAGGACAGATCGTGAAGCTAAGGCTCCAATACTTTGGCCACCTCATGAGAAGAGAAGACTTCCTGGAAAAGACCCTGATGTTGGGAAAGATGGAGGGCACAAGGAGAAGGGGACGATAGAGGATGAGATGGTTGGACAGTGTTTTTGAAGCTACCAGCATGAGTTTGACCAAACTGCGGGAGGCAGTGGAAGACAGGAGTGCCTGGCGTGCTCTGGTCCATGGGGTCATGAAGAGTCGGACACAACTAAACAACAACATAATATAACTACAATTTTTCTTGCTAGAATACCGGTACTGCTTTCTGATCCGAAATTCTTCGTGGCAATAGGGGTTGCAGACTGAAAATGAGAGCCAACTTCCACCCTCGCAGGGCAGGTTCCAGCTTTGATGGGCAAAGCGCCCTCTGGTGGGCCTCCTCTTATTACAACGATGGGCTCCCTAAGATGGTTAGAGGGCACCTTTTACGCCTCATTCCGGCGACTCCTGCAGGCAAGCTGGTGTCAACGTATTGCTCTGCTTTCCTTTAGAGAACACAACACCAGCGAGGCCGAGAGGGGGGTCTTGTTGTCTGGGCAGCCCAGGACCTCCATACACGCTCACACTGCCCAGGCCGTGTACCCTGGGGAGGGCACTTTGCTGCTGCTAATACAGTGGTTTGGCTTCACCCTTGGAGGTGCACTCCATTGTGTCTCAAAGGAGTCGTGATGCCATCTTATCAGACCTGGTGGAGTGAGAAGACCCAAGTAAGGATGAACTCATTTAAAAGTTCTAAGAAGTTCTTAACAGTTCTAAAAAGTCCTAAAAATAATAATACAAAGAACTTGGAGAGTCGCTGCCAGTCAAAGCACTGGGCAGTGGTGTTACATGTTTTGGGGTTTTGTTGGGGGAGGGGAACCACAGCTCAGTGGTAGAGTACATGCTCTGAGCCTCAATCTCTGGTATTTCTAGTTAAAAGGATGAGCGTTCAGGTGATCTCTGCCTGAAAAGCCTCTGTCAATCACTCAGAAAATGAACTAGATGGACAGATAAGGCAGCTTCCAATGAATATGCCAGTTTTTCTTTTTTTTCTTTTCTTAAAAAAAGGTTAGCATCCCCTCTGGAAGTCTGCTTTTAGAAGGCTATTAAAATGGGCACAGCATCAGATATTTTTACACTTTCATGTTTCGTCTTTTTTGTGGCGGAATCATGCTTTGCCATTCTCTTTGGCAGCAGCGCCACCTGCTGTTGAAAGCAAAGGCGACGAAAGATGAAGGATAAGAAAGAGCCTCAAGTGTTTTCCTCTCGCAAAGAAAGAAGTCGAAAATCTGTTCTGTGCATCTTTCGTGCGAATGTGTAATTTTCATTGGCTGAAATGCACGTTCAGGGTTTGTTTGTTTTTGACTGCGTTTCTTTCAAGCTCCACTGCCTAAGGTTGGAGAGAGGTGTGTTTTTTCTCTCTCCATAGATTTTAAGTTAGTCTCAAAAGAATGGGCCTAGCTGTGGTACATACATCTCTACCACTTTCATCTATGAAAAAATGGTGTCTCTGTAGGCTTTCTGTACTGTGGCAAATGCTGTTTAATCAGAGGAGACAGTATGGTGAAAATAAAACCAAGAGACATGATGGCTCTTTCAAGAATCTCAAAGATTATGGTGTTTCCCCCACGTAACTTGCATTGATTCTAATGTTAGCTTTTTAAAGATACTAGTTAGGTTGCTGCATCTTTAATAGTTATATAGAAGAGGCGATTGCATGACAAGCTACACCTGCTAAAATTACCTCTTCCACACATCTGTTGCAGGAGCTATTCCCCTTGCACCAGATGAATACCGTTTTATTTGCCTGACCTTTTTAGATCTTTTGTCTACTCTGTTCTATAAATTATTGTATTTTTTAAAACTCTTTTTTAAGCTGCTCTGGAATACCCTTTGGGGCTGATGATGTGTGGGCAATTAAATCTAAATTAATAAATATTCATACATATGCTCAAACAGCAGAACAGGAACACTCTTGGAGCTCATCTGCGCCACTCCTGAAATTCCACATTTTCCAAATCTGTTTTGTGCATTATAGCACTCTGTGGCTCAGTACCTATGCAGTTTGTTAGCTGTTCTCTCATTCTTTTGGAACACACATTGGGCCTATTGTTACTTCGGTTCTAGAGTCTTGTTGCTTCTTCTTCCTCTTCCTCTTCCTCTTCCTCTTCCTCCTTCTCCTTCTCCTTCTCCTCCTCCTCCTCTTTAAATTTAACCTGCCCATGGACACTTCATAAGCAGTCCATAAAACCTCCTGATGTGTCCTAACATTAGCTCTCCCTTGATAGATAAAGGAGAATCCAGCTTGTGATCCTTACTAACCAACAAAAATTACAATCCATTCTCAGGCACGCCTCCTACTTAAGGTGCAAGGGGGTCTTCCTCCCTGGTAAATCTACCCAGAAAGAGAAAGTTTCACTCAGATATTAACAGCAGCAACAATGAAAACAAAATGAGGACTGAGGACAGTGGCTTTGGCACAGAGGACAGGGCAAAATAGAATAACCCAAAAAACGTGATATGGCAAGTGCACATTACAAGACACAGTGCCATGTGCAATCGATTTAGAAAACCTTTTTGCATTACTATTGGTTAAGGAGAAAGCAGATCTTAGCTTCAGAAAGATCGACATGCTACCAAGTCAGTAGAAACATCACGTGGTTCCTGCAAATAAAATATGAAAGCAGCAGCCTACATGGCAAATTTTGAGATGGTGTGGGTGATCTCTTTGTTTCCTTTGCACAATCCATCGCAAATTTCAGGCTCATTCATTCCCTCCTGTTTTGTGTGCAAGAAGCAAAGTATGAGAGCTCTCCATTGTGTCATACGCTGGACGACTGTGGTCCATTTGGACTGTAGCTAGCTTAAGAAAGCCATAATTAAACCATGGTTCATGAGCTTGGCTTGACAACCCACTAGAGTTTAAGCAAGCTGCAGCGTTTCCTGCTTGGCAGGGGGTTGGACTCGATGGCCCTTGTGGTCTCTTCCAACTCTATGATTCTATGATTCTATTCTATGATTCAGACAAATGGGAAACTGTGGTTGGTTTAAAAGAGGAAGCAGATGCGCACCAGATGTATGTGCCAGAGGAGGAGAGGGAGCATGTGAAGCTTGCATCTCCACACCCAAACTGGTCCACTTATAGTTCACATGTGAAAATGCCCCCAGTTTATGCAGAGTAATCTGTCATTCTTCCCACTAAGATCAGCAAGATGAACACATAATTGTCACATGTTTTCCTCTTGAGATCCACTGCTTACTGTTATTTGTAGTAAACCAGGAATGAGAAGCGTATAACTATCTGAATGGCTCATAATTAAAGATCAGTAATATTTAATGTCCATTCATAATGTCCTTGTGTTCTGTTTAAGAACCAGGAGGTTTTTGTTGTTGTTGTTGGCAATGCAATGGATCAAGAGCAATATATATTGCATTTTCACCTTTAAGCGGTAGATGGCACTAGCGACACACTATTGCTGTCACGTCCTGATTTTTCATGTTTTCCTTGTGTGAGGAAGGCATATATATTTAAGTCCAAAACAAGATCACATTAAAACACACACACCAGCACTTGGCATGTCTGTAAACACAAAAGCCAAAAAGCAGCTGCCACTTCTGATCAGAACCACAGAACAGTTTCCACAAGGTCTTCTGAGGACAAGTTTTAAAAAAAATATATTAAAGGAACTCCTCCGAGGCTCTAATTTAAGAGCCTTGCATGACTCATGTAAACAGAAGTGGCGCAACTGGTGAGTAATCCTGATAGCGCCTTTCTGTAAATATTTAATCGCAGTCAGGCTTCCAATGAGCCAGTCGGATTTTGGGTATTAAGACAATTACGATCTTAAAGGAAAGACGTGAGGAACGGGAAGGAGCTGTTCTCGTTGCATGAGATTTGCTGCTTGTTTTTCTATATTTACTGTTGACCCCCTTTGTCGCATATATTTTAAATTGGCTTTTCTAATTGTTGTAAGCCGTACAGAGAACTTGGTTCTAGAACGGCATATGAATGGCCTAAAATAAGTAAAGTAAATATATAAATGAAATTCAAAATTCAGCCTACAAACTGAGGTATAATGACACTTTTGCTGCAGATGGAAATATCAGTATTTTGACATTCAGGGTGTGAACCCATGAACATTTTGGGGACAAAAGAAGAGATTTGAGAGGACGTTCAAAATTCTCTGCAGAAAGTAGAGTGGCTTTCTCTTGTTCCCTGACTGTTCCCCTGTCAGCACAGGATCATATAGGATCACTCGGTGGCGTAGCGTGGGTTGTCAGCACCCGGGGCAAGGCAAGTAATTTCCGCCCCCTAACCCGTGGATTTCCGCCCCCTAACCCTAACCCCCAGATGTTGCGCCCGGTGCGGCCGGCCCCCCCTGCACCCCCCACGCTACGCCACTGGGATCACTGCTACATCACCCAATCAGATTTGCCTATGGATAATGTTGAGGGGGGGAAGGAAACCAGTGCTTTGCCCTCAAAATAAACTCATGAGAGGGAGGGAAGTTCTGTCTCTGTTGCTCAAGCTGTGCTAGCAACACATCACCCTGATTGCCTATGCGATTGTGGTGCTCCTGTAAACGTTTTCACCCACTTTGGAGGCCTCTGTCAAAATCACAAAAAGGGGGGGGGGTGCTTTCCGTAGGTGTTTGCAACCCCTTCTCTTGCTCTGGCACTGTGAACTGACTGAAATTTTAGAGTAAATAAGGTGTGCTGATTACTTGGTCGAGGAATAGGTAGTTGATAGCCTTGTGGACTTGAAACATTTAACTCCACCTACAGTAGGTTTTACAGTAAAAACCTAGCCGATGCGGGTGGCGCTGTGGGTTAAACCACAGAGCCTAGGACTTGCCGATCAGAAGGTCGGCGGTTCGAATCCCTACGATGGAGTGAGCTCCCGTTGCTCGGTCCCTGCTCCTGCCAACCTAGCAGTTCGAAAGCACATCAAAGTGCAAGTAGATAAATAGGTACCGCTCCGGCGGGAAGGTAAACGGCGTTTCCGTGCGCTGCGCTGGTTCGCCAGAAGTGGCTTAGTCATGCTGGCCACATGACCCGGAAGCTGTACGCCGGTTCCCTCGGCCAGTAAAGCGAGATGAGCGCCACAACCCCAGAGTCGGCCACAACTGGACCTAATGGTCAGGGGTCCCTTTACCTTTACCTTTACAGTAGGTTTTGTCTGTAGACCAGCCTTTGCAACATTGCACCATCCAGATGTTTTGAATTGCCGTTCCCACCTTCCCCTGCCAACACAACCGTCGTGTCTGAGGAAGATGGGAGCCACAGTCTAAAGGATACAAGGGGGCACCGTGCAGGTGAAAGCTGTGAGATAGGGAACCAGGCAGAGGGCCTTCTCGGTAGTGACACCCGCCCTGTGGAATGCCCTCCCACCAGATGTCAAAGAGAACAATTACCAGACTTTCAGAAGACATCTGAAGGCAGCCCTGTTTAGGGAAGTTTTTAACGTTTGATGCATTACTGTATTTTAATATTTTGTTGAAAACCGCCCAGAGTGGCTGAGGAAGCCCAGCCAGATGGGTGAGGTATAAATTATTATTATTATTGTTATTATTATTATTATTATTGACGTTTATGCAATTTCTAGATGTTTGCTTCCCCAGTGAGAGACAAAAACAGGAACCACCACTACCTCACCCCAGGGAAGTCCCGTGCTTCCTTGGGTGGTTGCAGTCTCTCAGGGAAGGGTCACAATGACCGAGGAGAAAAGGGAAATTCATAGCTTGGAGATACAAGCTGAGGTTGGTTCTCTAAAGGCAGTCTAGAGAGTAGTGGTTGGAGAAGCAGATAGGAAGACTGGGCTAAGGTGGCAAGGAAGGTCTTGAGGGGAAGCGAGGCCTCAACGCAACAGGTAGCTTTTATAAAAACATACCACATCCACCCCAAACTACACACTTGTGCAATGAAGGGGACCATCCTGCTGGAACCATGTGTTGTGATGAGTTAGCTCTGCATAGCTTAGGTTAGGGACACTCGCAAGTGGCCTTTGGCTTCTTCCCTCCTTTCCATGGGGCAGATGCTATGAGTTGGCCTCAGGTGTTGGAGAAGAGGTTCATATAAGAAAAGGACAGGAGAGGTGGAGCCAAGCCAAGACCCTCTTGGAACCCAAGGAAGCCTATCGTATTCCACAGAGCTATTGAATTTGCTTGGCAAACTCCTCTTTCTCTGCCCACACTGCTAATCCTGCTCATGCGTTTGACTAGCAGCAACTGCCCTGGGAAAGAGCTGGTGTCTGGATTGTGGCTGTCTGGTGTCAGCTGGTTTCTTTTGCACAGTTTCTTACCCTTCCGGTCTTGAATTCAATTCGCCACATTCCCAAACAAAGTTCACGTGTCGTTCTTGAAAAGACCTCATGCAAATTTTTGTATACACACTATTGAATGCAATTTTTTCCTAATATGTATATTCATTGTGTAATGTGTTTTTCTGTATACATTTCTGCGCTGCAAAATTCGGAGAAGCGGGTCAACTTTGACAGGTGGCCGGGAGCACCCACATATTGGTCACCTGGTGATTGACAGGTGGGGGACCCCACCCACTTGTCAGAAGTTGGCTTGTCAGGTAGGAGGTGATAAAGATCTGGATTCCCAGGTCAAAAACCTTCCCCATCCCTGCCCCTGGAGTCTCATTGCACAATGACTTATTTATTTAGTTATTCTCCCCCCCCCCCACAACCCTTATTCTCACAACCCTGTTCAGAGGTTCATAGACAGTGAATAGCCCAAAGTCATGGCCGTATAGGGATTTGAACCCTGTTCTTCCAGGGCCTAATCCGACACGCTAACCACTGTATCAGCCAAACATATTCACTTCCATTTGTTGAAAGGAACAACACTTGAGGGGATGTGATCTGAAATCTTCCCCTTTGTATGGGTGTTCAAGATGGGCGATGGTTTTGTGACACAATCGGGCCGCCTTAGCTTTTTTGGGGGGAGTGGGGAACATATTCTGGTACTGTGCCAACACTATTCCAATTTATTTGACGACTTTGTGCATCAGACAAAATGTTCTCGACCCCGTGGAAACATACAGTGCGATTATGTTGACGTCTTCGAAACCTTGCAGGATGCATTGTTGATCTTTTCTTACCAGGTGATATAAAAGCCGTTTTTGGTTCCCTTCCCTTATTTTGGCTCTTAAACAGAAGAAAACAAAACAAATCTGAGGTGGGATGGATTGATTTCTTTTTGTGGGATCGTGACAAAGAAGCTCACTTTTTTTTGGGGGGGGGGGAGAATTGCTCTGTTTTATACAAAGCACTGCACACATTGCTGGTGCTATGGAAATCGCGAAATAACAATAATAAATAGCTTGGGTGCCTCTCTCAGCGTTTTTAATCTGGTGGCATTATTTTTAAGTCCTTTTCGTTCCGGTGGGAGCGCCTCGCCGTCAAACGACGTGTTACATGTGCCCAGCCCTACTTGACGGCGAGCAACAGTCAAGAAATTAGTTTCATTAAATCTTGCCTCTTGTCCCCCGATGATCTCAGCGCACACAGGCCGCTGTGCCTTCCAAGCCAGAGATTAGTCTCCACCAACTGTGAATGGAAGGAGAAACCTGATCTCTGAAAAAACAAAGACTTCCTCCCCCCACCCCCCCACTTCCCACCCCTCTTGCCTCTCTGTACATTGTGAGCTGCTGGCTTCTACGGTCCAAGGTATTCTCCCTGACAGGCCTGCTGTAGCCACCCAGAGTCTCTTATCTGCCAACTGCAGTCAAACCAATTTTTAAAAAGGGCTGAATAAGACGGAGCTTATCTGGAGAGCTGAGGCCTTATCTCTAGCCTGTTTGGGAGCTAGCAGCCCACTGTGTTTACAGGGAGAGGAAAGAAATTTCTCAGAAGGCAGCGGGAATTTTTTCCGGCAAGATTTCTGGTCCTTGGCGACTTGGAAGTCCTACGGAGGAAAGCTTTTTAAAGTGCACAAGCCGGTGTCACGAATCGGTTTCAAGTCAAGTGTCTTGAAATCTTTGGTGGGAATTTGGGCAGCCCTGACTTGTTTCTTTTGTGGTTCAGAAATTACAGAAAGAAAGAAAGAAAGAAAGAAAGAAAGAAAGAAAGAAAGAAAGAAAGAAAGAAAGACTCAAGCAGGCAGCATAGAAGCAGGAAGTGACATCTGCAGTCAGAAGTATAAGCATGATCCATCGTTTCAACTATGCATCCCTCCCCATTGTAAATCGCTAGTCAGAGGATGGCGTATTGGTCTCAAGCAGGCATGGCCAAACTTGGCCCTCCAGCTGTTATGGGACTACAACTCCCATCATCCCTAGCTAACAGGACCCAGTGGTCAGGGATGATGGGAACTGTAGTCCCAAAACAGCTGGAAAGCCAAGTTTGGCCATGCCTGGAAAGAAATATGAAGCTCAAAGCAGGTAAAATAGCCTTGCCTTTAAGCACTAGCCTGGTAACCACAGGCAACTAGGAATCGCATGCAAGTGAGTGAGCAGGCTGGTAGTAGAGGAACGGGGTGCTCTGTTCCTTCTCTGCACCCGTCATATAAACCAAGTTGGCTGCTAGAGGAGGGAAGCCCCCTTCTCTTAGCTTAGCTTATAAATACAGCTCTTCATGCCTCCTTTGTCAGCCACTAAAAAAGCTTTGCAGGCTACTACTGACTGAGATGCTTATTTTAGAAGGCCCAGGTGAAACCTATAATCTGGGCTGGCTTAGTTGGTGTTGAATTATGCAGGGTGCATTCCCCCAGGAGGCAGTGATGACAACCAGCTTTGATGGCTTCGAAAGAGGATTGGACAGATTCACAGAGGAGAGGGCTATGGGTGTCTACTAGCCAAGATGGTTGTGTTCTGCCTCCACAGAATGCCAGTTTCTAGAAAGGTACTCTTGTGATCATGTTCTGCCCCTTGGTGTTCCACAGGCATCTGGTCGACCACAGTGAGAATGGGATGCTGCAAGAGATAGGTCATTGGCCTGATCCAGTTCCTATGATGTTCTCCCATAGCTTGCTCCCTATTCCTTCTTCCAAGCAATGAACCTTATTTATGAACCTTAATTGTAATATGCAACACAACTACAAAAAGCAACTAATACATTACAATGGCAGTAATATTCTATGACAGTTTATTATAATAAAGTTATGACACGGGCAGTTGCTGTCTCCGATGGCCCAGGTCACACCTTGTGGGAAACCATTGTAAATCTGGGGTGCTTTGCTCCTCTCCAACAGTGCACAGAAGAAGAAGAAGAGTTTGGATTTGATATCCCGCTTTATCACTACCCTTAGGAGTCTCAAAGCGGCTAACAATCTCCTTTCCCTTCCTCCCCCACAACAAACACTCTGAGGTGAGTGAGGCTGAGAGACTTCAAATAAGTGTGACTAGCCCAAGGTCACCCAGCAGCTGCGTGTGGATGAGCGGGGAAGCGAACCCGGTTCCCCAGATTACGAGTCCACCGCTCTTAACCACTACACCACACTGGAAAAGCAAGCCCTCGTCTAAGCTAGGCATAGGCAAACTTGGCCCTCCAGATGTTTTGGGACTACAGCTAACAGGACCTAGTGGTCAGGGATGATGGGAGTTGTAGTCCCAAAACATCTGGAGGGCTGAGTTTGCCTATGCCTGGTCTAAGCTGTGGGTCATGGTTCTGCTTTTTCTCAGCCAGTGTACCAGATGGAGCAGGTAGACAGCAGGTGGACACAGAAGTGACTTGCGCCTCCATGGACTGCTGTGAGTCGAAAATGACCCCCAGGCTGCACACCTGGTGCTTCAGAGGCACAGTTATCCCATTCAGGACCACAGAGTCCCTAACATCCACCCAACCCCTATCCTCTCAAAACAATACTTCTGTCTTGTCAGGATTCAACCTCAATCCCATCACTTTCCCACTGGTCATTTTAACTGGATTTGCCAGATATTGAAAATGGAATCTTCTATATGCAAAAGCACCAACTTTACCACTAGTTATGATCTGTATGAGTATGCAGTGTATTCTCATGATAGTTCTGAGTTTTTTAGGTTTATTTTTGTGCCAAGCATTTGTAACATTTCAGCACTTTCGCGGGAAAATATACTGTTTCCCGTGTATAAGACTAGGTTTCCCTCCTCAAAAATAATGTCAAAAATTAGGGGGCGTCTTCTACACGGGGCCATCTCCCTCCTTTTTCTTAAATCTGAGTCCCTCAAAATAGGGGGCGTCTTATACATGGGGGCGTCTTATAGACGGAATAATACGGTAATTCTTGTAGCGGAACATGCATATGTGAAAACGCGTGGTTCTAAGACTACAAAATCCATGATGTAGGGCAACTGCGAGCATCATAAGCAGGTACAAAAACTTCCATGGCTTCCCTACAATTATATTGTAGGGAAGGCAATGTAAAATGGAACAGCCAAACCTCAGGTCGACAGATTTCCCACAAAAATACTCTTCTTGAGACAGGAAAAACAGAATTGGAAAAGGAATTTTGTCTGTGGCTTTCACTTATGCCTACTAGGGACCCTTAACCAGCAATTTTAAGAGGACATATTATGCCTGAAAATGTGTCCTGCTAGTCTCATGACTACCAATTGGTTTGAAACCTGGTATTGGTAATGATTGCTCAGGAAGACAAAATTATTAGTGTAAGAAAGAACTCAAGAAGGTAAGGACTAGGAATAGGGGGAAAATTCAGTTCAGTTTGTGAATCTATAAGATTAATGCTTTCTGAAACAACATGCAAGCTAAATAAAAAAATCCTTCCAGTAGCACCTCAGAGACGAACTAAGTTTGTTACTGGTATGAGCTTTCGTGTGCATGCACACTTCTTCAGATACCTACCTGTAACAAAAACACAGCCAACCTTCAAAATTCATGCTTAATCTGAATTTTTTCCACAACCAACCATTATTTACAGAAAGACATGTATTAGTCGGAAATGTACATAAAAATGAATATACAAGTAAAACAACATACAAAAATGCATTATATTAAAATAAATTGCTTGATACTAAGTTGACACTGCATACAAAAATGTGTTTTATTAGGAGGAATTTGCACCAAATTTGCACCAGAATAATTTTTTTTAAAAAAGACTGGTATCACTCTACAATATACCACATGCGTAGTTTTATGGGGTGCATTTTGTCAGCTATGCACGCCTGACTGGAAGCCCCTCGGCATCTAAGCTTTAGGGATTGGAGATGCTAAAACACGCCCCCCCAAACGACAGCTGTCTGGATGTACAGTTCAGAATTGGTACAGCTATCATAGCTGCCTTGTGCCCAATCGATGACCCAGGGTCCTTGTATAAAAGGTGCGCCAAGCAGAAAATATCAGATAACACAAAATCCAACGGAACTGGTTTTATGTTCTCCCAGACTACAGAGTACTGTATGTCCAAGGCTATGAGCACAGATGGTCTCGTTCCAGTGTGACTCTGGGTCTCCTGGAACTGTAATTACCCACTATTGTATAGTGGGGGGAAAGGGAACAAACTTGAGTCACTTGGACAGTCTTCAACCAGAAATTCAAGTCCCTACATCAAAGAGTTGTGCAGCTGTGAAGCATGAAAGGCAAGAGGTCCAAATTAGCAATAAGGTCACATCAAAGTTCAGATAATGCCGAGGGCGCGTGCATAAGGGGATACCCTTGGGAATGGGGGCGGGATCCACAGAGCAAGTGCCATATTTGTTGAGACAATTCCATGAAAGCTGCCATTCCATAGAAGAAAACTCTTTTCTCCTCCACCCCTCCCTTTGGTAGATGTAAATCTGTGTTGTCAGTATGAGCCAAAGTCAATAGGCTTGAACCTTGTTCTTAGGAACAATTGTTTCACAGTTTAATAAACACTTAATGCGCTTTTAACTTCTCTTCTGTTCTTGCTGTGTGTGTGTGTAGAGAGAGAGAGAGATTTAAAGTGGGTGAACGGGCAGTACCTATTTCTGTGTCAAAATGCTTTGGTTCCTAAAAACATTACCAGAATAACATTACCATCTTCCTCCCCCACTCCAGCTCCCCACCACCCCAAAGTGCCTCTGTATACCTTTGAGATGATACCTATTTACTTGGATACCATGCAAAGAAATGGTAGCTTGCAAATTTTTCTGGAGAAATATAGCAAAGCCAGTGCCCAGGATGGTATTATTATTACAGTATTTTGTGGTGATGCTTTTATGATATTTAGATCTTACCTTTCTGTCTTTAAAGGTTCTACCAATACAGCTATTAAAATCAGCAAGCAGTCAATAAAAATATAGTATAGCAACAAAATGAGAATTTAATTGGCCAGGAGGCACAATTCATCATCCTACCTGGTCTCCTGCCAAATGGTTTTCAAACACACTAACACAATTTAGAACATAAGGTAAAGGTAAAGGGACCCCTGACCATTAGGTCCAGTTGTGACCGACTCTGGAGTTACGGTGCTCATCTCGCTTTATTGGCCGAGGGAGCCGACGTACAGCTTCTGGGTCATGTGGCCAGCATGACTAAGCCGCTTCTGGCGAACCAGAGCAGCACACGGAAACACCGTTTACCTTCCCACCGTTTACCTTCCCGCCTATTTATCTACTTGCACTTGGATGTGCTTTCGAACTGCTAGGTTGGCAGGAGCACGGACTGAGCTCACCCCGTCACGGGGATTCGAACCGCTGACCTTCTGATCAGCGAACCGCTGACCTTCTGATCGGCAAGTCCTAGGCTCTGTGGTTTAACCCGCAGCGTCAAGATGCTTTATATACCAGATCAGTCTGTTGTTCTGTCTAGCTCAGCAGTGGCTCTTTGGGGTTTTAGCAAGGAGTATTTTGTGAAAGCATGTAGTGCAAGTAGATAAATAGGTATCACTCCGGCGGGAAGGTACCGGTAAATGGCGTTTCCATGTGCTGCTCTGGCTTTATCATGCTTAGTCATGCTGGTCACATGACCCAGAAAAACTGTCTGTGGAAGCCTGTAAGCGAGATGAGCGCCACAACCCCAGAGTCGTTCGTGACTGGATTTCAACTGTCAGGGGTTCCTTTACCTTTATTTTGTGGCCTTGCCAGGAGATGCTAGGGATTGGAACTGGGACCTTGTTCGTGTGCTCTTCTGGGCCTGACCCAGATCATAACAATGTCAGAAGGGCATTCAGGCTAGGACCAGACAGGCCTGTTCTGTAGACTTGAGTAGTAGTTAAGGATGTCCCTCACGGGCAGGGCTTCCATTATTACAATTTATTATTTATTCTGTCTCTCTTCCTCTCTCACTCTGAACTTGGTCCTCCTTGTGGGGATGAAGACAAGGACTTTGTGATTAAAAACCATGTATGAACAAATACAGACCCGAGGCACTTACTCTTGACCGCAGCGGAAGTTCATTGCACAGTTTGCCATAGCTCATAAATGCAGGATGAAGTGTCCCGTTCAGGCTACGTGGGGCTTCAGGGGGATTCTGTCATGCACTAATTACCCTGACAATGTGTAGACAAAGCACCTCTGTCTGAGGCCCATAAATGCAACTTCGTATAAGGGATCCAAATTCTACATTTTGCACTTGCATAGATGCTTTCATTTTGAAATGAAACTGTGCTTTTTCAATAGTAGGCTTTTCAGTCATTCTTGTAGCTAGGTCATTCATAATGATGGGATATAAAATCATTCAGAATGGTGAAGCAGAGAAGGAGGACTGGAAAAACAGTGGGTGGGGAAAGGATTAAGCACCCCATTTCCTCCCCAGCTACTTTTGCATTCTAAATTCTACCCCCCAAAGAAACAACAACAACAACCCAGCTTTGCTTGAAAGGAAAAATAAGGCTATGGCATAGTAATTGTTCCCTGACACTTTTGGGTTACCGTTTCTGCATCTTTCTCCCTGTTATGGACCAGCTAAAACTCCATTGCAGAGGTGAGACTACATCTCGCAGCTCAAAATTTATGAGTACAGTTAAATTGTTCTATACAGTGGTACCTCGGGTTATATACGCTTCAGGTTACATACGCTTCAGGTTACAGACTCTGCTAACCCAGAAATAGTACCTTGGGTTAAGAACTTTGCTTCAGGATGAGAACAGAAATTGTGCTCTGGCGGCACGGCAGCAGCAGGAGGCCCCATTAGCTAAAGTGGTGCTTCAGGTTAAGAACAGTTTCAGGTTAAGAACGGACCTCCGGAACGAATTAAGTACATAACCAGAGGTACTCCAACCGACCAATGGGCTCTTCTCCGCGCTCAACTCTCAAGCCCTGGACTCTTGGCCTGGCGCCCCTGAGAGGCTGGCGCCCAGGTGCCCCACACCCCTGACGCCTATGGGTAAGACGGCCCTGATTCTATTAATGAATCACCTCTGAATTATTTCAGTTACAAAGGCCATTGCAGCTTAATTGTGGGCTTCTCCAGATGGGTATTTTATTGTGGGTGTATTCTACAGCGAATTAATGCCACAATAATAGTGCATTCGTAGTGGATTTATTGTGCTTAATCGGTTGTTCTGCAATGTTTCCCCAATCCTGCCACGCTGCTGCTGTCTGGAGCGATAAAAGTGGGGCAAGGAGCTGCACGTTTGCGGTATAAAATGTCGCTGGATTTCCAGCACTGGTTAGACATGAAGCATTGTGACCACACCAAAACTTTTTGCAGGTACAAACCGTATTGAATACCGGATCAACGTGCAACCTCCCTGATAACATTGTGTGTGCGAATAATAATGAAAGCACAATAAAAAGTGATGTCTAGAGGAGCTGTTGGTGTGCGTGTACCCACTCATAGGATCGTTCCAAAATGTTGCCCTGAGGACACCAAATCTTTATTGCCCAAGATAAGCCCTGGTTTTCTTTCCCTACAGCTTCCATCAGGAATATGACATTCAATACTTAAAGGCCCTATTGGAAACTCTTTGACTGGCTTTTATGTCCAAACAAATGATCTTGAGGCAAGAGGGAGGTGGGGAAATGTTAAGGAGACTCAGCGTCGCATGTTTTGGAGAAAGGAAGGTTCTCAGCAGTGCTTCTTTCTGAAAACTTTGGTTATGACCACAAGCGCTCTGTTTATCTTTCAGAAAAGAGGGGGGTGGTGGTTTTGCGGGAGCTTTTCCAGGATTCTGCCTTAGGGGGAAAAGGCCCCTGCCAGTTTTCCTTAATCATTAGGGCTTATGGGTGAATGTTTTCTGAAGAAGGCTCCAGCCATCTGGGCAGTATACGGACATGTAATTATGCCGGTGTTTAAGGCAAACAAAAGACTTGCTGATCAGCAGTTTTTGTGCAGGCTGCAGGTGGCTGAGAGTTTTTTAGAGGAATGTCACAATGTATGAGAGGAGGTTGGGGAGGGGGGCATGACTCAGAAGTGCTTGGTCACTTGTGGTTTTTCGTTCATGGTTTTGCTATGACTATTGCCTTGTTTTTACTTGAGCAAGAAAGCAGGTGTTTTGTGTCTTGGTGCAAAACAGTATTTTGTAACAGGGCTGCAACTGTTCATGCAACCCATGGTTGCTTAGCTCGCCAAGAAGGGAGCTTTTTTAAAAATACACCAGGGTCACACGGATGGTTTTCAGCAATTTTTTTGCAGTATCTATAATATCATAACTCTCGAAAGTCATGGATAGACAGACAGACTGATTGACTATAGTCTTTGGGAAACTTTCACCAAGACCATCTGTGAAAGCCCAGGAACAGGTGCCTAAGAAAGCCTTAATAAGAATACAAGGTAGTTCTAAAAACATTTTGTTTTTTTACTAAGATGATGTGTGTGAATTACCTTTTGGGCACATGTGGTGGTGGTTGCAGTGCAAATAGGTCCCAAATCTCTGACTGTGTAAAAAAACACACCAAAAACCTCCTATGTCTGCTTGAGTAGAGGTAAGGCTTGTTAGATTGCAAGAATGGTAATAATTAACTAATAACTTAAATTTCTATCTCACACCTTCAGCAGGACTGCTTTCAGAGTGCCTTTACAATAGTTGAAATTTGCACCATCAATAAAATAACATGGCCGTACAGCAAATAAAACGCAATCCAGTCGGTCGATACCAAACAAGTGAGAGCTTTAAAAAGGGCTTGATAAAGTGGCTTGAAAGGTCAAAAAACCAAGAGATCTGGGAGAACAAAAAAGGTTTTATTTTGCTATATTGGCGCCAAGGGAATTTCTGCTTCCTTGGAAATCATAGAATGGTAGAGTTGGAAGAGACCCCAAGGGTCATCTTGTTCAACTTTCTGCAATGGAGGAATCTCAAACTGAAGCATCCATGACAGATGTTCATCCAACCTCTGCTTTAAAACCTCCAAGGAAGGAGAGTCCACAACCTTCTGAGGGAGTCCATTCCACTTTTGAACAGCTCTTCCTGACAGAAAGCTTTTTCTGATGTTTAGTTGGAATCTCCTTCCTTGTAGCTTGACTCCATTGGTTTGCACCCTACGCTCCAGAGCAGGAGAAAACAAGCTCCTTTCCTGTCCATTGGTCAAGAGCAGAACTCCAGATGTTGCAAGAAAGAAGGCACTTCCCATTAAAACCAAAACCAAACCATTGGGGGTAGATTCTGTCTTACTCATCTTGTTCATTATTTACCGTATTTATTAAATTTATATACCTCCCTTCATCCCAAGATCACAGGGTGGTTTACAACATCAAAACGCAAAACACATATCACATAACTTTAACAGCAGGTTAGATTTGTGAGTGGCAACAGTCGAGAGCCAGATTAGGTCTACAAAACTATCCCTTATTTTCAGAGCTTTCCAGCTCGAACTAGCTCCGTTGGTAGTTTCCTGCTTGGCAGGGGGTTGGACTCGATGGCCCTTGTGGTCTCTTCCAACTCTATGATTCTATGATTCTATGATTCTATGGTTAAAGCGTGGTGCTGATGATTCCAAGGTTGCAGGTTTGACCCACATATGGGACAACTGCATATTCCTGCACTGCCAGGGGTTGGACTAGATGGTCCACAGGGTATACGATTCTATGGAGATGCCTGAAGGAGCATCTCCACCTCCATCGTTCTGCCCGGACACTGAGGTCCAGCGCCGAGGGCCTTCTGGCGGTTCCCTCGCTGCGAGAAGCCAAGTTACAGGGAACCAGGCAGAGGGCCTTCTCGGTAGTGGCACCCGCCCTGTGGAACGCCCTCCCACCAGATGATAAAGAGAAAAATAACTACCAAACTTGTAGAAGACATCTGAAGGCAGCCCTGTTTAGGGAAGCTTTTAATGTTTAATAGGTTATTGTATTTTAGTGTTTTGTTGGAAGCCGCCCAGTGGCTGGGGAAATCCAGCCAGATGGGCGGGGTATAAATAACAAATTATTATTATTATTATGAACTGCACACAAAGATTTCTATGAATTACTGGTTCGCAGGGCATGAGGCTTGGAGATTTTTATCCCTGCTGTTCATGTCAAGTTCATGTACTTTAGGTGGCATTTAACAGTGATCCCTAGCCCTGCCTATGTGCAAATGTCGTTGCAATGTGGAAAAGCAGTTAAGGCTCACCGTTGTTTGGCTGTGCTTCCATCCAGAGCAGATTTGGGAGGGCTGGAGGCTGAACAAAGTGATGTCTTTTGATGAACCCCTTTAGGCTTACCTGTTAGCAGTTGTTCTATGAACAACACTGGATGGCCGAGTCTCTCTGCTTCTCAGTGTCCCAAAATGATGCTAGGGCAGGGACATTGCCGGAAATTAATATGGCACCCAGCTCTGCTCAGAGCACTGTGCCAGAAATGTTTATAATGGGAGCAGGCCAGGGATGATGTTGGCAGTGGGCCCTGCTGGGGTACTGTAGCCCTGTAGCTTAAGGTGTTGACACCTGCCTTGGATATTCCTACTTATGAGCAGATGAAAAAAGTTACTTGGATCCATGTTCATGAATTTCTCTGAAAGGGGAGCCATAAGGCATTTGGAACTTCCAGACGGAGGCAGTTCCATTGTTCAGTTCAGTTCAGTTGTAGTCTCCCTGCTTCAGAGTTAATTAAGTGTCTTCCTTCACCTAATAGATAGATTACGAAAAAGCTTGTCGTCAGGCAGGCAGGCTTCCTGCTCTGTGCCTGTTTGATCAACAGGTAATTTAATTGACTCCGCAAAGGTAGAATTGTGAAGGGATCGGAATGGGGGTGGATGAAGTTCCTTCCCAAATCGCAGCACCCGCCAGAGGAAGTCACCCTGTGGTACCAAATAAGGTTGCCAGCCAGGTTACCCCCAGAGGCAAATGTTCCCTTAATAAGCACACATGCCTCGCAAAATGAGATGTCTGGGCTGGAAGGCAGGGAAGAGATCAAACAGTTACCATGCCCCTGATTAGGCTCCAGCCCGTAATTATAATCCTGCTGTTTCCATGGTTTCCTGATCGCACAGCGACTTTGCCCATGGGGCTGGTCAGTTTTTGGAGGGAGAAAGCCCACCCGCTGGAGCCCGGCTGCTTCTGTAATTCTCTTTCCGTATTTGTACGCACAGCAGAAGCTTTGCACTGAAGCCCTGTATCTTCAAGAGACACAGGATGTGCAATGTATGGCCGATACTGGCCCGTTGGCGGATCAAACTCCCTGGGGCAGATTTTAAGCTGTTTGTATACATTTTAAGAAAATCTTAAGGAAATCAGCCCTGAGTGATCACTGGAAGGACAGATCGTGAAGCTGAGGCTCCAATACTTTGGCCACCTCATGAGAAGAGAAGACTCCCTGGAAAAGACCCTGATGTTGGGAAAGATGGAGGGCACAAGGAGAAGGGGACGACAGAGGACGAGATGGTTGGACAGTGTTCTCGAAGCTACCTGCATGAGTTTGACCAAACTGTGGGAGGCAGTGGAAGACAGGGGTGCATGGCATGCTCTGGTCCATGGGGTCACGAAGAGTCGGATACGACTAAATGACAACAATACATGAACCAGGGATGCGGGTGGCACTGTGGTCTAAACCACAGAGCCTAGGGCTTGCCAATCAGAAGGTTGGCGGTTCTAATCCCCGCAACGGGGTGAGCTCCCGTTGCTCGGTCCCAGCTCCTGCCAACCTAGCAGTTTGAAAGCACGTCAAAGAGCAAGTGGATAAATAGGTACTGCTCTGGCGGGAAGGTACACGATGTTTCCGTGCGCTGCTCTGGTTCACCAGAAGTGGCTTAGTCTTGCTGGCCACATGACCCAGAATCTGTACGCCGGCTCCCTCGGCCAGTAAAGCAAGATGAGTGTCACAACCACAGAGTCGTTCACAACTGGACCTAATGGTCAGGGGTCCCTTTACGTTTACCCATACATGAACCACAGTAGATGGTTGCTCACTATTGCTGAGATGTTCGTGCCTGGTTACTCTTTTATGTTGGGTGGATATGCAGGGCCGGCCCTATCATTAGGCAGAGGGAGGCGATGGCTGCTGTGGAGGCAGTGCTGATGAGGTGTTGGAAGACTTAAGCTGTCTGTGCCCTGCATGGCCTGTGCTGCATCATACAGCGTGTTTTTTGTAAATCGCCTTGAGTTGCCTGCCGTGGGGAAAAGTGACTAAATAATAAAGAAGAATGCAATTGCTGCTTTATACCAAGTCAGACCATTGGTCAATCCAGCTCAGCGTTTTCTACACTGAGTGGCAGTAGGGTTTCAGACCGGGATCCTCTCCCAGTCCTACCTATAATAATATAATAATAATAATTTATTATTTATACCCTGCCCATCTGGTTGGGTTTCCCCAGCCACTCTGGGCAGCTTCCAACAAAACACTAAAATACAATAACCTATTAAACATTAAAAGCTTCTGTAAACAGGGCTGCCTTTAAATGTCTTCTAAAAGTTTGGTAGTTATTTTTCTCTTTGACATCTGGTGGGAGGGCGTTCTACAGGGCGGGTGCCACTACTGAGAAGGCCCTCTGCCTGGTTCCCTGTAACTTGGCTTCTTGCAGCAAGGGAACCGCCAGAAGGCCCTCGGCGCTGGACCTCAGTGTCCGGGCAGAACGATGGAGGTGGAGATGCTGGGGATTGAACTGAGGAACTTCTGCATGCAAAACACATGTTGTAGCACGGAGCTGCAGCCCTTCTCTGGAGCCCATGGTCCTACCCCAAAGCTAGCCGGCTTAGCCCTCTGAGGCCCAGGACAAGTGAACCTGGCTGCTCCCCACCTCTGCACAAGTTTGGTCTGTTGCACCAGGCCTGTTTCTCTGAGCAGTGCATTCCACAAATGAAGGGCACTGCTGAAAACCCCATAGACTCACAGACACCACAGGAAAGTTTTAGTAGTGGTTGATTTGATAAGGAAATTTCCTGGAAGAAGTGGCTAACTGCAAGAGTGCCAGATGACCTATTCATTAAGCATTCTTCCTGATTCACTTGCACAAAACTTCCGTAGAGTTAGATGGTGCCCAGTCTTCAATGGACATTCATGTTGGTTGGTTTGCAGGGCAGTTGTACAGCAGCAAACCCTGATTACCCTGATTTTCATGTGGGGAATTTATGAATCTTCTTCCCACTAATCATTTGTTCACGAGGCATTTCCCTGTCACTTTTAACTACCCCAAATCCATGTTTTTTTTTAAAAAAAGTGTGTTTGTCACGGAAGGGTGACCTGGCTTTCATACACTTAAATTGCACAAATCTACAAGCTTTCAAGCCCCAACACTCACCTAAAAAGAAGAAGGCAGGACAAATTTGTTCTCTGTTCCTCCAGAGGACTCAAAAGCAATAGATAAAAATTTCAGGGAAGCAAATTTTGCTTGAATGTCATCAGAAACCCCTTGCCAGTAAGAGCTTCGATAGAAGTATTTAAGCAGAGGGTGGATGGTTGTATCTTAGGAATACAGTGGTACCTCAGGTTACATACGCTTCAGGTTACATACTCCGCTAACCCAGAAATAGTGCTTCAGGTTAAGAACTTTGCTTCAGGATGAGAACAGAAATTGTGCTCTGGCGGCGCGGCAGCAGCAGGAGGCCCCATTAGCTAAAGTGGTGCTTCAGGTTAAGAACAGTTTCAGGTTAAGTACGGACCTCCGCAACGAATTAAGTACTTAACCCGAGGTACCACTGTACTTTGCTTGATTCCTACATTGTAGATCCTGCATTGAGCCCCAGGGGTTGGAACAGATGACAATCTAATATCCCTTCCTTAATTCTACAATTGTATAATTGTATACAATTGTATACAAACTCTATAATTCTGTGGCCTGCCTTTCTCCCCCTTGCAAACAGGGCAAGTAGAGGGGTAAATCTTGCACTGTTATCTTCCCAAATGCAAAAATTGCCCGTCAGTCCCTGGCCTTTGCTTCTGGAGCATTATTGCACGCCAGCTAAATGCTTACAAATCAAAAGCAGTTTCCCAGAAACTGCCTTCGGTCTATTGTGTTGGTATGTGTCCGGAAAAGAACAGCAGCCCTCGCTGTGTTTTTTAAAAATGTGAAGTTGCTACTTGGTGCACCTGAATGCACCTCTTGACTTTTCAGGTGTTTAGTGGCTACGCAGGGGGTCAAAACACGTAAGTGCTAAGTGCAAATTATCAGCGGCATTGTGGAGTCACCGTTGAATGGCTTTTTGTAACAATAAACCTGGAGAGCATTCATTCTAGACGAGGGTTTGCTTTTTTCCTCTCCATTTACCCCCAGAAGAGCTTTGGTCTGCTTCCAGCCATCCACCAAGAACCCCCTAGTAAATAGTTCATAGCAGAAGTCAATAATTCAGGCTGATTGGCAGGGTAACCTTAGCTTAGCATATTGTTTACGGCTTTTGGTATAACAAGACAGGAAATCTGGAGAAGGGGAGCGGGCTGGGGGAGTTAAAGCCTGTTTTTGTGTGTTTTCCCCTCCTCCCCACCAAGCATGGATGGAGCATTATGGAAGAAATATGGTAACTCTTTAAGTTGGTTGTGTATCAATGAAGCAATCGGGAGGGAAAATCTTCCCGATGAAAAGATCACGTTGCTTATTGAAATTCAAAAAGCCTCCTTTAGACTGTCCCCATCTTTATTTTCCTGGAGAGTTTCTCGTAAGTGTACCCTAATCCCTTAAGAAATGTAAGTCTCTGGGTTGCAAGTCTTGGGCCAAGAGGGCACAGATAGTTCATATTGATATTGATTTTTGCATTTGGTTCTTTTGTCCTTTTCTCCCACTGGCCCCTCTAATTGGCTGCCAAGGTCCCTTTGGAGATTGCTAATAGTGTGAAAGTGCATCTTCCCAAGATCTCACATTCAGCAGGAACTGAAAAGACAAAAGAGATGAGAGAAGGGGGGAAAAACAAACCCAACGAGGAGACAAAGCTTACTGGCATCAATTCTGAAACTCTCTTATTTTATTAGCTCCACAAAATGCCCTTTCCAGATGTTCGCTTGAATGGCTGCTGGATTTCCATTACATTTCCACAAACTGTCAGCATTTGCAAGCCTGATTATTAGATTAATGTTTTCAAGTTGTAGAGTAATGTGGTGATTAAAACAAAATGGCTCATCGTGCTACGTCTTCTGTTGAGGCTTCAGATTACTGTAATTAATGAAGGGAAAAACAGGGTTATGAATGCGTGTTTGATTCGGCATTGGAAATGAGTATGCCTCACAAGTAACCTTTAAAAATAGTAGCTTTGTGCCACAGCGAGAAGACAGGAGGTTGATTCTCTCCTGCCCTTAAATTGTTTTAAATATTTTTTTAAAAATGGTGTAACCCACTCTGAGACCTTTAGGGTGAAGGATGGGCAATGAATAAATAAAATAACATTGATGATGATGATAGGAGCTTTTCAGGTGGGTGGGTGGTTGTACATGGAATGTGGGAAGCAAACTTTTTGATTATGCGCATTATTTAATTATTTTTGGCTTGAATAGTTTGTACTTGGTTGGTTTTCCCAAACAGGAGATTGATAACGGGTTAATTTCTTTAAAATCCTTCTTTGTAAATGGGTGTGTTTCAGGGAACCACAAGCTTTTAGGAATGGGAACACCTGAAGTTTATTTAAACTAATTCGCTGTTTCACTCATGAGTCCACGTTCTTCCCTTTTCTCTCCTTCCCATCCCACACTCTCCTGAGCTGCAATCTCCACTTGACTTGCCCACCCCTTACTGCAAGCTCTGAAGTGACAGGAGCAGGTTTCAGCAATTCCAGCCTGCTAGATCACACTATACCAGAGGCCAACTGATATTGTAGGCAAGAAGTGCCAACTGAATGTCTTGTTCATACCATAACCTTTAAAGCACCTCACAAAGAACCCTGGGAACTGTAATTCACAGAATAAAAAAATTCCTTCCAGCAGCACCTTAAAGGTAAAGGGACCCCAGACCATTAGGTCCAGTCGTGACCGACTCTGGGGTTGCAGCGCTCATCTCGCTGTATTGGCTGAGGGAGCCGGCGTACAGCTTCCTGCGCAGATGGTGAACCAGAGCAGGCACGGAAACGCCGTTTACCTTCCCGCCAGAGTGGTACCTATTTATCTACTTGTACTTTGACCTGCTTTTGAACTGCTAGGTTAGCAGGAGCAGGGACCGAGCAACGGGAGCTCACCCCATCGCGGGGATTCGAACCGCCAACCTTCTGATCGGCAAGTCCTAGGCTCTGTGGTTTAACCCACAGCGCCACCCGCGTCCCAGTAGCACCTTAGAGACCAACTAAGTTTGTTATTGGTATGAGCTTTCGTGTGCATGCACACTTCTTCAGATACACACGAAAGCTCATACCAATAACAAACTTAATTGGTCTCTAAGGTGCTATTGGAAGGACTACGGCAGACCAACACGCCTACCTACCTGTAACTGTAATTCACAGAGCTACAGTTCCCAGCACCCTTAACTAACACCCTTAACAGTTCCCAGTATTCTTTTTTCGGGGGGGGTGTGTGTGCTGTAAATGTGTAGTTTGCATGTAGCTTTGAAGAATAAGTTTTTCCAAACCCATGCTCACTTTGAATATGAGACAAACATCACTGTAAACAAACAAACAAACAAACAAACAAACAAACAAACAAACTATTTTTATCACAAGAATTTCTTCAGCCATCAAATACATATTCCAGAGGGGTTAATTGCATTAGTCTGGAGCAGCTAAAACAATAAAGATTATTGCGCCATTTATTTGTTGATCTTTTAGGATGCAGCACAGCTCTAATTTTGGCCACTAGAGGGCGATCTCACTGTTCCATCAATAAATGGTGGCTGGAAGAAGATCAAAAAGATTTCTCCTTTCATTATGCTTGGAAGTAAAATGTATTGATTTCAGCGGAGCTTACTTCCAATTAAACATCCTTAGACTTCCTGCCAAAGGCTACGTGCACACTAATGTAGTTTTCCTCGATCCAGAATCATTCACAACATGCCGCTTGCAATCTAGATTGATTCTAGATCTGTGGTTCCCAACAGGGGGAAAATTTGATTTTTAAGGGGGTGTAATTCGAGAATGAGTTATTAATAAGTGAATGGACCTTTTAGGCTTCCTACACATGAATAGGAGTTCACTTTTTGAATAAGAATTATATGTTGGGGGAGGCGGGCATCAAGATTTTAGAGATACAGTGGTACCTCGGGTTAAGTACTAAATTCGTTCCAGAGGTCCGTTCTTAACCTGAAACTGTTCTTAACCTGAAGCACCACTTTAGCTAATGGGGCCTCCTGCTGCCGCTGTGCCACCAGAGCACGATTTCTGTTCTCATCCTGAAGCAAAGTTCTTAACCTGAAGCACTATTTCTGGGTTAGCGGAGTCTGTAACCTGAAGCGTCTGTAACCCGGGGTACCACTGTATTTAAGTGGGGCATGGCCAAAAAAAGGTTGGGAACCGCTGTTCTAGATCCTGCCAATCCTGGGTGGGTGTTGTAATAAACAAAAATCTGCCTTTATTCCCTTATGGGGGGACACAAGAGCCCTTATAGAGTCCTTTGTAGGTTCTCCATCGGTAGGAGAAAATAACAGAGGCCAAGCAAAGAATATTGAGAAGCAAAGCAGCTCGTAAGCCTGATATTGATTGAACTGTTGCAACAGGGTGCTCCCCTCACACGCAGGAAAGGAGGAGGACCCTGAACCAAGGTGTGTCTGCCCTTATATTTTAAATTTTAAATTCCCTGCCCTGGAGCTCAAGACCACCCCTCCATACATCATACATACATCACAGAAGGGGTGTCACCCAAGACCACCCCACACTGGTCTACAACAGAAATTTGAATGTTGTTGTTTTTCCTGTCTGCCAGGTTATCTGATAATGCCTTATCTGATTGCCTTTCCTGGTAGTCTGCCCATTCCTTTGAGATGGTGATTACCCAATTCCTGAGACAATGGGAAGATTCCCTGACCCTCTTCCCTCCTTGCAGAGAAAACATTTGGTCAGTTTGGGAGTCAAAATGGTTTCAGGGCGGTCTTCCTGTGCTGCTCCAGACATGTGGTTCCCCATATCTGTGTACGTGCTAGATTGGTACATTTGTGAACATTTATTATATATATATATAAGACCTTGTTTTTTATTTCAGTGTGGTTATTCGATACACCTGAGAAAACCCTCAGCCCGGTCATTTGGTTTGGATACACTCCCCATTCCTGGGACCACCTTATACCTGTTTTGAAATGAACACAGTGCAGGGTAACGCAGAATTGATCCGTAATGAGCTTTTCTAGGAATGAAACCAGTTTCTCAATATGCACTTTGTAGGGGCAAAAAATACTACTACTACTACTAATTTATTTATACCCCATCCATCTGGCTGGGTTTCCCCAGCCACTCTGGGTGGCTTCCAACAAAATATTAAAAATACAATAAAACACAAATGGTCTAGATTGTGTGTGGACTGTGTAGGGGGGGGGGACAAGTATGCCCCTTTACTTACCTTTTTTCACCAATCTTATCTTACAAACTGGGCAGGAGACTCTTAGTACACTTCTGTATCCCTGGATTTCTGAACAAGAGAAGAAGTGTGGTCATGTTCTCCTCTCTTGACAGGGCCAAATGTCTACATGCACACTGTGGAAATTTTGTGTGTGTGTGTGTGTGTGTGTGTGTGTGTGTGTGTGTGTATGCACACACACACACACACACACACACACACACATATATTCACTCAAGAATCCCCTATAACTTTTCTTTTGCCACCCAGGACTAAAGAAACTATCATGGTTTATTAGGCTGGGAATTAGTTTTGCACCCCTGGTCTGATCTTCATGTGTAGAACATGATTAAACCGCAGTTTCCTGGTTCTGATGTAAGGAGTAACTGTTGTTTAAACAAACGGAAAAGAATGGTTTAAACCAGTGGTGGCCAAACTTGGCCCTCCAGCTGTTTTGGAACTACAATCCCCATCATCCATGACCACTGGTCCTGTTAGCTAGGGATGATGGGAGTTGTAGTCCAAAACCAGCTGGAGGGCCAAGTTTGGCCACTACTGGTTTAAACAAACTACAACAGAAGTACTGATAGTGGCAGACAAAGGAGTACAGAAAATGAATGCATCACATCATTCCCAGCTTAATGAACCATGGTTTATTAGGCTGAGATACCTATGTCTGACATGGCCCACAGCCTTAAATAGATTATTGACTGAGACAGAAAATGAGTGTGCTTCTTCAGGGTCTGAATATAGTCATTATTAACACAGAAAACCATAGTGGTAAAGTTTTAACACTTCTTCATAGATGCTTTCAGAAACAGATCAGTCTGAGTAAATATTCTCACACACATTGGCTGGTGTCTTTCTTTTTGTGTCATGCTTAGCTCAACCTTGCTGAGCAACTGTGAGGTAACTGGACCTTTCTCTGCTGCTTTAAAACTACTGGTTTAATTTGGTTTCTCCACCCCCCAAAAAAGCTGTATCTGCAGGTTTTGGTGGAAGCAGTGTTTACTGTTTGAAACTGAGGAAATCTGGAACCAAACTCTGAAGGGACCAGCTATTGCCAGAGTAGGGAGATTTCAATCAATGCAGTTTAACTCACTGGGAAGGGGGGGAAATGCTCCACTGTGAGGTAAAAAGTAAAAATTAAGCTATATGTTTTGTGAAATATGCTTTTAGAAAGGTCTGCTTAACACTGGCAAGAAAAAGCAACTTTATGGGACCCCAATCTGACCTGGCAGTGGGGATAGAGTTAGCCCTTTTCCCCTTGCATCAACGTGCCACTGCAAATTCTACTCGGCTACTGTTTGTCCTCCTTTCCCTCAAATTGCTTCTTGCAGCAAAAGTGCAAAAAGAATGTGTTCTGTATTTAAACAAACCTTAAAAATAAAAATATTCACGTAACATGTCATTTGACCCAAAGAGTCTATGCTGTTTGGTTCACGAATTGCCACAAGAATATTATATAACCTGTTGGTCATACATCTCATGCTTGACCTCAAAGAGTCAGGTGCTGTTGTTTTTTATTTGCAGGCATTTCACATCAATTATCAGGGATGGTGGGAGCCTTAGTCCAGCGACATCTGCAAGGCCACAGGTTCCCCTCTCCTGTTTTAACAGGAAGGAAGGCTTTTACTCAGTATGGTTTAGATTCCTTTTTGAGAAGTGGTCTGGCTGTGTTTGAAAACTTTTGCTGCCTGGTCCTGTGCCTTTGACAAGAGCACGGTGTGCAGGCCTTAGCAATTGAGGTTAATGCTCAGCCCCATGCTGTGAAGAAACTAAAGCTTTTGTTTTCTGCAAATCGAATTGCCACTAAAGATACAGGAGCAGGTCTTTTCGAGAATGGTAGTCCTAATCCAACACAATTGCAATTAATTCAATAAGTACACCTTACTCTGCGCTGGATTAGGGCCTACCAGTGTTAATTTTAAACCAGAGAATTTTTAATAGACAGAGGATAATAAAAATTTAATTAAACTTTCTTTTTCTTTTTGTGTCCCTCCTGGATTTTTTCCAGCCTTGCTCAAGGAGCATCTGGCCAAGGTTCTTAAACGCTGAAAACCAAGAACACTTAACTACCATTAACTTACTGTTACTAATTTTGTTTGTTTGTTTCTTCCTGGCAGGGCTTCTTTACCTTCAACAGCAGCACAACAGGAAGACTCTAACAGGTGCGTTTCCCTCTAGTGATGCAACATACTGGTTGATGTGCAGCTTAAAGACACAACATCTCTTCTGGAGAAAAGAGCGGGCAGCTCTTAAACGATCACATTTAAGTACAAAGCTTTGGGGAAGCTGTTCCACAGGAGGACTCAGAAGTGCTGTTTATAATGGGTAAAGCTGGTGGAATCTGTCCCAGAAAACTAGGATGCAAATGGCAGTGGTAGACCGGTGGAATTGCACTTTAATGCCATTAATACAAACATGTTCTGTGTGCTCAGTCTGATTCTTCAAACCCTTGTCGTTGTTCCCCACCGCCCACCACCTCATTTTCCTTGAAAGCTATCCAGCTTGGCCACAAAACAGCTCGCTAGGCTGTGTAAGGTTTCGTTCAGTAACATACTGAAATAATTATGAAAGGAGGACACTTTCCTGTTTCTTAAACTTTGTCTGTCTTCTTCCTTCACACTCTGGTGTGGCAGGTTAAGGGGATCCTTATAGAGCCTTTCCTGCCAGCTGGGATAGCTAAGTTGGTAGAGCATGAGACTCTCTGGGTTGTGGGTTCAAGTCCCATGCTGGGCAAAAGATTCTTGCATTGCAGGGGGTTGGACTAGATGACCCTCGTGGTCCCTTCCAACTCTGTGATCCTACGATTCCTGCCGCTTGGCAACTAGGCTGTTGCTGCATGCAGCTTCACAGGGCAGGCCCGACCTTCACAACGCCGGTGGAGGTTTAGCCATCAGCTGTGGAAGAGTCAGGAGTCCAGCTTCAAGTGGCAACGTGAATCTTTCTGCGGTGACCTTAAAGGCCAAGATGGCCCCAGATGGCATTGTGGGAGGCTGACCTGCAGCTGTTGTGATTTAGGATTGCTCCTCTCCTCCACAGATAAATCACCAGAACTCTTGAGATTTACCGGGCTGTCTCTTGGCATATATAAAAAGGTCAGCGCTTTCTTCTCTTGCTAGGGAAACTGCACATCATTCAAGGAATTAACACACGTTGTTAAAGTGAGCCACCTCTTTTAAGAACGTATAAGCACAGGACAAAGCTGTTAACTCATAGGGTATAATTGGTATTACAATAAGCCATATTATAGAACTGTAGATCTGGAAGGGACCCTGAGGATCATCTAGTCCAGCCCCATTGCAATGCAGGAATATGCAGCTGTCCCATACGGGGACTGAACCTGCACCCTTGGTGTTGTCACACCACCACGCTCCAACCTACGGAGCTATTATGAAAGTTTGCAGGTTTAGAGAGGCCAAGGGGGTAGAGTTATGTGGGGAGCGCATTTCACAAGTTGAAAAGAAACACCCAACAGAGGTCACACCCACGCCATACATTTAAAGCACATGGCTTCCCCTAAAGTTACAGGGAACCAGGCAGAGGGCCTTCTCAGTAGTGGCACCCGCCCTGTGGAACGCCCTCCCACCAGATGTCAAAGAGAAAAATAACTACCAGACTTTTAGAAGACATCTGAAGGCAGTCCTGTTTAGGGAAGCTTTTAATGTTTAATAGGTTATTGTATTTTAGTGTCTTGTTGGAAGCCACCCAGAGTGGCTGGGGAAACCCAGCCAGATGGGCAGGGTATAAATAATAAATTATTATTATTATTATTATTATTATTATTAAGAATCCTGGGAACTGTAGTTTACACACACACCCCCAACTCCCAGCACCCTTGACAAACTACAGTGATGGGAAAATGCCCTTTGCTTTAGTGCAACGTCAACCCAAAGCAAATCTGAGTGAATGCTCATTAGATAGCCATCATCATCATCATCTAATCTCCCTGCAAACAAATCGGGATGAATGTTCCACAAACAGGTTGCCTGGAAGCTCCCTAAAACAATATAACAAGAAGGCCTACCTAGCAGGCAGGGAGTTATAAAGCATAGGTGCTGCCACACCTGGGACTTTCTGCAAGTAAAGTGTTGCACCACTGACGTACGTTCTCTCCCCTGACATCTAATGATACGGTGCACAGATCATGGCCCTGTAGCCAAACTGTACTGCAGGTGTGATAACAAAATCACTCAGCTGAATTGTGTGTGGGGGGGGGACACACCCAAGGTTAACTCACAATGGAAAGTTTGGGGATTAATTCCTCCAGATGAAATGCCTCTTTTAATTTGAAGCTAGCTACTGGATGACTTAGAAAACCCACAGAGCTCATAAGCAAAGTAAAATGCAGGTTTTCAGATTCTGCAGGCTGTTGCTGCTGACATACTATCACTGTGGGAAATTAGGATCAGAAAGCAAAACCACTAGTACCGCAGGTGCGCTGGGACTGGAAGAGTACAACTAAGCATAAAAATGTCAGTGTCCATATGGCTGAGCATACATCAGTTCATTGTCCAAAGAAAACAACATCCCCCAGTTTGCCGTGCATCTATGGATATGCCTTAATTATTTTATTTCTTGGATGACATCAGTTTTATGTTCCCTCTGGAATCGCAAGGTCAAAGGCTAGCGTCTCTTCAGCATTAACGCACACATAATATTTTGTCTGAAGAACTGATAGAAGGAAATTAAATACACGGGGCGGCCAAAGTCCCTGGACTTCAGAACTATAAGCCAAAATCATAACGTGGCTCAGAGCTACAATATACCACATCTTGTTGCTACTTCATCTCCCTCCCCAAAACCTCGGCTGTTAGATCAACCCTTTGCTCTCCAAAGCCCCCAACCACATCACCTGTGCCTCTCACTCTCTTAAAAAAACCACAACACTCCTCAACCTCACCCACCAGGCTTATCCCAATATCTACAGCAGCTCCATTGATTGCCAAATGTTCCCTTTCTTCTGTGATTTTCCAGTTTCCCCTTCCCGGCTTACCCCCTTCAGTTAACCCACTCCCTCCCCCCCAGTCTTCTGTCCCGTTATTCTCTTTGTGTCCTGCGGGATCGGGCCCATGGCCCGTTTACTCCAGCATCGTGTTCTTACAGCAACCAAACTGTGAAAACTTGCAAGCATTGCAAGAGTGCAACACTACTCTGCCCACTTGTGATTTCCCAGCAGTTGGGGTTCAGAGTCATGCTGCTTCTCACAGTAGAGGTAGAAATTTGTCATTGTGGCTCGTCTTCTTATCCCAGGATCCTCCTTGTAGCTGGGGGGGTGTGTGCTGGGGGCAGGGGAAGACGAGGAAAAGGTACATCTTGACTGTCAAGATTGCAGCCAATGCAGATGATCTTAATGTTTCGCTTTAGCTGGGTTATGTGCAGGGCCTTTTGCCCTGAGCACTCTGGTTTTCTTCTCATAGGTCTCACCTCTTGTCTTTCCAAACCACTGACAGACCCTGCCCGTTCCTTTGCTTCCTCCACACCTTTCCTGTCCTTCACCCCCCTTTCGTTTTTATTCTGTTTAGAGACTACCCATTGGGGCGGCCCATCAGTGAGGCAAGGTGAAGCCATTTGCCTCAGGTGGCAGAACTGGCTCCCACCGGCCTCACCAGGGCTTTGCCTGCACTGCTGCCATTGTTGTTGCCCGCACTGCTTACCTTTTTTTGTTTTAGACAGTGTTTTTACCTTACTTTCCAACAGCTCTTTTACAAACATTGAAATTTCATTACTAAATCTGTTTCTTTTGTCTTTTTAAAATGCATGATTTAATTGGTGATATTGTAGCCAGTCTGTTAATAATTCTCTTATATCTTCAAAGTTCTTTAATTTCAATTGACTCTCCACCTCCATTAACAGCTCTTTATATGTTGCCCATTTATTTTTCACATTCAACTTTTTCAATGATATCGCTTCAAGTGGGGAAAGCCACGATGGTGTTTTCTGTTCTAGTAAGTTTTTATATTTCTCCCATACACCATAGATTGATCTTCTTACCAAATGGTTAAAAAATCCTTTATGTACTTTTACCTTTTCATACCATAAATATGCATACCAACCAAATCTGTTATCATGATCCTCCAAATCTAGAACATCGGTGTTTTTTAATGTTATCCATTCCTGAAGCCAACAGAGACAGGATGCCTCGTAGTATAACCTCAGATCTGGCATACTGCTTACCTTTTTTTGAATCATTGGCCTCATTTCGTAAGCCTTAAAACACCCAGATGCATGAAAGGCTTTATAAGATTAGATTGTCTTCCAACTATGAAACCTAGTTCTCAATGAGATGGTAAACCAATACATGGGCTATACCCTTTCAGCAAGGATGGAGAACCTTCGGGCCTCTCTGTGCAATGCTTTGGACTCCCCTAAGCCACTCCCTCACCCCCAGGCCACACCCCTCACTGGGCTTGGTTCACAGCCTCTTCAAGTGTTTTTGCATGGTTGGAACATGTCCTTGAACTATGACATTGCTCCTTTCTTGTGTGGCTGGAATGTAGAGACAAGGTCTGCATCTGTTGCTCTGCCCATGTTTGGCTCTGGTCCTGTCCATCAGTGCCTGCTCCTGCACAAGGAAATATGG
The DNA here is from genome assembly GCF_964188305.1 of Podarcis bocagei. Taxonomy (NCBI): domain Eukaryota; kingdom Metazoa; phylum Chordata; class Lepidosauria; order Squamata; family Lacertidae; genus Podarcis; species Podarcis bocagei. The sequence continues at coordinate 92,751,148 of NC_138127.1, forward strand.
TCCTTGGGCTGAAAAAGTGTTTGCCTCCCTTCCACTGTGCATTAAGCATCACGCAACATAAAAAAAAGCCTTTCACGTAGAAAATTAGAAGTTGGGCAGTAGTTTTCTCCCCTAGTTTTCTAAGTGCATGGATTTTTCCCCTGCAGAGAAACATTCAGCAATGAGACTCTTACCTGTAGTTTGAAGTTGTATTTGTTAGTGGAAACAAGGGTTTTGAATATATAAACATTTTGACTGTTTTCATACTATTATAGCACATAAGCTGTATTGGAGAGTTTTTAATGTTTGATGTTTTAGTATGTTCTGATATATGCTGTGTGGCTGGGGAAAGCCAGTTGGATGGGCAGGGTATAAATAATAAAATTATTATTATTATTATTATTATTATTATTATTATTATTATTATTATTATTAAACAAATTATCACCTTCTGTCTTTTCTCTCTCTCTTTGCAGTATCATATTTATCATCACTTAAAGACGATTTTTAAAATTAAAACTTGTCTTCTGCTTAAGGATGTTAGCCGTGTATTGATTGAAGGAGGATCATCTGGAGGTAAAAATAATAATAAATAAATAAATAAATAAATAAATAAATAAATAAATAAATAAATAAATAAATGTATTTTGTTTTGCTGAGTGTTGAAGCCACACACTTTCCTTATGTGTTAACTGTGTTGACAAAAAATGCCTAAGATTTGCACAAGATTTTTTCGTGGGTACCCTAAGCCTCCCACTTTCCTTTCTCCTGGCTTTTTATGGGCCAGCATATTGAGTAATACTGATAGGGTTGTTACCTATCTTGGCAGACTTCTGAGATTTATGTCCTTTTCTTGAACTTTGGCAAAGCTTGAGTAACTTACCCTGCCAGTAATGTAGCACTTAGCTGAACTCAGCTGAGCAAATCTATTTATATGGGTTTTTTTTAAAAAAAGTGTATTCCAAGATGTTGCCTTGTTATTCTTATTGTCACTTTCACAAGTAACAGGGATGGTGAATCAATTTTCCCACGTAGGGAAAACTATCACAAGCTCGCAGTATAAAAATAACCCACCCTTTAAGGATCTAGGTTTAGAACTGCCTAGAAGTTACTTTTGCCAACTCGAAACTGGCAAGGAAGATAACAACAAGAATATTAAATCAACAAGGCTAAACAGATTACTTCACGTAGAGTGACAGCTGGCCATGAGTGATAACACATGATAATAGCTTGTAAAAAGTCGAGATATGAGCTGAGCAAATATGATTCCAGAGCTACTATCTGAGTCAAGTATTTATGACAGCCTGAGTGAGTAGTACCTGTTCTGGCATAGCTTTGAGGGCTCTGTCCTCTTCTTGAACCTTGGCAGCGCCCGTATAACTTGTCTTGCAAGTTAATGTAGTGCTCAGATGAACAGAACTGAATGCACTGGATTCCAAAGCCAACATCTGACGAAAGAGTTTAATTACTGTATAACAGATCAGTTGTTAATAAATAAAAATAAACCAGAGGCCTCTTCTGTGTGTTTAACCTCACAGGCTGCTGTTTGCAATACATGGCCCTTTGATTATGCAGAATCACAACGAACAATTAAATACCTTTTGTTAGCACAGATCATCCTGTTAATGCATTTGTTGTTGTCTTTAACACACACACACACACATGGTGAGGTTGCAACATCGATTCTGTTTGCTAGATTCTTTCAAAAGTGGGATGGAATTATTTGTTATCTTTGGACATGAGCCTTTTTTAAGTATTTGCAGTCTTTCACAAACAATGCAATAATGATTGGAGCTTTTTTCTGTTTGCTCCAAATCTGGCTTGGTGCAGGCATAACACTGCAGATCTTCCAAAAGATGCCGAAGAGGCTTTCCTCATCTCTGGTGTGAATTCTCTCTCCACCACCTTCCTTTGCTGGCTTTTGTGGTGGTTTAGTGTCATATCTTGCACAGTTTTATTAGGAAACTAGCCAAAGAGCTAGTGGGACCATTGGAAAACGAGCAAAGAAAGGAAGACAGGAGAATTGCAAGGAACATATTTGTCTGTGTTCACTTCAGATGATGTTGAAGGGGTACACACACCTCAACTATTGTTATTTTCCTGGAAGTCTCTGACGACCCGTCTCTGTGCTATGCCAAGATCATGTCTGACCACATCCTGGAAAACCTTTGAAATGTGTGCTGAGCCCAGGAGTTGGTGACGAAGAGTTGCGTTTGTTATTTGAAGCATTCCTAAAACTTATTCACCACCACGGTTGGCTGAAAATAGTACCTTGTGGTCGCTTCACCATGTTAAAAGAAAAAGCAATGTCAATCAGCTGTGAATTTGCTCCATGAACTTCTTTAGATGCAGTTTTAACTTATATTCTAGGCGATGTCTTTTCTCTGTAGGAGATGTTCTCTGAATGGGGGGAAGAGCAGAACCAATGTCTTGCTGAAGGCACCAGCTGCTTATTTTCACCAGCAGAATAAAACACCAGGTTGTTTTCAACCAGAAACCAGGCAGTGGTAGTGGGAGCCTGGAATCAGCCAGAAGTCAGCTCTAGCAATTCTTTGGTTGGCTGCTGGAAGATATGCATTGTGAGGGTCATGGTACGCAGGAAGCAGGGGATCTGTGAACAGATATCCCAAAGTCATTTAATTTTTCTAAAAGCAGCTGAATCAGAAACAGAAAATTGGGTGGGCGTTGGGTGGGCTGACCCTCTCACCTTGCATGGATTATCTCACACAAATTGACACCCCCCTGCCATTCCTTGAAACTGTTGCTAGAGTATTTTCCAGGGACGGTCATAGATTTACAGAAGCCACCCCGGTTTCTGATTTGATCCCAGAATGTCCCACTTTTCCTTAAGACATCCCTGTTTTCATCAGAGAACTGTTGGAGGGTATGCTATTAGAAACTTCAGGAAGATGGTTTATATTTATATCAGAGGTGCTGGGGAGGTTAAAAATGCTTCTTCCCAGCTCCATATTCACAATCCAAATCAACACCTTGGAAGAGCTGATCAGATCTCACTCACTGCCTGTAATTTGGCCCTTAGTGGCCTTGACAAGCAGAGTCTAAGGCTACACAGGGATTTGTTCTCAGACTAATTAATTGACTGAGGTGGGAAGTGAGTGGTAGGCCCAAAGCTAGCCCTTACTACCTGTAATGGCCTCTGGATAGCTTTGCATCTGTTTCTGACAGCCAAGACAAGCATCAATGGGGAAAACGGATTTCTGCTATCCTAACCCATAAGCCTTTTTTGAAGGGTTTAATAATATCATCTGATCTGATCTGGCCTGTTTTGCTTAAGAGGCTTCCTTGCCAGACAGCGTAATTTCCTACAGTTTACTCTTTGGTCAGAGGACAATGGTGTTATCCCTTCAGTCCCAGATTCAGGATCTGCTCTTCAGGGTCTCCCAACAAGGTAATCTCTCAGGAGACCCCAAGATGAATTGCTGCACAGTTCTCATATATATATTTTGAAGAGTTTTTGGGGTTTATTTTACTTTTATTCCTTCCTTCCTTCCTTCCTTCCTTCCTTCCTTCCTTCCGAAGGAGCCCAAGATGGCAAACTCAGCAACAGCAATGAAAAGAAAACCAAACATCATTAAAAAAAAATAATTATACGAACAGTTATCTCATGGTCACCGCAAACAGTGTCATTCAGCCATCAAACTGAGTAAACAGAAATATTTTTAATTTTCTCCTGAAAGTCAGTAATGAGGGAGACAGACACACCTCCCCAGGGAGGACATTCCACAAATGGGGGGCTGTGGCTGAAAAGGCCCCGTCATATGTCAGTAGCAACCCAGGCAGTCCCACCAACAAAACATTGTCCCAATTGTTAAACATCGAAGCTCCCACAAGATGGCAGCTGGCCACTTTGGAAGCCTTGCTTGTTTGTATTTTTTGGTCAGCCCTGAGCCCAGGTCTTCAGCCCCTCAAGGCTACTAAATTGGTCAAGCTCTGAAACAGTAGCTAGAGAAGGATGGACTCAGTAACTGTACTGGTTTAACTGGTCCCCTTATATACGTTTCCCAGAGGAGTGAGGAACATTTTGAAATTACCAAGAAACCACGTCTCTCATTTCAAACTGTAGAGCGTGTCTGGGCAAGTCCTTAGGAGCCGCATAACACACAGAGTTAACTGTGCCTATAATTTGCAACTGACCCAAGTAAATTGATACCATGGTATGGTAAGCAGATAAACTCTGAGAACTATTACTTTATTGTAACCCTGTTTCCGTTGCATATTGACACAGAAATTCACATTAACGTGGATAATAAGCAAGAGACGGTTTTTCTGTTATCGACAGCATCCATTATCCCAATAAACGACACCAGGGCCCTCTTGCATTTCCTCTTTATATCCACAACATTTTTACACATGCCTTGCGCATTGCCGTGACATTTCCCTTTTTAAAAGGCCTCTCATGTTTATTTCCAGTGAGTGTTGTGTGACAAAGGAATTCCTCAGTTTTGGCTCTTATCTTCTGTTCTTCCAGCTGCCCAAGCGAATGCCTGCCATAGCAGATGCCCTGGCTTCCTTGCTAGCACATGTCCCAATTCTTTCCGTCTTTATTTATAGCTGACTTTGAAGAACTCTCTGAATCTTGGCATATGTTGAAATTCGTTAAGAGATCTGGAGTGCAGCGTGTCTCAGGAACATAGGAAGCTGCCTTATGGTAAATCAAACCATTGGTTCATCTAGCATCAGGCAAGGTGACATGGGGTTCAAACCTGGAGATGCTGGGGTTCAAACCTGGGACGTTCTGCATGCAAAGCCGATGCTCTGCCACTGAGCTATGGCCGAGCTCTATTTCTCTGTTGCACCTGAATCAGGTGTAGCCAGGCAAATGCTGGTCCAGGACCTGGATGTTGTGATGGGGCTAGATGATGGCCAATAAGTTGAAGTTGAATCCCAACAAGGCTGAGGCCCTCTGGGTAGGGGATTTCCAGGTCTGGCAAGTAAGTGGTTGTTCCTGTTCGACACAGGATTGCCTTTCCCCTAAAGGAGCAAGGCTGCTCATTGGAACCATCCTTTACTGCAACTCCTTGCTCTGCCCCACCCGCAAATACCACAGATGCTGGCATCACCATTCAGACTATCCAGAGAAATTTCCTTAACTTCTGGAGCAGATTTGAGTATATTTCACTCTGGATAGTCTGAAAGGTGATGCCGGGGAAAAGAAAATCACCAAAAATCAGTTCCCCTCCCTCATACTGGATTGAAGGCCCTTCAGCGAATAGAAGGGTAGCTTGAGGATCAGTCAGGAGTGCGTGCAGGACCCTGTGACCAGTAGGGCTTCGCAGGACTGGGGCTTTCCTAAATTTGTTCTGGAGAGGCAAGGCACGGCTGCACAGGTGAGGCCGCTTGGTAACTCACTGCACCTGGTGGCTAGAGCCGGAAGGGATATAAGGTCAGCATTTCCCTTCGGCTCTTTGCCACAGCAACACGTTTCCTGCCTCGCTGCGTTTGGCTTCTTGCTTCCTGATCCTCAGACCTCGGCTTCTTGACTCCTTGCTTCTCGACCCTCAGACCCTTGACTTTGTGACTCCCTGCTTCCTGACTCTCGGACCCCTGGTTTCTGGACTCTCGTTCCTGCTCCCACCCCGCCATCTTGCCCCTGGTCCCGACGTCCTCAGCCGGGACTTCGATCGCCCGTGACAGGGTCTGTGGTGTTTGTCAAATGAGGAAGGGCCAGCCCTACTATTAGGTATTTGGTGGCAGGCGAAGGCCAGCAGTGGCATTCCACTGAGTGTTCCTCCTGAGCAACCTCAAACATTTCCCTCTGCTTGAAGGAAGGAAATATGTCTGCCACATGCTCTGTCCTGGTCCCCCTAAACTAGCTTGCTGCCTTAGGCGCTGAAGTAAAATTCAGCTGCCAGGCCAATCAGCTTCTGTCCATGGAGTGGAGAGGGGGGCATCTTGTCCTTTGCCTCAGGCAGCAATATGTCTGGGGCCGACCTAGTGAGCTGTGAGAAACAGCAGTTGGACAGTTTGGGGATTTGGAGACACACAGAGCTGTGAATGTGTGAGGAGGCTGAAGGTGAAATAAGTTCTCTCTTTCTGAAACTCCGAGGTGTGGGGTGGGAGCAGAACTGATCCCTTGCAGGAGTTACTGTTTGCCACCGCTTATGCTCTGTTTGTGTATTTTATAAATGAAATATTACAAAGACACCACAGCTCTCCAGTTCCATGCAACGGAATCTAAACCTGATAATTCTGCCCTTGGAATTACTCTCTGCTCTGGGAAGTGGGGAGCACATAACAATATTTGAGGGCATTGGCTTACATGCTACTGCGAAGGACAGCTTATTTCCTGCTTGCATTGAGTTGCCTTCTAAGACGATACACAAGCTGGGATTGATTTCATTCTGCGCAACTTTTATTAGTTACAGCTTTTCCCTTCCCCATGCTGAACATTTGCATTCTGGCTGAGACGCCTCTTAGAGCTGGTTCACTCATGTCCCGGCAAGGGATGGAAGGGTCTGTCCATTTCAGTGCTCTCGGTTTCCCATTTTTCCCATCTTAAATTCAGTTCTCTGCAATTCTGCAGAATTTTTTCCCCCTTTACTAATGTATACATTTTTTTGCAAGCAGTTTCCCCCCAATATAATGCATTTTAACATTACTTTCACTTATATGCACCCTCTGCCTTAATATATGCTGTTTTATAAACCTTGGTTGTTTGGTGAACTGTACTGCAAAATTTGGATATATTTGGAAGAAATGCTGCATATCAGTTCACATATTGTTTTGTAGGTTTGTCATGTTTCAAAAAGTGAAAATCTGGACACAAAAGTTGTTGAGCTTTTATTGGCAAAGTTGTTGAGCACTTTTGATGAAATAAAAAAGGGGGGTTCAGCTACTTTTAATTAAATTTGTCAAATTCTCTGTAAGTACTACTGACATGGGTTGCCATACGTATGGATTTTCATGGACATTTCAGCAATTTCCACCCGCACACTGTTTATGAGAGTTGAATACAGTGGTACCTCAGGTTACATACGCTTCAGGTTACAGACTCCGCTAACCCAGAAATAGTGCTTCAGGTTAAGAACTTTGCTTCAGCTTGAGAACAGAAATCGTGCTCCGGCGGCGCGGCAGCAGCAGGAGGCCCCATTAGCTAAAGTGGTGCTTCAGGTTAAGAACAGTTTCAGGTTAAGTACGGACCTCCGGAACGAATTAAGTACTTAACCTGAGGTACCACTGTACCAGCTATGTTACATGTAGCAACCCTATTTGGGAAGTGCAAATCTGGTAGATTCCTGCTGACTGACTTACTTTTGTGGTGGATCCTTGCATTGTCAGATTCCTTTATTATTTCATTTTTAAATAGTTTTTATTTACACCATTCTTCAGCCAAAGAAAGGCTCCCAGAATGGCTTACAAATGTAAATAGTAAAACATATCACGGACCCATCCGCAGTGACCCCCCTCCCTGGAAGCAAGGCACGAAGGGGAACAAACCCTGCCCAACTGACCTGGCCATATTGGCTAGTATTCAAATAAACTGATATCAGGAAAGCCCGCCAATCTCCCGCAGCTGGTCTGGGAATTCCCCACGGACGGCTGCCTAACCCTGACCTTGCTCCCAAGGGCAAGGGCCTGGTGTGACAGGCCGCAATAGCTGTCTGCCCCGTGACCGGGTAAGCAGCCATTCTAAGTCTGAGGGCAGGGACTAAGGTCACATCCACACCGTCCATTTAAAGCACTCTTATACCACTTTAGGATGCGGGTGGCGCTGTGGGTAAAACCACAGAGCCTAGGACTTGCCAATCAGAAGGTCGGCGGTTCGAATCCCAGTGATGGGGTGAGCTCCCGTTGCTCGGTCCCTGCTCCTGCCAACCTAGCAGTTCGAAAGCACATCAAAGTGCAAGTAGATAAATAGGTACCGCTCTGGCGGGAAGGTAAACGGCATTTCCGTGCGCTGCTCTGGTTCGCCAGAAGTGGCTTAGTCATGCTGGCCACATGACCCGGAAGCTGTACGCCGGTTCCCTCAGCCAGTAAAGCGAGATGAGCGCCGCAACCCCAGCCACAACTGGACCTAATGGTCAGGGGCCCCTTTACCTTTACCACTTTGACAGTCATGGCTTCTCCCCAAAGAGCCATGGGAAGTGTAGTTTGTTAAGGGCGCGAATCTCTCAGATCCACAATTCCCAGCACTCTTAAGAAACGCCAGTACCTAGGATACTCCATATTTATTAGAGCTGTGGTTCCTGGTTAGCTGAATACTCTGTTTTTTCAAAAGCCAAGTCTTTTGAAAATGTTGAAATCTCGATGGTAGTTTTTGTTGTGTGAACGGACCACCCATTGGGAAACCACTGTATTAAAGAGTGCTTTAATCAGACAGTGCAGATGCGACCTAAAAGAGACACAACACAAAAGGAATTTGGCGGGCAGAGGGAGAAAGCAAACTCAGGCGCTGGGGCTTGGTTACATCGTTCTTATAATAATCAGCCGGAAGAGGAAAGAGTCCAAAGGGAGGAGGAGCCAGGTTCTGGCTGGTCTCTCAGGGGATTCAATAGACATTAATACACCTTCCTTTGTCACATGCAGAAACTTCTGTGTGGGCAGGGGCTGCTATGCATAAACACCTACACAAATGGGTTGGCCCCACTCATGTGATCTGCCCACTGTGAGGTGGTGTGGCTCACATGAGTGCGACTCACTCACACGGGCATTTTCGGGCCTAGGCTCCTATTCATCCCAAAAGTTCTGTGAGCTGCGGGAAAGGGTGTATTCGCCTTGCTCTGGGTCCTTTGCCGTGTACAGGCCAACACACTCTAACCTGGGTTGCTGCACTTTGATAGCACTTTGCTTCCCACCCACCCCCACACCTACCATAATGCATTAAGAAATACATCTCCTCGTACTACAATAAGCTCTCTCTTTGTTGCATCTTTTTGTTAAAAGTAATTGGGCAACCTTTTTATAGAATGTTCATCCTGTTGGTTTGCACAAAGTTTTCAGGGGGTGTAGTTGACACTGGCTGCTGTTGATTTGTTTGCAGGGAGGTCAACAAAATCTTATCCCACACTTGGAACCCAGCTATTTGGAAGTGGAAGGAACTCCCAAATTACCTGGATCTAGGGGCAGAGGAGGGATGCGGATGGCACTGTGGGTTAAACCACAGAGCCTAGGACTTGCCGATCAGAAGGTCGGCAGTTTGAATCCCCGCGACGGGGTGAGCTCCCGTTGCTTGGTCCCTGCTCCTGCCAACCTAGCAGTTCGAAAGCACGTCAAAGTCCAAGTAGATAAATAGGTACCGCTCCGGCGGGAAGGTAAACAGCGTTTCCGTGCGCTGCTCTGGTTCGCCAGAAGTGGCTTAGTCATGCTGGCCACATGACCCGGAAGCTGTACGCCAGCTCCCTCGGCCAATAAAGCGAGATGAGCGCCGCAACCCCAGAGTTGGCCACAGCTGGACCTAATGGTCCCTTTACCTTTATCTTTCGGGGCAGAGGAAGGGGGGCGGTGGAGGTGCCCCACCCCGGATGTCATCACTGAGGGGGGTGACATTCAGCGCGCTGCCCACCCACGACTCCCAAGCCTACCCTGAGCTGTTGGGGGAAGGGGCGGAGCTGCACCGCCTTGCCAGTAGCCTTCTCCCCGTCCCCCTTTGTTTTGACAGCTCAGGGGAGGCTTGGGAGTCATGGGTGGGCGGCACACTGTTGCTCCCCACTCTCGAGCTGCCTCCTGTGGGCTGTCAAAAGGAAGAGGGAAGGAAGGCTGCTGGCAAAGCGACGTGGCTCCCTCCCCACCCAGGAAGCAGCCCCCATAGGCAGCTTGCCTCCTGGGACGCTTACCCAGCCCCCATGGCCCCAGCCCTGGGTGCACTAGTTCTGCCTCTGCCTAGATCGGCAAGAATCTTGCATTCTGGGTTTATTTTTGCCTCTTCTGAATTTTCTCCAGTGTGTTAGCACAGTCCTTTTGATGTGTTCCAAACGGAGTACACAACTGAAGGCCAATAGAAGCATGCTACTTTTTCCCCAGCAATGAAAACCAAAACCAACAAACAGGATAATCACTGTGTGTATTTGCTAAGAAGACCCTCTTCCCTTCAGGAAATCTTTAGGCATGCTCAGAGGTGCTGAGTTGCTCACAACAGCGAATCCTATACATTTCTGTCTGGAAGTCGTAGAATTCCAGCAAAAATTGAAATGGGGGCAGAAAATGCTATTGTTCACCTGCTCGCCCCAATTGCAGCACATAAATCAATCCAGTGAATACGACTGTAATCACAAACAATATGTAATTGATTATGTCCCCCTCCCCTCTCTTTTGCATTGAAATAAAAGGAGTGGAATGATATGATGTAATTAAGTTATGCAGTTTTGCCGCAGCAGACAGCGAGGTGAAGATTGTAGCTTTTGGTGGAAGATGAACTGCAGCAGAGCAGAAACAGTGCTGCGTGTGATGAAAACCGGGAGGAACAGGAAATGATGGTGTCAGAGCTGCCCGAGGTCCCAGCTCACAAAGGACCAACGCCAGTTCGTTGTTATATACAAAAGTGTTTATTGAAGTTCAGTTCCACTTTCACAGCCGCAGCGTGCAGCTCTACGTCTGAATCTCTAGACCGCTGAAGCTCCGTCTGAATCTCCTCCCCCCAGACACCAGTTTAAGACTCTAGCCTTGCTCCACCTCTTCCTTTGCTCTTTCCTCCTCTGGGTCCTCCTGTCAGCTGGGGTCTCGCCCTTCCTAGACTCTTCTGACGCTGAGTCCCCTGAGTCTTCCCCCTGCCTCCGGCGGGCTTTAGGACCTGGTTCCCAATCCGGGTTTTCTGCTGTCCCACGCGCCTGTACATTCGAACTTGGCGCGCGCGCCCAGCCGGCAACCTTCCTCCTGACCGTTACACTGCTCCTGTCACTGCTTTCCCCTTCGGGGAGGCTAGCTGGACCTGACCTCCCCTCCATTCCCCCACTCTCCGATAGAGGCGTGGTCAGCCCTGGCTCACCTTCTCTCCCTGCTGGAGGAGACGCTGGCCCTGACACATGGGACTCTTCCCCCCCACTACACTCTGGTGGGGAAGCTGGTCCTGATCTCCAGCTGCTGCTTTGGGAGTCCCCGCTGGCCCCTTGTTTCTGGTGCGTCCCCCCTGGGGCCCCCCTTGCCCTGACCATCGGCGCCTCCTTCTGGGAATCTTCTGATTCGCTGGAGAAGCTCATGGAATCTCTTGGGTCACTGCCATACTCCCCTACGCTGCCCTCTGATTCTTCCCCTTCGCTCTCCATTTCCTCTCTCCCCTGTGCCCCTGCTCCTGAGCCCCTGACAGATGCCTTCTTACATTGCGACTCAGAAGTAAGTTTAACTGAATTCAATAGGTCTTACTTCCAAGCAGTGAAGTAGGTGGGTACAGGATTGCTACCTGAAATGTTCCCACCTGCGCATGTACATAAATAAAGCTTGGTGTGAACTCCTCTAGAAAAAGGACAGTGAGGTGCAGCTCATTGCTGCTGCTATTTCGCATGCATTTACTGCAAGATATCATTTATAATGCTATTTCTTCTGACAAGGCATGGAAACTAAGTATACCTGTTTCCATCTGAAAAAGGCTAGGGGTATGTAACAGAATAGTTCATAAAGAGCAATATATAGGAAATAAAAAGCTATTTGGAATGTATATTTATATATGAATTTCCATACCAATTTATTGAAACAAAGGATGTGGTTTCTCTCAAAAGCTAAGCTCGAGGCGATATTTTTGTTTTTAAAAATATAAGGATTTATAGAAATCAGTATGCTTCATTAGCCAGCTCCGTTTTATTTTACAGCTCTGTGTGTATTGCTTAAAAGTCCTTGCTATAGTTTTTTAAGTGCGGTTTGAGGGATTTATTTTTATGTAGTGCAGTCAAATATGTCATCTGAAGCTGAGCCATATATACTTCAATCCTTTAGAATGTTTGGAAAAGGACTGGCTTTTTCTGATCCAGATTTTCTTGGCATCACTATTAAAGCACCTGCAAAGGAGGAAAAAAAGGGAAGAAAAAAACATTTCACATCCATCTGGCTTGGTTACATGTAAATTGCCTACATTATGTCAAGTGCAATAAAGGCAGGAATAAAAACAAAACCACTATCAGCTAAGAAAATTTTATTTACTCCTTTTTGAGCTACGGAAGCAACTTCCTGCCTAGTACTACAGCCGAAGCTAGCAATGATCATGCAACTGTAGTGTGTGTTAGCATATGTAGCCGAGGTAGAGAGAAAGAGGCTTACTCATATGGGATGAGTTTTGCTGAGGCTGAAAAGATTTGCCTTTGAAAAATGTTAGGTGGTTTAGAGCAAGTGCTGGTCACTCCCCTGCTGGAAAAGAAGAAAGTTGAGGGAAAATAGTGGAGGAGCCCTTGCTTTTTTTACAGAACTAAAAATCTGAAACTATGCTTGCTTGTACATCATGCTTTTTAAAGCACTCCCCCAAAGAATTCTAGGAACTGTGTTTTCATTTCTTTCGTTTCGTTACATATTTTGTGTTTTCACTTTGTATTTTTGTGCTGCAAACTCCCCTGTGATCTTCGAATGAAGGGAGCCATATACAGTGGTGCCTCGCAAGACGAAAAGAATCTGTTCTGTGATTCTCTTCGTCTAGCGGTTTTTTCGTCTTGCGAAGCAAGCCCATTGACGGATTAGAGGATTAGTGCTATTAGCGCTTTTAGCGGTTTATCAGCTTATCGGATCAGCTGATAAGCGGCTTAGAAAAAGGGGGGAGGGGAAAAAAACCTGCAGGAACTCGCAAGACATTTTCGTCTTGCGAAGCAAGCCCATAGGAGATTCGTTTTGCGAAGCACCTCCAAAACGGAAAACTCTTTCGTCTAGCGAGTTTTCCGTCTTGCGAGGCATTCGTCTTGCGGGGCACCACTGTAAATTCAATAAATCAATAGGAAACCCCTCACAGAACTACAAAATTCCCAGCACCCTTAATGAACTATAGTTCCTGTGATTCTTTTGAAGGGTGCTTTAAAGGAACAATGGGTACGCAACCTATACAGTCATACCTCGGGTTAAAGATGCTTCAGGTTAAATCTTTTCAGATTGCGTCCTGCGGCAACCCGGAAGTAACAGAACGGGTTACTTCCGGGTTTCACCGCTTGCGCATGCGCAGACGCTCGGAATGATGTCATGCACATGTGTAGATGTGGCAAATTGCGACCCGCGCATGCGTAGACACGCAGACACAGGTTGCGTTCTGCTCATGATGCGAACGGGGCTCTGGAATGGATCCCATTTGCATCTAGAGGTACCACTGTAAAGCATGGGGGTTGTGTCTTCTTCTATGTCATCACAAGTACTGTCCAATAGGTGCCTGCGGCAAGTGAAGAAGAGCTCTTTCACAGGAGCTGGACTCTGCTAACTCGGGACCAAACTGGATAGTTGATGCAGTTATTATATCTTGCCCTTCTGTTGGATGCCCAGGTGGCATCTGTGGCATGAGGCACCTTCCACCAGCTTAGTCTGGTGCTCCAGCTGTGTCTCCTCCTCCTGAAAAGAAATATCCTGATCACTGTTACCCAGCACCTGGATTAGACTGGACCATTGCAGTGCATTGTATGTGGAACCACATTTGTAAACTACTCAGAAAGCTCTAGTTAGCACAAAATGCGATAGCTGGGTCACTGGTTGGCACCAGCTCCAGTGAACTCCATTGGCTTCCCATTTGTTCCAGGGCACAATTCAAAGTGCCGGCTTTTAATCTTGAAAGTCGTTTCGGGCTGGTTGCTGCCTTATGAATTTGCCTGGAGGGTGTATGGTTGGGGTTCCTGCCTTCCTCTGTGGATGTCTATATACCGAATATGCCCTTCACATCTATAACACCTGAAGGGGAACACCAGTGTTCAGCCTGCTCATATCATTTCAAATAGAAACGAGCAAACTACTGGCATACCTAGACCTTTATTATTTATTTTAAGGCCAATATCTATTGAACTTGATCTGTTTACCTTTTGCAACTGCTTCGAAATCACACACTGCAATGATCCTGTCAGTTTGGCTGGGTCTGCCGTGGCTAGAGCGATGGCATCAGCGTACAGACTCAGTTGATAGATTTTTATCTCCAATTTCAGGAAACCATATGTTTAGTTTATTTATTTCCATTGCCAAAGGCCTGGATCCGCAAGTATCTTGCTTGTAGAAAGGCACTTCTGCTCATGCAAGGAGCACCCTCAATTTCTGCCACCTGCTACCCCAGGTGCAGCTGCCTGTGCACTTGGGATGGCTGGAGAGGTCGTGCCTTGACTGCAACAGTGATCTTACGAGGCAAGAATCAGCAGTTTTCCTCCCCTGTATGCCGAGAAGCTAACCTGCCCAGCTCATTTCCAGATTACCTGTTTATTGAGCATTCATCCTGATTTGTCTGCACAAGTGTGGGGAGGTTATAAGACGTCATCTGTTTATTGAGCATTTGTTCTGATTTGTTTGCAGGGAGGTCAGATGATGATTTCTTAAGCAGGTGTTATCTCACACCTTTCCCCCCCTCACTTTTCTTATCGTAAAATATCTGGCTCTGTGGGGAAATGATTTTGTTGCTCAAGAGCACCAAATCATATTGAACTGTGCAACCTGAATCCACCGGTGTGTTATATAGAATCCCTCCTGAAAATGGCAAACATCTGGAAGTGCCCCTTTTCTCTGTTTGGTGCGAGAGGTCTCCAGACCCACAGGCATAGGAGTGCCACCTTATTTCTTAGCCTCTTGCCTTTATTTCTTTAGGCAAAACCTCAAAAGGAGATGGGATACCCACTTTAACTCCCTAGAGCAGGCAGCAAACAATCCACAAAGAACTAAAGCAAATGTAAAACATAAGCAGGGGTCCCCAAATGGATAAGAGTTGTTTGTGAGGGTAAGTTAGCTTGTGTTCTAATCTAAGAGGTGGCAGGAATGTTATTGTGGTGGTAGGGGACCTGTTCAGTCTCTGAAGGCAATTCTGGGCATTTAAGAAACAAACAAGTCCAAAAACATAGTCGCTACTGTGGTACCTCGGGTTACAGACGCTTCAGGTTACAGACTCCGCTAACCCGGAAGTAGTACCTCGGGTTAAGAACTTTGCTTCAGGATGAGAACAGAAATCATGCTCCAGCGGCAGCGGGAGGCCCCATTAGCTAAAGTGGTACCTCAGGTTAAGAACAGTTTCAGGTTAAGAATGGACCTCCAGAACGAATTAAGTTCTTAACCTGAGGTACCACTGTACTTAGTTGATGCAGGAGATTCCAATTCGTGTCCCCAAAGTTGTAAAACTGTTAGTTGCCACAGGGAATAAAAATATCTTCCTCCAGGAAGTGCTTCTCATGCGAAAATCACATGTTCTCAGCAGTCGGACTGTAATTTTACCCTGCTGGTTAAGTTGCGATTTTTTTGCACCGCAGCAGTGCATCTGTTCTTGTTTTCTATGTGCAGCCGAATCGCATAGGATGTCGCACTTCCAATACAACTGCTGCACATAGGAGTGTCATTGCTGCACACAGAACAAGATCTGGGAAAGCTGGACACTAACTGAAAATGAGTTGCTCTTGCAACTTCACATACTTACCAGGACTTTACATTTACATTTTCTTTTGGCTAATATAATTTTCTCCGTGGAGATTTTCTCTCTCTCCCTTTTCCATGAGTTGTGGCAAGCGCACATTCTTTTCATAAATTAATTTGTCCTTGCAAAGCATAATGTCAGCATCTTTTTATTCCCCTTTGTGCCTGACATTTAATAGGTTTTTGTTTTCCATGGCAAAAGATACCGCTCTGTTATTTAGGTAGTAGAGGAGGAGAGAGGGAGGTTAAGCCAAAAGCAATAAAAAAAAAAGCATAACCGCAATTAAATGTCAGCTGATCGGCTTTTAGAAAACAGTCAGCTCCTTCTCTCCCCTTCTCCACTCTCCTTCCTTCAAAGTGCTGTAATTTAGCAGAAAGCCAAAGCAGCAAATGAAGCACTTGTTTCATGCAGCCAGCTTTTAGCAATGTGTTATTGGTTATTCAAAGGCAAAATGAGATGTGAAACATGAACTGTCTCTCCTCCCCACTGTGGGTCCATTAAATTATAGAGACAATATTGTAGTGCTTAGCTAGCATATTTATTGCAAGATGTATCCCATTATTATATGCTAGAGAAATGAGTGCTTGTAATGAACCAATTAGCAAGGAGGCAGCTGTTTGGATTATTACACCCATTTTATAGGTGGGTAATCAGATCCTGCAGTCCGCGGTAGAGCCGGACAGATGCTTCCTTAAACATGGTGCCCTATGCAACCTGAGGATTCCCATTTTGAAGGCACACGTTTTGTACAACATAAATGCAGTGTGTGATTCTTCATGCGCTATGCTATAAGAAGGCATGCAAGTGTTCCAAGGGGAAGTGCTCGTTTTCAGTGCTCAATTTGTGTGGTGGTACATTTTTAATTCTCATGATGCAGGATGATTTATTTATTTTTTAAGATTCTGAAATGTGTGCAGGAATTTTCTAAGCTTGCTGCATTATTGGGACTGTAATATAGCTGATTCAGAAAGAAAGAAAGAAAGAAAGAAAGAAAGAACGAAAGAAAGAAAGAAAGAAAGAAAGAAAGAAAGAAAGAAAGAAAGAAAGAAAGAACACTGTATGAGTCCTTCCTACAAAACCAAACCACAAGTGGGAAGTTGCCTATTTGAATGCTCCCCCAGATCAAAAGCACCCTACATATTGGGGTGTAAGTTTATGATGATTAGGTTTCCCTAATCGTTAGGTTTTCCATTTGCAGGGTGTTTGTGACACATCAACAGGTCTCAATATTCTACAGAGGGAGCATTCAAATGTTTACATTTCCTCTTTCAGTTCCTGCTGTTGGACAGAAGCCAGTGGATCATCTAGTTCAATTCTCTGTCCTGAGCCAAGAAAGAAGCCTGCCCAAGTGTTTTTGAGCTTTTCAAAACTTCCAACAAGGAAGTGGGATTCTATTACTTCCCAATGAAACTTATTTCACTTTTTAGTAGCTCTTCTAGGAACTACTTCGTAATGGGCAGTATTAGTCTTTCTCATCTTGTCAAGTTGCCAGATCCCCAGTATCCCAAAGTCAGAAACTCAAGAAATGGGACTCGGTGATGTCGCAGGGTTGCCAGCTCTTGAAAGTAAAAAAATATGATTTGTTGGTGGGGATGTGATTGCACAGGCTGGCACAAGGCCTTTGGCTGCTTGAGAAGAACAGCAAACTGTGTCCCTCTCCTTTCAAGAATCAAGATACAGACAGCCCCCCCGGCACCTGAGGAGGAAAATCCCACAAGTGCCTCTTCCCTTTTCTTTGCAGGAAAAATGCAACAATGATAAATTAAATAAATCTGTTGCTCGTTAACGACATCCAAATTCAGCTGCCTGAAACAGCTGCTTCATTCTGCGTCATGGCAGAGCTGGCCCTCTCAGTTAGAAAACCAGTCGTGTGTGTGGATTCTAACCAGAAGCAGGTAAATGAGTATTGTGCTGTCAAAAGAAATCAGGGAGTTGTGTGTCTCAAAATTCACAAGATTTTCCTTAAGAAGCTCATGAAAAAGGTGGGGGGGGGGCAAAATATCTACTATGGGAGTCCCAAGAGAAAAGAATTGCATTAGTCGAACAGAAGTAGTTGTCTTGAGGGTAAAGGGCCCTTTCATAATAATCATCAGCATCAAATATTTCTTGCACCCTGCCCATCTGACTGCGTAGACCCAGCCACTCTGGGCGGTTTCCAACAAAAATACTACTACTACTACTACCAATAATAACAACAACAACAAATCAAACATTAAAAACTTCCCTAAACAGGGCTGCCTTCAGATGTCTTCTAAAAGTCAGATAGTTGTTTATTTCCTGGACATCTGACGGGAGGGCATTCCACAGGGCGGGTGCCACTGCTGAGAAGGCGCTCTGCCTGATTCCCTGTAACTTCACTTTTCACAGTGAGGGAACTGCCAGGCGGCCCTCAGTGCTGGACCTCCGTGTCTGGGCTGAAGATGGTAGAGATGGAGACGCCCCTTCAGGTATACAGGACCAAAGCCGGGTAGGGTTTAAATGTCAACACCAACACTCGGTATTGTGCTCGGAAACATATTGGGAGTCAATTTATACTTTTTCAGGACCAGTGTCATGTGGTCGTCTTGTAAAATGTCTGTAAATGTTGCTGTCGCACTGAAGGGCTGTTTTTTTTTTGTTGTTTTTTTTTTTGGTTTCTCAATTCCTGAGTGACACCAAGGCTGTTAGTCTGCTGTGTGTTTTGGAAAGTTGTTTGTTTGTTTGCTATGGCTTGGGACACCTCTTAAGATATTTTGCATGATGGTCCTTGAGGTCAAGAAGGCTTTTTGTCTGTATAGGTATACAATCAGATGCCATTTTGAATTGAGATAGTAGACTGAACCTTTCTAAACCACACAGTTTATAACAGCTGATTTCAAAACTGCACAGATCTTTTTGGTTTATTAGAATTCCCAGGCAGCACTCAGTACAATGTTGCTTGTAAAATAATAATAATAATAATAATAATAATAATGAAATAACTAACAATATGCTGCCCTTTCATGACTCCCAAACACAGCTGTCTGACTTTGCCTAATAGTAGGGCTGGCCCTGGTCAGTGGTCTGAGGCAGCTTCATATATTCATGGACATTCACAACTCCTTCTATTACTCAGTTTCATTTGGTTTGTGCTCCATTTGGTTTGTGCTGTCTGCCCCCCCCCCCATTAGCGGTTAGGGAATTAATATCTCCATTAGAGGGTCTGGTCCAGATTCCACAGAAGTTAGTAAAAGTCTTAATGCTGGCTTCAGTGTGGGAAAGATGGATCCTTAATGTTCCCATGAAAATGTTTCTCAGGACTTCTTTCTACAAAGGTCTAAAAGTTCACCGGAAAGCAGAGCCACACACTCTGGTTATTTTTGACAAATTTGTTTATCCGTTCCCCCTACCTCTTTCCCCTCTTTTTTAAAGACCCAGTTTTGATCTCGGTTTATAATTTCTCCCAGAAGCTTCACTTTCTTACAAAAACAGATTTCTGTCCTTTTAAAGGAATAGTAAAACAGCAAGTGTGACTACAATGTGTGGGAAAATATTGCCCCTTCATTTCCTCATCTCTCCCCACCCCCCTCGCCTTCTTTTTGGCACAGGATTGACATGGGACCTAGCATGGTTATTATTCCCAGGACAAGCCGGACCATTTGCAGTTGTGCTGCGTGACCTGCATCAATGTCAGTGGAAGCCACAGAAAGGTAAGGGAATGGCAAGCAGCTTTCTATTAATGTATGTTACGCGGAAGGATCGGGTGTAGCATGGCCACGTTTCTAAAGGCGCAGGACTTCCGTTGCTTTAGGGCTCTGGAAGCAGGACAACATTCTGCAGGCACAGCGGTGCATCTCTGCAACACTCCCTTGGGAGAAGCTACACCTGCTAGGCTATTGCTGAAAAGTTTTTAGAAGAGTCCCAACCCTGTCCTGGTTGCTTTTAGACAGCTACGCTAGAAAGTATTTGCTCTAGGCGATGATTATTATCTGTCTGCTGTGCGGTGAGCTAGCCATTAAAAAAAATAAAGGCCCTGGTATTTACTGAAACAATAGAACGAGTAAAAAGAAGCCTCATTTTGACTGACTGGTACTATTGTTGTTCTTTCCCTCTCTTCCTTTGAGGAGCTAAAGCATGTTCTGCATATGGTTCTTGGGCGGTTTCCCATCCAGATAGTTTGCGGAGTCTGACCGGCCTAACTTGCACCGTGAGCCCTCAGACAGTTGTTATCTTTCCTGAACTTATGAGGCTGAGCAAGAGAGAGAATCGACTGTCTTGCATGGGAGCAGGGAGACCATAGCAGTAGGTACCAAGGTGATCCATGGCAGCACCTCCAGTTATCAGGATCAGGTAGCTGTAGCAGATGATGGGGAATGACCTCCTCTCAGAAGCCCTGGAGAGCAGCCTAATTTTTATAGACATT
Source organism: Podarcis bocagei (assembly GCF_964188305.1). NCBI lineage: Eukaryota > Metazoa > Chordata > Lepidosauria > Squamata > Lacertidae > Podarcis > Podarcis bocagei. The sequence goes on from NC_138127.1 coordinate 92,771,013, forward strand.
TTGGCGCCTGAGGCGAACCACAAAATGGCGCCTCCTCCCCACCAGGGAAGAAGTGGTAAGTGAACAAGAGGGAGTAACGATCTACATTGGGATATGTTGCTCCTGTGGATCCTGCCACCTGAGGCAGTCGTCTCACATTGCCTCATGGGTGGGCCGGCCCTGGCTGGGGTTTTCACAGGGACATTGGTAGCGGCAGGCAAGGGGAACCCAACAGGGCTGCTTTGAGCCAGAGTGATTGTACAGGACTGAAGGTGGTCACAGGGTCCACCAGTTAACTCTTGCTTAAGATTTCACCAACTGTTATTTTAACTTGGTAGTGTTGTGATGTGTTAAAAAACCCCAATGTTGGGCCAACCCTTGTTCCGGGCACCAAAATAAGTCCCAGAAATTTGCTTCCTACAAGATGCTTTCAGATAGAAAGGGACACTTTGATGTAAAAAGGAAAGGTGACAAAAAAGCTTTGAATAGCTTTGAGATCAAAGATACATCTCTTTAAAGAGGGATGTATCTTTTCAAGGCTGCAATCCTGTGCACATTTGTCTGGGAGTGATGGGATGGTAGGTTCTCAATGCACACGGGCTTGGGGTTTCCTTTGTGCTTTGTCCAGAAGCTGTAGTTAGTGAAGCAGAATGGAAGTCCCATCTTTTGCTACCCTGTACAGATCTAGCCTCAAAAATCCTTCACAAACTAAGAGCAGTTAAAACTCTGTCAGCACCCTGCTCAAAGATCCAAGCACCTGTGACTGGGCCAAATTCAGAATGTTACAATTAGTATAACAGGTGCTTAAATAGGCTTAATAAAGGTAAAGGGACCCCTAACCATTAGGTCAAGTCGCAGACGACTCTGGGGTTGCGGCACTCATCTCACTCTATTGGCCGAGGGAGCCGGCGTACAGTTTCCGGGCCATGTGGCCAGCATCTGGCGAACCAGAGCAGCGCACGGAAACGCCGTTTACCTTCCCGCCAGAGCGGTACTTATTTATCTACTTGCACTTTGACATGCTTTTGAACTGCTAGGTTGGCAGGAGCAGGGACCGAGCAACAGCAGCTCACCCCGTCGTGGGGAGGTATTTATTTAAAGGAATGCCTTGCCCTGTGTGTGCCACCCAACCTGCAGAAGGGAACAGTGTTACAGCGCCAAATAATGTTCTGTATTTGCGAGAAATCAAGCTTTTCACATGACAGCACCTATTCTTTGGAATTCCCTGCCTATTGACATCATGCAGGCCCCTTCATTGTACTGTTTTTGACGTCTACTGTTTTTGTTTTTTTGTATAGGCCAGCCTGCCCAGACAAGGAATTTTCTTGTGTACATTTGTATTTAAAGTGGTTGATTTTATACATATTCTGATAATTTTTATTATGTCTATATTTTAAAATTGCTATTTTAAACGAATACTTTATACTACTTTATGTAAACTGCTGAGAGACTATTTTTCTGCTTTAGCTGTTGCTTGGTAGCATTCAAAAGACAGTCCTGAGGTATTTGTCACCCTGACAAGCTGAGGCATGCTGGTTCAAATGACCCTTACTTGTGGTTTGTTGGTTTACCAGAACTTCCTTGACCAGCCTTTGTTGGGTAGCAAACATACACAGGCATAGCTGACTATCTAAACTTAACCCGAGTGTAGAGAAAGTCTTTAAAATTTTATTTTGTTATTCAAATTTGTGTAAGGACAGTTGTGTCCAGCCTATCTGTGTTTCATGAGAGAGATTCAAGCACACTCCAGAATTTAGGTTCGCCACAATTGAAGTCGTTTTGAGTTCTCTGCTGCCTGGCGCAACAAATGCACTTCCTGTAACAACTTTTTGTGCTTAGGAAAGTCATAGGGGAAAGTTTGGGATGGTCAAATGATTAACAGGCAAACACGCAAACAAATCAGGATGAAAGCTCAATGAGCAGGTCATCTGTAGGAACCCAAAATCTTTGCATTTGTAAGTCTTTGGTTTCGGACAACATTTTTAGCTTTTTGTCCTTGCTCTTGGATTGAATTGTTCATTCTGTGGCTCTGTCTGCACCATACATTTAAAACAGCATCATACCACTTCAGACAGCAATGGCTGTCATGAAAGAATCCTGGGAAATGTAGTTTGTTAAGGGTGCTGAGAGTTGTTGAGAGATCCCTGTTCCCCTCACAGAGCTACAGTTCTCAGGGCGGTTTAACAATCAACGCCCAGGGAAATCTGTGCATTATAGCTCTGTGAGGGTAATAGGGGTCTCCTAACAACCTGAGAGTCCCATGGACTACAAGAAGATCAAACCTATCCATTCTTAAGGAAATCAGCCCTGAGTGCTCAGGAAGGACAGATCGTGAAGCTGAGGCTCCAATACTTTGGCCACCTCATGAGAAGAGAAGACTCCCTGGAAAAGACCCTGATGCCGGGAAAGATGGAGGGCGCAAGGAGAAGGGGACGACAGAGGACGAGATGGTTGGACAGTGTTCTCGAAGCTACCAATGAGTTTGACCAAACTGTGGAAGACAGGAGTGCTTGGCGTGCTCTGGTCCATGGGGTCACGAGGAGTCGGACACGACTAAACGACTAAACAACAACAAACAACTTACAGCACCCTTACCAAACTGCGCTCGCTTACCAGGATTATTTGGGGGGAAGCCATGCCTGTTTAAAGTGGCACAGCAATGTGTTAAGTGTGTAGTGCGGAGGAGGCCAAAGAGACAAAGGACCAAACTAAACATTATATGCAAGCGCATGTGTGTAAACTATAAGTAGCTTCAGTAGTGCATTGCGGTTTTGGGCGGCCCTGTGAGCAACAGATGAGGAGTGGGAGGGCACAATCTGGCGCATCTCCTGATCTACCGCCTCAGCCTTAACGTGGCTTGTTGTAACTTACAACAGGACCACCCCTCTTAATTTGTTACCTGTGTTGCTCTGTTTGGGGCTCTGGGTGAGCACTGTCCTGTTCTCCTTTAGTGGCACTTAACTGGTTTTTGGATTCCTTGCATTCCACCCCTCCCTTTTAACTGGAACTGAATTTTAGTACTGGCTGTTGGTTTATTTTCACCAGCTGCTTCTAGTTGTTAATGGATTGTTTGTTGTTACTAGAGTTTTTGGTTTTTAATGTACTGTGCCTGCTGTCGTTAGCTATCCTGAGACATGTCCTTATGACATTGCCCTGGAATTGCTGTGGTACAGAAACTTCAACTAGGAGGATTTACAACCTGTATTAGATGGACAAGATAGAGGCTGTGGGAGAGGTCAGGAACTGACCAGGAGCGGTGGGGGAATCAGGGCAGGGGAGATCCAGCACTGGCATTTCCTGCAGCAATTATGTGTGATATATGAACAATGCACATGCCTCCTTCACCTTCACCTGGGAGCTCTGAGCAGCTGTGGGTTCCTAATATATAATCATCGGCCTGTTGAGGCAGAACACTGGTATTACACTGGCGAGGTCCTGCTGTGATCAAGATGGATCAGAAAGATCTTGCTAAAGAAGCGGGTCGTGAAAAGACTCTTTGAGAACACAGAGGGCTTGTCCACACCAGAGTATAATGTGGAGTTGAAATTGCTCATCCCGTGTTCTCATTAAGTTTTTGCCGTCCACGTGATCTGCATTGCAAAGAACTGCAGTCACACACATTCCCCCCCCCCCCCCCCGATCTCAGATTTCCCCAGTTTGGGGACAATCTGATTAGTTGTTGAAAAAACCGAGCTGCACTTAGGTAGTGGTATGCTATGCAGTGGACATGAAATATACTCGGAGTCCTGTAGTGATTTCATGCTCTTTATTGCTGCTTGTAAAACAGTGATTGAATTGCCCCCCCCCCAAACCTCAGGCTTTTATATACATTATTTACACAATGAGTCCTGTATGATTGGCTGATTCTGCTTCCCTCCTGGAGCCTGATTGGTCCTTTCCTGCAAGCCAATCAGTTGTTGCATTCTAGGATCCTACTTGCCTATTGTTCTAGGATCCAAGCTTAGTACATAACATTTCCCTGTGGGTGGAACAATCCCTTGGGAAGGCGCAGTACGCTACTGACCACTTTAGCAGCCCTTATTCTGATCTGAGCTTTCACTGAATATTGCTGACACATTTTCAAGGATGTGATTGCAATCATAGAGAAAAATCGGGGATGGTGGGAAGTGACCATTGGCTGTCAAATAAAAACAGACAGTTTGAAGAAAGGGGGCTTATTCCAGAGTCTTTTTAGTGTCTGCACAGGGTTGGCAGTCTTTTACACACAACTTGCCAACAAAAGTGTTCTTCCGTTTTATTTCAGTATCTTCTCCCATTTATTGCTTTGACGTTGCTAGTTTTTCAGTTTGAGCTGTCGACATATAAATTGGATGGGGGAATAAAAGATGGCACCACACATTTAAAAGTGCACCCACTGAACGTCGAGCATCTTCTGTAATTCCTGACTCTTGTGTGTGTGGTGTGTCTGCCTGCAAATCCTCTCCAAACATATTATTCCTTGTGGGATGAAATTACTTCCTTTAGCATTAGAGGGGGGAGGATTCTAACTGAGTTGGAAAGCGTTTTCCTCCCACGGCATGGACTCCTTCCTGGAATAAATTTGAGATACAGTGATCTTGAGAAGTTGACTAGTCATACTCTGAAGTATGAAGAGAATGTAAGAGAGGAAGTGGTGGTTGGTGAGTCAGCATGAGTAATCTGGTTACAGTGAACATGAAGACTGGAGTTGAGTTTTCTCCCCTGTTAATCATTTCATTATTAATATTTTTAAAATGCAAGGAAATAAGTGATATTATGCCTTTGTTGCTAGCAGTTGCTTTTCATCAATCCTTCACAAAGTGGTACCATCTCTAGATCAGTTTCTATCACCTTCTTTCAAAGAACATGGAGAGAAGAAAAGAGAGGGAAGAAAGAAAGAAAGAGAATGGTAAGCAGCTTTCTTTTCTATCATTGCCCAATTTAGCAGACTATGTGGCTTAAGGATATACTGGCACCTTAAGATTTAGCTGCTCTTCCCAGCATGGTTCAGAATCCAGTGCATTCTCATGTGCAAAGGGTGGCCTTCTGTTGTACAGCAGTTTTCTGACAATTGAATTCTCAATGTTTTACCTTCCCTAATTAATCTGTTTTAGCTTTAGAATCTTACCTAGCTGAGAAAGGGCTTGCAGACAAATTGGGAGTGTTGCAGACAGACTCAACACTGAGCAGTGAAGTGGTGCAGAGAGCTGACAGTCCTTGGAAATAGAGTTCAGAATACAGTGCTGGTTGTTGCACAGACCTGCAAATCAGGATGTCTCTGATTTTTGTGGAGAGCCCCTTATAATGCTGGAAAAAACTTTTTTCTTTTCCATTGCTCTTTTTGTAGCACTATGCCACAAATCCAGTGTGCCCTTCCTTAAATATATACTTACAGATCAAGGTCTTCAGCTTCTCCATATGTGAGAAGGTGATCTGAATAGCTTGTTGCTATGTTGGGCTGACTACCCGTGACAACCATCTAAAACTTAGTACCTGAACAATTCAGCATGCAAAATGCCAATAATTCGGGTTAATGGAAATGATTCCGATGGATTTGGTGCCATTGCAGTACTGTAGTTTATTTTACTTTCAGTGTATGTCAATGTGCTGCCAGCTAGGTTTGGGCATTTGACCATTCAAATAACATTTGGCCAAGTCACTAAGTCAAATGTTGGCCAATAATGTGCAAGCATTTTTGAAGCATTAACCTACCGTAATAGAATAATGTTAGGAGATAATTAGTTGTAAAATTATGTTAATTACCCCCCCAAAAAACCTCAGTTGCTCCAATAATAGTCAGATTACCTATTTAAAGGTTTTCAGGTGTTGAAAGTACAGCCCCTCACAGGAGCTTTGCAGAGCAGCCAACTAGATCTCATGCAGGATCTACTTCCAGGTTCCGCTGCGAGAAGAATGGTGACAGGGTCAGCCCTAGGCAGCGGCCTTTGCTCTTGCTGACGTCTTCTTTTCCTGTTTGGGATGGTTGCAAATGTAGCAGGCAGACAACAAAAGAAGCTTTCTTGTGCTTCTTGGCTTGACCCCTAACACTGCTGTAGTCTTAGGAGGCAAACAACCTTTAGTCTTCCTATATAACACTATAGCGAATACTGTTTTAAGATGTAAGCTGCTATCTGCCCTGCGGCATTTATTTATCTGATGCATTTTTGCCACCTACTTGACAGTCAGAAAGGCTCCTGGAGAGTCTTACATGCAATCAGTAAAGAAAGGAAGAAAGGAAAGAAAGACAGCCCTTGTCTTTACCATCTAAAAGATGCAATAATTAAAAAGAAAGAAAGAGAGTTGGTGAAGAAAGAGGAAAAAAAGAGAACTGGGCACCTATTCTTCAATAGTAGTTCTGATCATGACCAGCTGGAAAGAGAAGCAGTTTCAGGGAGAGGATGGGGCAAATATGGCTGGGCTCCCAGCTAAGCCCATGGGGTGGCCTTGCTTTCCATCTCACCTGCTGCAGCCACCTGATGGAATAGCATGAATGCTACCTAGTGATGGGTGTTAGTGCGTCTCTCTCTGTGTAGGCATAGGCTTGATGCAACTTGTCTTTCAGCAGAGCCGATGGAATGTGTTTGCCATTGTTTGACAACATGTGGCTGCAGTCTCAATCTAGGTGGTCAGTAGCAGTGGCGTAGCTAGCCACTTGGGTGCCTGGTGCAGGGGCATGTCCTGCAGCCAGGGGTGGGGCGATCTGCCCATGGGGGCAGGACGAGCCTCTCCAAAGCTTGGAGTCTCTCAGCTGCCTCCCCCTCAGCTGTAGGGTGGCTGAGGGAGAGGCGGTAGGTAGACACAAGTCCCACACTGCCGTTTCAAGCGACTCGGAACCTGCAGGTACCTAAGCAACACGTCACTCCTAAAAAGTTTTGTGAGCCCATTTTTTTTAAAAAAAAACAAAACTCCTTTTGTCACCCCTCCCCCTCACTCAGTGATGACACCTGGAGCAGACCCCCCCTGCACCCCCCTTCCTCTGCCACTGGTCAATGGACAATGGTCAATATTTTGACCAGCCCATTGACTCCTGGGACAACTCTGCTTCCAACCCATGTGGCTGGCATTAGGTCAAGGGCACCTTAGTAGGGCCCTTGCAACAGGCACTGTGGGTGTTTTCTCCAATACAAACGGATGGCCAACCACCTAGCTTTGTCTGCTTCACAATTCTTCACCCAAATGCCTATTTTTCACCCCGTTTCCAAATGGGAGTTGAAGGGGGGAAATGAACACACACACACCCCAATTTTGAGCAGCCAGGCCTATCAGTTCCACAGTTCCACACTGAGTCTTCTGGAGGTTTAGCAGTTTGTTTTCCTCCTCGCCAGGTAGGTAGGCTTTGTAGCAATTCTAAATTGGCCAGTCCAGCCCTAATTGCAACAGCAGTTCAACAACGTTCTGATTTGTTTACAGATAGGTAGCCGTGTTGGTCTGCCATAGTCAAAATAAAAAATTTCCTTCCAGTAGCACCTTAAAGACCAACTAAAATGCAGTCAATTCTGCCTTTATAAAATGGAAGTTCTTGCCATATGCTTCCTTGACCTGAGCAATTATTTCTCAGGATGCTTTGAATGATGCAATTTCCTCCAGCAATATCACTTAATTCCTGTTGCTCTCTGGGACCAGAAGTAAACCCAGTTAAGAGGAAATTGCCTTTAAGGGGACATTTTGAGGTAAGAATTGGTGGGTGTGGGAAGAGTTAACCTTCGCACCCACCAGTTCCCATCTGCAGTTCTCATCTCAAGGTTACCTTTGTGTAACCTTGATAAACACAGTAGTTTTGGGAACATGTGTTTGCAGACGCAGACGTGTTCGTTCCTTGTGCAGCTGTGTTTGTGGAAGCTCCAGCCATTTCAGACGGAATATGCACAGAACTATCAATAGGACTGTAGTTTTAACAAGGCATTAAACCCAACTTTTGCAAAGCCTGAGACAGGGGTCCTACATCAGCCCTGGGGCACATTTTGGCCACAAAATGCCAGTTTCCCAGAAGAAAAACTGTGATTCACAGGAACTCCACAACAACAGGCAAAACACGCACATAAACACCAAAACAAAAAAGCACAGAACCCCCCACCCACCCACCCAATAAAGCAGGTCACACCCTCCACAAATAGGCATACCTCCAAAAAACCTCATGGTAAAAATTGAGACAGACCAGGCCTTGATATATCCTTGTGTCCATGGGCACCATGGAAAAACGATTCCTCTTTAAATCTTCTTTAGATCAAGAGACAAATAGGAAGTTTCAAAGCTATGAAGTAAAGGTTAGGTTCTGTGTGGAAAATCTTTGTACAGTGGTACCTCTGGTTAAGAACTTAATTTGTTCTGGAGGTCCATTCTTAACCTGAAACTGTTCTTAACCTGAGGTACCACTTTAGCTAATGGGGCCTCCCGCTGCCGCCACACGATTTCTGTTCTCATCCTGAGGTAAAGTTCTTAACCCGAGGTACTACTTCCGGGTTAGCGGAGTCTGTTACCTGAAGCGTTTGTAACCTGAAGCGTTTTTAACCCGAGGTACCACTTTAAATGAAGCTTAAGAAAGCTACCTTTTTTATTTTTTTGCTTATTTACAAGATTTACATATACCAATCTTCATTTCAAAATTCTACTGCCAGACTTCAGGTGCGGGAAACTGAATCTGTTTTGTTCAGTAGCAGAAGCGGGGTGAAGTGGCAACACTTAGTTGACCTCCCGGCAGTAGCGCCAGTGCTACACACCAGGAGGGAAATTTGGGGGAGCCAGGTGGTGGGGAGGTCAGTTCTGCACCATCTTGCAATGTGTATGGGCTCTGCTGGTATGTTTGCACAGTGCTGACCTTCATGCCACCTTGTCCATCCTCCCAGTACTCAGCAGAAACTCCACAGCCAAGAGGTCAGCAAAGCGCCCACTGCACCATCTGCTACTACATACAAAGGAAAAACCAAATTCATGCGAGAAGCTGGATACCTTAGAGGGGAACCTTTTCATCTTCTGAGGGCTGCATTCCCTCAGTGTCAGCATGTTGAGGGTTGCAATGCAGGTGATAGGTGGAGCAGGAGCTAAAAGTACCGTATTTTTTGCACCATAACACTCACTTTTTTCCTCCTAAAAAGTAAGGGGAAATGTCTGTGCGTGTTATGGAGGGAATGCCTACGGGTGGCATACCTACGGATTTTCCTCCTCTAAAAACTACGTGCGTGTTATGGTCGGGTGCGTGTTATAGAGCGAAAAATACGGTACCTATCTCTTCTCTCCCTCTTTTTGCCTGCCCCTTTGTTCTCTTTCCCCCTTTCTTCCTTCCCAGCAGGCTATCAGGGGAAGCACACCTGGCTCTTTCTAGAGGTCTGAGCTGATTGTATACAGAGGGCTATCCTCCTCCTTCCACCACTACAGTGTTTTCTGCTCTCCCCTCTCACCCTCCCAGGGTGGTGCAGTGGTTAGAGCAGGGGTTGTCAACCAGGTCCCTACCACCCACTAGTGGGCGTTTCAGGATTCTAGGTGGGCGGTGGGGGGTTCTACGGCACAAGCTGAATCCTCCTTCCATCGAGCCCTGGTGGGCGGTGAGGAAATTTTACCATCAAGAAAGATGCATTAGTGGTCGGTAGATATACAAAACCCATGACTGCCCATGGGTTAGAGTATCAGACTAGGACCTCAGAGACCAGGGTTCAAATCTCCAACCAGCCACTGAACTAGGTGACCTTGGGCCAGTCCACCTAACCTACCTCATAGGGTCATTGTGATGATAAAATGGGGAAGTGGGGGGATCTTATAACGCCACTCTGAGCTCCTTGGAGGAAAGGTGAGACCTAAAAAGAAAGAAAGAAAGATAGATAAATCCGTCTCCCCTCACCATTTCATGAGTCTGCTTTTGGGCCACAGGTTCCCCACCCCTCCCTTAAGGAGACATGGAAGTTACCAGATGAGACAAAATGCAGTCCAGCTTTTTATGTGCATTGGTTTAGATAGAGGGAGCAGGTAAGGACTTCCCTAAGTTATCAGTCACACATAATGTTGGTTTGCAGCGGCGTCTTGCTGCTAAAGTTGCATGTGGCTCACTTTGGATTAGATTAATTGTCTCGACGTGAGCACAGGCTAGGCCTTTGTCGAGACTCCCAACTAGTGGTGTGAGGTGAGAATATTCTCTGCTAGAAAATTCTCTGGAGAAAATATTCTCCACAAACTGTAAATTCTGTGTCATCTACACAGCTGCTTTAAATGTACACACCTCGTTAATCGAGAATATTCTCCAAAAGATTGTTCTCATGAATTTAACATCACTACTCCCAGCTCTAGATTCAGGTAGGTAGCCGTGTTGGTCTGATGCAGTTGAAATATATAAAAGAATAAAAAAAGTGTCCAGTAGCACCTTAAGTTTGCTCTTGGTATAATGTATCTGAAGAAGTGTGCATGCACACGAAAGCTTATACCAAGAACAAACTTAGCTGGTCTCTAAGGTGCTACTGGGCAATTTTTTATTTTTTTTATATACTCCCAGCTCATACTAATGGACATGAAGCACAGTCCCCAGCAGTCTGTTAGCCCCTCCAAAATGGTGGGGCTTTTTAGGGTGAAGCTCTATCCTGCAACATTTAGCTAATAATAATAGCACATCAGTGGTAGATTTATACAGGGACATCCACACATCATGCCTCTCCTTATTTGTTCTGCTGTGCTTCCTCGACGCTCCTTCATTATTTCCATCTGGAAGGGCACTCTTGTGCTATAATGCAGCAAAAGCAGAATTAAAAAAACACAACCCAGAACATTTGTGGTATAAGCAGCTGCAGGGTTTCAGCAGGATATTATGGGACATGTACTGTTTGGAAACAAGGCAGTGTGTTGGCCCGAAAACCTCTGCACGTGCAAACCATATTGAAAGCATGGTCGCGTATAACCACCCCAATACCATTATAAGCAAAAACCATAATGGATGCACAATGAAATGACGACTGGAGGGACTATGCAGAATTAGACAAATTGACAGGAAGGATTCGAAACCTGCGGGTCCAGAGATTCTTAGACTGGAGTAAATATCTGAATTATCTGAAAAGCAATTGTAATAAACAGATTACGCTAGTAGGACTGCAAGAAGTTCTGTAAGGAGGATTGTGCGAAATAATGCAAGGAAGATTATGAAGAGAATATCAGTTAAGGATAATTAAAAGTAATAGAGAAATTAAGGAATGCAGATTAAGCGATAAAGAATGGAAAATCTTCAGAGGTAGTTGATGGAAATACTGTATAAGACAAAAATGTATGTTAAATGACTGTTGGAAATGATATGTTAAAAAATTAATAAAAATGTATTTTTAAAAAAGAAAGAAATGACACCCGGAGGAGCCCTGAAGCTACTAGGAAAGAGGGACAAGAAGAAGAGTTTGGATTTGATATCCCGCTTTATCACTACCCGAAGGAGTCTCAAAGCGGCTAACATTCTCCTTTCATTTCCTCCCCCACAACAAACACTCTGTGAGGTGAGTGGGGCTGAGAGACTTCAGAGAAGCGTGACTAGCCCAAAGTCACCCAGCAGCTGCATGTGGAGGAGCGGGGAAGCGAACCCGGTTCACCAGATTACGAGTCTACCGCTCTTAACCACTACACCACACTGCTTTGCCTGAGGAGATACAGGGTAGGGATGTGGAACCTGTGGCTCTCCAGGTGTGTTTGGACTCTCTAGCATGGCCAGTGGTCAGGGATGATGTGAGCTGTAGTCAGTGACAAGTGGAGAGCCCCAGGTTCCTCACCCACGGTGTAGGGAGAAGCGTAGCAATAAATGACTGACCCAGAAATGATTGCAACCTCAGCTTCAGAAATGTATAGCCTCATCCGCAAGTGAAGACAAGAGTGCATAAAAATTACAGTGTCATTGTAGATGAAAGCAGAATTTGAAAGGTGCTGATTATCTCGCTTCTTACTCACTGCTTTGGTGCCCTTTACTCTGTTGGAATTTCTTTCTGTGTATTTTCAAGTGGATGTTGCTTACGGTAAATGAAACTGGGTCTACATTGTTGAGATTCACGAGAAGAGACTTCTTCTTTTTGTCGGTGAACTCCCAGTGACCTAATTTTGGGGAAGGGGGAGCGCTTCGCTGTCGCCTACATACAGTCACTCTAGTGTGTCAAATTTTTGGGTTAAAATTAGTAAGCAGCCACGCTCTTTAAAATCAGCTTATTGCTGACAATGAGCAGTTGAATTTGCCTCCTTACAAGAGAAAAGGTGCCGTGCTTTGTAGCTTTTGGAAACAACGCAATGTAAGGAGAGAATTAGATATTGTGGTGGCATGAGCAATATGTCAGAATGTGTATTGTGTCAAATTCTGGTAATGAATTGAGTGGGGCGGGGGGGGTGACTTTAAAGTCAGGTGGACTGATTTAAATCAATGATGGCTTAAATAAGCAAGAAAGGGGCATATTTTTGCATCTGTATTTCGTAACAGTGATGGTCTGACAATTAGACCATGTTAATTTTCAAATAAATGGAGTACAGTATTTGTACTATATATAGGGATAAAGGTAAAGGACCCCTGACAGTTAAGTCCAGTCGCAGACGACCCTGGGGTTGCGGTGCTCATCTGGCTTTACTGGCTGAGGGAGCCGACGTTTGTCTGCAGACAGCTTCTGGGTCATGTGGCTAGCATAACTAAGATGCCCCTGGTGAAACCAGAGCAGTGCACAAAAATTTCGTTTACCTTCCCGCCAGAGCGGTACCTATTTATCTGGGAGCCAGTGTGGTGTAGTGGTTAAGAGCGGTAGTCTCATAATCATAGAATCATAGAATCATAGAATCATAGAGTTGGAAGAGACCACAAGGGCCATCGAGTCCAACCCCCTGCCAAGCAGGAAACACCATCAGAGCACTCCTGACATATGGTTGTCAAGCCTCTGCTTAAAGACCTCCAAAGCAGGAGATTCCACCACACTCCTTGGCAGCAAATTCCACTGTCGAACAGCTCTTACTGTCAGGAAGTTCTTCCTAATGTTTAGGTGGAATCTTCTTTCTTGTAGTTTGGCTCCATTGCTCCGTGTCCGCTTCTCTGGAGCAGCAGAAAACAACCTTTCTCCCTCCTCTATGTGACATCCTTTTATATATTTGAACATGGCTATCATATCACCCCTTAACCTCCTCTTCTCCAGGCTAAACATGCCCAGCTCCCTTAGCCGTTCCTCATAAGGCATCGTTTCCAGGCCTTTGACCATTTTGGTTGCCCTCCTCTGGACACGTTCCAGTTTGTCAGTGTCCTTCTTGAATTGTGGTGCCCAGAACTGGACACAGTACTCCAGGTGAGGTCTGACCAGAGCAGAATACAGTGGCACTATTACTTCCCTTGATCTAGATGCTATACTCCTATTGATGAGGCCCAGAATTGCATTGGCTTTTTTAGCTGCCGCGTCACACTGTTGGCTCATGTCAAGTTTGTGGTCAACCAAGACTCCTAGATCCTTTTCACATGTACTGCTCTCAAGCCAGGTGTCACCCATCTTGTATTTGTGCCTCTCATTTTTTTTGCCCAAGTGCAATACTTTACATTTCTCCCTGTTAAAATTCATCTTGTTTGTTTTGGCCCAGTTTTCTAATCTGTCAAGGTCGTTTTGAAGTGTGATCCTGTCCTCTGGGGTGTTAGCCACCCCTCCCAGTTTGGTGTCATCTGCAAATTTGATCAGGATGCCCTTGAGTCCATCATCCAAGTCGTTGATAAACATGTTGAATAAGACCGGGCCCAAGACAGAACCCTGTGGCACCCCACTAGTCACTAGTCACATAATCTGGGGAGCCGGTTCGTGTCTCCGCTCCTCCACATGCAGCTGCTGGGTGACCTTGGGCCAGTCACACTTCTCTGAAGTCTCTCAGCCTCACTCACCTCACAGTGTTTGTTGTGGGGGAGGAAGGGAAAGGAGAATGTTAGCTGCTTTGAGACTCCTTCGGGTAGTGATAAAGCGGGATATCAAATCCAAACTCTTCTCTTCTTCTATCTACTTGCACTTTGACGTGCTTTCGAACTGCTAGGTTGGCAGGAGCTGGGACTGAGCAATGGGAGCTCACCCCATCACGGGGATTTTTTAGACCACAACGCCACTAGCGTCCCATATATAGGGATACTTTGTATCATATTTTTTATAAATAAATTAGGGTGTTGTTTTTTTAAAAAAAACTGCTAAATTAATTAATAACTTTAGTAAAGGGTTTTTATATACATACATACATACATACATACATACATACATACATACATTGGGGGGGGTGTCCCTGCAGGTTTGTGATTGTTTTCAAGGCATTTTCTAATGGATTTTGAGGTTATGTCTTTTCAAAGTGTAACCAAGTTATGCTATAAGGGCTATGAAGAGTATTTCAAGAAATTGTTAGCAAAAATGTGTATATTAGTCAAAACGGCATACAAAAATGTATTTATCAGGAGATATTCACACTAAAATGCTGATGAATTTTCATGCAGATTCCCCCCCCCCCCGCCCCCAATTCACAAATTGTGGTAGAAATGTAGAGAACTGAATTTATGTTGGGAGAAATAAGAAAAGGAAAAACAAACCTGACCAATTTTGTCATCCCTATCCTCCGCTCAGTTCTGCATATACAGACCCTCCAAGTGTCCCTATTTTCCAGGGACACCCCTGATTTAGAGAAGCCATCCCAGTTTCTGATTTGATCCTGGAATGTTCCATTTTTACTTAGGACATCCCTATTTTCATTGGAGAAATGTTGGAGGTTATGGAGGTATCCGACCCCTGAGCTGTCTGAATTAAATTCTGTATTCAGAAGGCTTATTAAAATTTCCCATTTTCTGTGGTTTGTTTTTTATGTACACCACGTAGAAATGCAAATAATTGAGCAGCATACAGATGTCACGGATAAGCAAAACAAAAGGGTAAACTGACCTGAAATTGATTTAACAGACTGCATGTACTTAAGGGCTTATTAACAAGAAGCCACAATGCTATTTAGTGAATGTATTTTTCTGTGGTGCATCTATGGTAGCTACTACGACAAGACATTTCACCAGTAAAAGAGCAGATAGGCCTCTTGTCCATGTTATTGATAAAACTAACACAACTCACGTGACCGCAGAATACAAATTCATTTACAGAACTGAGGGAAGATGAAACACTCAAGTGAGAATGGACATCATGTTTTGAAAGTAAAAAATTACCAGTCTTCAGTCAGAAATGTCCTTTGGGGGCTATGCCACAAGACACGAATGCATGATATGACTAGTTTTCTCACCATTTACTATCACCGAGACAAAAGCTTTCTTTTTAGTGCCTTGGATCAGGGAATTTGTATGTTCCTCTTCTCAAACCTTAGGCTTGCAAATTAGCTTTCTTTTATTACATTTATCCCATGCTTTCCCAAATCACTCTGAGTCCCAGCTTATCTCCCATACAAGCAGTTTAGAGGAACAAAACTGCTTCACTTCAACAGAAGAGCTGCATTGTGTCCCTGAATGTCACTACCTCGGCATTATTTTTTAATTTTCCCAGGTGCAATGGAGAGGGGAAGCACAGGTCCAAGGCTATTTTTCACTGCTGGAGCAATGGCCACATCTGTTTTTTGGGGGGGAATTAAAATGGCGGCAGGGGTGAGTCCAGTTGGGTGCATTGAGACTCCTGACACTGCTTCCATACCCTCTCATATGTTTTCTCACCCAGATTCACTGGATTTTCTCTTCTGCCACTGTGGCTAGACCTCAGCCTTCTGAGCCTCTTGCAGTCTCCTCGCCACGTCTGCCAGAAGTGGCACATCCCCTTCCGGGAAGTGTATTTCCTGGATGTGCTGTGCACACTTCCGGAAGCGCGGCGGAGGCAGAAGCTGCCATGGCGAAGGCGAGACAACAGAAGCAGGACATCTGGGATTTCAAACAAAAGGCTTCTGTAAATCCAGGATGTCCCACTCACAGCAGGACTTCTGGGTGCTGTGTGCTTGGCTGCTCCTTAAGTGGCCCAAGAGTGGCGCTGGCAGAAGTGCAGTGATTGGGTGCTGGACCCCCACTTTGGTTTCTCTATAATGTAAGGCTTTGCATGCGCATGGCATTGCATTGTGCAGAATGAAGATGGCTACGCTCACCCGTTTCTTCTGTGATGAGATACTGGGCTGCATATGTGTACCTACTTGGGGGGATGTGTGAGCCCTACATTATTTCTTTATTATTAAAGATTTTCTTGATTTACAAAAGTGTGTGCAATGTCTCTCTCTCGTATTTTTCCCCCATGTAACATTTTTACAAATCAGTTTCATTTGTTAAGACATTGGGATGAAAAGGGGGAAAGAGGTGGAGGGGGGGAGATGGGTGTGGGTGGGGTGGGGTCGGGTGGCGATGTTTCTATTTTACTTACTATATGTAGGGTTTGGTGTCAGCGTTGCTTGTGCAGGTTCTTTGCTGTTCACTTGTGTTCCTTTGGTGGTGAGAGAGGTTGGGGTTGGCCTAGGGTGTGATTATTCAATTGTGGTTGGCTGTGGTGGTCTTTGTTTTCATGTGTGAGTGGGGTGGGTGGGTGTTTTGGATCAGGTTAGCCATATTGATTTGTATGCTGTTGGTGGATTTTTGTCGTCTTGTTGGTGAGCCCCACATTTTGGCTTTGCAGAGAATTGTGACAATGGAAAACATGCTGCTGGCACTTCCTATTCTTTATCTGCATCTACCTTCACATTGGATGAGGTCTTTACTATGGCTCCTATGTTGGGAAACTGTGTACGTGCAGCTATTCACACAGAGTCAATTAAGGTTTGGCAGACAGCCAGAAGGCAATCTGAAGGAGTAAGTCTGCCTGGTGATAACAGAGACATGGAGACCGCTCCCTGATTGGTCAAGCTCTCTCAAGGGAGTGATAATTAATGGCCTACTAACGGTTAGTTCAGAATTCTGTGTTTCAGTGTAGGGGTTGTGAGTCGTGTATGAGAGAGCTAGCAAAAGATTCGTGTTCTGTTCCTGTAAATAGTCCACTGTATATAATAAACACCTAACTACAAGTTCCTGGTTCCTGCTTTGTCTATCCTGTCTGCAGCCAAGTCGCCAATTGCTTCCGTGGATTCTGCGTTAACTCTGCTAGGTCTGGCTAAGGTCCTGCAACTAGTCAGAAAGTTGCGAAACACCAAATAGGTTTTACCAATAGCCTACACCTATACCGAAACCTGAAACATTGGAGTCCTTCTACTTCTCCTAGTAATAGCCACAGCTTTTATGGGCTACATACTACCCTGAGGGCAAATATTCTGAGGGGCCAGTGTCATCACTAACCTTCTCTTCACAGTACCTTACTTAGCTACTACCCTTGTCGAGTGGGTATGAGGCAGGTTTGCAGTAGATAGTGCAACCTTAACTCGATTCTTTACCCTTTACTTTGTACTCCCCTTTATTATTATGGGTACTTCCATAGTCCACTTACTCTTCCTCCATGAAACAGGCTCAAACAACCCTGCAGGTCTTAACTCTAATACAGATAAAATTCCATTTCACCCCCACTATTCCTACAAAAAGGGACGCAGGTGGCACTGTGGGTTAAACCACAGATCCTAGGTCTTGCCGATCAGAAGGTCGGCAGTTCGAATCCCCGTGACGGGGTGAGCTCCTGTTGCTCGGTCCCAGCTCCTGCCAACCTAGCAGTTTGAAAGCACATCAAAGTGCAAGTAGATAAATAGGTACCGCTCCGGCGGGAAGGTAAACGGCGTTTCCGTGTGCTGCACTGGTTCACCAGAAGCGGCTTAGTCATGCTGGCCACATGACCCGGAAGCTGTACACCGGCTCCCTCGACCAATAAAGATGAGCGCCGCAACCCCAGAGTCGGCCACGACTGGACCTAATGGTCAGGGGTCCCTAGAATAGAATCATAGAATCATAGAATCATAGAGTTGGAAGAGACCACAAGGGCCATCGAGTCCAACCCCCTACCTTTATTCCTACAAAAACCTTTTAGGTGCTTTAATAATATTGTCATGCCTCCTCTTTCTAACTCTTTTTTTCACCAAATCTTCTAGGAGACCCAGAAAACTTCTCCCCTGCAAACATTGAAAGCGGCATGGGGCATATAGAAAACAAGTCCTGGGGTAGAAACCTGTTTTGAAGGAAGGGAGAGGACTTGAAAACTGCCATTTATTGCAGTTTAGCATTGGCCTTATTAAACAGGGCCTAGCCTTGAAAAATATTTCACACCCACTAATATATATTTTTTACAGTTTGTCGGTCTCTTTCACTGACAGCTTCTGTGGGTGCACTCCTATCTTGTTCTTGTTCACATCATTTCAGAAAATATCTACTATTTAGGATTCCACAGGCAGGGCGCTCTTATATTTCACAACCTCTGATATTTATGCTGAGATCATGCAACGCAGTCTTCTTCCGGAGGGAGCCCTTTCCATTACTGTCAGATTGCCCAGGAGATACGAGTTGCTGGATGACTTGCAACTGTTAGTAACTAAAAGGACTTTAGCAGCAGCAGCAGCAGCAGCAGCAGCAACAACAACAACAACAAAGCAATCATTTGCTTATGACGCTGCATTTAATTGTTTCACCTGCACTTGAATATGCTCTGCTTGTCAAATTGTCACCCTCATCTAAATTGCACGGTGAGAAAGTTGAGTAAACATTTTGTCAGCTGGATTTTCACTCCGCTACTCAGTTGCACGACGGCAGACAAAATGTTTTCAACATTGTTATAACACAAAGGAATATAATTAAGCATAGCACATTAACACCGCAATGTGTGCTTTTATTATCCTTTGTTCGGCGTGTCTTTTCACTTTGCCATCTGGCTTGCTGAAGCTAACTTTCAGTTTAATTAAACTCCTTCAGATCTGACAAGGTGCAGCAATAAGACTAGCAGTGGGTGTGTATAACAGTCTTATACCGGGCTCTTGGAGTTGCTGTGGACGTCAGCAACTGCTTGAAAAATTTGCCAAGGATTTTCAGGATTTGTTCAGGCAAAAATGGACTAATTTTCTTGATCATTGCAAGAGATGTAGGTGGTTGCCCAGTGCATGTTAGAGATTCTTGATGTTCTGCGTGGCTTTCTGCTCTGTTACATTGAGGAAGGTCCATTACACAAAAGTTATAAGCATGATCTCAACCTGACTAACTGTTAAGATACCCGTTATTCTATTTTCTACTTCGTTCAAGCTTGCAGTATAAATGGATTTTTTTAAAAAAAACACACACTTTAACAAACAAATTCTTCAAGCATTCCTACACAGGATACAGCCACCAGGAATTTAAATATGTGAGCTGGTTCACTAGCTTTTGTCTCGGCTGAATTCCCATGGGAGGTTGGTCTGATCCTGCGTGTAACCCAGAAAATAGTCTTTTTAAAAAATAATCCTGGACCATTTCATACTGAACCATGACATAGCCAGTAGTTTTAACGATTGCTTTTTATGATTACTCTTAATGTTTAATGTTGTTTTTAATGTTTTCCTATATATATATTTTGTATATGTATTGTTGTACATTCCCCTTATATCTTATGATTCTTTTTTTAAAAAGGAAAAAAGAAAGAAATTGTGATTCAGTTCCACTATCAGTGGTCTGAATTACCCCTATTGAAATGAATTGGAAAGTGAAACAACCAAATGTATACTGAAGCGTTTTGTGTGTGTGTCCTAAAGTGATTCTGCCACTTCAAGATCACTTGAAGCTTTCCCTTGTTTTTTTAATCTGTTTATTTGTTCATGTACAAAAATAAATAAACAAAGGGATTGCAGGGTCTGCTTGGCCCCAGGAATAAATTTTACCTGAAGAGTTTATTATTCTGCTCAATGTTGCTATTTATTCCTCTTTTCATTGATGGTTTACTTTGCATATGGTATGACGTAATACCCTGCTACTGCACCTTTGGGGTCTTAGTAATGGTTGTTATGCTACAACAATAATAAAAAAGAGGGGGGATTTGTTCCAAGTTTGCACACTTTCATAGTGCAAACTATTTGTTTTAGGTTTTTTTTTCTTATTTGTGATTTTCTTTTGGAGGAAAAAAACCCCTTGCTTCTGAGGTACATTGGACCCTTTCCATTATTTAGTATAAATCCACCATTTCACCTTGGCACATGTTGGCTTCTGTTTTTCTTTAACCTTATGGAGCGTGTAACCCTGCTTTTTTTGTTTTGTTTCCCACTACATTTTGGAATACTATACCAATAAAATCTGCTTATGTGAAGTTGGAATCATTTTGAAATCAATTGTTTTTTTATTTTTAGCTAGGGCTTTAAAGGGGGGCTGTTTGAACCATGATTTAATCTGTCAGTTTTGGTTTCTCTTAGTTTTTCATTTTTCCTATTTTCATTTTTCAAATCAATTTTATTAAGAGTTTTCAATGTATCCTGAAAACAATAATAAAACTAAAAAATGAAAGAAAACAAGAAAGAGAAAGAAAACAAGGAAGATAAAATAAAACAACAACAATAATCCTAATAAAATACAAAATTTTATAGAAATAAATATATCTCCCTCTATCACCGTTTTATCTTAATCGTCAATCCACATACAGATATTTTAATCCTTCCAGCTCCCACCTGGAAGAGCTTCCATTTTCCTCAGTCTCACACCCTGAGGAAAACCACTCTCTCCTGCATCTGACTCTGGTCTCTCCCTCTTCTATCCAGTCTTAAACTCAGTTTCTACATTAGTTTGTGAATTTCTTAAGTGCTCATGAAAATTATCAGCATTCTGGTGTTAATTTTTCCTTAATATACACTTACTGACCTACTTTAGCTTGGGGTTTCTTTTAGTGCATTTGTTAGGAATCATCATATATGTATGAATATCTAGTTGTTAACTGAGTTCTTGGTATGAGCTTTTGTGTGCATGCACACTTCTTCAGATACACAGTGTGTATCTGAAGAAGTGTGCATGCACACGAAAGCTCATACCAAGAACTAACTTAGTTGGTCTTTAAGGTGCTACTGGAAGGATTTTTTTTATTTTGACTATGGCAGACCAATACGGCTACCTATCTGTAGTTGTTAACTGGGCATGCTCAGTCTCTACAGGTAGAAGAAATTATACATAACACTTGCATGGCCATCTTGCCTGTGGGTCCTGCAGAACCTCCTGCCTGCTTTGTTGGCCTTTTTCCATCTGGCCTGGAAGGGCCTGGTCCCCACAGATTTCTGCTACAAAAGCTATTGCTAGAGACCATCTTACTCACGAGTCCAGAAAAATAGGCTAGAGACCATCAAAGTCTAGAGACCATCAAAGTGGGGCAGGAATTAAGGGCTTCTGTTTGGGCCAAGATTTAATTTTGATGATGTGCTGTTTTTGCTGTTTTGTATTCTGCTGTTAGTCCTTATATTATTAATTATAAAGGGGCTGTTTAATTTAATGAAGGGGGTGCTTTCGTAACTTGTGAATTACGTATTTTTTTCTGTTGTGAGCCACCTTGAGCGTGGCTTACTATGGAAAAGCGGTATACAGATCAGTGGTAATGATGATGGCATTTGTGATCATTTAATATTTCTCTTTCTTTCTTTTGTAAAAAAGCACCAAATATTTATTTATATGAGCACCTCCGATCCAAGTTTCTTACAGGCTCGTATCTGTTTATCTTCATTGTGGCAACGCAGCTTCAGATGTTCTGGATCACTCACTTGGCTCAAAATCCACAATTCTATGGTTCTCTCTCTCTCTCTTAGAGACCTGCGCAGTTATTTCTGTGTACATTTCATACGTGATGGGATGGTTGGATTCAGAGCCTTTTTGGTGGTGACTCCTTATGTTGGGGAGGTTCACCTGCAAAGATTTTAGAGAAATCACAGGCTTTTAAAGAACTTTTAGAAACTTTGAATTTACTTTTTAATGTTGAGACTGCTGTTGCCGTTCTTTCTTGTCGGTTTCTACTGCTATTCTGCTTTAGTTTTGGGTACTGAAAGTGAAGAATATAAATGGTCCGAGTGAAGGAATAAGAAAATAAATGGTGTGAAATTGGGTGCGTCATGGAAGTGTAGGCAAAGTGAAGCTTTGGTGCATCAAAATAAACATCTTTTAGAATCTCAAGCATTCTTATTTTAAGGTCTTCATAGAACCGTCCTGCTCTTCTGCTCTTTCATGATTTTTAATTCTGCCAGCAGCCTAAATTTCAGCAGACTCAAATAAATTTTGCTACTTCAAGTGCGAAGAGTTTAGAAGCCAAGAGTAAAGGGTTTTGTGTGTGTATGTGTGTGAGGTTTTTTTTGTTTTTGTAGCATACACCTTTGCTTCATGCTGGGTTATTTATCTTGGACAGAAATGCGGCAGCTGTTATAGGTCAAAATCATCTTAATGGGTTAATGATCTTCTCCGCTTTTTCTCTGCTGAGAAAAAACTTGGTTCCATCTGAAATTTTGCACTTGAGCTCCCTGGCTACCAGGAATGAGGTTGAAGTGTTTTCTTTTGTAGCAGCAGTAGAACAAAGTCATTAAGCTAGTCGCCATTCATCACATCTTGTGGCAGTCAATTCCTTAAGTTAAATATGCAATGGTTTCCTTTCCTTAGCCTTCCTAAAACAGCCCAGTAAAACACAGTCATACATGTGTTTTAATTCATATGTTAAATTGTATTTGTTAAATTTGTATCCCATCCTTCTTCCAAAGGACTCTACGGTAACATGATCATGTGAAATAGTGTGCACTTTCTCCAGTTTGGAGATTGAGTAGCGATTAATCTATTATTTTAGAAATAATAGCATAGGGTTTTAATGAATGTGGGTCTCCTTTAAGTCAGGAGTTGGCAACTTTAAGTATATGGGGACTCCCAGGCTGTCACTGTTTGGGGTCAGGATTCAGTCACAAACTTACAAATTTAGGTTGTGCAATGAAAGCTGAACAGAGCTCTTGTACAACAACAAACCCATTGACTTTTTACAGTAAGGAAAGTGACAGGACAGTTTGAGATAACAGTTGCTTGATGTAATGGCCTAGGATCTGCCCTGAAAACAAATTGATAAATAGCTGGCATTATCTAAACTCTGCGCAAAGTTTGTGCAAACAAATGAGGATGAACGCTCGACAAACAGGTCATCTGGAATCGGCCTGAGCCTCTGGGGATTCAAAAGGTCAGGTGGTTGGTTGTAGTTGTCATTTCAGCTGCGTAGGCTTCACCGTGGAGCAGGAAATTCCACACAGATTCCTGTAAGACATCAGGAAGTCTTTGAGTGAATGTGTTACTATAACATTTTCCTGTTGTCGCCCTCCTTGTCCATGAGAGTGGGTGGGGTAGTCAGCATACTGCCCTCCAAATGTTTGTTTCCTCCAACTACCAGCAGGTTCAACCAGCAGAAATGTTGTTGGTCAGGGATAATGGAAGCTGTAGTCTGGCAAAATCTGGAGCGCACCCACAATAGCTACCTCTGTGATGGACAATTGATCCTGCTTTATACTGAGAGTGGATCTCACTTCCCTATATGGGGGACAATGGGCATTTTAACATTGAAGCTAGGTCACTGAAGACATCTCTTTCTGCGCAGTACTTGAATAGGTCCATGAATGGTCTTTTGTATACTACATATTGATTTATCTTGCAGCAACGTTCTCATAAATCAGTTGAGGCCACTGAACGTGCCCTTAGGCAGCAAGAAGTCAGAAATAGAGACCAGTCTGGGGGGGGGGGGAGACAGCTGAACTTTTCCTGGATTTTCAATTTCAGGCTGTAGATAAAGAGTTGCTGCTGGAATGAAAATACAGTGGTACCTCGCAAGACGAATGCCTCGCAAGACGAAAAACGCGCAAGACGAAAGAGTTTTCCGTTTTTTGAGTCGTTCCGCAAGACGAATTTCCCTATGGGCTTGCTTCGCAAGACGAAACGTCTTGCGAGTTCATGCGAGTTTGTTTCCTTTTTCTTAAAGCCGCTAAGCCGTTAATAGCCACTAAGCCACTAATAGCTGTGCTTCGCAAGACGAAAAAACCGCAAGACGAAGAAACTCGCGGAACGGATTAATTTCGTCTTGCGAGGCACCACTGTAAATGACAAAAATGGAGGAGACCTGGGTTGTATGAGTAAATGTTTGTAACTACCTAAAGCAGAGTTTCCCAGAACTGGGTCTCCAGCTGGTTTTGGACTACAATTCCCATCATGCCTGACCACTGGTCCTGCCAGCTAGGGATGATGGGAATTGTAGTCCAAAAACAGCTGGAGACCCAAGTTTGGGAAGCACTGTCCTAGAGAGTTCCACTTCACCCCCCCCCATTGGCATTTTGTGTGATGCGGTCTTGAGTAATAGCACCATTTTAGCATTTGTAGATAGACCATTTCCCCACAGCACCATTTTAGCATTTGTAAATGGACCACAAGATGTAGTGATGGCCCCCAACTTGGGTGGATTTAAAAGAGGGTTAGACATATTAAGGGAGGGCAAGGCTATTGAAGTCTCACAGCGGCTGTGTTGGAGGCCTCTGAAAATCAGAAGCAGGGAGAGCACTGTTATACGCAAATCCTTCTTGTGGGCTTCCCAGAGGCTGTGGCACCAGCTTGAACAAAATATTTTTTTGAGGGAGCCACATCACACCCCCTCTGAGCTGGGGACTGGTCTGGCATGCCCTCAGGAAGGCACAGTGAGTGCAGGCGTTCTGTCACATGCCTCTCGCCATCCAGGTGCCTGCCTCTCCTACGCCCGAAGCCCACTGGCCAGGAAGAAGAAGAAGAGTTTGGATCTGATATCCCGCTTTATCACTACCTGAAGGAGTCTCAAAGCGGCTAACCTTCTCCTTTCCCTTCCTCCCCCACAACAAACACTCTGTGAGGTGAGTGGGGCTGAGAGACTTCAGAGAAGTGTGACTAGCCCAAGGTCACCCAGCAGCTGCATGTGGAGTAGCAGAGACGCGAACCCGGTTCACCAGATTACGAGTCTACTGCTCTTCACTACTACACCACACTGGCTCTCAGTGTGCTCTCTCAGGAGTGCTCAGTGGTGCCCGGGCTGGCACCGTGGTAGTTTGGGAGTTATCCCAGAGGGAGCCGCTGTCCCTGCTGCAGGAAGGTGCCACCTCCGCTTGCTCGCCGGTCCTTGCCAAGCTATACCTGGAGCTGAGCTGCTCCGTGCCAAGCTACACAGAGGGAGGAAGCACAGGAAGGAGAGATGGGTAGCCAGACCGGGGGGGGGGCAGACATTCCCCCTTGTTCCTCCTGGAGACAAGCCGGAAACAGAGGGCACTGACAGCCCCCGCGGGAGGCAGCAGACCGAGGAAGACAGGTGGGTGGGGGGAGAAAATATTGAGGGAATTGTGCCCCCAGAAAAAAAATATTGGGGGGTCCCAAGGGGCCACCCCCCCCTTGAGTTGGTGTCTATGCCCAAAGGCCTCTAATTTTGTCACTGTGAGGACAGGATGTTGCACTACATGGGCCTTTGCATTATCCAGTTCTTATGATCTCAGTAAGGCTGTTATTGAATATTTAAGCCCTGCTTTTGGGGTTTCAGGAATTTTAATTAGTCATGCCAAGAATCACCAACTTGCTATGTTAATGGGACCTGGGATTTATTATATTGCTGGGGTTGACTGAGAAGGCCGGGTTCCTCCTCTCCATCCTTGCCTGAGTCAACTCAGTTGTTGTTTTTTTAAAAAAAGAAATCTTCAAAGTTAGTCCACAGGTGGTGGGAACTCTGAGTTACGCAATGTGACAAAAAGCCAAGCGATGAGGTTAGGCACTCTGTAACCAACTGGTCCGTTCATTTATAGCTTCTGTAGAAAAGCAAAACGTGGCAGTGTTCCTTCCCTACCCAAACAGTAAAAACCGATGAGCCATTGCACCAGGCTTGAAGCTACAGCTGTGGGAAGCTGTGGGAAGCATCAAAAGCTTTTACCACTTGAAAGTTCTTGAAGCACTACCCAAGGAAAAGGTTGCAGGCAAGAGCTAGGTGCCAGATAAGATCCACAAGTGATAAGGGCCAGCTGGTTTTTTTAAAACTGGTAGAATTGCATCTTTCGAAATTTAAAAAAATGGGCTTTCAGTGGAGAAAGTTGTCCTAACATTAGGGGAGAGGAGCATTACTTAAATATAAGTTCAAACAAACAAACAACAACAACAATAAGCAGACCCTCTGAAATCTGTGTGACTTAAAGTTTATGGGTCATGGATCTTGTGTGGCTAACAAGACAGTCCTAACCATGTCTTCTCAGAAATAAATTCCACTGGATTCAGTGGAGTTTATTCCCAGATTAGGGTAGTTAGGATTACAGCAGTTTAAGTCTAAATCCAACCCTTGGACTGTACCATTTGTTGGTCAGATGTTTCACTGAAAAAATCAACTAAATGATTAATTTTGCCTATTGATTGTGCAGCAGAATTTCGGGCTTGACCCAGGAGTGGAGCTGCGGCTGGTGGTGTTGGGCCGACTCAGGCTCCAATGAGGTTGCACCCCCTCAAAAAAATGCACCCGGGGCCACTGCCCCCCCCCCGCCCCATACTATACTACTGGTGTGCAGAATGTCCAGTATAATTCCACCCCTAATGCATAATTACTTTGTCAGTAACATGTTTCAGAATGCACTCACACAAAACTGGAGGGCAGTGGCGTAGCGTGGGTTGTCAGCACCCAGGGCAAGGCAAGTAATTTGCGCCCCCTAACCCGTGGATTTGCGCCCTCTAACCCTAACCCCCAGATGTTGCGCCCGGTGCGGCCGGCCCCCCCTGCACCCCCACGCTACGCCACTGCTGGAGGGCCCTCACCTGAGACGGTGCTCCAAAAAGAGAAGAGAAAAGGGAGCTTCTGACTTAAAACAGTCGCATGAAATGTGCTCCAGACTTAATATGCCCTCATTTTACTAACTGCCCCCGATTCTCTCCCCTGCATTTCTGTAAAATTGTAGCTATCACATGTGCTCAAATCTGTGAAGTTGTTTGTCTCTCAGCAGCCCCAAACCCCCGGCAGTAGGTTGTCCCGCAAGTAGATTAAGAAAGAATGAAAAAGTTACTATCTGATTTGCCGCAGAAATCACATTGACTCATTTGGTGCCTCTCGGGTCCTCCGGCCCCCGCGGAGAAATTCCCAGCACACAACAAACCTGAAACCCTTTGTCTGTAAATTTTGGCAAAGCCTGAAATCTCGCTTCATTTTTGTAGCAATGTGTAAAATGTACAGCATCTGTGGTCAGGCTCAGCTGTGCCTTTACAAATGCTACTTAGTTGGTTTAGGACCAGAATCCTAGAATCCTTTTGCTAATTGATTAATTACCTAAATTGCCTAAAATGGTAGCTTGGCTTTAATAATAATAATAATAATAATAAATACTCCTGAAATGTTAGGTCCATTTATAGGTTTTGATCTCTGGATTGGGCTCAGGTAAACAAGGCTGTTGGATGCCAGGCATGTTAAGACTTACCCAGACCCTGATACCATCTTCTGAGGCCCTTCTTTGTGTGCCTCCTCCTGAAATGTCCGGAGGGTGGCATCACGAAAACAGGCCTTCTCTGCAGTGGCTCCTTGTCTGTGGAATGCTCTCCCCAGGGAAGTTCGCCTGGCCTCTTCATTGTGCACCTTTAGGCGCCAGGCAAAAACATTCCTTTTTAACCAGGTCTTTGGCTGATCTGTTTCACATCCTATGCCCTTTTAAAACGTGGCACTTTTCTGGGGGGTTGATATTGGGTTGTTTTTATTCTGATTATATATGTTGTGACCTTTTCTGTGAACCGCCCTGAAACCTCCAGGTATAGGGCGGTATACAAATTCGATCAATAGGTAAAAGAAAGAAAGAAAGAAAGAAAGAAAGAGGCAGTATAACCCCGACTGCTAAATGCTGGGGGTCATGAGGGAGAGCTGTTGTGGAATTAGTGCCTTGCTTCTGCATTTCCTTGGAGGCATGTGATTCCTGTTAGGAACAGGATGGTGATAAATGGAAGGTCTGTAGGTCAGTGGCAGGGAGCCTGCTTTGTGCAGGCAACCCCTGTTTTAGGCATGACCGATATGTGCAATCGTGCACAGCGCCAAACCCGGAAGGGACCAAGAAACATCATAAAAGACGTCACTAACATGGTGGACAGCATCTTAAAAAGCAGAGACATCACCTTGCCAACAAAGGTCCATATAGTTAAAGCTATGGTTTTCCCAGTAGTGATGTATGGAAGTGAGAGCTGGACCATAAAGAAGGCTGATCGCCAAAGAATTGATGCTTTTGAGTTATGGTGCTGGAGGAGACTCTTGAGAGTCCCATGGACTGCAAGAAGATCAAACCTATCCATTCTCAAGGAAATCAGCCCTGAGTGCTCACTGGAAGCACAGGTGTGAAGCTGAGGCTCCAATACTTTGGCCTCCTCATGAGAAGAGAAGACTCTCTGGAAAAGACCCTGATGTTGGGAAAGATGGAGGGCACAGGGAGAAGGGTACGCCAGAGGACGAGATGGTTGAACAGTGTTCTCAAAGCTACCAGCATGAGTCTGACCAAACTGTGGGAGGCAGTGGAAGACAGGAGTGCCTGGCATGCTCTGGTCCATGGGGTCACGAAGAGTTGGACACGACTTAAATGACTAAACAACAACAACAGGATGAAATGGGATGTTTCGATAGCACACCATTGCACACCCGGAACTTACCCCCCAACACACACACACAAATTGTGGGTTGCCGGTATGCAGAAGACCCCAGGTTGAATCCCTGGGACCTCCAGGTAGGACAAGCAGGGTCCACTGGTCTGCCTTGGCATAAGGCAGCTTCCTATGACACTGTTACACACCACTGCAATCTCAATGAGATTCCAGAGGTTGCAGGCATGCTTCAACTCAGGGCCTGTGATTCCTTTAAGGCACAGCAGAGACTGTGGTGTCTTTACGATATATGGTTTATTTGCACATATCTGAGCCGACTGTGGAGAGGTTCTCAGCATCACACACTCCAAGAAGGTTTCTTGTTTCTCTCACAGGTACAGCCACTCTCTTTCCCTCATAGCTGCCATGTTGGAGCCAAAGCTGCCAGCCCACTTTCTCTCCCCCCCCCCACTTCCTGCTTACCAAACTGCTTGCAAAAAAAACCAAACCGCTAATTTTCCTCTTGCTTAAACCACCCCCCACTGCCAGTTCTGCCAAACTCCACCCTTAACTCCCCTTTTTGTCTTTCTAACTAACGGACTGTTGAGGGAAGGAGCGCCCCTCGCATTTGCCTTCATTGTCACCCTAATGACCCATCTTCATGGGTGATTTCCAGGACACAGGAAGCCATGGTTTTAACATGCTAAATCCAAGGGTTCAGTCTTTCTCACACTAGCCTTAAATCCCCAAACCTTGATCAGTACTAACTTTGATTGGACCCAGGAATTTAGGGCGATCTGTCCCCTCCAAGCAAACCCATAACAATACTTTGCTGGCCCATCGGAGATCTTTTTATATTGGGCCAAATTATACAGTGGTAACAGACAGTGGTGTATGTTTCAACGCAGGACTTACCCCAGCCACATGGAAAAGGGGCAGGGGAGGGAGTGGAGAGTCAGATTTTAAAAGCAACATTTGAAATGCACAATGTTTTCCCCACGTGCAACATGTGTATCCCATCATCCCTTCTTTTGGGGCCACTTTCAGAGTTTGAACTCTTACATTCTACTTTCTTAGGACTGAAATGAACCTCCCGCCCCTACCCCTAAAATGTAGATATGCCCTGTAAGTGGCTTATCTACATTTGAAAGGTATTTTGGAGGCAGGAATTGGGTGCGGGAATAGGGCATGTCCCACCTGAAAGATACTGCTACTTGGTGCTGTGGCTGCAGTCCCCCCCCCCCCTTTCCCTTCCCTGGTTTAAAACCTTTCTGCCTATTCTGCCACCAACACTTTCAGCCAATTGCTTTCAATATATAGACAGCAGCAAAGAAACAAAATTTGTTGCACCAGATGCTTCTTTGTCTTAGTAGAAACAGTTCCAGCCAAAAGTCTGTAGGGGGTGTTATTAATAAAGGAATCATGTTAGAGAGCTGCTGCTTAAGTTTTAAATTCTGTTACGTTTTAGGCTGTTGGAGTTATAAAAGCGGCTGCCTGCATAATATTTATGGCAGCTTTGCACTAGCACATCTCGGGGAGCAGCTTGTATCTATACTAAATTTTTAATTTTCATTTCCAGTTTGTTCTTAGAGGGATTGCACGGGGTTTTCATGGTTTTTCTTGAAAGAGGCACGCTGATAGTTTGCACTAACAGCAAGTGTTAGTTAGTGCCTGGATTGTGGGTATCTCATGCATGGGATTGTCAACATGCCAGCTATCTGAGAAAGCACTATGATAACGGGACAAGTATAGTATCTGGAAGTACTTCACCCAGACGTGCATTGATAGACGTGCATTTAAACTTTTTTAAAAACATCTGATTGCACTGGGAGGTTTTAATTCACCAGTTGTGCATTTAACATTCTTATTAAAGCTTGCATCTTGATTCATCTAAATTTTTGTTGGAGCTGAATTCTGCTGGTGTTTTGCTGGATTGGACAAAAAAAATATTTTCTGTTTACTGCTCACATTACAGTATAGTGTTGTTGTTGGTTCTATAGTAGTTGTAAGTAGTTGAGTATGTAACTTGTGAGCCCACTATTGAGTGGAGTGATTTAAGAAAGGGGGTGTACAGTATAAACAAACTTTCCTTCGCATAAGCATCCCAGTTTATTTTAATTTTTTGTTTGTTTGTTTGCTTACCTTTGTCCTTTGGGCAGAATGTAACATGGAAGCCAGGGAGAGAACAACTCAGAATTCACACACTGAGAAATGCTATCATTATTTGGTAATACATTTTTATTTTGAAGCTTGCCATTCCTGTTGACTCTTAAAATTATTGAACAAAAGGACAAGGAAGGGAATCATAACTCTGTGACTCAGCTGCTGCCAGTCAACGCAGACAATTCTGGGAAGATAAATAACCTGGTCTGGTTTAAGGCTGCTTCCTATGTTCTTAAGAAATTAGCTCAATTCAGGCACCATTGTTTAGAACCATAGTAGAACCATTGAACTTTGAATTGTACAACTAAAAAACCATGGTATAAAACTGCTTGTCTGCTGTCACCTCGTGTAGTTTCTGTACTTAGCTTTAGCAATATATAGTTTGCTGGTCAATCCCAGACCAAATCATGCCAACTGCTGTTAAGGTTTCTTAACTATGCTTTGACACGATGTCTGAATTGAGCCCTTCTCTTCTTTATGAATATATTACGTGTTCATACCTTTGCTGCACTATTTGTGGGATATAACCAACATGCTTAAGTCTAAGTAATGCAGGCTTTGCACGGTAACTTCTTACCTTGGAAGGAAATGGGTATTCAAGCCTGTTGGGTTTGGGGTTGTTTTTTTTTGGTTAAGTTTTATTGATCTTCAGTGTATAAACACAATTAAAAAGAGTTCCCTCCATCTTAACTTACCCCCCCAATCAAGCCTATTGTTCAACCCACAGTCTAATTTGATAAAAAATACATGTACTGTTTTATAAGTCAAATCATAGCAATCCATCCTGATGAATGGGATGGAGGTGTGAGATAGATCACTGTCATTTGCATTGTGTGTGGAACGGGGAATCATTGCGACTTCTGCTTTTATGGCATGTTTGCCGACAGTCTTGCTCCATTCATGCCCACGTTCCTAAGTCTATTCTCACTATAATTAAGGAGCTTTAGTTCAGGATTTGCTGTATTGTAGATGAATGTTTTTGAGAAGTGCTAACTGTTAGCGGAGTGCCATAAAATATCAGCTTCGTCATGTGATTTTGACTTTGCAATTATCCTGCCTCCTAAGCTGTGTAAACAGAACGTTAGTAGTTCTGGGCGGTGCCCACAATGTCTGGTACGGCATGTTTTCTTCATTGCTAGAACTCGAAGGTCTTGAGCTCCTGGGGTTCTTTTAGGGACAAAGTTCAGGCAGGGGATTTTGAACCTTTGGAAGCCAAGGTTGGCTAAAGTCAAAGCTTGGTCAATTCTCTTCTCTTTGTACACACATGTCCTCAAAATTCCCCACCCTAAAAATAACAACCAGGGGGACCTTTTCTCCAGCAGGAGGAGAAATTTTATAATAATTTGTCAGGATGTAGCTCACCATGAGTATAGATAGTAGCATAGCTGCTTTCTTTTTCCCCTAAGGTCTTGCTTTGTTTTGTTTCCTCACCACACCTGTAACTCTGTAGGTAAACTGGCCACCCTTTTGCATCCTCCACAATTCCCTGTGCTTAGCATCATTCCAGGGCATTGTGGAAGGAAATTGGAAGCTGCTACAAAAATAAATTAAAATAAATGGTGGGGGATATTGGGAGAAAATTCTGCAAAGTGGTTATCTTTTTCAAGGGAAGTGGGAACAAGAAACATTTCTGAAATTTTCTCAGAAAGGTAATTTATGAGAAAGTGTGGTTGGGGCTTGCTGAAGAGGATGGAATGCATCAGGATGTTAGGACATTATATATATATATATATATATATATATATATATATATATATATATATATATCAGCATGGGATGTGAGAGGTCACCAGGTCTCATGCCGGCAAGATCCCTGAAGGGCCTCAGACAAGCCACTATCTCTCAGTCTCTGCCCTACATCTACAATGTGGGACAAACAGCGCTAGGTGGCCTGGTTATCAGGAATACACTGATAAGGTATACAAAGCACTTTGAACCCTGAAAGCACTATTTAAAGTGCTTTCGTGTTTCTTATTTGTTATGTATTGAGTTGAGTAGGATCCAAACTGCAGCAGTCTGATTGGTCCTAGAACAATAGGATCCAAATTACAGCAGTCTGATTGGTCCTAGAACAATAGGATTCAGAATGCAGCCGTCTGATTGGTCCAAGAACAATGCAGCAGTATGATTGGTTGGCAGGAACCACCCAATCATGCTCCAGATATAAGTGAATCCACAACCTGATTGGCTTACAGTAGAATTCCAGAATTAACCAATCATGTGCAGCCCATTGTGTAAATAATGTATATAAAGCAGATACTTTGAGGGGACTTTTATTCATTCCTCCTCACCACTATGAGCTGAATAAAGAGCATGAAATCACTTGCGACTCTGAGTATATTTCATTATTTATTAATTCACATAACCTAGGAACCACAAAAGGATATGGAAACACGTAGAGCACAGAATCCTTGGTCAAAGGCCACAGAAGTAATACAAAGCCATGACTTGACTGCATATGTACCTACATTGCATGGGCATAGCCAAGAGCGGGCAGGGAGGAGCAGCTGTCCCCCCATCAACAAAAATGCATAGCTAACTGAGGTTCTGCCCCCCACTAACAAAAATCCTGGCTACACCCATGGTACACCCACAATCTCTCCGGTCAAGTTCCAGGTTGACTTCGCACTTACAAATCTCCTTTTCCTGCTGCTTTTCTTGGTGGCTTTGAATGTTAAAATAGCAGGGGAAAGCATTCAGGGAGGAAACTTGCCTATCTTCTGCCGTGTGCAGATGGTTTTAAGTTTGGGCTTGAAATCCTCTTTTTGGAGGTCCTCCTAACAAAACGCCACTATAACACTGGATCCCAGATGCTGGGAGTCTCTCTTTAACTACTGGCCTTGAGGCAGCAGAGTTGCCACACTAGCTCTCGTTGCAAAATAGAGGTGTGTTTACACAAAAACTAAAGAGCCTAGAGTAGCAACGGGCTTCCTGAAGAACATATGTGCCTCCCTGAGCCTCCCATATGGAGAGAGTGCATCTGATAAATAGAGTAAATAATATTCTTGCACATGCCTTCAAGGCATGTGTTGCAATATTCCACAGGAAGGAGTGACCTGTCTGCTTCATTTCCTTTCATGAATCATGATGGCAGAATGATGATTCTCACCAGTGGTAAGGCAAGACGCTCTTGCTATCTCCCTTTCACTGGGAGTGTTTTCACTTATTTTTCTTTCTCACCCCTACTCATTGCAAAACACTGGTCTTACCCACATATACGAGAGTAAAGCTTTCTTTAGCGGCTCATTTCATTTTCTTCTGCTTCACTTTTTTTTGGGGGGGGTTTGCATGAGCTGGGTCTTTCCTGCACGTGAATGAAGATTTGAAGTTCCGACCAGCTGAGGGCATTACTATTGCACCAGTTTTTGAAAAGGAGCATGTATTAATTGCTCACTTCAACATGCAGCATGTGTGTGAGCTGAGATTCTATAAATTGCATATTTAACCAACCTGTAGGCATAGCTTACTCTGTCCTCAGGACACGGGGCTTTGGCTATGGAGAGCTCCTTCAGAATATTTCAGCCCCTTCCCAGAGTTCCTAGCTTTTAAAAAAAACAAAAACCACAACACCCAGTTGTAAGCATTTTTATTTATGCATATTTAAGGGGAAACATCCAAGCAAAATTCTGTTCAGTTTCTCCATAAGAAGTAAACTTGGTCCTAACTTCCACTGTGCTGACAAGAAGTATAAAGAACCTGGGATAAAAAGCTAGCTTTCATTTTATTAATGGAATGAAATAGCATTGATTAAAGCGTGCATTTAGACGTTTACCTACATGCATTTATTTCCCACCACCCTCCAGGGCTGAGGACCCCACCACAACAGTGGTAGGCCCTGCTGAATCAGACCAGAGGCCTATCTAGTGTTCAACCAGGTGGCTATAGAAATCGTGCAAGCAGGACCTAAGTGCCTCAGTGCACTTGTGATTCCCAGCAACAAGTATACAGAGGCATACTACCTTTGACCTAGGTTGTCATGACTGGTAGCCATTTATATCCTCTGCAAATTTGTCTGTTACTCTTTTAAAGCCTTCCAAGTTGTTGCCCATCACTTCAGCTTGGGGTAGTGAATTTCATGTCCTGACTCTTTCAACATTCAGCTCCCATGTTTTTCCCTGTGCTCTAGCATTGTGAAAAAGGTATAAACAGTTTCCCTACATGGCTGTAGCCGGGTGTAGCTAGATCAAGTAAAACAATTGTTGTTGTTGTTGTTTAGTCGTGTCTGCCTCTTCGTGACCCCATGGACCAGAGCATGCCAGGCACTTCTGTCTTCCACTGCCTCCCGCAGTTTGGTCAAACTCATGCTGGTAGCTTTGAGAACACTGTTCAACCATCTCGTCCTCTGTCGTCCCCTTCTCCTTGTGCCCTCCATCTTTCCCAACATCAGGGTCTTTTCCAGGGAGTCTTCTCTTCTCATGATGTGGCCAAAGTATTGGAGCCTCAGCTTCAGGATCTGTCCTTCCAGTGAGCACTCAGAGCTGATTACCTTCAGAATGGAAATAAAACAAATAGAACGGAAATAGAAAACAGAATGGAAAGTAAAACAATAGAAATACTTAACTAACTGACCAATCACTTCGGTTTAGCACGCCCTAACAAAAGCCCACCAAGTCTTGCCTCCTCTAACAAAAATCCTGACTACGCCCATGTTTCCTTATTCTTTTAACCGCTCTGTGAGCGATTCGGTGTCATCAGCAAATGTGGTTACCTCACTGCTCACCCACAAGTCTAGATCATTTACCTTGCCCACAACATGCTTGTTGTGGCATATACACCCGTGTAGACCACTCAAGGACCCAATCACATTTTACACACTAGTAAAAAAAAGCTACAATAATTTACAAAGTTTTCTTCCAGAGTAACGCATTGTAGGGTGATGCTAAATTGTACGTAAATAGCATAAAAAACAACAGCAAAACTGTAAAATGCTTCGTAGATTGAAAAGCCTCAGAGATGCAACAAAATAATAATTTTGAAACACTGGGAGGTCTGGCTGTAGAAAGAGGGTGCTTCTTTTAAAGTACAGGTGCTCTGATCTCAAAACTCGACCCCACCGCGCTGCTCATTACAATATTAATCTTTTTTAAATCACTTTTTTTTTGAAGTTTTCTGCTACCTTTTTTCTGGTGGTTTACGTAATGTGAACCCTACAGCAAGAGCACAGAGTATCCACAGGCTTCCTGAAGGGGGAAAATTCAAGATGCTGTTATCTAGTGAACATTGTTCCTATTTTCCTATTTCATTGCTTTAAATAATTTTAAACTGGTTTTAGCATTAGCAACTTATCATTAGCTTTGGTGTGTGATGCCTTTGAATTTGTGTGGGTGTGTGCAGACATTTGTACCTGAAAGTGAGTTCTCTGTAACTTGAAAAGCAACACTCCCAACAACAGTATTGCCTCATTGTGTGGTTTGGCTTTTGTTCTGCGTCAGGAACCTGACTGCTACATCTCTCTGGCCCATTTGAGGAGCCCATAAAGTAAAATGCAAATTAAATGTTGAGTATCTACCAAGAATACAGTCCTTGACATCTTTCTTTTAACATTAACATTATTTTAACAGTATTATGCTGTAAATTCAATTGGAAAGATCTAGAGCTGCCCTAGGACAGACATGTGTTTGTTTTCGTAACAATCAAGGATCCAAATTTTATTTCTTAAAAAAACTTGATAGCAGGCCCTTTAAAACCCACACTTATCCACACTTACAGTTTGCCCCTTTCTTACCAGGCACAAGTCTGCACTCTAAAGCTCCATGTCCAAGTATTTGCTTTTTGCTTTTTTTGCTGCAGATCTTTCCCTGCAAAAACCCATTCTTTGGCACCGAATAGGAGCAAATGTTTATTTGGGTTTTCCGCATATTGCTGTTTGCTCCGATTGAACTTTAAAGATCTGGCTTTCACAGGGAAAGCTCTGGCGGGGGGTGCGAGGTTGGAGGAGCTGGGAAGGCATTCAAGACATGGACATTTAAAATACAGACCTGTGCCTGGAAAGAGCGGAGGAAATGTGAGTGTGGATAAACCCATAGATTTAGATATGCATAATACTGACTGCAATAATAATTACTGCTAATGTGTGTCTTTTGTTGTTCCAAACAACAGAGCTCCAAACAATCTAGATTGATTGTTGTAAATACTACCATGTATATAAATTTTTAGTGTACTGTATTTTAAATATCGTGCTGGGAGTACTATTTTCTGTCACTTTGTCTTACGGTCAACTTTTCATATAGGGTAGTTTTTGTACTTGTGCCTTTATGCCTGGCACAAAACAAGTGTGTGTTCAGAGTATTTTTTGGCAGATGTTATTATAACTGTTGCCCTTTGTTTTGTGGTGTGGATGTGCAATACAGCTAGTATGAGGTTATGTGGTGTGTGCATTTTCAGAAGCGCTTCACTTTCTGGAAAGAGTATAGGTGGCTTGCTTTATAGCAAAAACTTTTAAGGCAGCTATGGCACGGATGAAATACAAAGTTTGTGCAGAGATTTCCCATATACCTTTAAATTAGAAGCTGAACTGGGAGATAAGGAAGCTGTGGTTTCCCCCACACACATTTCCCTTACCCACTGCCAACCCCAGTCCAGACTTGCTTTCACCAGTAAACAGAAAGGAGTGAGGGGCAGGGCATAATGGGTCAGAGAAGCCACAGATTGCTTCAGCTGCTGATTCATCGGTGAATTTAATGAAAAAACTCTGAATAGCAATGCAGCAGTCTGTTTGCAGAAGGGAGCATCTGATTACCATTTTGACAAAACTGCTAAAATTTAATATAAGCGATGTATTTTATTGTAACAGATTGAGATTGAATCCTGACAAGACAGAAGTACTGTTTCTGGGGGACAGGAGACGGGCAGGTGTGGAGGATTCCCTGGTCCTGAATGGGGTAACTGTGCCCCTGAAGGACCAGGTGCGCAGCCTGGGAGTCATTTTGGACTCACAGCTGTCCATGGAGGCACAGGTCAAATCCGTGTCCAGGGCAGCTGTGTACCAGCTCCATCTGGTACGCAGGCTGAGACCCTATCTGCCTGCGGACTGCCTCGCCAGAGTGGTGCATGCTCTGGTTATCTCCCGCTTGGACTACTGCAATGCACTCTATGTGGGGCTACCTTTGAAGGTGACCCGGAAACTACAACTAATCCAGAACGCAGCAGCCAGACTGGTGACTGGGAGCGGCCGCCGAGACCATATAACACTGGTCTTGAAAGACCTACATTGGCTCCCAGTACGTTTCCGAGCACAATTCAAAGTGTTGGTGCTGACCTTTAAAGCCCTAAACGGCCTCGGTCCAGTATACCTGAAGGAGCATCTCCACCCCCATCGTTCTACCCGGACACTGAAGTCCAGCACTGAGGGCCTTCTGGCGGTTCCCTCATTGCGAGAAGCAAAGCTACAGGGAACCAGGCAGAGGGCCTTCTCGGTAGTAGCGCCCTCCCTGTGGAACGCCCTCCCACCAGATGTCAAAGAGAACAACTACTACCAGACTTTTAGAAGACATCTGAAGGCAGCCCTGTTTAGGGAAGCTTTTAATGTTTGATGTATCACAGTATTTTAATATTCTTTTGGAAGCCGACCAGAGTGGCTGGGGAAGCCCAGCCAGATGGGCGGGGTATAAATAATAAATTATTATTATTATTATTACGTTGTTGTTGTTGTTGTTGTTTCACCATTACAAGGGCTTTTCTTACCTTGTATGCATTGGGATTTTAAAATTCAAGACAGGCCTGTAAAGACAGTAGGCTCATTTCTGTTTACTTTGGGAAATAGAACTTCCTGAATATGCTAAATCACTGACCCTGTTAATGGAAGATGCTTTGCACATTGCTTATGCTAAAGCAGAGGCAGCATTTAACTGTCCTAAGCCGAAGTCATGAAGGCTTTGTGTGTTTGCTTGTCAGCGTGCAGGACAATGTAAACAGATTCATAATGACTAAAAAGGAAATGAGTGGGGGTTACTAAAAGAAACCACTGGTTTTTTTATAATTCATAAAGGAAGATCTAATTAATATAAACAGTGTTGTGCGTCTCTGAAATGTGAAATATGTAATTCAGGGCTCTTCTAGACAGTTGCTGTTTGGGGGTGGGATTTTGCAGCTCTTGAACAGAAAAGCTGCTTCCCCTCAAAGATGGGACGTTTTGTGATAAGGAAACTGATAGAGAACTCCACTGGAAAGTTTGGGACAGCACCTGCTTGACACAATGTTGCCTAACCTCCCCACAAACAAATAAGAAGAAATGCTCCATAAATGTGTTGTCTGGAAGCAACCTCAGAAACAGAATATGAGAGGAGAGGAGAGTGCTAAAATGTAATCTAGTGATAGTCGCTGAGCTCCTTCAGGCAACCTGTTTATCTAGCATTCATCCTGATTTGTTTGCACAAAGTTTCTGTGGAGGTTAGGTTAGATCCAGTCTTTATTAACCATTCCTTCTGATTTGCTTGCAGGGAGGTTACACAGCAACTGCACATTCTGCATTCACGCTTATTTGTGTGCAGTGTGTTTATCATCTTCCTCTTAATCCTTCCTTCCCCGCACACTTTTCAGTGTGTTTCCCTGTCACTTTCCTAACCTCAAAAATCCAGTCCCTTTTGTAAAGTGGATTTGTTGTGCTGAGGTGACAGAGTGCTTTAATCCACTTTATCTGCACAGACCTAAATCTCCTGGTATACGCCTGAATCCCTGCTACAAAATACTGACAGTCTAGAGGGGCTCATTTGTATCCTGGTCTAAACCATCCACAACAAATACAGTCTTAATTCCTATCCAGTAGATAACATGTAACTGACTGCTTTTTGATCCCATGGATTATACTTTCACACATACCATGAATTCACATTAGATGTACCAGTACTCAGGATTAAGGTGCAATCAGAATTAAGAGCAGGAGGGCAGTAAAACGTAAAAGAAGCATTTGGCTGCTAAATTATAGGTTTGGGTGATTTTGCTGAAAATTACCCTTCCTGTAAAAAAAAACAATAAATTAATAAAAATAAATCTGGTTCTTCCACCCAGGGAGTCACTTAAAAAACTGATGTGCCATTAGTTCTGCATACTGATAGCCAGAACCTTTGGCCTTGAACACATAAGTATATTTTCTTAAGCCTGTACATTCTATTAATTTGTTTTATTCATACTCTGCTCCATCCCAGAGGCCCTGAGCAGTTTATATAAGAGTTTAAAACATTACAAGTGGGTGGGGAAGCAACACACTCTTTTCCTTTGCTTGTGCTTTTGATAAGACCTTCTGGTAACACTTCTCCGTCAAGCTGGTAGTTGAAGCTTGGTTGTCTTTATGTGGCATTTAGGCTGCAATCCTGTATGCATACTTACCTGAGGGTAAATCCCATTAAGCTCAGTAGGGCTTATGTACTTATGAATAGAAGACATGTAGAAGATTTTCAGTCACAGCTTGCTGACAGGAGAAAGCCTCTAATGAGAGGTCTGGAGGGTGGCAACACGAGAATGGGGCCTTTTCTGCAGTGGCTCGTCTCCCCAGGGAGGTTTGCCTGGTGCCTTCATTATACACCTTTGGGCGCAATACAAAAATGTTCCTCTTTAACCATGTCTTTGGTTGATTGACATCCTATGCCTTTTTAAAAATGGGTTGGGATGGGTTATTGGGTTGTTTTTGTTTTGATTATTTATTTTGTGGTTTTATATTCTGATTTTATCCTGTGAACTGCCCTGATACCTGTAGGTATAGAACGGTATACAACAACAACAAAAGAGATCTCAGTTAATAGAGCCAAATGCTAGTACATAGGAATCAGGGATGTGGGTGACGCTGTGGGCTAAACCACTGAGCCTCTTGGACTTGCTGATCGGAAGGTCGGCGGTTCGAATCCCTGCGACGGGGTGAGCTCCCGTTGCTCTGTCCCAGCTCCTGCCAATCTAGCAGTTCAAAAACATGCCAGTGCAAGTAGATAAATAGGTACCACTGCGAAGGGAATGTAAACGGTGTTTCCGTGCGCTCTGGTTTCCGTCACCATGTTCTGTTGCGCAAGAAGTGGTTTAGTCATGCTGGCCACATGACCCGCAAAGCTGTCTGTGGACAAACACCGGCCCCCTCGGCCTGATAGTGAGAAGAGCACTGCAACCCCATAGTCACCTTTGACTGGGTTTAACCATCCAGGGATCCTTTACCTTTACTATTTATCTACGTAGGAATCGCTATATTACTGAATTAATATAGAGTGGGGGTGCTCTGTTCCATTTATGTAAGCAAGAGTTTTTCAGGGTGTACCTCTTGGTTCTTCCCCTCTCCAGTTGCTTACCGCAGACGTATTTCAATTCGACCACACTGAAGCTGTGAAAAGAAGCATAGCATGTGAAAGTTCCTTTAAATAACACTGACTGAGCATAAGGATGGAGGAGAAATTTGGTTCAGTTTGCATTTATGGGCGAACCTGCCTAATTTGCCCTTTCCGAAACAATACACAAACTGAAACACAGGCATTGTTCAAAAGATCACACGTCTCTATATCTTCAGCTAAACAATGTGTACAAAGATGCATATGTTAGCATAAGATGTACCTATGTTAATGAAAAGAGCCTACAAAAATTCATTATATAAAGGGGGGGAGTTCATTTATAAAAATGTGTATATTAGGTATACAAAGATGTGTATATCGGGAGAAATTCACACTAAAGCGCTGCTAAATTTTCATGAGGACTTTAAATAAATAACTAAATCACAAATGTGGAGTACTGACCTGGAAGAATGAGAAACTGAGATGAACCAAAGTTGACAGATTCACCCTTAAAGTTAGTTGAGCAAACAACTAACTTTCCCCTTACTTATACCAAGAACAAACTTAGTTGGTCTCTAAGGTTCTACTGGACAATTTTTATATATATATTTTATATATTTCGACTGTGTCAGACCAACACGGCTACCTAC
Organism: Podarcis bocagei; assembly: GCF_964188305.1. Lineage (NCBI taxonomy): Eukaryota > Metazoa > Chordata > Lepidosauria > Squamata > Lacertidae > Podarcis > Podarcis bocagei. The sequence goes on from NC_138127.1 coordinate 92,812,433, forward strand.
CTGAAACTAACTTTCCACTTACTCATTCTCTTTCGGAGCCTCATCCACTCCCTAGCACCTAAAATCTGTCAGTCTGAAAAAGCTTTGGGTTTTTTGTTTTGTTTTCAAAGCTCAGAAACAGCTTCTGGTCAGTGTCCAGACTAGATAGCATTCTGCTCACACAAGGCCTGATCCTCTTGGTTGAATCAGCAAACATAGGTAACATTAAAATTAGAGACCAAGCCCCAGTAGAAGCTACACTTAAAATAGGAGAAGAAACACGAACCGCCCTGTCGTGGTCCTTCAGTCGCATCTTAACAACAAATAAACTAATAAGAGAAAGTCTCACAGAAACTCTCCAAAACTACTTCAAAGAAAATGATGTAGAAGATACAAGCCCCCTCCTTTGGGACACAATGAAAGCAGTCACCCGAGGAGCTTGCATAAAAGAGAAAGCATCCCTTAAAAAACAAAACACCTCAAAAATTAGCAAAATAGAACAAGACATCACAATACAAACAAACAGGAGCTAAAAGACTCCTCAAACTTACAGGACAAAAATGGAGGGAACTCAACTCACTAGAAATCTACAAAACAACAGTCAACATTCCATACTCAAAACAACGCTTCTGTGAGTATGGAGGGGAAAACTCCAGATTATTAGCAGACAGGTGTAGGAAAAAATCACTCAAAACAAGAATACACTGCATCACCAAAAAAGATAGCAACATAACATTCTCTGCCAAAGAAATAACCTCAGTATTTGCAGAATTTTACTCCAACCTATACACCTCCCACCCGAGGAGGAAATCAGAATATTCCTAGCAGGACTGACCATGCCAACTTTAACTGATGCAGAACAGGAATTCATGGGCAGTCCTATCACCCTGGAGGAAATAGATACGGTCCTCAAAATCCTGAAACCACACAAAGCCCCAGGCCCGGATGGCTTTACAGCAGAATTCTACAAGAAATTCAAATAACCCCTAATGCCTTACATGACCCACCTATTTAACGGCATCATAAAAAGGGGACCCCATTCCTAAAACCTAGACCACCTCCAAAATATTTTCTATCCCCAAACCTCTCTTTTCTTCCCAACCATATACTGCGTGCAACACTAATGTCTCCCAATAAATGTGACTGATCTTTAGAAAACAAAACTTGAAAAAGAGACAATGCACGTATTTTTGTAAACTAAGAAATCTGTAAGAAAAATATATTTAAAAAAATAATAATCATTTAAATAAGGAGAAAAGAAAACAGCTTCTGGTTTTCTGCACGTGTGGGTTCCGATATTGTAAATGTTTCATCACAGCCATTATTTACCTCTTTCCCCTCCACTTATTATCTTTTAACAAATAAGGAGAAAGGAACTAAAATTAACAATATATTAAAAACTGGTTATATTAAAGAAGGTGAATATATTAAAGTATACAGGAGGATGCAAATTAATATGGATGATTCTATTATTCCAGAAGTTAATAAAAAAGCCCCTCTTTCTAAAACTCCTCTTGTTAATTATTCTGTCTCTGATATGTCAATTTAGCCATTAAAGAAACTTCCCGTATCTTCTGCAGCAACTCTTTTAATACTGGAATTCTTTTTTCTTTCCAAAGTTGAGCTTGTTAACAGACTGGCAATTAATTGCACAACCACATTTTCTACTTCTGTTTTTAATATGCACATAATAGGAGTTTTAGGTCCTCTTGAGGGATTGTCTCCTGTCATTTTCTGTACTGTGTTGAGAACCAGTTTTTTATTTTATTTTCAAAGCTCCAGAAACTCTGTTGGTAATCTGCCCTGGGGGAGGGGGAAAAATCTTTGGATTTTAAATACAAAAAGTCATAACCTTGAAGCACTGAACAGCAAACAGATTTTGCTATTTTGAACAACCCAGGGTTAATCTAACCAGTTCTGAGAACAATGTGTGATTGACAAAAGCATTGATAGTGTCTTCTTAGCACCTAAAACCACTTAAGTGATTTAGCTTATTGTAAATCTCACAATGAGGCTGTTTGATAAAGTCGTCTCCCCGCCATTGCTCTGCCTGGCTTTCTAGGTCCTCTGAAGTTATGTCCAAGGCCCCTAACTGCATGCTAGATTGTTTGGACTTCAGATCAAGTCAACTCTAGTCCAAATAAAGAGGGGGTACTGGATCTGGAATGGCCTTTGGGGACTCCTCCCCCCCTCCAAGCATATAAAAAGCAACCTGGTTTGTTGAACACTGCAGGAGGCATAGTGTGGTTGGCAAAGTTTCAGACATCAAATGGATTCACCCCAACAGAAATGCAGAAATCCATCCTCAGTGTTGGCATCATCACTAGTGCCATCTGTTTAGGATGTCCATGTCTCTTACTATTCAGAGGGCAATTGCATTTTACTTGCACAGGGATGCATATGTTCTGTTGTTGTTGTTGTTTAGTCGTTTAGTCGTGTCCGACTCTTCGTGACCCCATGGACCAGAGCACGCCAGGCACTCTTGTCTTCCACTGCCTCCTGCAGTTTGGTCAAACTCATGTTGGTAGCTTCGAGAACACTGTCCAACCATTTCGTCCTCTGTCGTCCCCTTCTCCTTGTGCCCTTCATCTTTCCCAGTATCAGGGTCTTTTCCAGGGAGTCTTCTCTTCTCATGAGGTGGCCAAAGTATTGGAGCCTCAGCTTCAGGATCTGTCCTTCCAGTGAGCACTCAGGGCTGATTTCCTTAAGAATGGATAGGTTTGATCTTCTTGCAGTCCATGGGACTCTCAAGAGTCTCTTCCAGCACCATAATTCAAAAGCATCAATTCTTCGGTGATCAGCCTTCTTTATGGTCCAGCTCTCACTTCCATACATCACTACTGGGGAAACCATGGCTTTAACTATATGGACCTTTGTCAGCAAGGTGATGTCTCTGCTTTTTTAAGATGCTGTCTAAGATGCATATGTTCTAGGCTTCTTTAAATAGACTGTTTGTGTGGACCGTTGCACATCCTGTGGATGCATGTTTTTACCTGTTTGTTCATTGGATTATAGGATTAAATGGCTGCGCCCCAGGCACCGGCCTTTGCATATGTGCATGAGAATGGGAAGCAGAGTCTGAGGTGAAGCAACCTGGGAGGCAGAGTTTGCTGAAAACCAAATGGAAAAACAAATTGCTGGGGTTTTTTAATGTGTGGATAAAGGTAAAGGGACCACTGACCATTAGGTCCAGTCGTGACCAACTCTGGGGTTGCGGCGCTCATCTCGCTTTATTGGCCGAGGGACCCGGCGTACAGCTTCTGGGTCATGTGGCCAGCATGACTAAGCCGCTTCTGGCGAACCAGAGCAGCGCACGGAAACGCTGTTTACCTTCCCGCCGGAGCGGTACCTACCGGTATTTATCTACTTGCACTTTGACATGCTTTTGAACTGCTAGGTTGGCAGGAGCAGGGACCGAGCAACGGGAGCTCACCCCATTGCGGGGATTCAAACCGCCGACCTTCTGATCGGCAAGTCCTAGGCTCTGTGGTTTAACCCACAGCGCCACCCGCATTCCTTAATGTGTGGATATTTGAATGCAAATCTGTGAATATGCATTATTTCACAAAGGCTGCAGCGATAGCATGTCCAAGTGATACCTTAATGTGGGAAGCCAGAAAAATTGATAACTACAAAATGCACCTACCTCTCTGTCTTCTTTGTTTTTAAAAAAATGTGTTGTGTTATATGGAATGCATATCTACCAACATGGGATCAAATTTCAAATAACAAAGGATAAAATTTTATTGGGCTTTTGGATATCTCTGTGTGTTCCCACCTACCCATCTCAACCCTTTAAATTGCCCTACGATTTCATTGCTAGCTTCTCTGCAGGAAACTTTAGTTATTTAATTTTTTTCTCCCATGAATTTATGATCTTGAAATTACTATGTGTTTTAGTATTACAGAATTTTTTATTGTGTTTGGTATTCACAGTCCTGTTACGATGTTTTGTATTGGTTTAGCTCTGTGAGCTTCCTTGGGTGTCCTGGTGAGAAAGCTGGATAATATGAATTTAAAAATAATAATAGTCATAATAATAACAGGTAGTAGATATAATTTTAATTTACGAATGCATGCTGAAAAGGCTGCACTGAACTTTCTACCACTTGTGGAAGAAGCTGCAGTAAAGCAAAGAAAAATATAAAAAAATGAATTTTGGTATTAAAATCAAGTGAATACATGTGGGGGAGATGTGCCCCCTTTTTGCAGAGGCAGCGCATTTATCATTGTATAATTTGCTGCTACATAAATCATAAGACATTTTAGGAAAAGTCAACCAACCCCCAAACACACCAGCTCTAATGAGAAGAATACATTAAAACACCTCCGAAGTGCCGTGTTAATCAGCTGCATGTGAATCTATGTGAAGCTCAGCATTTGCCTCTTCAAAGGGTTAGCGCTAAGCAGGAACCAAGTGTTCACGGTGGATGACAGAATGGGGTTTCTTGAGATCCCCTGTGGATTGTAATGTGGGGAGGGGGGAATCCAAAGGTTGTTCTTCTACTCCAGTCTCACATAAAATGTCATATTGCTCCACTAAGAATTGCCAGAACACAGGTAAAAAGAAATGAATACATTTTGAAACAATTAGAATTCAGCGAGGAAACACTTGGGGGAATATGTTAGCAAACATTCTAGAATCTCTCCACTAGACCAAAAATAAAAAAATAAAAAAGGCCACAAAAGAAAGGTAACACCCACAGAATCACAGTAATTTTAGGTAGGGCAGTAATATTCGCTCAGTATAAAAAGGTAAAGAGACCCCTGACCATTAGGTCTAGTCATGGCCGACTCCGGGGTTGCGGCACTCATCTTGCTTTATTGGCCGAGGGAGCCGGCGTACAGCTTCCAGGTCATGTGGCCAGCACGACTAAGTCACTGCTGGCGAACCAGAGCAGCGCACGGAAACGCTGTTTAGCTTCCCGCCGGAGCAGTACCTACCATATTTTTTGCTCTATAAGACTCACTTTTTCCCTCCTAAAAAGTAAGGGGAAATGTGTGTGCGTCTTATGGAGTGAATGCAGGCTGCGTAGCTATCCCAGAAGCCAGAACAGCAAGAGGGATTGCTGCTTTCACTGCGCAGTAATCCCTCTTGCTGTTCTGGCTTCTGAGATTCAGAATATTTTTTTCCTTGTTTTCCTCCTCCAAAAACTAGGTGCGTCTTGTGGTCTGGTGCGTCTTGTAGAGCGAAAAATACGGTATTTATCTACTTGTACTTTGACGTGCTTTTGAACTGCTAGGTTGGCAGGAGCTGGGACCAAGCAACGGGATCTCACCCTGTTGCGGGGATTCGAACCGCCAATCAGTAATACAGGTCTCAGACCACCTGCTGTACACACTTTGCTTTGCCCCTTAGTGTTGTCACCATCCCCTTCCAAGTTCACCTAACTTCTCCATACATTTCCCCATTTTTGTTTCAGTAACTTCTTTGAGCATAATTGCCATTGTACAGGCAACTCCTGTTTTGCGTGTGTTCAAATAATGCACAACTATGTGTGCACAGGCTGTTTTCAGACCCAGAAGAGGCTGTGATGGCAGAACAGAGGCATGGTGGGCTTATGTGTGCTCTGCCGACATGTGTGATGACCCAGAACGTAACCCCTGCGGAAAACAGGAGTTGCCTTATATACCTTTCTGCATTTTGTTTCCCTCGGACCTCATTGTATGCAATTCTCCCCCACGCTGTGTGCATATCAGTGCTAGACAGTGGCAGGAGGGTAGCGGTGCTCACCTGCCCCTCCTGACAGCTGAGTCGTTGCTGCTAACCGGAGCGGGGAGAGGGAGGAGTAAGCAGGGATGTTGGCGTGGTGCAAACAAGTGCAGAATTGGCTGCACAGGGGTGTGCGCACCACACCAAACTCCCTGCCACACACTCCTCTTCTTCTTGGTGAACAGCAGCGACTCAGCTGTTTGGAGGTCAGGTGAGTGCTGCTACCCCACCACGTCATTGGCTACTGTGCCTACCTGTAACTAAGGATAAATAACCCTCATGCATATGATGAAATGAGTTCTAGTTCACAAAAGCTTATGACACCATATTAAACTTATTAGTCCTTAGGGAGCCATGTGCCTCTTAGTTTTCTTTGTGCCAGTCTTCTCAAAGTAGTAGTAATTCTGGAGGTCTGGAGTGCAGTAAGGACTGTAACTAGGGGCACGACTAGGGAGCAGAAGTGGTGGGCAGAGGATGAATGGATTTGCCAGGTGCACAGAGGAGCTATTTTGGTAAATGCGTGAGTGTTTGTGAGAAATTTCAAATCGTTTTCTTACTTTGCACTTCAGAAAGGAGCACTGAAATGATTAATTCTGTTAGATGAATCAACTAAATGCATGCCCCCTATTAACCAGGGAACAAATTTTAAAATTAAAGAAGTTTACAATACTGTAAAATGAAATGAAATGATAATGAAACATATGACTAACACTGGATCTCAGCCTCTAAGTATAGTGGAAGTGCTCTGAACACACATATTCTGCTCTGAACACAAATAAGGGATGGGCAAATATGAAAGTATTGCTCTCTCTCAGTTTCTCAGTTTCCCAATCTTAAATTTGGTTTGCCCCAAAGTATTCATTAAAAAAAAATCCATGAAAGTTCATATGCCTTTTTTGTGTGCATTTTTGCAAGCATTGCCGAGAGAGAGAGAGAGAGAGAGAGAGAGAGAGAGAGGGAGGGAGGGAGGGAGGGAGGGAGAACTGCATAAGAAAATTCCAATAAGCCTCAACTACGAAGGGTACCTGCATTTCAGTTTGCATATTGGTTCAGGAAGTACAAATTAGGTAGGGTAGAATGAATTTCTTCCTCATTACTGACATCAAATGGCTTCACAATGCAATGGATGTGTATTGAAACCATGTCCACCACATTTTATAAGGTCCTTCTATTTTCACCTTTGTCACATTCATAAATGGGGTGTTTTCCACAGGTTAGGGAAGTCACCCAGAATGCCTAGTCTGTCGAGGCCTGCAGTCCTAATTTTCTTAAGACTTGTGTACCCTTAATCAGTCAAAAGGCCTAACTTCACTTTACATTAATGCTATGTATATTAAAAAAAAAACTAATAGGGGGTGTGATTGTCCTGAAGAATGCAACATGTGGGGTGGTGAGATTTCAACCTTCTCTTTCCAGCTACAATATTAATGAAAACCCGCACAATCCCCTCCCCCACTCAGTATGGTAATTGGCATGGGGGGGGAGTGTCCCCCCTGGGCACCAGTAGAAGCGTTTTCCTAATGCTGATGCACATTTGTATGTGTGTGTGCTCAGTTATCACAGGTGGGAAGGAACAGGTTAAATCCCACCTCCTAAGAACCCCTGGTGCTTAATTTTTAGAAATCCACAGTGGGATTGCTAATTGTGTCATCAACATTGTGTGTAGTTGGGCCGTTAAAGGTTAAGATAGGGCCAAGACCAGCTCCAGGTTTGAAGAGGTCCTCTGCTCTTGTGGACCTTCTCTGGTGGGCTTGTCAAGGTTATCTGGCTGTGATGGCATTGGTCCAAGTGGTTGTACCTGGCCACACTTTTAATTTCCCAAAATGATGCTAAGTTGGGATAATTGTTGGAAATTAAAATGGTGGCTAGATCTAGCTGCCCACTGCAGCCCAGAATGATGAGCCAAAAATAAAGAAAGAATTAAGAGGGGGCCAGGCAGCTGCCCAGTGATGAGTTTGGATAGTCTCACACATCTGAACTCAGCTAGGTTAAAGCAGTTTCTCAGGTCTATTGTGCATTTTCCGTAGATGTGCTCTCAACGTTCTCAGCAGTTGTGAGCTTGGGTGATAAGGATTAGGACAGTTACTCTGAACGTCCACAAATAGGAGTCACATGGATCAATAAGGTGTTTGTGAAAATAGAAAAAAAGTCACACACAAACACACACACACCCAAAATCAGATTTTGAAAAGGGAGGGAGTTGTGGTGGAGGAAGGGTGGAACAACATAAGCTGAAAACATTGGGCGAATGTTGTTATTTGTTTAACATGAAACTGATTTTCATTTGAAAAACCCAGAAGTGGTCAGAGACCATGAAGAAAACGTACACAAAGATGTGCACATTGCACGTGCCGCTTTATTTTGTTAGTTGCAGATACAAATCATGTGAGACTTGGCTGTTTGTATAGACAACAGTCTTTATTGGAACCACGGGTGTAGACTAAAGGTATTTTAGATATTTGTTTAAAATAGGAAACAGCTGACAACCCACTTTTTCTTTTAAACAGAATTTTATTTCTCCGTGTACTGTAGGTGTTTTTTTTAAATTATTATTTTCAATTCAAGTAGGGGCAATAGGGAAGTTTTTCTAAATTTGAAACCAGCAAGGGCTTGTCTGACTATCGAATCTCTTGAAGTGAGGTTTCATCTAAAGATATATATAGGCTTTGTGTGTGTGAAGCTGACATGTGTGATGATAGCTCCTTCTAAATGTCAGATACCTACAGCACATGCTGCGAGTGCTACCTCTTATCAAACCCAGAGCCCTTTCTTCCTTTTTAAAATATGTTTATGTAAATTCAGCCTTTATGAAGCCACAAGCTGTTTCTCTCAGTTTTGTTTTCGGCTATCTTTGATGAAAAAGATTGACAACCTACGCATCAGTCTACAGTTGCTCCACAATAGATCGAAATAAGTATACCCATGAAATGTTTTGTGCATTGCACGTTACCCATGCTTCATTTAAAGCAACCTTTTTCAGCCGTGGGCCGGTCCACTGTCCCTCAGACCTTGTGGGGGACCGGACTATATTTTTTTTTGGGGGGGGGGGTAATGAACAAAATCCTATGCCTCACAAATAACCCAGAGATGCATTTAAATAAAAGCACACATTCTACTCATGTAAAAACTTCAGGCAGGCTCCACAAATAACCCAGAGATGCATTTTAAATAAAAGGACAGATTCTACTCATGTAAAAACACACTGGTTCCCGGACTGTCCTGACTGAGAAGGTGATTGGGCCGCATCCGGCCCATGGGCTTAGGTTGCCTACCCCTGATTTAATGGTTTCCTTCAGATTTTTGGTGGGTTGGTGGGAGGACTGTTTTCTGGCAGGGCAGCTATTAAGACCTTAGATCTAGTGAAATCTGGCAATTTTGACCACTAACCGGAGCATATATTTTTTATTTAAGTTTCTAACCCCCACCCCCACCGTTCCGCCCAACAGAGCCTAAAGTGGGAAACATCTCAGCAGTGCATTTTTTTTTCAAAAATGTAACTTCATCAAAAACATCTTAAAAGGTTTAAACACAGTTGCTAATTTCAAGCTTGCCACAGCCAGTATCTCTGTCGTCAACAGCAGTGCTTAATTCCACCCCGCCGAAAGTCACAGAGGGCATTCCACAAACAGCGAGCCGCCACCAAGCAGGGAGCAGCCGGGGGTGTCGCCACCAACAAGGCCTCTCTTGCAGTGTTGCACAAAAACTTCCATATTTGGAAGTGTTAACCAGATATTCTGAACCTTCATTAGCCAGCCAGTGTGGCCCAGTGTATGTTATGCTTTAGATTTGTTTTTCAAAGGCTTTTGGTCATGTACTCACTAGGTCTATCAGCACCTCGTCTGCTGCTGTGCCACCTATGCAAATAAGAGGCCTCCCTCAAAGGGCTGGTGTGTTGTGGAATGAGTTATTGGCTGCACAGCCCATTGCTGTAACAGTGGGTAAGAGTACTGTACAAATAAAAACACGTCAAGGCATCAGATTGTTTTTTTTCTCTGTCTCTCCGGTGCAAACACGTCACAGTGTAATTTGGCTTACTAATCAATTCTACGTTGTGAAATGACTTTTCTGATTCTTCACATGGATTTCATTTTTAGAAAAGGGTGTTTCTGAACTACTGTATAGTGTAACTCGCCCCCCCCCCCCAGTAATGACTGAATGACTGTGCCTGTATTTTGGAGGCAATATTTTAAAGAGATTTGAAAGTGTCTTAAGAGAGTTTATCCTTTACATTTATTTTGTCTGCCCTGTCTGCTCTGTTTATCTCTTATCCAAACAGGTCTTGCAAGCTTTGAAACAGTATAGAAAACCAATGTTGGCGGTTGCCAGCGTAAGGGTGCAGTCTTTTGCATGCTTACTTAAGAATAAAGCCTCACTAAATTAAGTAGGCATTACTAGCAAGTAAGCATGCATGGGATCAGACTGCAAACATATACCGTATTTTTTGCTCTATAAGACTCACTTTTTCCCTCCTAAAAAGTAAGGGGAAATGTGTGTGCGTCTTATGGAGCGAATGCAGGCTGCGCAGCTATCCCAGAAGCCAGAACAGCAAGAGGGATTGCTGCTTTCAGTGTGTAGTGATCCCTCTTGCTGTTCTGGCATCTGAGATTCAGAATATTTTTTTTCTTGTTTTCCTCCTCCAAAAACTAGGTGCGTCTTGTGGTCTGGTGCGTCTTATAGAGCAAAAAATACGGTAGTTGAACTGCAGGTAGAGTTGTTGATTCATCCGTTTCTATGCTTCAGACACAACTGCTTCAAGAACATTAAGGATCAAAGCAGATGCATTTTGTTCATTGTTTCATCTTAACTGTAGAAGAGTGGCATAGATGTTGCTGCTATTGCATTTAACCTTTCTTCGGTTAAATCTTTACATATTGTACCTGCAGGGATGCCATTATTCCACTGTGAACAAATTAGATCTCCTGTTGCCTGTTTAGATTTTTTTGCAGTGCCGCAGCGTTTAATGGATCAGTTGGTTAATTGATTAAACAAAGGTTTTAATCACCGAAAAGTGGCCTCGGTTAATTTGTGCGCCAGATTTTCTTTTCTAAAAATAAAAATAAAAATCAATTTGAGTGCAGGTCTTATTACATAACAAACTATGGAGTTGGTGGTAAGCATCGTTTTTTTAAAAAAAGGCATTCCTTCTCTCTGGCTTGGATCCTAACTAGGCACCTGTAGATGGAAGAGCTCCTTCTATTCACAGATGAAACTGAGATCCAGCACAGAGGATCCTGCTGTCGGGAGAAGGGAACCATTTATTACCAATTCACCATTTCCCATGCTGCGTTCCCAGCCCCAATGGGCAGATCTTTTGGGTTTGGGGCCGAGATGGAAGGGGGAGGAGGGAATTAGTGAAAGTCACTTCCACCTCTTTGCTGGTGGGAATGGCGGGTAGGAACAGCATCCTACTGTTGTGGGCCATAAAACAGCTTATCTCCTGAGTTTACGCCAATAAAACTCAGAAACGTGAGGCGTTAGGAGTCCAGCGTTGTTTATTGCAAAACAATAGGTTACAGTCGGATCGTTCTGCAAAACTGCAACCCTGCCCGGTGGTCCAGGCAGTGGTATTTATAAAATTTCAAACAAAGTATTTCAATTTTCACCAATCGTATACACCATTACCTCATTTTATGTTTAATACACATGCGCGAAAAGCACTGGCAATTTCTGCCGATTAAGTTCTGATTCCCATCGTGTTCTATTACATAGTGTTAGTGTGCATATTGGGAACCTATGTTACGTGTCGCCATTTGCACAACGTAGCAACTTACGTTCCAGCGTTGAGCTGTATCTTTGTGATTCACATTTTAGCAGTATTTCTGACCCATTGGGGGGGGGGGACTTGCAAAATCAGTAACAGGCTACCATAACTTCTCTATTAGAAGCACACTCAAGGATTTACAGGAGTACACATTATCACATTTATTGTGGCCCTTTGGGCCACTGCCACACAACCAATGGGATTCTGCTCATAGGATGCAGCCGCCACTAGAGGCCTAGTGAGGTCTGAAGCCTTGGTAGAGGATGCCGCTTCTACAATGATGATTGCCAACAGTGGTTTTTATCAACTTGTATTTAAATGAACAAACCAAAAACTATTACAAAATCTTACAATTTATTCCCCTTCCCTGTCTCTTAGTGGAGAATGGCCCCTCTAAATGATGCCAGCTACAACACACATGTGCATGATCTAAAACAGGGGTCAGCAACCTTTTTCAGCAGGGGGCCGGTCCACTGTCCCTCAGACCTTGTGGGGGGCCAGACTATATTGGGGGGGGGAATAATGAACAAATTCCTATGCCCCACAAATAACCCAGAGATGCATTTTAAATAAAAGCACACATTCTTCTCATGTAAAAACACGCTGATTCCCGGACCGTCTGCAGGCGGGATTGAGAAGGTGATTGGGCCGGATCCGGCCCTTAGGTTGCCTACCCCAATCTAAAAATAAAGAAATTGGCTTTTTCCCTCCCAAGCTATTGCTTTTAGCCATGTTTAGTAAACCAATTGAATAAATCAGTTGAAACTAAAATTCATGACTAAGATTTCTGCAAATTAGGTGACAATCCTATATTATTGTAATTATTTTGTCTGTGTGTGTGTGTGTGTGTGTGTGTGTGAGAGAGAGAGAGAGAGAGAGAGAGAGAGAGAGAGAAAGAGAGAGAGAGAGAGAGAATAATAAACAAGTTGTCAGGAATCTTGGGCCTTTGCATACTTTCTAAATTGTTATGTTAACAGTTAGTATTTAATAATTTTGTTCTCTAGCAATATTCTGAATCTGGCATATCCCTAAATGTATTAGCAACGAGGAAGCATATTCTGAATATCCATAGGTGTTGTGCTTGATAACTAATCTGTCTTTATTAGCTATTATTCAGCTCTTATGGCATTGTCAAGTTTTGCCATTTCCACAAAACTGAAATATATTCAGTGTTTCTGGACTCTTGCAAACAGACTGAACGGCAAATACAAATCACAGCATGCAAGATCACCCTCTGTGAAGTCGTTTTGAGTTTTGTTCTTGGCAAAAATGAGTTACAGTAAATCGTACGCAGACAAAGGAAATATTTCAAGAAACAAATGAGTCAAAAGTTGAGGATGTAATAATCCGCAGTATATAATTTAGCAGCTGCTGAAAACGTGACGGCAGTTGTGAAAGTCATTTTAGGGAGGTACACACTATGTGGTATTTTAAAAAATAGTAATGAATTACTTAACCTTGCTAACTTTCATTTTGAAATTATACATTTACCCGCAACAATAAATGGTGTTCATTTTATTATTTTGTTAATGTCCTTTGCCAGTAGTACATTTAACAGCCCATTGTATGTATCTCATTTTTGTTATAAGTTGTTTCTTTGATTATATGAAAAAGACTGAATTGTAAATAGGTGGTTCTGTTTATTCTTTGGCTTAGTGGCAACAGGAAAGTAAGTTCAGGTTAAAAGATGGCTGATAATAGCAGGGAATACAGAGGGATGATGGAAGAGTTGGGTTACATTTTAGATGGCTTGTCCTAAGTTGTATTTTTTTGTTTTTGAGACACTGATGTGCTTTGCATGGAGTCAATCAGGCTTAGTCATCAAAATACATATAAAGGATTGCATCCAAAGTCTGACGTCTATTCTGTTTCAATTAGACAGAAGGCTGGTAACCTTTTATTGCTAATAATTTTATTTAAAAAAGGAGATTTGTCAATTACTACATGAAATATATTTACTGGGAGGGATTTTGCACACCAAATGATAACCAGGAAAATGCCTTAAAAATAAATGGCATGATAAATAATAAACTAGACAAAGAAATACTAATTACAGTGGGGTCTTTGATCCAAAAATAGGTCAAATTCAACAGGAAATACTGGTATCCTTCCTAAGGTATTTTTTTGTGAAATGTTAAGAATTGCCTAAATATTAAAAGGCCATGAGACATTTCCACCACCGTACCATACAATTCTTACTTGAGAATGAAAGAAAGCCGGCTTAAATGCTGTGCTTTCCGTGTGTGTTGTGCTGTTGTATTTTAAGTGCGCCCACTTTAGAACTCTGTTTTGAATCTTTCAGAATCGGTTTAATTCAATTTTGACTTTCATAGGTATTTGCAGAAAAGGGAGCTTTAGTGAATGGTTTCAGAATGTGTCATTGTGTCTCTTGACTCGCAGGAAAGAAAGCGTGGGAGATACAACTGCTTTAAAGAGCTGAGAATACTTCTTAAATTATTGCTTCAGATATTGCCTAACTGGGAATTGAGTATTCGCAGTAGGTGCTTTTATTTCATGACTCTGTTGTCTCCTTATTTTCTCAGCATTGTTGGGTGGCGGTTGTTTTTGAAACAAATGAAAAGGGGTTTGTTTGTTGAGTTACATACAGTTTAGTGTAGCAAAGCCAAAAAAGTAACTCACTGTTTTTTAAACGGCAATTTAACTTGGTTGCCGCATGTGGCAAAATCAGAGAAACTGTTTCATATCTGATTTGTTTGACTTCTGTTTTGCTTTGAAGGAACTTGCATTCTTTTCTGCTTGGCAGAACTATTCTTCTTTACAGTATCCTTGTTCCTCCTACCCCCGTGGAAAATATTAAAAGACTTAAAATTTGGGTTTGTATTTGTCTAGTAATTTAATTGGGCTTATATTTGTCTAATGATTTAATTAAAGTGCTTTTATTCAAGATCGCAAACTGCTAGCAATTATATTAACAGTAATTCAGATTGTATGAAGTTTTTAAAAATCTTGTTAATCATGAAAAATACTGTGTTCCTGGTTTGCAGTGTGTGTGTGGGGGGGGCACATGTAGAAAATATTTAAAAAGAAAAGAATTGATTTTTTTTTAGTCAAAATCGTCAGTATTTTACTCTCTGCAGCATTTAGAGATTGGTAAAAATATTTAGTTCTTGGCTTAAAGAATATTTCTCTCTCTCACACTTGCGCAGGCATACATAAAAGTTGTGGCTTTCCACAAACTGGGTGTACTGTACAATACCTTAAGTGTTGTAAGAAGTTCAGGAACAAAATGTCTACTTAAAGCATGAGAGAACTGGCCACAAATTGCAGATAGAACTGATAACAGCAGCCAACAACACCAAGAAGTACAAAAACAAATATAAAGCTGAAAGACCACTGGAGACACACACGTATGTGTGTGTGTGTGTGTGTGTGTGTGTGTGTGTGTGTGTTTTACTCTATTTCACTATGTAGCTAACCTCTGAAAAGAGTCTGCAGTATTTAGATGATGTTTGATGAATTACCTTGATGAGAAATCTTTTAGATAACCCCACTGACAGAACTGCTTCTGCTGCCTGTATGCTCACAATTCAAAAATCTCTCGGCTGCCCTATGCTAAAATTGCTTTGAAACCATCTGTACTTAAAATGAAGGATCCTTTCCTGTTCTGTGAGGCTGATTTAAATCAAAGCTTTATTCAGCTTTTGAATTTTTGATTGCGTTTGTAGCTATGATTGCAGCTTATAAATTTAATTATCTGACATTTACTGTGGAGTGTCTGCCTGCCTTGCCCCATCTGTGGTAAAACTAAAAGGAAGAACCAGCGATTAAAAGGAGGGGGAAGCCACTGGCGTGATGAATTTGCTGCATTTAAATGCATGTTTCCACAGTAGTGCAAAGGCAGGGAAAATCCTCGGTGTGATTCATGAGCCGTGCTCAGAATAATTTTTCCTACACATCGCAGCCCGGAGGCAAGAACACAGCCTTTTGTCATCCTCTCTTAGTGTGGGCAAAAGAGTTACCTGTGAACAAAGTATACAATACATTTTGTCTCTTGAAATAAGTCGGTTGTTGAACAGAAAATTCAGGATGAGGTTTTTGTTTTTGTTCTGCCGCTTTAATCTTTGTTTTTTACAAATAAATACAAATAACTCAAACTGAAACTTGATGACTTTTGGTGATACTAAACGAGCAGCCCTAGGGGGAAATTTTCTTCATTAATATGGGTCTTTCACAACCCACACTCGGTTTCGCTAGGAAAATTGTTTTAACCTTTTCAGCAGCTCAAGAAGAAGCCTTTGAAGTCTAGACATGCTATAACCTTGGTTCACAATTTGGATCCTTTCCAGATGCCCATAAAAAGCCCCAAACAACAAACATACTTATTTTTTTAATTTTTTTATTTTTAGCACTATAATAACTGGCAGCCCCGATCCAGCAGCATAGAACCAGTATTCTGTTCCCCAGTACTATAGGGACAGTTTTGTTGCAGTGCAGGTAATATTTCTGTAGAAGCAAAAAAAGATATTTTTTAAAGGAGGTGGTTTCTTAGAATTTCAAAGGGCGTGTGCTGCCTCCCAAAAACTAACTATTGAAAAACTGAACAGGAAAGACTCACAAAATTGATAGGGCACTTGGAGGAAAAGCTGGTCCTGCTGGTCTGAGCATTATTGTTTAGAATCATAAAGCTAGAAAATCCAACTTCCTTATCAATGCTGGATCTGCCATACAGGATGCAACCACAGCATTTCCAAGAGATGACCATCCAGCGTCCGCTTAAATATCTCCGGTAAAAGAGAGCCCACTATTCTCGGAGGCAGTCTGTCCCACTGTCAAAACACAGTAAGCCCTGAGGACATTTCTCCTATAGTTTAGCCAAAATCTGCTGCTTCTTCCACCCATTGCATTGATTTTAAAGGACTTAATGTATGTGATACAGTAAAGGAAGATTCGTGTGAGACATAGCTGTCAACGTTTTCCTTTTTTAAAGGGAATTTCCCTTATTCCGAATAGGATTCCTCGCAAGAAAAGGGAAACGTTGACAGTTATGGTGTGAGATGGGGAGGCATTTTCCACAATTGGCAGAGGAAGATTGTGGAGCATGTTTCCTCACCAACAACATAGTTCAGTTTGAGTAATGGGGGAAAAAGTATTTCGCCACAGCGAAAGCACCTGTTGTGGGTGTGAGGTTGGGTAGATGTCCTTCTGCAGCATTTGAGTACAATTGTTGGGGAAAGGCTCTTAAGGTCAGAGCTGGGATTGCTGTCACTTGGAAAACAGGGTATGAAAAATATACTTATCTGTGGTGTTGAAATAAATTTAGGAGGCTTGCTTGTGGCACGCAAAACTCATGTTGCTGGTTTTTGTGGCGCTCTAGAAACCTAAAAAAAAAACCTTCTATCAGAGGTGGCAGTGAGACAGCATAAATGGGACTTTACCCCTTGGGAAAGGATGGCTGTATTGTACATGCCAGTTTCAAGTCACTTTATCATCTGGCCGAATAGGCATGTGAAAATATATATGCAGATGAAATAACACTCTGGTTACTGTTGCTCAGGGGAAAAGCCACTTAACACGTGGAACACAGTGGCTACTTATATTGCCTTAGAGAAGCTTAGGCTTCTTAGTGCCTACTTAAAAGAGACAGTTTTACAGCATTTTGCTGTTGAATTGTAGAACTGTAAAGTTGGGAGGGATCCCGAGGGTCATCTAGTCCAAACCCCCTGCAATGCAGGAATCTCCGATAGATCACACATGACAGGTGGCCATCCAAGCTCTGCTTTAAAAACCTCCAAGGAAGGAGAGTCCACTACCTCTCCTGGGAATCTGTTCCACTGTCGAAACAGCTCTAGCCTTTTTTTGCTACTACATCATGCAGTTGACTTTTGTTCAGTTTGTGGTCTCCTAAGACCCCTAGATCCTTTAAACATGTGCTACTAGCAATCCACATGTCTTCCCCCATCTTACATGTGTGCAGCTGGTTCTATGTGCCTCATTGCATGGGACTATTTTCTCTGTTTTATCAGATGCAAATATTTCCCCCCTTTTGCTGCAATTCCTTGTGCCTGACAACTGCAAAGCTTCCTTTGCATTAAAATGAAACCGAGGGCATACGCTGTCGACAGAAGAGACAGTCAGCAAAAGAACCGTATCTAGCAAAGTCTTTGCACACTCCCGACACTTTCCTAACAATCTTGTACTGAGTGTTACATACACCTGAGCGATACAGCTAAAACCCTATTCGACTCAAATGCCAGTACTGGGAAATCTAGGTTCATAGTATGCTCCCTACATAGCTTCATGGCAATATAATCTTATGTCAACAGCACACTCCTTTACCTGTAATTTCTGATTGTCTTGGTGTTTCCTCCCTTCCTTTCCTCCAAACTTAGGTTGCAGTGAACAGGTGGTAAGTTTTCTTCTCCTTCTCATCAGCTCTCAGCGTTAGGCAATGGCGATTTTTAGATTTTTATATATTTAAGTGAATCAGTGTGTGGCAATGAGCAGTGGCCATTTCTGCCCTACCACCTTTGTGATTTGGTTAAATGAAACTTCATTGTAAGAACTTAAGCAGATCGCTGCTGGATCAGGCCGAAGGCCCATTTAGGCCAGTATTCTGTTCTCTCGTCTGCCTGTGAGAAACCTGCGAGCAAGACATGATAATGAACTCAATATTACTTTCCTACTTGTATTCAGAGGCTGGCTTTCTCCGGTCTTGGAGTTTGCCTGTAGCCCACATCACGACTAAGAGTCATTGCTATATCCTCTGTGAATTTGTCTACTCCCCGTTTAAAGATATGTAAGTTGGCCATTTTGTGTGTGTGTCTATATAGACATTTATACCTTTCCATGACCATTATTTTTGATTTCTCATTTTACAGAAAAGGTATAAAAATGAGGAAAGCTACCAGTTTTGTGACATTAGGTATCTTGTGCTTCAAATTCCATTGTTTAATAATATGTTGTGGGGTACAGTGTGTCCCTTCGTCTGGCCTCAATCTGCCATTATTCAGCTTCATTTGGTGGACCTTCCAGCTCTAAGATTCTATGATTTCCTTGATCTGGACACTATACTTCTGTTGATGCAGCCTAGAATAGCTGGGGGAAGTTTATTCACTTTCTTCACAGCATGCATAATTTTGGACGCCACAGTCATGTCTTCCCTCATATTTTTTTTCCTAAATGGAAAAAAATTGCCTCAGCATTGAACCTTTCCTGATAGGAGAGCTGCTGCAGTCACGTGATCCGTTTGCTTGCCTCTTTCTATTCATTAGTGTCAGCACTTGAAGGCTACAAACCAGAAATCTGTAAGGGGTCCTATGTGTTTTGATGCATGCCATCAACATAATTTGCATACACTTTTCAGGAACCCGACAGATGCCAAACTACAGCTGATGGAACTTCTTGCTTTGCTTCTGCATTTGATGCCATCAGACGAGATAAACTCAAGAAAGCATTTGAAAATTCTGGTATGGATTTACAGTAGAAGCAAAGAATAAATGTGGGCTTTTAAAACAAAAATCCCCAACTCCTGCCACACTTTCCTGTCCTATTTTCAAACTTACATTTGCAATCTTGAGAACTAGTAACTTAACATTTTTTTTATAAAAAAAACCACCCAGAAACTGGTTCTAGCAAGAACCCTGGGGATATTACATACCTCCCACCTGTGCTATATATGTACTTTGTGAGTGAGCTAAGAGTTGTTTATATTAGGAACTGTTGAGGAGGCAGATACCCACAAGTCTGTGGCTTCTGTGATAGCAAAACAGCTCAAGATGCTTGGGTATTTCAAATGGTTTGGAGGGGTGGGGGAGTTTGCCCTACATGTGTCTCAAGTAAATAGCTGTCGTCTCTTAACAAAATGGGATGTTGTAAAACCTAGACTTCGGGTTTCTGTGAGATTTTCGCATTACACAAGGTCCTATCACTCTGAGACTCCCAAGTGAAATTTCTTCACTTCCTCGGTACTGCTTTTTATTCCTGACTGTTCTGACCAAAACAACCCCCCCCCCAAAAAAAAAAGTAATAATGAAATGTGCAGCTTCCTTGAAGCCAGCTTTGTTTTCTATCGGTGGTAGTTTGTTTGCTATTACCAGCAGGTATGACACTGAATGGAAAGATTGTCAATGTCTCCTCATAAGAACCAAATGACATTTAAGTTTTAAGGAAATGCCAGCTTAAAAAAAGAAAAGAAAGAAGAAAGCGTGACTAAGAATCCCAGTAAGACTGCTAATCTTGTATACAACTGATTTTGTGTCAAAGGAAGTCCCAGACTGTCCCCTTTACATTTTATGACCTTTTAGCTTCATCATTTTTATTATTTTGTCTCTCTACATTTGTGTGTGTGTTTCTATATATCTGCCAGATGACAATGAAGTTCCATGCATCAGATGAAGTGGCCTCTAGTTCACAAAAGGCTTATGGCACAATAAATCGTTCAGTCTTTATGGCCCCACAATACTTTTGGTTGTGTTTGTTGTAAGAAACTAACCTGGCCATCCCTTTAGGGTAAGCCTCACTCTTGCTCTGATAAGTACGGATCACCTTTCTTTATTTTAGTCCCCAATCAACTAACATAAGCATGCATAGAGCAAACTGGTTAGTCAAAATAATCATTAGTGGGCATATTTGCAAGTCTCTGGTAGGTACTGTTGTGGGACCTTAAAATTCTTATAACAGTATCCTCCCTCTTTCTAAATCCTGGTTCCTCAGTCCTGAAGCAGTCACTTTTGTGAAATGCAAGAGAGGTGACGACTGGTTCTCTTCATTCCCCTTTTTGTGTGTGTGCATCCTAGTTCAATTTTTTAAAAATAAAAATAGGCAACTGAATTCTCATAGACCACTCAACACTAGGAAAACGTTCTCATAATCCTTTTGATCTTTCCTAAAACTTGAAGTGGTCTGGTGACCTCTGTTTCAGTGTATCTGAAGAAGTGTGCATGCACATGAAAGCTCATACCAATAACTAACTTAGTTAGTCTCTAAGGTGCTAGTGGAAGGAATTTTTTTATTTTTTAAAATTTATTTTATTTTGTTTTGACTATGGCAGACCAACACGGCTACCTACCTGTAACTGGTCAGCTTCTCTCTCTCTCTCTCTCTCTCTCTCTCTCTCTCTCTCTCTCACACACACACACACACACACACACACACGTACACACACACCATTGTTGTAGTCATGAGGTTTACATGATTTTTGCTTGGTAAATAGATACTTAGGGGTTTTTCCTTCTGAGAAGAGCAGGCGTGTGGCTATGGAAATACTCATCCTCATAAGATTACTGTATGTTATTTACACAACGAAATTAAGATTTCATGAGAAATCTAACATGTTGACTTTCTGTATTTGCTGCTCACTCATTTCCTGTGAGGTTGAGTTTGTTTATCTTGAAAAATCCTATTTTTAAACCTGTTCTGACAATAAGCCATTTGAATGTTCATGCCAGTCATTTGAAGGTGTTTCACTTTGGTGCATGGTTGGTTGGGCTTTGCAGCTGCTTCTTTGAGAAATATGATGTTCAGAAGAACCATAATTTGCAGCGCAAGGGGGGAAAACAACAGACGTGTTTTCTAATATTACATGAGGGGAAATCAGTTCTGAACGGGAAAGATGACTTCCTAAAACTATCCGAAGTCAAATTCTGACCCAAGCCATCTGGTCTGATGCCATTCATGCAAACTATTACTTGTGGTCCACAACACGTGAGACAGAAGATGAATTAAAAAAAAGAAAACCAGTTTACATATTAGGCCAAAGCCTGAAGTATACAAGACTTGCAAATTTTTAGACCTACATCAATGGCTGCTTGTAGGACCATTGTCCCTTCCAATGCTGCAATTACATTATTCTACGATTCGATGATACGGACTGGTTCACACTTGTATGTTTCTCGCATGGTGATGACAAATGAAGGTCATCAAATGGTGACTAGTGTGTGTAACTGAGACATCACAGAAGCTGACTGAAATGCCGCAAACATAATTTCCACCTCACTTTCTACACACACAAACACCCTGTTGCTGGGACCACCTCTGTTAAGTTTTCAGATGGACACAGTGGGAGCTAATGCAGAATTACCTGCTCTCAGCTTTAATTTTTGAGATGAAACCAGTTTGTGGGAAAGTGCTTTCCCACGGGTATGAAATATGCAATAGGTCCAGTTTGTGTGCGGACTAGGGGAGGGAAAGGGAGGATCTAAGTGTGCATTGAATGTAGAATATAACGCTTGTGTGTACACAGTTCTTCGTCTGCACTGGGATAAGGCAGCTTCCTGTGTTAACACAATCAGCTGAAATTACTCAGTAATCCGTTGATGAGAACTCATGGGAGGCATGCACTTCAGCTTAGATGGCTTGCAAAGGATGTGTTTATCATGCACTTAACCATGATAACAAAATTCCCCTGAAATCCCTAATAGCTGTTTCGTTTATGCCCTGCCTGTGGTCTTCCCAAAAGCATCAGGCTGACCATTGACATGATGTGGGACTAGATGGACCCTCACAGGGTTGTGAGGATGAAATGGAGATGAAGAGAAGCTGTCACAAACTCCTTGGAAGAAAGATGGGGGGGGGGTTATGTAAATGTTAATAAAGCAGATAAACTCCCATCACCCCCAGCCAGGTTGGCCAATGGCCAGGGATGATGACAACTGTAGTCCATTAACATTGGAAGGGCGCCATGTTTGGTTACCCCTGGTCTGAGGTATGAGAGTAACCCCGCAGTCCTGTTTTGGCACCTGTTAATTCTCTTGCTCTCGTCCTGCATTTTCTTTGTAAAAACCCGAACAATGATAACAAGAAAAAGGGAGCCACTAGTACATTGTGTCAACATTGTGTATCCAGAGCCACTGTTATGTACTAAGTTGAATAGGATCCAAATTGCAGCAGTCTGATTGGTCCTAGAACAATAGGATTCAGAATGCAGCAGTCTGATTGGTCCGCGGGAGCCACCCAATCCAACTCCAGGTGGAAGTGAATCGGCAACCTGATTGGCCTACAGGAGAATCCCGGAATTAGCCAATCATGTGGGGCCCATTGTCTAAATAATGTATATAAAGCAGACATTTTGGGGGAGCTTCCATTCCTCCTCACTACTATGAGCTGAATAAAGAGCATGAAATCCATACTCAACTCCAAGTATATTTCAGCCACCAATTGAAAACAAATAGCCTGTGCCTTTTTGAAGCTCTCTTTAACCTTGTAGGCAGAACGCTGTCTAAAAGCAAGGACTTGTTTACTGAATTCGGGCCTCACCTCAGTAACTTGCCTGATTTGATTTGAGGTTATATATGAAGCTGTGTGGCAGGGCTCCTAACCTAGGCCTGTCCGAGTCTTAAGGGGAAAGAAGAAGAGGGGAAGCTGTGGTTTGGGTTGCCCTAAAGGTGACAGTGCTGGAATACAACACCTCGACGTCATCTTGTCTCGTAGTAGTGATTTCCCTCAGATAATTACGCATTTTCTGAGGGAAAACAAGGTGCTTTCTTTTTCTGGGGGTGTGTGGGGTTTCGCAGTCCCTCCCACACTATGATGTTATCACATGACCTGGATGGAACTTGTGCACAAAGCGGTTGGGGCTCTTCTCAAAAAGGTTTGGCTCTGCCCACGCCATGGCCTATGCAACATCATCGCATCACGAAGTGTGGGCTGAGCTGGGCTAAAAACATGCAGCCCTCGCCACTCTTCAGCAGCTTTGGAAGCAGTAAA
Source organism: Podarcis bocagei (assembly GCF_964188305.1). NCBI lineage: Eukaryota > Metazoa > Chordata > Lepidosauria > Squamata > Lacertidae > Podarcis > Podarcis bocagei. Next base: position 92,835,550 of record NC_138127.1, read on the forward strand.
AAAACCACCAAAGATGCCTGTCTCTGAAAGACTATCTAGGTTTGGTTTGGTTTTTTAAAATAAAAAAATGGGACCTATCTGTGTGAAATGCTTGAACTTGAGAAATAAAATAAAATAAAACCCGCCACTGTTGCAAAATGCAGCATTTGCTGTTCCAAACGCAGAGGCTGAAGAACACCTTCCTTCATTCCAATGCCATGGATGTTAGTAGTCTCGAGGTGTCTTAGCCCTACCAAAGCAGTTTTTTCCTGAGATTTGCCCCATAACATTGTCTGTACTGTAATAAATGAAAATCTGCCTTTATTCCCTTATGGCGGACACAAGAGCCCTTATAGAGTCCTTTGTAGGTTCTCCATTGGTCGGAGAAAATAACAGAGGCCAACCAGAGAAGATTGAGAAGCAAAGCATCTCGTAAGCCTGATCTTTATTGAACTGTTGCAACAGGGTGCTCCCCTCACACGCAGGAAAGGAGGAGGACTCCGAACAAAGGTGTGTCTGCCCTTATATAGACTTTTTAAATTGCCTGCCCTGGAGTCCAAGACCACCCCCAGAAACATCATACCTACATCACAGAAGAGGCAGTCTACAACAGAAATCTGAGTGTGTTGTTTATCTCCTGTCTGGCCATTACCTGTTAATGGTTACTTGATTGGATACCCTGGGGAGCCTGGCCAGTCTTTTGTAATGACAAATACTTAGTTCCTGAGCCAGGTCACAGGCTCACCCTATTCATACACAGACATACCCTTAAGACAGGATTTGTGAACAAAAAGACAATGGGGAAGATCCCTCAGCCCCTCCCTCCTTGCAGAGAAAACATTTGGTCAGTTTGGGTGTCAAAATGGTTTCAAGGCGGTCCTCCTGTGCGGCTCCAGACATGTGGTCCACACATCTATGTATGCGCTTGGTTGGTACATTTATGATTATTATATATATATTTTTAAAAAACCTTATTTTTAAAAAATTTCAGTACGTAACACAGATACAGAAAGGTGAAAAGGTGAATGGTTTCACCACAGCGACCCCACTGAATGCCTCTGTGTTTTGTTGCTGAGAAGTAATTCGCTCACGGAGGCGATGCTCACTTGCCCTGCAACTTGTTCCTTGTGACTAAGGAATTCTTTTTTAAACACCTGCCTCTTCCAGTGCAGAGCTTGTGCCTAGAAACTTCAAACTGGGCAGCACATTATGAGGCAAGTATGGAGTGACCTAAACCCCTGTTTGCCTTGTAATCCGCTTCTGGCGAACCAGAGCAGCGCACGGAAACGCCGTTTACCTTCCCGCTAGAGCGGTACGTATTTATCTACTTGCACTTTGACATGCTTTCGAACTGCTAGGTTGGCAGGAGCTGGGACTGAGCAACGGGAGCTCACCCCTTTGCGGGGATTCGAACCGCCGACCTTCTGATTGACAAGTCCTAATCTCTGTGGTTTAACCCACAGTGCCACCCGCGTCCCCAGTGACAATATAGAATCCTGCAATTCAGGATGGGATCTTCAGTCTTCCCCTGCCTATTTTTTATATGCCACTGCTCTTCCTCATGTCCCATGTTGCACCCATTTCTTCCCTAGCCAGCATTCAGAAATATGCCCACGGGGAGAAAGGGAACCTGGGAGAACTGGCAGAAAGAGAAGTTTTAACTACTTCTTGCGCACAGGCCAATTCTGCACTCCCTCCTACTCTCAAAGTTCTGCTAGGTGGGGAGAAGGATTAACACTATATCAGGTTTTGGTTTTTTTAAAAAAAGGCATGTCATAATGATATCATTACAAACTTGGAGCCTTTACCTAACTCTGGGGTCAGCAAACATTTTCAGCAGGGGGCTGGTCTGCGGTCCCTCAGACCTTGTGGGGGGCTGGACTATATTTTGAAAAATAAATAAATGAACAAATTCCTTTGCCCAACAAATAACCCAGAGATGCATTTTAAATAAAAGCACACATTCTACTCATGTAAAAACACCAGGCAGGCCCCACAAATAACCCAGAGATGCATTTTAAATAAAAGCACACGTTCTACTCATGTAAAAACACACTGATTCCCGGACCATCCGCGGGCCAGATTTAGAAGGTGATTGGGCCAGATAGTTTGCCTGCCCATGAGTCCTAACCCTCATCAGTCCAAATGGGAAAAAATAATTAAATAGGGAAATACTGATAAACATGTGTCGTTGGAGGAATTTGCCACAGGATACTATTAATATAAGCCTCAAAGAAAGTGTCTACAAAATAGGTTTTTTAAGTGGCATTTAACGCCAAAGCATCTTAGATGTACAGTATAGGCAATAAGTCCACAATGGAGATGTAAGAAGCCTAAAGCCAGCATTTTACACACATTTTGGAATTGTTCTCGAATGATCCAAAAAGAAGTGTTCCCCCGTTCCATGAAATAATGTCATATAGATAATAACATTTTGAGATTGAGTCACTATATATCAAGTTTCAATTTAAGAGAGGGGGGTTTAAAAGGTTGGGTGGGTGGGTTTTTTCTCACTCTCTCTCACCAAAATCTAGCACTAAGAGGATGTTTGTAACCATTAAGCCAAATCCAAAATAGAGAGCATGTAGGATTATCTTGATTTAGGTTCAGGATTCCCTGATATGCTTTTCAAATCCTAGCATGTGCAGTTTGTATATTTCTAATTTTTGTTTCAACCTTGGTTTTATTAAGTGTGGTTTGTACAGTTCATGGCTTTAGGGACTAAACTGTAGCTTCAAGTCATATATAGAGGAAGCTGATTTATACTGAGCCATAGTCTATCTCGCCCACTTGTGTTTAGTGATCAAACAGACTGAACTTCAGTCTGGCTGCCAACAGCTCCCCGAGGCCTCCTGAGGAGTTTTCCCCTCAGTCTTGCTGTTTCAGATTCTTTAAAGTAGAGATGGCAGGGATATTGCATTTGGGATCCTCTGTGCAAATGTTCATGTCTGGGCCCTGGAAAGATAACAAATAGTCTCTGCCAAGGGAATTAGAAGCCACCACATCCACCCCTTCTGTTCTGAGCCCACTAGGCTTGATTTTTTCATTGTTGTAGTGCTGTGGGAACCTTTTATAGGAACATAGGAAGCTGACTAACACCCAGTCAGAAAACAGAGAATTATATTCACAGGCCAGCAGTGGATCTCCAGAATTTCAGACAGAGGGTTTTCCTGGTGGTCCTACCTGGAGATGCGAGGGGCCTTATGCATGCAAAGTAGACGGTGTACCACTGGGCCACATACGCTCCCATGGAGAGTCCCATGCCACTTCCAACGATATATGGATGATGGAGCCATGTTGGTTGTGAAAATGATGGGATTGCTGCCCATGCTGGCATGCCCCTCCCTAAGGCCTGGTCATTGCTTCTGTCAAGAAGTCACACTGTTCATGGGACACATGCAGCTGGATATTAGCAGAGTAGCATGAGGTTAGAGTCTAGACTGGGTGGGGGGCATGGCTTGTATGTCACTGATGGAAATGATTGAATCCTGTGAACTGCCCTGAGACTGTATACTACTACTACTACTACTAATTGTTCTTAAGTGCTAATGCTCACAATTCCACTGCCTTGTTTTTTTAAGTTTCCAGTCCTCATTTCCTGTTGTTGCTGTCTCTGATGAAATAGGTTGTACATGTTTTGAAATACTATAAAAACTGGCAAAAAGCCTGTTTAAAAGAGGTGATGGTGGGGTGGTTGGGACCATTCTAACTCTACAACTCTTTCAAGCTCATAATTGTCCTGTCGTATCACCTTCAGCACTTAGCAGGGTGGGGTGGGGATTGCTATTGTCTGTCCCCACCTAGGAAGGATAATGTTATGTACTAAGCTTGGATCCTAGAACAATAGGCAAGTAGGATCCTAGAATGCAACAACTGATTGGCCGGCAGGAAAAGACCAATCAGGCTCTAGGAGGGAAGCAGAATCAGCCAATCAGACGGGATTCATTGTGTAAATAATGTATATAAAACCTTAGGTTTGGGGGGCAATTCAATCACTGTTTTACAAGCTGCAATAAAGAGCATGAAATCACTACAGGACTCTGAGTATATTTCAGATAGTCTTTACTTAGCCTAATTAATGGGGGAGAGTCTCTCTCTCTCCCTTTTGTTAATCATGGCCAATGATGATCAGGGCCAATGGGAGCTAGACTCTGATCACACCTGAAGGGAACCACATGAGCTGTCTTTACCAAACTTGGTCCACTGGGAAAGGAGGGGCAGAGAGACTTGCCCACCTCGCATGGATCTTTGTATAAAGCCGCTTCATATTTGTCAGTTTTAGGCATGTGTAAATTGGTGCAGATTTAATCAATTAAATGTTGAATTGGTTGAAACTCATATAATCAAGCAACTAAAATTTCTCAAATTAATTTACACATAGCCCTCTTGGCAAAACAGACAAGGAAGACGAAACCCATTTTGTTCTGAACCTGATACACAGAGCAGCTCTTTCAGAATTGCATTTCATTTACAGCAAATAACAAGATAAAAGCCTCAGGAAAAGGACAATATATTTACAGCAATTGGATTTGCAAAGCTGGGAGTGTGCTAAAGGATTATTAATTTGGATATGGTGCTTTTCCCCTCCAGCATTGCTATGTAGCTGAAATGCGCTTATTGTGAACGGCAAGCCCATTTCTAGAAAACAGTGCCGTTCATTTTTGTTTGTTGTGCCTTGCGTGAATAGGCCCCTTCAACGTGGGCCTTAAAAGTTAGCATATTTATGGCCTGAGCCTAAAACATGCTGCACCAGCAAATAAATTGGTCCAGATGGAAGTATTCAGGCTGCTGTGGCTGTGCAGCGTCACAAACCACAACGTTCTGTTGGCATTGCAGGCAGATAGTCTGGTGCATGGCTGTGTATTCGGGGCTGCAACACTAGTGTGCAAAACACCCTTTAGTTTCAACACCCCAAAGTGGTTCGGCATGCAGAGACGGGAGAAAATGTTATAATAATGCAAGGATTTGCCTGTGTTTCTGTGTACTTCCTCCTCTTTCTCTTGAACTTCAGTGCCAGCACACAGGACCAAGATATTTTGAGCCACTGTTGTAGGAAACTCATAATCTGTTAACGGTGGCAGCTGCCTCATGGTAAGGCTGTCCCTGTTAGCGGAAGAGGACAAGGAGAGGTGGGCAGGTCCAGGAAACTGAGAGGCAAAGGCAGAGATGGAAGTCAGGCCATGATGGGAAAACCCAACATCTTTGGGTAGGATTCTTCAAATGTCTCTTAACACTCAATATTCACACATAGCATTTCATCAGGATTCTCCCCACAGGTCATTTGGTGTCAGTTGGCCCAGTCAAAGTACAGTGGTACCTCAGGTTACATACGCTTCAGGTTACAGACTCAGCTAACCCAGAAATAGTGCTTCAGGTTAAGAACTTTGCTTCAGGATGAGAACAGAAATTGTGCTCCGGCGGCGCGGCAGCAGCAGGAGGCCCCATTAGCTAAAGTGGTGCTTTAGGTTAAGAGCAGTTTCACGTTAAGTATGGGCCTCCGGAACGAATTAAGTACTTAACCTGAGGTACCACTGTATGTGTTGGGAGGTGGGGGCAGTCCAGCCATAGCGGGCTCTGTTGTCTTCTATGACAGCCATCTCGATACTTTCCTTCTCCTTCCCACAGGACACCTGGTCTCACTTGTTTTTAGAGTTCCTCTAAACATGTGCCGTGTATCTCATAACGTGAGTCACCACAGAGGACAACTTCCGCATTTATTTGACCCCACATAAGCTTGGGACTTCGAAGCCCTGCCTTAAAAACCTTATGCATTGCCATAAATCCTAGCATAAGGCAGTGTTTCCGAAACGTGGGTCCCCAGCTGTTGTTGGACTACCATCATCCCTTGCCACTGGTCCTGCTAGCTAAAGGATGATGGGAGTTATAGTCCAACAACAGTTGAGGACCCAAGTTTGAGAAACACTGGCGCCAGGAGAGGCCTGTTGGATCAGACCAAAGGTCTGTCTGGTTCTGAATCCCGCATTGCACAGGAGGAAGACAGGTGCTTTTTGGAAGCGCATCATCAGGCTGTGATGGCAGTAATGATTTCCTGGTAGCAGACTCAGACGTGAAATTCGGATGGCTATGTAGCCAAAATGGGGCTTCTGTGATACAAGAGGGAGGTACAGTGGTGCCCCGCAAGACGAATGCCTCGCAAGACGAAAAACCCGCTAGACGAAAGGGTTTTCCGTTTTTCGATGCGCTTCGCAAGACGAATTTCCCTATGGGCTTGCTTCGCAAGACGAAAACGTCTTGCGAGTCTTGCGATTTTTTTCGCTCCCCCCCTTTTTCTAAGCTGCTAAGCCGCTAATAGCCTTTTAGCCACTAAGCTGCTAAGCCTTTAATAGCCGCTAAACCGCTAAACCACTAATAGCGCTAAGCCGCTAAGCCGCTAATAGGGTTGCTTCGCAAGACGAAAAAGCCGCTAGATGAAGAGACTCGCGGAACGGATTATTTTCGTCTTGCGAGGCACCACTGTACCAGCCAACTCCCCTCCCCCTCAAATAATCCCAATCCAATGAGGATTGAGAATTCTCCATAGTCACAGAATGCTGTATTTCAGTTAGAAAATAAAAGTAAAAATCTATAATATCCTGAAGGAAGGTGTGGCTAGGTGTCTTGCTAAAACCAAGGAGAAGCGTTTTAGTTAGAAGGTGAGGCTGCACTGTAATATTCTACAGCCTTTTAAATGTCTCTGTGGGAAGGGGGGTATTGTTATGTTGTTTTGGTTTAATTATGTACTTTTGTTTTATCTTGTATTTTATTCTGCGAACCACCCTGAGATCTTTTGATGAAGATCTTTATATTTATATTATTAAATATAAATTTAATAAACAAAACAATTAAAATGAAACGTTTTGTTGCATGTGGCATGTGTCACAGTTAATAATCATTGATAGACCCGCTTTCCTCCATGAATTTATGGTAATTCAAAGCACGTGGCTTCCACCAAAGAATTATGGGGACTGTGGTTTCTTAAGTGTGCTGGGAATTGCAGCTCTGCGAAGATGGGTAAACACTTCCCATAATTCTTTGGGGGAAGCAATGTGCTTTAAATATACAGCATGAGTGTGGTTCATCCAGGCCACTTGCTATCATCTCACCTTGTGATGGTGAATTTCACAAAGTGAATATGTGTTGCACACTGTGGCTTAAGTATTTCGTGGGCCGAACAGCACACCACTTCACATGTCTGCAGTGTGTATTTGCCATGGTAAACACTGGAAAACTGCACGTCCATTGAGATAAGTATACTCCAGGGAGCAGGATCAAGTCACAGCCACTGGCCGTCTGGGTCATCCACTGTACACTCCTGCACCGATGGATACATGGCAGGCATGTCTGTTTAGTAAAGTGTGAATCAGTCCTGGCAGTCATTATGAAACAAGCTCCTATGACCGAAAAGGGAGAGAGCAAAAATTAGACACGTTATCACTGCGGGTTGAGGTAGTGTTTTGAAATGGGACTTTTTCTCCCTTTCCCTCGCTCAGCGCCTCCCCCAATATAATCCATTGTTGAGTAAACAGTCATAAATCTGTTGCAGACGGACAGGCTACGCCTACTCAAATTGCCTACTGCTGCAATTTCAGCTTCAAGCTTTAATGCCCTAAACATGAATAACTTTTGTGAGCAAGGCACAGATCTGATTAATGATGCAAGCTTGCCAACCACTGTATTCAACAACTGCAGCAGCAGACCCACACCCTGCCCTGTCCTTTAACTAACTAAATAAGCAAATTTCAGCACTGAATTATACAAGCGCACCAGAGCTTAATAAACTGTATTCTAAAAGACACGGCAGATAAGGTTTCGTAGCCCCGCTGGGCTAGCAAACTCAGCAGACTTGTTCATTTAGCTTTCTGTTTTCTGGTGTTTGCCAACTTTTTGTCTGTTAATTCAGACGCAGGAGGAAGAACGTGTGTGGTTATTTGGTCAATTGGCTTCTTTCACAGACAGATGGGTTCTCCCAAGCCTACTGTCTTTAAATACACGTGCACGCACACACACAAAATGTATATCATGTTAAGTATGCAGCAGAGTGGGACCCCCTGCTTTGATGTACTCCAAGCGGGTGCCAAAGGTATTGCTCTGCTTTCCTTTGAACCACATCAGTGAGGCTGGGAGGGGGCAGCCCAGGACCTCCATGCACACTGCTCAGGCTTGCGCCCCGGAGAGGTCACTGTGGTGCAGCTGATGCTGCAAAAGCAATGAAGGAGGCAGCAGTTACGCGATACCAGTCTCTGCAGCCACAGCAGGCGCTGTGATTCTCCAGCGATTTGACTTCACTCCTGGAAGCACATTCCATTGTTGCTCGAGACAGGCGGATGCCAGCAGCAACTCCTGTGAGCATGACTGCAGCTGTTGGCTTGCCACAAAGCTAGAGGTGACTTGTAATGAAGAGTTACCATCTCCTTCTTTTCTGGCATGCTCAAGTATCAGGCAAAAATGGGTGTGTTTGTATATCACATCTGTATCTTGTTGTTGTTGTTTAGTCGTTTAGTTGTGTCCGACTCTTCGTGACCCCATGGACCAGAGCACGCCAGGCACTCCTGTCCTCCACTGCCTCCCGCAGTTTGGTCAAACTCATGCTGGTAGCTTTGAGAACACTGTCCAACCATCTCGCTCTCTGTCGTCCCCTTCTCCTTGTGCCCTCCATCTTTCCCAACATCAGGGTCTTTTCCAGGGAGTCTTCTCTTCTTCTTATTATTATTATTATGAGGAGTTCAAAGCAGAAAACATGAGGCTATCACATTCTCCCACTGCCCAACCCAGTAAAACTGAGATTTAGTGATGGGCCATAGTCTATGCTATGAGATACCTATTGGAGGAGTTGAAAACTCATGCCTGTAACCCAAATCTAATGGTCTGTCTGCTGTGCCACATTAGTTCTGTTCTACAGCTGAAGTTTCTCCCATTGTGGAGAGGCGCTGATGGGAAAACCTTGTCCTGTCATATTTGTGACTATCATCCCAGCAAAAGCAAACGAGCTCAGCAAGGGAAGAGTGGGTGAGGGGAACCTGGATCCTTGAAGGTGTTTATTACCTTATTTCCAAAAGCTTCTGCACTGTCAACATCAAGGACAGAAATCATGGCAGCATAAAGTCAACAAAAAAATCACGTTAAAATAGGCCAACCAAGTACAGTTGTTGGTCTACAACTCCCAGCATCCCTGACTCACTGGTAATGCTGGCTATAGTGGCAGACCACCATCTGACCAACATCTGGCAGACTAGAAGTTCTTGCAATAGCAACAGTGACAGGAGGAAAAATTTTCTGATAGGGAAGTGGCTCACCATTAGCAATGAAAGTAAAGGTAAAGGGACCCCTGACCATTAGGTCCAGTCGTGGCTGACTCTGGGGTTGCAGCGCTCATCTCTCTTTATTGGCCGAGGGACCCGGCGTACAGCTTCCAGGTCATGTGGCCAGCATGACTAAGCCGCTTCTGGCGAACCAGAGCAGCGCACGGAAACGCCGTTTACCTTCCTGCTGGAGTGGTACCTATTTATCTACTTGCACTTTGACGTGCTTTTGAACTGCTAGGTTGGCAGGAGCAGGGACTGAGCAACAGGAGCTCACCCCGTTGCGGGGATTCGAACTGCCGACCTTCTGATCGGCAAGTCCTAGGCTCTGTGGTTTAACCCACAGCGCCACCCGTGTCCCGCAGCAATGAAAGTAGCAGAGCTTATTTGTTTTCCCCCTAAGACTTTTGCTTGTTTGCTTGCTGCATTTGCAGCCTGGCCACTATTTTACTCCCCCTCAGTGCATTAGACTAACATCTTTCCAGGGCATTGAAGGCAGAAAATGGCAGGGTGCCACAAAAATTGGTAGAGGATATTTGGAGAAAATTCTGCAGCAGTCCATTTTCTAGGAAGGTGAGAAAAATGAAAAGGAAATCTTAGAAATTTTCTCTGAGATATTTCAGGTCAGCTCAACTGGATACAGTGCAGATGTCCTGTATGAAGGCCAGCAGACCTTTCCACACACAAGAACCATCTTTCTTTTCTTTCTTTTTAAAGACTAGCAGTTGCTACAGCCTCTTTCAAGTATTTATTTATAGCCTGGATGAGAGATAGAAACCTGCCTTTAAAAAAATGAGCAATGAGATTATACCAAACCCCACTGAATTTTGCATAAGATCTTAAATTCCACACTGCCTGGTACGATTGCTGCCATGCAGCTTCCTAAACTCCCTGTTTAAGCATTATATGCTCGTTGTGATTTATTTTCCCCCTGGAGTGCTGAAGTGAACACAGTCCACTAAAATTAATTCCAAGGGAAAAGAAACTGGTTCAAATCTCCTGAGAGATCAGGATGCTGTTTCCCTGAGGGAAAGCCTCCTCGCCACTTGAGAAATGTGCCTCTTGCTTGATACATTTTTCATTCGCTGCATATTAGCAAATTAAAAAAGACAGCAGATTTATATTTCCTGCAAGAGGTGATTGTATAACAGAAGTCAGCTAGATTGTTTCCCTGTTTATTTCAACATGGTTAATTGGCTAATAAAGATGCAATAATCTGAATGGCAACACGTTCCAAAATATGGAAATGTGTCTTTCTGCTCTGCCAAGCCTGCTTCGTTAATCGCCGACACATTACGGTAATAAAAAGCTCATCCACTAAGCACAAAGCTGTAACGCAAGACATTACAACGGCCCTAAATTTCGGTGAGCCGTCAGCACCAATGCCAGGCTTTAATTATGATTTGTGAAAGGGAGTTACTGAACAACCATATGTGTCACCTTTATTGCCCTTGGGCCTAAAGAGTATTCCATTCTGAAAAATGTCAGCATAGCTTGGCTCCCTGACCATCCAACAGGCGAATGAGGGAGTGTTCGTATTCCTTATTTATTGATTTTGTTTTGCCCCCAAGATCTGTGTGGCCACTGGTGTACTCAAGGCAATTTGCATATATCTTCTGAAATACTTCAAACAGCATAATAAAATAACTGCATATGAAACAAAGATAACAGCTATATGGCTGGGGGTAGCATGCTCTTGGGAGGTGTTGTGATGGCCATTGTTTTCGTGAGCACTCACTTTGCATGTAGAAGATGACAGATCAAACTCTTGACATCTCTGATTAAAAGGTTTCCAGGTGCCATAATTGGGACATGAGGCTCCTGCAAATGATCTGCATTATCAAGCCTCCCAGAGTGGCTGGGGAAACTCAGCCAGATGGGCGGGGTATAAATTAATATTATTATCATTATTATTAATCTTAGCTTACTTGCACAAAGCTTTCATGGAGGTTAGACTATGTCTGATCTTTATTGAGCGTTCATTCTGATTTGTTTGTGGAGAGGTAATAGGCCTTCCCGATATTTCATTCAAATGCATTTCCTCATCACTTTCCTAACAGCAATTTATTTATTTACTAGATTTGTTTCAGCAGAGCACTTTAATTGCACAAACCTACATTTCTGCTATATGCTCTTGGCTACCTCCCTCAAAATACTGACTTTCTTGAAGCAGCCACAAATGGACTAAGCTCTATCATAGTACAAGGCAAACTCTGCTCATACGCACTATTAAATGTATTGCACTGTTGCATCTTAGTTTTGAGATACGTTTCTATGAGGTGGTTGTTGTTGCTGTTTTTACTGGTTTGTTGATTTGTAAAAAAAAAAAATAGTATTTATTTATTTATTTATTTATTTATTTATTTATTTATATGTTGGTTATTTGACCGGGTTGCCCCTGGGTTGTAACCTGCTTTGGGTCTACAGCTTTAAGAGAAAGGCAGCCATAAAGCATAATAAAAGAGATTATTATTAATGTATTCCTACCGGGGAGGTAACGTTATCAGACCTAACTCTGCACCTATCTCTTATGATGAATGTTTGAGCTCCAAGCAATTGAAGGCATGCAAACACAACACAGCTGAAATTTCATGTTCATTTTAAAGCATTTGTATCTCTGGAACCCACCACCCCATCCTTTTCGGTTAATGAGTATTATCACATAACAAGTGATGGCTTTCCTGGTTTAAATATCACTACTACTCTTTCCAATGACTGCAGACGTCACTCCTCCACTGGTCTGGCCTGGATACAGTGGTACCTCAGGTTAAGATCTTAATTCGTTCCGGAGGTCCGTTCTTAACCTGAAACTGTTCTTAACCTGAAGCACCACTTTAGCTAATGGGGCCTCCTGCTGCTGCCGCGCTGCCGGAGCACGATTTCTGTTCTCATCCTGAAGCAAAGTTCTTAACCCGAGGTGCTATTTCTGGGTTAGCGGAGTCTGTAACCTGAAGCGTATGTAACCTGAAGCGTATGTAACCCGAGGTACCACTGTACTGCCTCATTCTGCCCTGTGTCTCAGATGAAATCCCATAATTATGTAATGAATGGTGTATCTGAAGAAGTGTGCATGCACACGAAAGCTCATACCAATAACAAACTTAGTTGGTCTCTAAGGTGCTACTGGAAGGAATTATTATTTTGTTTCAACTGTGGCAGACCATCATGGCTACCTACCTCCTACAGGAAAAAAGAAATGGATGGGGATGAGGGATGGGTGGAAAGATGGTAATGTCCCAAGATTGTGTGTGTGGTAAATTATCTGTTTTACATGCAGAAGGTCTCAGGTTCAATCCTCAGCCTCTCTAGGGAGGGAGAGTTGGGAGAGTCCCCTGCCTGAAACCATGCTAGCTGGTTGAAATATACTCAGAGTCGCAAAGTGATTTCATGCTCTTTATTCAGCTCATTGTGGTGAGGAGGAATGAATGAAAGTCCCCTCAAAGTATCTGCTTTATATACATTATTTACACAATGGGCTGCACATGATTGGTTAATTCTGGAATTCTACTGTAAGCCAATCAGGTTGTGGATTCACTTATATCTGGAGCATGATTGGGTGGCTCCTGCCAACCAATCATACTGCTGCATTGTTCTTGGACCAATCAGACTGCTGCATTCTGAATCCTATTGTTCTAGGACCAATCAGACTGCTGCAATTTGGATCCTATTGTTCTAGGACCAATCAGACTGCTGCAGTTTGGATCCTATTCAACTCAGTACATAACACTGGTGCAAGGGTCTAGCTCCATATAAACCAGCCTTTTCTGTTCCTATGCCCCTGTTTTGATTTTCTCAGGCAAACAGTCTTTCCTGGGCCCAAGGGAACAACAGAGAGAAACCACATGTCTCCCTCTAGCAGCCAGCAAGATAAGGAGATTTTATGAGGACTCCAGAGGACAAACTATTTGCCTGAGAAAACCACCAGTAAACCAAGGAAGGTCGAATGTAGATGCTGTTCCCCAGAGCAGGAAGAATGCCTATTTGAGTCCAAAGCAAGAATGCACTAGATTGGCCACATTGTGTTTGGACTAGGGGTAGAGGAGAAAATCGATCCAGTTCACATTTAATGGTGAATCTATCAGATTTGCACTTTCCAAAGCACAACCATCATTTGAATTTCTCACTTATCTGAATTTTGTGATGCAGGTTTCCAATGTGTGTTTTTTATTTTATTTTAAATGCATATATTGGGGACAGGCTCACCGAGTTAGGGCCAACATTGGAGGGGGGGCATTGCACGTGCATGACATCACACACGCGATGTCCCTCCCCCAGTCTGGCCAGGCCTGTCGGGACACACGGGTGTCCCTTTAAGAACTGCCAGAGTGCTTTCCCGGAAGGCTTTCTGGCGATCACAGCAGGGGACACAGAGGATGAAAATCACTTTCTCTCCCGCTCTCATTCGGCAGGCCAGTGCTCACCTGAGGGCAGCGGAAGTTGGGGAGGCTCAGCCCCCTGCCTAGAAATATTGAGGAGGCTGAAGCCCCTTCTACCCCTATAGTTAGTGCCCCTGTATTGGGACAAGGTGAAAATGTTTCTCTATAACAGGGGTCAGCAAACTTACCGCGCCTCGGGCCGGTGTCTCCAGCGCCGATTGTGCGGCGGGCCGGAGGGTGGGGGAGCGCGTGCCCATACGCGTGTGCACACGCTACTTCCGGCGCACTTCCAGGTCAGAGGAGCACCAGAAATAGCTTGTGCACACACGTATGGGCCTCCTCCGACTCTGATGTGCACTGGAAATAACGCTTGCGCATGCGCAAATAACACTTGCGCATGCGCACAAGCTATTTCCGGTGCTCCTTCGACCCGGAAGTGGGCAGCTGCGCAGCACCGGTAAGAGTGGGCGGCGGCAGTTGCTGCGGGCTGGATAAACGAGTCCCTTGGGCCTCATCCGGCCCGCGGGCCTTCATATGGGGACCCCTGCTCTATAACCATGCCCTTGGCTGATTAAACAATCCATGGCCTTTTAAATGTGTTTGTGGGAGGGGGGCTATTAGAATTGTAGATTTGTAAGGGACCACTGGGGTCATCTAGTTCAACCCCCTGCAATGCAGGAATATTTTGCCCAGTGTGGGGCTCGAACCCCCGACCCTGAGATTAAGAGTTTCAGTGCAAGCAAGAAGCACTATCAGAAGGACACATTCCAGCCTGGCAAGAACATTCAAGTAGAGCGCCAACCAAGGCTGGTAACAGGTTTGGACTAGGTAGAGTTGGTGGGGCTGGACAGGAGCGTGGCCTGGAGCACATTCATCTTCCAACTCTGATGTTTGCCATCCCTGCCTTCCTGCTGTACTTATATGGTACACCCATATGGGAGGGTAAGGGCAAACAGTGTTGTCTCAATAGATGATAATATGGACTGAGGATTTTCATTGTGGTAGAAATCTTTTTTTAAGAAGGCTGGTTTTAGATGGTTTTCCAGGGGTAGCCAATCTGATTACCTGCAGATGTTGTTTGACTCCAACTCCCATCAGCCCCAACTGCCGTACCAATTATAGGGGATCATGGGAGTTGTAGTCCAGCAACTTCTGGAGGGCAGTAGGTTCTCCACCCGCAGTGTAAAACATAAAAATATATGTTGTCTCACTCCAAAAAATCCAGTGTATTCACACACATATAACAGGATCAGGGGTAGGGGTAGGGCCTGTGAGGGAATGCCAGTGAAATTCCCAAGAAAAAAGAAAATTAGCAGATCTATTTGAGTCACACAGGCTCCTGCCAGGTACCACAGCGAGATCATTACAGGTAAAAAATAAGCAAGTAACAAGTCTGAAAATATTTGAAAAGTGGATGAGGAGGAGGGGGAGGGGAAGAACACAGCAGCTATGAATTGTTTTATATATTTTGTCTCAGAAGCATTTTTAGCATTTGAGGTTCTGGCATTTTGGAATTAACCACAGTGACAATTTCACATCGTAATTCATGCGGGCTGAAGCATTTATGCTTCTCCTTCCACAGAACTTTCCGGACCCGACAGATATAGCTAAACCAATGCAATGTAAAAGGCATCTCAGCATTTTCCACTGGCTGTGGAATTGCCTGGATTTAATCCGTTAATTACTTTTTACATATGGGAGGGGAGTAGATACAAGCCCTCTGCTCATAAATTTCATTCTCGTAGCCTTTGAACAGCAGCAACTTGTTTTATTATTTCATCGTTACTGTTTTGAATTCACAGCTACTATTGGTGCCTTGGGTTAGAGGCATTTTGTATGGAGACATGTTGTTGTAGCAATCTCCAAAAATGAGAGACAGGCAGACTGCATTCCTTAAACTAATCTGGAATTGACTTTTTAATTTGACATGGCCATTATGCATCAAATAGCTTTGGTCATAACAAGACCATACATTGAATACACATGGCTTACCTTGAAGAATCCTGGAGACTGTGGTTTACCCTTCACAGAACTACAATTCCCAGCAGTCTTCAGTTCTCAGGATTCTTTTGGGGGACTAATGAGCCACAGTGTACAAGATGATGCTCTTTTTCATGGTTCCAATTTTGGTTCATGTGCATTTGAAAAGAGCGGTTAATCCTATTATCTTATCTCCTATTGGACGCAGCTGTGTGGCAACCTTGGTTTCTGAACAGCTTAGTTCTTGAACTAAGAACCTTGGTTTTTGAACAGCTTAGTTCTTGAACGTTTTGCCTCCCAGACGTCACAAACCCAGAAGCGACTGTTCCGGTTTGCAAACTATTTTTGGAAGTCGAACGTCCGACGGGGCTGCAGCCAATCAGAAGCCACGCTTTGGTTTCCGAATGTTTTGGAAGTCGAACAGACTTCCGGAATGACTTCCGGAATTCAACTTTCAAGGTTCGACTGTACTGTATTGGCTTTTTACCACCTCAACTATAATGGCTTCTATAGAAGAATCCGGGAATTATTGATTTTAGAGAAGGTGTAGAGAATTCTTCAGATCCACCACAAACTCCAGTTCTCTGGCAGTGGACATTAATCTTAAGCCCATTAAAGTCTTTGATGTAAATATGTCCATGGTGTATCCTTTAATGTTTAAAAGCATTAAAAGCCCCTGCTGGATCAGGCTAAAGGCCCATTTCATCTAGCATCCCGTTCTCACATTTGCCAACCAGATGAGCACAACAGTCTTTCCCTCACTTGTGATTTCCAGCAGCAAGTATTCAGAGGCACAACAACAACAATTTTATTTATGCCCTGCCCATCTGGCTGGGTTGCCCCAGCCACTCTGGGCAGCTTACAACACACATAAAAATAATAATAAAACACCAGACATTAATATTAATGATCAGATCCTATGTGAAAAGTCACAATAACAATAACTTATATCAAATATTATTCTTACTTTTATTATTTATTGAATTTTTATATCGCCCTATACCTGCAAGTCTAAGGGCAGTTTGCTGATAAATAAAGCAATGTTCAAAACTCCATTGGAATCCAATAGTCAACAGTAAAATTAAAGATTGGCAAATAATAAACAGTTTACAGTTATGAATTACAATAAAGAATTGCTAATCTATATTTTTTTAAGAAGATATTTATTAAGAGTTTTTAAGGTATAACAAAAAAGTGAAAAACAAAAAAAAACATACAAAATAAAAACAGTTAAAAACACATTAATTTTCCATAACATAACCTCCTTACACTTATTTCCCTGGACCTCCTCATACCTCCCTTCTTTGTATTCCAGTTCAATTTGTTAGTTCAGCAAATCCTTACCATTAAACTTTTACCCATTTGTGAAACCTTTTTTTTTCATATCTCTTAAAGCATTACAGCTGGAAACCACTTAGTTTCTTTCCAACATCCTTCTAACATTCATTAATTTTACAATATTTCTGTAAATAGCCTTTAAATTTCTTCCAGAAGAATTGCTAATCTATAATTATTGATTATAGATTATAGATTATTTTTATTGAAAAATAACAGCAAATAACAATGCATGAAATACCACAATACATACAAAACAATGTAAAAGGATCAAATTGAGAAACAAAGACATACAACTTATAGAATTGTTTTTTAAAAACGATCCCTGAGCTCCTCTCTTTTCAGCTGCTTCTGCTGTTGTCAAAGTCATGGTCTGTGAAAGGCTCAGACTTGCTTCAGCCATTGCAACCATCGTGGCTACCAGCTTGATGTGCCTTCTGCGAGAGAAGATATTCAAATATACCAAAAATTCATTGCACAGCTGGCCCCATTAGCAGCAGCCTGCACACTCCACCGTTCCCCTGAGACACCTGAGCTAGCCTCCTCTGAGCACCCCTGGGCTAGCCTGCCATTCTCAGGTGGACAGTGGACTATCATCAGTGTTAATGCCCGGTTGGATTCTGCAGATAGAATCATAGAATTGTAGGGTTGGAAGGGACCTCAGGGGTCATCCAGTCCACCCCCTGGGTGGCGTTTGTACGGAGCCCCCGGTCGTGACCTGTACACCACTAATCCGCTGCCACCAACCAGGTCCTCCCCCCGGTAAATCACTTAGTATCAGTCAGGTTCTTAGCAAAGAAGAGTGTAGTTTATTGCAAACACAAATAAACTTTAACTGCATTCAAAACGTTGTTACTCTTGACCTTCTTAGTCTTATTTTATCCTGTCTCTAACTCTTCTACTTCCCCTCACAAAAGAACCAACTGCACTAACTGTCTCTCTATTTCCAACTGTCTGCCAACTGCTTTCCCAACTGCCTTTCCCAACCAACCAACCAACCAACCAACCAACTAAATCCAACCAATCCAAACCTTGGGCTAAGCCCTTTTATAAACAGGTAGGCTCCGCCTCTGGGTTTCATATTGGTCTACCTATTAACTCTTTCTTTCCCCCTGTACAGACATTTTCAAACAAACGGTCAAACGCCACACCCTGCAATGTAGGAATCTGCTCACAAACATCCCTGGGTGGGCTTGAACCACCAACCTTCTCTGGTTAGCAGCCAGGCGCACTGACCCTTATTGCGCCCCAACAACCAGCAGTTGGGAGGCGGGTGCCATTTTGTCCTTTGCGCCAGGCAGAAAAATGCCACAAGCCCCCACAGTTGTTTTTTTATTCTGTGGTCTCTCCTCCCCACCCCTGGACCAAACGTTCAATGGATTTGGAGGGAGGGAAGCAGGGTGGATTTGATTTAAATCCAATTGATTTAAATCATGATTTAAATCACTAGTCAGTAAAACTTGATTTCAATCATATATTTTTTTACAGAAAGACTGTAAAAAACTGCTGTAAAAGACTGTAAAAGACTGCTGGTATAATCTTAATATTTAGAACCAGATGAAGGTTTCATTTTTGGAATAATAAATTTTCAGAGTAGTTTTTACAGTTAGGCTATATCAAAAATTACTGATTTGGTTATACTATTAGAAATACATAGGCAGATACTTATGAAATTAGTGTGAGATTTAATAAGTTAGCTGTTTATATTTGGATAACTTTTCTGCTGTACTTTATTGGAAGGAGAAAAATAATCATTTCCTTAATAACAATTAAAACAATTTATTTAACCAAAACAATAACATTATAGCATATTTATCCATGTTTGTTATCTGATGTGGTTAAACAAATTTTTAAAAAAACAACTTAGACTGAGTTTTAGCGCACATGAAAAACTTAAATCTTTATTTCCTGATGAAGAGCCTTAATGTAACTTAAATAGAAAACAGTGGTACTTCAGGCTACATATGCTTCAGGTTACATACGCTTCAGGTTACAGACTCCGCTAACCCAGAAAAAATGCTTCAGGTTAAGAACTTTGCTTCAGGATGAGAACAGAGATCGTGCTCTGGCGGCGCGGCGGCAGCAGGAGGCCCCATTAGCTAAAGTGGTGCTTCAGGTTAAGAACAGTTTCAGGTTAAGTACGGACCTCTGGAATGAAGTAAGTACTTAACCCGAGGTACCACTGTATTTAGAAAGATTTTTCCTTCAAAAGCATTTTATTTTAAAAACCCAATTTAAATAAAGAAATCTGATATAAATAAAAATATAAATAAAAAAATCTGATTTAAATTTTAAAAATCTGATTTTTTGATATATATATATATTTAATCATTTATTTTTATCTATCCTGAAGGAAAGTGATTTCCTAAAAACACAGATGATGTTGTTAATAGCATTCACCTGAGAAGTAGGCCACCAGAAAGGAGCGTAAACGAAGGATTCCCTTTTATTCTCTTTACCCAAGCTTCACCATTCTAGCTAATTTATGGAAAGATAATCTTTGCCGTTTTTGTTTTGTTTTTACGATGCAGAAGATGATATATAGATTTAAATCTCTGGCATTTCTCCAGCCGTAAGGGCTGAGTGCCAACACAGGCCGCAGTGCCAAAAAGCTTTCTCCCCACCTTCTTCCCCTTAGCTTTGTTAAGTTCTCAGCCTTGACTTTTCGGGATAGAGTGGGTCTCAGATGAGCTTTTCTGCATATCTGAGGTTGTTGATATTTCTTCCGGCAATCTTAATTCCAGTTTGGGATTCATTCAGACCAGCCTTTTGCATGATAAATTCTGCATATAAGTTAAATAAGCAGGGAGACAATATACAACCTTGTTGTACTCCTTTCCCAATTTTGAACCAATAAGTTATTCCATATCCAGTTCTAACTGTAGCTTCTTGTCCCACATAGAGATTTCTCAGGAGACAGATGAGGTGATCAGGCACTCCCATTTCTTTAAGAACTTCCCATAGTTTGCTGTGGTCGACACAGTCAAATGCTTTTGCATAGTCAATGACACAAGTTTGATGGCAGAAAGTGAGGAGGAATTAAAGAACCTTTTAATGAGGGTGAAAGAGGAGAGCGCAAAATAGGGTCTGAAGCTGAACATCAAAAAAAAACTAAGATCATGGCCACTGGTCCCATCACCTCCTGGCAAATAGAAGGGGAAGAAATGGAAGCAGTGACGGATTTTACTTTCTTGGGTTCCATGATCACTGCAGATGGTGACAGCAGCCACGAAATTAAAAGACGTCTGCTTCTTGGGAGAAAAGCAATGACAAACCTAGACAGCATCTTAAAAAACAGAGACATCACTTTGCCGACAAAGATCCGAATGGTTAAAGCTATGGTTTTCCCAGTAGTGATGTATGGAAGTGAGAGCTGGACCATAAAGAAGGCTGGTCACCGAAGAATTGATGCTTTTGAATTCTGGTGCTGGAGGAGACTATTGAGAGTCCCATGGACTGCAAGAAGATCAAACCTCTCCATTCTGAAGGAAATCAGCCCTGAGTGCTCACTGGAAGGACAGATCGTGAAGCTGAGGCTCCAATACTTTGGCTACCTCGTGAGAAGAGAAGACTCCCTGGAAAAGACCCTAATGTTGGGAAAGATGGAGGGCACAAGGAGAAGGGGATGACAGAGGACAAGGTGGTTGGACAGTGTTGTTGAAGCTACCAGCCTGAGTTTGACCAAACTGCGGGAGGCGGTGGAAGACAGGAGTGCCTGGCGTGCTCTGGTCCATGGGGTCACGAAGAGTTGGACACCACTAAACGACTAAACAACAACAACAACAGAAGTTGAGCTTTGTTTGAATTGGTGATTCCGGCAGCTTTCAAAGCTACAGTCCCTTGAGTTCAGTGAGATTTACATGCCAGCGTACTCTGATTTTCTTCTGAGGAACCTCCGAGTGACAGCGACAGCCCATCTGTGGCTGCAAGAGTGGTGGCAAGCTCCCCCACCCCCCAGCACACCTTATTCCACAGAGGAGGAAACAAAACCATTAAAAAGTCACTTCAATTAATCATTCTTATTAAACGTAGAGGATAACGCTTAAAAAAGAACTTTTAACTCCATGCAAGCAGCCAAACAGGAGTCCTGCCAGAAGTGTCATGCTTCAGGACTTAACATGATGTCATTCGCAGAGCTAACAAAGGAAAATGAGAAATTAATGGCACAAGCTATACATTGTATCATGCGAAGTGTAGCTGGGGTTTTCCTCAAGCTTCTTGCGGTGTGTGGCATTGTATTATTGGCAGGGAGAAGGTCTTGCAAAAAAGCACATTTTAGCTTGCGAGTGTTTTCTTCTGCTCTCCCACAAGGGTACAGGTTTTCAGATTGTTACTTCCGGCTGGGGAAAAATAACAGGACTCCAGGCAGAATAAGTTCAAATGCACTGTCGCCACAAGCCTAAATTCTTCTTCTTGTTGTTAGGCATTGTAATGTACGGGTTATTGTATTGGGCTGAGGCTGGAGAGACCTGTGTTCAAATGCCGCTCCACCATGAAATTTACCGAATGACTTTGGGCCTGCCTCTCGACTTCCCTCAGGGCTGCTGTGGGGGCGCAATGGGGGAGGGGTGAGCCATGTACATTACCTTTGAGGTAAATGTAGCAGTAGTCGTAGAAGTAGAGATCTGTGTAAGTCAATTTTTTGAATGTAGAGCTTTTGTTTCCAGTTTTCACACCGCACTCATAGTCTCTGCTCTCTCACACACTTGCTGAGCCTACTCATTCACAACACTGATGTACACAATTACTCAGACATGTAATTCATATACTGGTGTCGTTACATTGCAAATCCAACGTTCAAATACACAAGTCTAACCATGGGCCAGTTATGTAGTATTGCCTTTTCCTTTCTCTGTTGCATAGGCCTAGTGTGCTGGCATGTTTTATTTTAAACTCCTGAGCACATTGAGATGTTCATAAACATTGCACGGCACCTCAGTGTTAAGCCGATGGCTAGGGAGGTCCAGTTTCAATATAACAATGTCACAATTTTGTGGTTTTTCTTTGGAAATACATATTTTTTTATGACAACACACACACACACACACACACACACACACACACACACACACACACTGCCAGACTTATCCACTTTTTCCTTAGGTTAATTACCTTCGTTGGGCATCCCAAAGTGCCTCCAGTTAATTTTTGTCACTTTTAAGTAAATTGATGATTTAAAAAAACCCTCCAAATGTTTAATTGGTGTTTTCCTGTTGCTGCCTCTGGATGCTCTATTAATAGCATTGCCAATCAGCAGACTGTTCCCTTCACTTCTGTTTCTTCCACTGCAATGCTTTGAGACTTTGACGAAAATGGTTAAAATTAAAATAGAATCAGTATATATATATATATATATATATATATATATATATATATATATATATATATATATAACACAAAACATTTATATACTCTTTCATTTAAAAATATCAAAGTGGTTTACAACAAAAATACATAAAACCATACAGTAAAACCATTAAAAGAAGAAGAAGAAGCTAAAAACAGACATTAGTTAACCTTTGTGGAAATAAGTGTTTTGCATAAACCTGGTGGAATAGAAGAGTTTGGAGCAGGCGTTTAAAAAGTTGAAATAGAAGGTGCCGGCAGAATTCCACAGGACTGAGCTGGTGACACTCACTTTTTGCTACCAAGTGAGTTTCGCCAGCTCAGGGAAAGACCAAGTTTTGAGGGATTTAGGAATAGAATGAAATGTAATAAAAGGCAGTTTGCATTTTTTTGTGTGATCTTACTCACTAGTGTGGAGTGCCATCACATCCTTTTTGTGCTGTCAACCAGGGCATTTTTAATATGGTATGAATATATGAGTGCTAGCAGCTCATTTTTTTTTACCAGAGAGAGAGAGAGAGAGAGAGAGAGAGAGAGAGAGAGCACCTTGATAAAATGTATTAATGTTTTGGCCACATATATTTTGTCACCTCTGCCATCTCACTTTATCATGCAGCCCTTGGTGGGATAGCCATGGGTCAGTGCAGCCATTCGCCCAGAAGATGTTAGCCGCCCCTGTTCTAAGGCCCTATGCCCCCCATGCTTGGACCTTAACTGTGCTTCTTGCACTTCATGACCTTTCAGTTCCACTGTTTACATTTCCTCCATTCTCTAGCCATATATGTGCCAAATATCCACCAGCTGGGGAGGTGTTGCATGCAACTTGAAGGATCAAAGCACTTGAAGAAGCATCTTCCTCTGTACCAGCCAACTCAAGTTTTGTGAACTGCAGGGGAAGCTGTGCCTGTGGTTACCTCATGAGATATGGCGTGGAGGTTAGGGGTGGGGTGGGTGTTTTCACACAAGACAGAGCCTTCTCGGTGGCGGCACCCTGGCTAAGGAACTCTCCTTCTGTAGAGAACCGATTATCCCCCGCACTGTGTTCAATCAGGCAGCAAGTCCTATTAGTTCCAGCAGGTCTTTGGAGCATAACAGGACACTGCTTGTATTATGCTGTATTTTGCTTCTGCTTTTTCTTTTATTGTTGCAATTTCATTGTCAGCCTCCCACCCCCCAAGCTGTCATGAACGGAAAAGTGAGGTGTATGAAATAATGCAACAACAAACAAACAATTAATGAAGGGCTTTAGCCCATGGTAACTTATGCGCCAATAAATCTGTTAGTCATTAAAGAGAGACATGGTTGCCTCTGGAATCTGAGGTGTGCTTTGTCATTTAGTGCCAAGATTGTGGCTTCCTTTCATATAAAACGTCCTTCTCTCATCTGGTTTGGGGTGAGCGGGGCAGGAGAGTGCGAGCGATTCTCTTTCTGCTGCATTTTTCTGCCCATCTCAGTGGCAGAGCCAAACCATTGAATATTTGCCATTTTGTTCGCAGTCACGGGAGCCAACTGTTTATTGCTTTCTTTGGTTTGCGTCTGAGGGTGGGGAATATCCTGGTGCAAGTCCTCTCTTTTTTTGGTCTTATTTCCTTTTAATCAGTTTGGGTTTTTTAACGGAACGCCTTGCGTTTTTCAGCGGCAGCAGGCTTTCCCTAGGCGTGACGCTTGTTTCACCCGCCCCAGTCCTGCAGGCAACCTCCCTCTAATGGCCTGTGATATTGTGCAAAGGTGTTTTTATAGCAAAATGTGGTGAAGAGAGAAGAGTATTTTTAGGCTGGGAGATCAAGGGGAGAAGGCTGCATCTGGTAGGTTTTTAACCTCAGAACCTTTTTTTTATGGTGGGTTCAGAGTTTGGAGTGGCTGGAGGCCAGAGGCTGACAAGCGGTTGGCTCTCTGCTTATGCTACCTCTGGGTTCAGAGGCAACATGCATCTCACAGCATCATAGAATTGCAATTCATGAATCCCAACTCAAGCATCCATGGACATCCAGCCGCTGTATACATATACATGGGGACTGTAGGTCCTGTGGTGTTAATTTCAAGTCCTCTAAGCAGGGACCATTTCACTTCTCTGTTCTGTATATCATTGGCAGGAGTGTGTATGATGTTGTTAATCCTTTTTAATATACAGGGCAGGCCCTGTCATTAACCAGATTTGGGGTGCTGTTCTAGAATGCAGCACGTTGATGACAAAATTTACTGTAATTATTTGGGCCAGTGCTATTAATACCTTTAATTCTTAAGGAGCATGGTTTGCTTGTTCACTGTATTTATATAGGCCACCCAATAACATATTTCCCCCCCGGGGGGGTGGCTTACTAGAAACACAAGAAGAATAAAACACAATATTAAAGCAAAACAATGAAACAAGTAAGTAGCACCCATAAAATTTTATATCCTGTGAAGAAAGCAATTGAAACCAGTCGCACATCAGACATGAAAAGCCCCGTTCTTTCCCCCCTTTAGGTCACCAAGTCTTTTATTTTGTGCACCTGTTCCACAGCAGGAAAACCACATTACACACATGGCGTTCCAGTTGGGTGTTTCTTGTGGGACGGCTGCTCTTTATGCAAGCAAAGGTGTTTTCTTTTTCTTTTTTTGCAGCGTCCACATGAGGTTGTTGGCCTCAAAGTGCCAGGCTCTCCCTCTCCCACATTTAATCCAGATTATTTATCTTTTCTGCGAAGGAGCCAATAAACTTGGGGAAGGGGAGCAATATGTGAATAACCTGTTTCGTGGGCTCATCCTTTTTGCATCCTGTTTTCCAGAC
The DNA here is from genome assembly GCF_964188305.1 of Podarcis bocagei. Taxonomy (NCBI): domain Eukaryota; kingdom Metazoa; phylum Chordata; class Lepidosauria; order Squamata; family Lacertidae; genus Podarcis; species Podarcis bocagei. The sequence continues at coordinate 92,860,635 of NC_138127.1, forward strand.
ACATGTCCATGTCTGAATGGGCTTTTCTCTCTTTTTTTGTCCCGCTGTTTACTGCTGAATCAGTTCAAACAGCAATCGAGTTATCCATGGATTCAGCAGTAGATAGCGGGTTTTCCGGGGGGAAAGCGGCAGGCAATTTTGCAAGTAGGGTTCAGTCACATACTGCCAAATTCAGGTTGCACAGTTAGTGAATTAGGTGCTCAGGTGCAATAAACTCACTCTCCCCAACCTGGCAAAATTCAATTTTTTGTGGTAAGGAAAGTGATAGGAAAATGTTCTGGAAAGCGTGAGATAACTATGGCTTGATGCAGTGATGTGTAACCCTCCCAACACACTAGAACAAGTGTTTGATAAATAGCATTGTATAATTTCCTCACAAACTATGTGCAAACTAGTCAGGATTATTGAGTGCTCAGTAAACAGGTCATCTGAAAGCAGCCTCGTTCTGTGAAGTTCAGAGGAGACCACAAAAGAAGGGGAGGGCACTGGGGGGGGGCAAGATTAAACAGTAGGCAACATGAGGCAAACAAGCTGGATGTAGCTTACCAAGAAAACTCCCTGTTTCTGAGAAAACTTACTCCACAATGACCAGCCTGCAAGTGAGTCATCATCTCCACTCATTGGCATCCCGGGGCTGCATGGAAGAGGGGTACTGGAGGTCTGGTTAGCTGAGCACAAGTCCCACAAAGCTCAACAATTTTGGGATCTTCCTAAAAATAAGTTCAACAGCCAGGGTGTCCTGGTTTTTACTTTTTGAAATATGGCAACCCTGCATAAGCCAAACTGTGGCTTAGCACAGAGAAGATTATGTCCACTTTTACAGTTCCTCTCGTTCTGCCCCTGCTGCTGGGTTGCTCTGAGCTAAGCCATGGTTTGAATCGGGGTTACATCCAAACCCAAGCCCATGGTTTATCTCCACCAGGCAACCCTGGTGTAACAAACGCTGGCTACAGATAGTGGTTTGTTTAGAGTGTTATAAACAAACCAGGTCACTAACTGAAAGTAATATGAGTCAGGTATTCTTGTTTTTAACCTATGCACACCTTTTTTTAAAAAAAAACACCTTTCTGCTTTCTCAACTCAAATGGGTCTTTCTGACTTTTGACACACTACATAACCTGCAATATCTGTTTACCAGAATTGATAGTGGTGCCTTTTGTCGCACCTCCTTCAACACTCTGCAAAGCCGTTGCTTTGCCTGTGCCATCTGAATGGTGATAATAGCAAATACCACCTAGTCTACCTGCACATTAGCTTAGAAGTTCAGACTTCAATGATCAATGCATGGAGGCAACCTGAATACATAACCCATGTTCTTGGGTGGGGTGGATCTGACACAAGTTCATTTTCATTCTACATGGATGGCTATTTTAAAACCCCTCCCCCCCATTTAGCATTTAATCCTTAAAAGGGCAAATCGGAGAATCTTAAAACTCATCAAGGAACCGTAGTTTTGGACACTTTAATCTAAAAGGTGTCCCATTTGGACGCTGTAATCTGCAGAGTGTCCCATTTGGCACGGTCCGGATACTTTCTGCTGAGTGAGATGAAATTGCTAAGACTCTCCGAAAGCTGGAACTCAGAAGAGAATACTCAGATCTGTGTAAGCTGAATAAACTTTGTGATCTCTTCCTCCCTGCCGCCCCCCCCCGCCCCAAATGCATCAACCACAAGCTACACTGTTGATACGAACCATGTGTTTCAATTATTGAAAACAATACAGATCACGTCTATATCAACAAGAAGAATGTTGCTTTATACTACTTCAATTACTGCAAAGCAGAACCAGTTCCAAAGTTGGCAGAGCACCTTTTAATGCAGAAATAAACTAGGTGTCACCTGGCAGGTGGCCAAAGCAATGGCTGGTTAACATCATCAGTGTGTGTTTGCTTTATCCTAATCTGACCCGTTTTACAACATTCGGGGAGCTTAGCGGTGTCTTGTGCCTGGAGCGGCCTGTGTGCTATCCTGCCCTCTGTGTTATCTGAATGGAGTTGCTGTGTACTGACATAGGCTCCCGGCCAGGATATAGCGTGTGGGGAACTGGAAGACTCGAGGAAAAAATGCTGTCTGCTTTGTACAGTGGAAGCAAAGTGTGCAGCTAAGGCCAGTGAACTCGCTCCAGCTGGCAGGATGGGAATGTCGGTCACACAGATCTGTGAAGAGTTCCGCATGTGCTGGAGAGCCCGCATGATGGTTTTAGCATGAGCCCAACTTGCGGCAGCTCGGCCCGCAGTTATTGAGCGGGATCTTCAGGGCTGTTGTGGGGGGGGGGGGAGCAAAGAGGAGAGGGGAGGTGGGACATGATTTGAGGTGCGTGAAAGTATTCCTGAGATCGAGTAGATAAGAGAGAACTTTTTCTCCCTCTCTTTACAATACTAGAACCAGAGATTCCTTGGATCACATAGCAAGGCATTACAGTGGTACCTCGGGTTAAGAACTTAATTCGTTCTGGAGGTCCGTTCTTAACCTGAAACTGTTCTTAACCTGAGGTACCACTTTAGCTAATGGGGCCTCCTGCCGCTGCCGCCGTGCGATTTCTGTTCTCATCCTGAAGCAAAGTTCTTAATCCTAGGTACTATTTCTGGGTTAGCAGAGTCTGTAACCTGAAGCTTCTGTAACCTGAAGCATCTGTAACCCGAGGTACCACTGTATTAGTCAACATAGAGAAAGAAGGATGAGAGTGTTAAAGATGGTTACTGTTTCCTGGCTTGAGCTCTCATAGATTACTGCAATGCATTATACATGGGGCTGCCTTTGAATATGAATTGGCAACTTCAGCCAGTGCAGAATTTGGCAGCCAGGTCGCTCACCAGGACAAGACGGTTCGAGCGCATTACTCCCATCCTGGCCCGACTGCACTGGCTGCTGATTAGTTTCTGGGCCCAATTCAAAGTGATGGTTTTGACCTATAAAACTCAACACCTCAAGGACTAGCTCTCTCCCTATGAACCTACTTCGACCCGGCAATCATAATCAGAGGCTCTTCTTCATGTGCCTCCCCACAGCGAGAGGTTCGGAGGGTGGTAACATGAGAATGCGCCTTTTTCTGGATCAGAGGCAATATGCTGGGTGCACAAGTAACGGGGGAGAGCTATTGCGCCCATGTCTTGCTTCCCATTGTCATCTAGATGAATGCTGACAGCAGAAAGCTGGATTTATTTGGGTCTTTGGCCTGATCCATCTTACAAGTGACTGTGGACTGACTTTTGAAACAAGGACAAGCGGTAGAGGCTATGGAGGGGCATGTGGCTAACCATAGAACCATAGAGCCATAGAGTTGGCTCTATGGAAGGGACCATGAGGATCGTCTAGTCCAGCCCCCTGCAATACAGCTATCATTCACCCAACGTGGGGCTCAAACCCACGAACTTGAGATTAAGAGTTTTGTGCTCTACCAACTGAGCTAATGCCGCCATATACTTTTTCAGCGCCTGGCTCCTGTGTCTTCAGCAGCTGCGTATTATGTAGAAACAGGTGAAGCTTTCTTTCCCCCATGCCAGGAATAACTTCAGCCGAAGTCCTAGCCAGCTGTTAAAGGTGCAGGAGCAGAGAAGAAAGTGACCCCCCTATTCTTAGCCTCACGAATGTTTCAAAACGCGGCTTGCAGAGTTCGGATTTATGCACATCCTGCTATCCTTTGAGAAGGGAGGCCGTTTGCTCCATATAATTACCTCTCTTTAATTTTGCTTGCTTTGCTTATTGTATGTTAAATATATATCTCCTCCCATGGCTATGGTTAGGCCCTTTCCTTGTTAACTCTGTGGGAGACTGACGGCACGCAATGGTATATATGCAAGGAACAGCCTTATGGATTAGGGCCCTGCGTAATTATGCCTCCAGCGATACGGCAGATGCTAGCATTTGGGGGGTTAATCGGGAGATCTGCCACGGTGGGGAACGTGCTCAGAATGCAAACGGTCACGGGACATTTAAAGCCTGCCCTTCGTCTTGACCTAAATCCATTTGTGTAAATATTCAACTTGTAAACCGAAGGCAATAATGCTGTAAATGTCAGAGTCGAGGCAGTAAATTGCGAAGGAAGAGATTGTGCGAATCCTATTTCTCTCCCTGTCTCTCCCCACCCCCTGCCCGGCCGACTGTCCCTTAAAATCTGCTCAGGTAGATGGAAAGCTCATGGAACCAATGGCTACCTACAACCCAAAAGACTTAGGTTGCATTCCCAATACGAACCCTTAGGGGAAGAAAGAGGCACTGGGGACTTAATTGCAAGCAAACATGCTTTGGATGGGGTTGCCAGGCCTTTCAGTCATAGCTCGGTAGTAGAGCATCTGTTTTGCATGCAGAAGGTCCATGGTCTCTCCATGGACAGTACTGAGCTTGATGGACCAGTGGGCTGACGTAGTATAAGGCAGCTTCCTATGTTTTCCTGTCTGAGCTATTATGAAATAAAATTTGGGGGTGGGGGGGTGTTGTACGGACTTCTGGCCTGGGGCCAAATTACAGCTCCCTGCTCTGTTTTGTCTAGCCCACAGAAATCTCCAGGGAGATGCTGTCAGTCTCCGAGGACGAAGGTCATATCCTCCTTCATTTTGTATTGAAGAGGGAAAGAATTGTAATTGATCGCCATGAGAAGGAGGAGGGTGATGCTTGAAATGTGTGTGTGTGTCTAGAATTGTAGAATTGGAAGGCACCCTGAGGGTCATCAAGTCCTACCCCATGCAGTGCAGGAATCTCAGCTAAAGCATCCTTGACAGATTCTTCCTTACCAATTCAGATATTTTAATGTTTGATATAGTTGAAGTATTAATCCTACACTTGCATGATTTTCTACGTTTTCTCGCTTTTTCATGAATACGGATGAGACCCTTCTTCTTCTTCTTCTTCTTCTTCTTCTTCTTCTTCTTCTTCTTCTTCTTCTTCTTCTTCTTGCATCTCCAAGGGAAGGGCCAGCGAAGGGAGTAACCATTGCCCCAAGCCCCTTCCAGCAGCAGCAACCAACACTCCTGCTCCCATCAACACAGAACGATGATGTCACCGCATGCACTTGGTGATGTCACGTCATGCAATTTGCTGCAATTCACATCAAGAGGAAGAAGAGAGGGCAAAGCACATGGTTAGACTCTATGCTGATTAGAATTTCAGTATTACGGTCACAGACCAGTTCCGGGTCACTTACAATATCAGGAAAATCATAAAACACAACAGGAATACATTGAATTGCAATTGGGTATAACAGAGACAATTCAGATATAGCGGCAGTTAAAAATATATATTAAATCTTGATCACTAAAATATAACCTAAAATTATCATTTACAGTGGTACCTCGCAAGACGAATGCCTCGCAAGACGAAAAACGCGCAAGACGAAAGAGTTTTCCGTTTTTTGAGTCGTTCCGCAAGACGAATTTCCCTATGGGCTTGCTTCGCAAGACGAAACGTCTTGCGAGTTCTTGCGAGTTTGTTTCCTTTTTCTTAAAGCCGCTAAGCCGTTAATAGCCGTGCTTCGCAAGACGAAAAAACCGCAAGACGAAGAGACTCGCGGAACGGATTAATTTCGTCTTGCGAGGCACCACTGTAGAACCTTAATCATTTTGGTAGTACAGTTTGTTCCCTAAGTTTTATGGCAGTCGCACAGAATTTGGCCACCCTGAGCGTAATCTCTAGATCCTTGTCCTCTACCTACTCTGTGCTGATGTAAAAAGCAGCCCATGTCTTGCAAGGGCATCCCTTTGAGCTAGCTGTTTTGTGACATCAGGTCAGGTTGTTGCTGCTTTTACAAAAACTAATTCACACTGTGGGAGGGAAACAGAACCTTCCCCAACCTAGTGCTCTCCAAATGATGTTGGACTACATCTTCCATCAGCCCCAGTCAGCATCACCAACAGTCGGGGTTTATGAGAGTTGTAGGCCAAAACATTTGGAGGGCACCTAGTTGAGGAAGGCTGCTGTAAGAAATCACATCAATTCAATCTAAATGGACTGGGGTATGGGTACAGAATCTGGCCCATTTCCTTTTTATCCTGCCTGGGTCTATAAACAATGGCCTGGAGGTCCTCACCCAGAGACTCCAGTTGCCAGTCGGTGGATCCTTTATTCACCGTCTGTGCTGTCAAAACAGGGGGAAGTCTTCCTCCGCTGAAATCTATGGCAGAGCTCCAGTTAAGTCACCCATTAAGTCTAGACAAAAAGATTGAGATCTCCTCCACAAATAAAGTATGGGTGGCTTCTAATAAAAGCAGTTATTTGCTCACAAAGGCAGCACCAAGCTCAACAATGAATGCGGCAAGCGGCAACAGCTGACGCTGCCGTGTAGCGGGGGAGAGAGAGAGAGACCACCGTAGTTATTAGAAAGGTTAGCGAAACGGAACAGGAAACATGAGGAGGTTGTGACATCACCATCTCAACTTGACATGCACCATCTATCAGGGATGGCTTAAGGATAATGAAATAAATCATACCGTGATGCAACGAGATGGGCGAGATGACCCCACTACTGCTTCCTTTCAGCACTGATAACTCTGCCACCGGAAGGACAGCGTCTGCCGAACAGGCTGTAGAAATCTGGCGAGCTACAGTTCGCCAGTTCCGAGGGCACCGTTCCCACGGGCACGCAGTTACTTAGTGCCTTGAGAGACAATAAAAATGCTATCAGTACTTTTTGACCTACTTTCCCCAGTCTTTCCTTATTATAACGGCTTTTTAATCATTCCGCCCCCTCCTCCCCATTCACCCATCGCAGCACCCGTTTCTTGAAAGCGTTCTCTGCAAAGACATTAGGACGATTGCTGGATGGATAGCATTGGAGAAAGTTTAACGTGGTTTGAGAGAAGCTTCCGTTCCTGTGATAGAACCACCTCTCCTTTTTGTGTGTGTCCCACTGCCAACTCTGATAAAGTAGGTTTGGCAGGATTTTGAAACCGCAGAAAAACCTGCTTTGCCTCTTTACCAGAGGTAAACGTGGAATTGGTGTTCTCATCAAGGACAGCGATCCCTCTCTAAACTTGCCTTCAACTCTCTGAAAAATAAGCAAAGCCTTTTGTCTTGTCTCCAGCTATGCAGAGCTATTACTTCTATGATTACATGTGGTTGGGACTTAACATAAAACCAATTTCTGTTGTTCCTTTAAAAACCAATGTAACCAAATTTGCAGGGTGAGGGGGGAAACACACACACACACACACACACACACACACAAATAGCGCTGAAAAGAAAACAAATAATGTGCACTTTCTACCCTCCGCTTGCATCTGGAGGGGAAAAAAATCCAAATCTAATGAAACTTGTCATTCACTATTGTTTTCCACTGGGTCACTTATTAAAAAGGGACTTTATGATTTAATAAGGCAGGTGAAGATCCGCAGCAGGGTGTAGTGGGAAATGAAAAATCTGCTCTGGTTATGTCAGACCTCCTTAAAGCATTTGTTGGATGGCAATTTCACTTTATTGTCTCTGATAGCACAATTTTAATACCTCCACTTCATGTGGCGCATTTGAATTCTGCCGTGCCAAGTTTTGTGTAAGAACAGAGGACATGATATTAACCCACACTTTCAGAGAGGACTATCAAAGGAAAACACGAGGGCACAGCAGCTCTGTAGCCGTCTTGGCATTTCCGAAAGAACCCCGGGACTCGTAACTGTGGGAGGGTGCAAAGCATTCTTTGTTAAATTTATCCTAACCTTGCCACTTTCTGAACAGATCTGAGTAACTTTCTTTTTAATCTGTAGTGTTGAGGGTTGGTCCAAGATATTTTGCTGCCTGAGGGGTACCAGCAAATTGAGGTTGCTCAATTAAAGTTGACTTGGCATTCCAGTGCAACAAACCTGCTTCTGCCCCACACAAACAGAATGTTTTCAGATAAGGAAAGTGATGGGAAAGCGCAGTGGAAGCTCTGGGATAACAATTCCTTGACGCAATGTCATATAACCTCCTTTGCAAACAAATCAGAAGGAATGCTCAGTAAACAGCTCACCCGGAAGCAACATGTGGATCTGCCATAGCCTACTGTCGTCTGAAAAATTGGGATAGTAATACTGGCATTCTTTACCAGTGGCATAGCGTGGGGGGTGCAGGGGGGCCCGGCTGCACCGGGCGCAACATCTGGGGGTTAGGGTTAGGGGGCGCAAATCCACGGGTTAGGGGGCGCAAATTACTTGCCTTGCCCCGGGTGCTGACAACCCACGCTACGCCACTGTTCTTTACATGATAGGTGCAAGGATTCTTAGCCGGATAATTCCCATTGCCTCAATGTGTTGCAGCAGCACAAGGAGTTCCACTTGTGCAATAGATCTGTTTCTTCCTATCCTCCTACCCACCCACAACCTGTACCCTCCTGAGATCTGCTCCAGAGCGTTGGGGGAACCCTTAGAGCAGATTGGGGAGGAGAGGGGAGAAGGAGTTTTGTTGCACAAGCAGAAATCCTTGCATTAATGGAACAAGTCACTTAGCTCTCCTTTGGATACAACCCAATATGTACAAAATGCCAAGATAAAGTTTTATTTTAGTAGGAAGTACAGTGGTACCTCAGGTTAAGTACTTAATTCGTTCCGGAGGTCCGTACTTAACCTGAAACTGTTCTTAACCTGAAGCACCACTTTATCTAATGGGGCCTCCCACTGCTACCGCACCGCCGGAGCCCAATTTCTGTTCTCATCCTGAAGCAAAGTTCTTAACCTGAAGCAATGTTTCTGGGTTAGCAGAGTCTGTAAACTGAAGCGTATGTAACCTGAAGCGTATGTAACCTGAAGCGTATGTAACCTGAGGTACCACTGTACAGGTGTTGGGTAATGAAAGATAGTCAAATTATTCAGGCAGCCTTTTTGAGAGCCAGTGTGGTGTAGTGGTTAAGAGCGGTAGTCTCGTAATCTGGGGAACCGGATTCGCGTCTCCGCTCCTCCACATGCAGCTGCTGGTGACCTTGGGCTAGTCACACTTCTTTGAAGTCTCTCAGCCCCACTCACCTCACAGAGTGTTTGTTGTGGGGGAGGAAGGGAAAGGAGATTGTTAGCCACTTTGAGACTCCTTAAAGGGAGTGAAAGGCAGGATATCAAATCCAAACGCTTCTTCTTCTTCTTCTTGACACAAAACTTTTGTGCCTTATCAAGTTGGTAAAAGAGAACCATCAGATATCATGCAAGTGAGGCTAAAGGAGAGATCTAAGGGAGCCTCACCTGGTGCTCATGGCATTATCCTTCAGGTTAAGGCTTTTTTTTATACTTTCAGACATTCCAATAGTTTGCACTTTCACATAGTATTGGGAAGCGAATTACATACTGTAACTGAAGTTGCTGCCGTGCTGGATTTTGCTGCTATTTTAATTTGGGAGCTGTGCAAATTATATGGTTTGTCTTATTACCTTTAATTAGCTAATTGTATATTTTATTACCATTTTGTTTCAAATTACATGGCGAAGTGCTGTGGGATAAATATTGTGAAGCATGGTACACCTGAGATAAATAGGTGGTGCATTGTAGTAGTAGAATTGGACTGCGGTTGAAGAGACCCAGGTGAAATTCCTTGCTTGGGTGACTTGCTCTCAGCCTCACTTGGGCGTTGTGAGGTAAAATGGGGAGGGGAGAACCTTGTACGTCACCTGGAACTCCTTGGAGGAAAGATGAGATTTAAATGTAATAAAGAATTAAAGAAATGTGGCAAACATCCGCAGGGAGTGAGTTCTTTTGCTGGGATTTTCAGTCTTTTAGTCCTCCTCTTAGAGATCGTTTATTCTGATGTCATTCTCTGTTGGCAGATTCGCTCTGGTTTGATTCCGTATTAGATTTCAAGTTTATGTTTTATGTTTTATGTGCATTGTATGGTTTTAATTTCTACTTGTAAGCCACTTAGAGATTTATAACTGGTACATACGACAGGTAAATGAACCTCTTAATGTAGGTGTCAGTCCTTATTGATAAATGAGGTCGTCCTGATTTTGTTAACATCCTGTCCCCAAATCTGAAGGTGCAATCCTGTTCGTTGACCACAATGCCAGTGCCTTGGTGACCTCTATAGTCACTGTGTGTATTGGCTGTAGCAAGCAACAAATTCCCAACATAATCCATATGCGCGCGCGCACACACACACACACAGCAACTGCTTCATGTAGTGGCTGTCATGCTACATAGCAAGTCACCATCTGGATTGCACCTGCAGACCCTCTAAGTGTCCTCCTATTTTCCAGGGACAGTCCTGGATTTGCAGAAGCCGTCTCAGCTTCTGATTTGATCAGGAATGTCCCTCTTTTCCTTAGGACATTCCTATTTTCACCAGAGAAATGTTGGAGGGTATGGAGTTATGTGAGCCCTGAGCCAAGGAGATAAGAAACTACAGTGGTGCCTCGCAAGATGAAATTAATCCGTATACAACTTTTAGAAGACATCTGAAGGCAGCTGTGTATAGGGATGTTTTTGTTTTTAATGTTCAATGTTGTATTATGCTTTTATATATGTTGGAAGCTGCCCAGAGTGGCTGGGGCAATGCAGTTAGATGGTTGGGGTTTAAATAATAATTATGGATAATTGTTGATAATGGAATAGGACATGCCTATTTTTATCAGAGAAATGTTGGCGGGTATGTGAAGAGTCTCCAGTATGCCACTGTTGTTCTTGAGTAACTGTGTGGACAGGTGCTGTGGTCTAAACCACTGAGCCTCTTGGGCTTGCCGATTGAATCCCTGCAACAGAGTGAGCTCCTGTTGCTCTGTCCCAGCTCCTGCCAACCTAGCAGTTCGAAAGCACACCAGTGCAAGTAGATAAATAGGTACTGCTGTGGCAGGAAGGTAAACGGCGTTTCCGTGCGCTCTGGTTTCTGTCACGGTGTTCCGTTGCGCCAGAAGCGGCTTAGTCATGCTGGCCACATGACCCGGAAAGCTGTCTGCAGACAAACGCCAGCTCCCTTAGCCTGAAAGCGAGATGAGCGCCGCAACCCCATAGTCGCCTTTGACTGGACTTAACCGTCCAGGGGTCCTTTACCTTTACCTTTTTTACAACTAGCACACTTGTTTAGTGACATGGAGCCTCAGACCCAGGAACTGAATATGGCCCTCCAGTCCTCTGAAACTGACCCTCCTTTGTACCCCAAGAGTTTTTGCCTGACTGGAACATGTCCCTGAACTCTTGCTTGTCATAATGGATGATAGGGAGGGGTATGTGGAAATGAGCCTGCTGTACAAAGATAAAATTTGCATACATTGCTGTGCTCACTTTTGCTTTTGGCACCGCCCACCACTTACCTGTGGCCCTTGGAAGGCTAATCAGAAGGGAACATGGCCCTCATGCTGTAAAAGTTTCCCCACCTCTATGGAGCCAAGAGTTTCAGCTTAATGTCCGTGCGATCTATGCTGACTGTAGAACAAGGCTGTGCAGACATTTTTGAAATACGAATTCGGTTGGTTTTGACCCATTTCCTTCACGGTCACCTCAGACCGATGGAAGTTGTCGCTCCCTAGGAATCCTACAGTAAATAAGGAGTTAAGTGCTGGCAGAAAGATGCTGGAAGGAACATCTTGAATTTGTTTGCCACTAATCTAGAAATGCAGAGATTTCCTTAATTCTCAACAAATTTTGGTCCCCCTCAACAACATATGTGGTAAAATGTTACGGGCATGTGTGGAAAAGGAGTTTTAAAAGGCTTACTTTTTCCATAGTTAAGCCCATTGTTATCCTCCAAATTGTAATCTTATCATGTATACAAGCTGTTCCATATAAATAGACCCATGTATATTTTCAGTAGTTTCAGCTGAAACCCGTTAAGAGCAGATGTGCATATGGTTGCCTGGCAAGGATCCCTCTAAAATGTATTTTTCCGTTAGCAAAGTCCCCCCCCCCCTCGAAACCATCCCCTTCCCTTCTCTGTCCTAGGGAGGGCTGGCGGGGAGGAGAGAAGAAAGGAGGAAAGTGGTTTCGTTCATGATTAGAACAAATCTCAAAATGTTTTTGAAGCTGGCTTGGTTTGTGACGTTTATTTACGGGCCTTTGTAAACTTGATGTGCTGAGCAAAAGGTGCCTAGAAATTTGTTAGCCCAGGGGACATCCTTTTCCAACATCTCCGCTTCATATTGCTATCTCAGACTGGGATTCTCAGGCATGATAGAGGTGTCTAAGGTTATTCACGTTGTGACTAAGGTGGCTAGAGATAAGTTTTCCTTCCCCCATAGCAGTGGAACCTGGGGCCCTCCAATGGAGATGAATGTTGGAAGATTCGAAACAGGCAAAAGAAAGTACTTCTTCTGTTCAGTGCATGATTAAACTGCTGAATTCGCTTTTGCCAGGGCTATGTGCGCATCAGTGGCTCAAAATGCAGCTAGGCCATTCTTTCCCTCAATTCAGATTTAAGTTGGTTTGGGGTAAAGCATGCCAAGCACAGCATTTCATAAGAAACAACAGTATTGATATAGGTTGCATTTAACTCTGTGTGTACACTGCTTCCTAAACCGGTGGTATATGCACACACCCTCTGTGTAAGTGCAGTGAAACCTTGGTTCCTGAACTTAATCCGTTCCAGAAGTCTGTTCGACTCCCAAACATAGGCGCCGACTCCATGGGGCTTGAGGGGGCCCGAGCCCCCTCAAAAATTCGTTTGGGGGGGCTCAGCCCCCCCAATAATCTCGGGCGGCGGTGGGCGCGTCCGCGGCTTTTATAGGGCGCCCGGCGCACACCAGCTCGATAACGGGCACCGGCGCGGCGGGGGGCGCCGGGCCGGGGGAGGGGGCGGCCGGCCTGTCTCCTTGGCAACCCCATTGAGCAGCGCCGGCTCCCCCGGGAGGGCCATCCCCCCGCGCCGCCGATCGCCAACACCGCCGACGCTGTGGCTGCCCGAGCCCGACCCCGACCCGGAGCCCGAGCCCGACCCGGAGCCCGAGCCCGAGCCTGAGCCCGAGCCCAAGCCCGTCAGTCAGGAAGGAAGGAAGGAAGGAAGGAAGGAAGGAAGGAAGGAGAAATGAGGAGGGAGACGAGGGAGGAAAATTGCGCGCAGGGTGAAGAAAGGAGAAGGGCGAACGAGACGAGCTTCCAACCCAAAAAAGGGCTGGAAGACTGGGAGGATGCAGGATCGGGAAAGAAAGCGACGCCTTCCCCGCCCGCGACGTCGCCCGCTTGTCATTGGCAGCGCAGCGGGCGCCCAGAGGGGCTGGGCACCGGCGCAGGGCCGCTCCGCACCCGCGGAGGACAGCTGCGCGGCTAGCAAGGTGTGCCGCGTAGAGCGCGGCCCTTGTGTGGCCCGGTGGCCAGGCAAGCTCGGGCGGGGACCCCCATGCGAATCTAAGACGGGAGAAGAGGGCAGAGCAAAGGGGGTCCCTTCCCCAACCTCCGGCTCTGAGACTTCCCTGCGCCCCAGAAAAGCGAAAGGATTTTCTCTTCTTCTTTTTTTATAAATATTTTATTAAGGTTTCAAATACAAAGTTAGAAACATACACTGAAGAAAAAAGTAAAAGAACAAGAAAAAGAAAAAAAAAGAAAAAGAAGAAAAGAAAACCAACCATTCAACACATTTTTTATATAACTAACTGGACTTCCTCGCATCTCCCTTACCCTGCATTCTTTATAATAAAGATATCAGCAAATTATTACCTTGTTTCGTACCTTATTTTGTACTTTTCAAATACTATACCTCTAAATTTAACATACTTTTCATCAGTTACTTATATCTTAAATTAAACATAGTATTACCTTAGATTTTGACCTTTTCTTACTTAAAATATAATTTCCTGTTTCCCAAATCTAATTGCTGAAGCTATAGTTTCCGAATCGTGTAAATTTTTAACATTCATACAACTTATATTGTTTTTGTAAATAGTCCTTAATTTTTTTCCAGTCCTCTTCCGTTGTTTCTTCTCCCAAATCTCGGATTCTGCCAGTCATTTCAGCCAGTTCCATGTAGTCCATCAATTGCGTCTGCCACTCTTCCAGTGTGGGCAAATCTTGTGTCTTCCAATATTTTGCGATAAGTATTCCTGCTGCTGTAGTTGCATACATAAAGAAAGTTCTATCCTTCTTTAACACTTTCTGGCCAACAATGCCCAAGAGGAAGGCCTCTGGTTTCTTGGGAAAGGTATACTTAAATACCTTTTTTAACTCATTATAGATCATTTCCCAGAAGGTCTTCACTTTTGGACAAGTCCACCAGAGGTGAAAGAATGTCCCTTCAGCCTCCTTACATTTCCAACATTTATTATCAGACAGGTGATATATTTTTGCAAGCTTGACTGGGGTCATGTACCACCTATAAATCATTTTCATAATATTTTCCTTCAAGGCATTACATGCCGTGAATTTCATTCCGGTGGTCCATAACCTTTCCCAGTCCTCAAACATGATGTTATACCCAATATCCTGAGCCCATTTTATCATGGCTGATTTGACTGTCTCATCCTGAGTGATTTTCTCTTCAACCTGCCCTCCATCCTCTTGCAGAAAACTCTTTGCCTGCCCTGCCCGTATCTCGTTTTTGCTTTTTAATTCCACACACGCACCCTTCGGACTTCGTGGCAATCGGGCGCGCGGGTGCGTTTCCTAAGAGAGTGAGGACCCCTGCCTCCTCCCCACCTGCTCCCTCGCCAGCCAGCCAGCCGCGCGCCCTAGCCGGAGAGCCCCGGCCGTCCCCGTCGCGCAATCGGCTGGATCTCCCTTCAGCAGGCCGTGCTCACAACTCGGCCCAGGGACCCCCAGCAGCGGATCTCCGGCTCAGCTGAAGAATCCGGCAACAAGCTCCCTCCTCCCCAATCGCTCCGCCGAAATACGCTCCAAAACCCCCCAGATAGGCCGCCGGCCGCCAAGTCTAGTGGCGCCCTGAGCGAGGGTCTCTCCCCAACACCGCCACCTCGAACTGCGTTCTCCCGGCTACCTGAGCGAACCAGCGGCAGGACCCCGGTATGGGCCCCCCCAATATTTTTTATAAGTCGGCGCCCCTGCTCCCAAAACAGTTCAAAAACCAAGGTGAGGTTTCCAATTGGCTGCAGGAGCTTCCTGCACTCAAGCGGAAGCCGCGCTAGACGTTCAGTTTCCGAAAACTGAAACACTTACTTCCAGATTTTCGGCGTTTGGGAGCTGATTTGTTCGTCACCTAAGCCGTTCAGGAACCAAGGTTTGACTGTATTTGCACTCAGGTGCCGGTAAGATTTGAGGCTGCTCACCAAACTCTCCAGGGATAAAGCTGCCCTTGCGGCAGGCAAAGCTTATCATTGTTTCTGAGCTACAAGCCGAAAATCAACAGATGCAGCCCCCCCCCCCCCGTTGCATCTCCAAGTTGGGAAAAGCTTGCCCATCATCCTGCAGACATAGGTGCTCTAGCAGTGGGGGCTGGAGGAAGGTAGCAATAGGTGCCACGGATGATATCAGCATCGAAAAAGAAATGGTGGAAGTACCCTTTCCTTATGTCCTTGGTCATTTCCCATGCTGCAACAGGAAAAAGCGATAAGCAGACCTTTTGAGGTGAGCTCTCCATCACACCTGTCAGTGTTGTGGATGGGCAGGAAAACAGCTAAGCCCTATTGCGCCAGACAGGTTTGGTGTGCAGGGATCGTCACCGGATCCCCTTAATAACTGCTGTGTGAGCACACCTGTTACTATGCCCGCCCTCACAAATAGAGATAAACATAGGAACCTTCTTTGGGTCAGACCATTTTCCCAGCTGCCTACTCAGACTAGCAGTGGATGACCAGGGTCTCTGGCAGAGAGCCTTTCCTCATCACCTGCTAGCTGGCTGGCTGGCTGGCTGACTTATTTATTTATTTAAAGTATTTTGAAAAAGTAATAATAATAAATAAATAATAATAAAAGTAGAAGAAGAGTTTGGATTTGATATCCCACTTTATCACTACCCGAAGGAGTCTCAAACAGTGGCGTAGTGTGGGTTGTCAGCACCCAGGGCAAGGCAAGTAATTTGCGCCCCCTAACCCGGTAGGGGCAGAGAGCTGCGAGTGCGAGCGCCCGCCCCCAGATGTTGCGCCCGGTGCGGCCGGCAACCCCCACGCTATGCCACTGGTCTTAAAGTGGCTAACATTCTCCTTTCCCTTCCTCCCCCATAACAAACACTCTGTGAGGTGAGTGGGGCTGAGAGACTTCAGAGAAGCGTGACTAGCCCAAGGTCACCCAGCAGCTGCATGTGGAGGAGCGAAGACATGAACCCGGTTCACCAGATTGAGTCTACCGCTCTTAACCACTACACCACACAAAAAGTGTGCACCCCACCCCAGGACCATTCTATTGTAACTATCCAACCTCCCAAAATTTCAACACTTCTTGCGATGGTTTGACCCCTTTCCGTTTTAACAGCACAAATTCCACAAACACCTTCCATATCTCCTCAGAATCATTTCTCCTGCACATTCCCCGTCTTACCTTAATAGCACATATTAATTTATCATTAATAGCCAAATCCCACACCTCGTTATGCCATGCTTCCATTTTATATTCTGCTTGCCCCTCCACTTCCTAGCTATCATAATTCATGCAACTGTCAATAAATTTGTGAGCAAGTCCTTCCTAGCCTGCGAACCTTCCACCCCATCATAAATTGATAATTATGGAATTTCGGTCAGCTTTAACCCAGTGGTTTCTGTTATCTCCTGAAACACTGTTTGCCTAAAAAATTGTACATATTTACACCTCCACCACATGTGAATGTAAGTCCCGTACCCGATTCTTTTAATCTGGAGATACCAAGGTCTGATCCTGCAATCTTCTGCATAAAATGCATGTGCTCAGATTCTGAGCTCTGGCCTCCTCCACTAATCATAATGATTCGTAGTTCTGCCCTCAGGGGCTTCTCGACGGACTCAACCTAAAAATGTAAAATGCAGATGTGAAAAGAGGTGTTTGGAAATCTAAGTATCATACTGTGATTGGTTATGGTTCATTCTTGAGCGTACACCATATAGATGTAATTTATTTAAAATATTTTAGACCCATTTTCATAGCTAAACAGTGTCTAAAGCACTATAACGAGAAAGAAGACAAATTAGTACAAAATTTCAAAATGTGGTTTGTCATGTTTTTGTTATGTATTTTTGTGTTTTTTATATTGTAATTTTATGTTGTGAACTGCCCTGAGATCTACGGATGTACAATTCAAATTGTAATAAATAATAATAATAATAATAATAATAATAATACCTGGGCATTACACTGAGTTTGTTGTTATTTAATGCCTGAACTGGCCCTTAGCCAGCTCTTGAGTTTTGTCTTGTTCGATGCCCTGATTATGAACCCAGAGTTGTGGGTACTTAATCAACGTGGTTCAGATTAATGAAGTTTGAATCTGCAAGCCAATGCTTTGCCCGCCACATTTAATTATTTTTTCCCTTTTCTGGTTTTCAGGTCTTCCTGATGATGCACACAGGTCCCTTTGCCTTGTCTTGCATCATGCAATGTCTCCAAACCACATGCTTTCACCCAGAACAAGCGGTTCTCTCCTCACTGCCTGGGAAACAGCAGCTATTTCAAAAGAGGTACTTCTGCATGGCTAAAAATATCACGAAGTGCAGGAGGGTGCATATTAGTGCAGCAACGTCAAGGGGGGGGGGCACGAAATGGAGTTGCTTTTCCTCGTCTGGAAAAAAACAACAACCCACACACACACACAGATGGCATGTCAATCAACAATGAACCTGGGCTAATTGCTCCCAAGGAAATGGCTGATCTTGTTACTAATGGTACAGTTTCAGCTGTGTGCTAATATAATAGAATGAGGTCACAGCACATTATCAGGGCTACGTCCTTGAACAGTTGGTACCGGGAGACCTTGCATCAACTCACGTAAAAATTTGGGAGCGGGAGCTGTGTTTTTGGAAGTTACAGAACTGTCATTTCATGAGTCAGTTGGCAGTAGTTGCTTTCTTTCTTTTTTAAGAAGCCTCTAGTCATTTAGTCTTCTGTTTTGCTGATTTAAATGGTGCTTATTGGTAAGTGCTTGGCAGTAAGTGAGCGAAGACTATAAGGTGGTGCTTGGCTAAACAGGAGTTTGTACAGCAGAAACGGGGAGTCTGTGGCTCTCTGGTTGTTGCTGGACTACAGCTCCCATCATTCCTGACCATTGGCTGTGCTGTGCTGGAAATGATGGGAGTTGAAGTCCAACATCTGGAGGAGCACAGTCCCCCCCCACCTCCTAGTTGTATACAGTAAGTGGCCAGGATAGTAGTGTCTTGTGGATAGCCAAGAACAGTTTCCACAATTTGTTGCCTCTGCATTTTTCCAAACATTATCTTGTTCATAGGGATGGAATCTCAAGGTTTTGAAAGATTTGTTTTGGCAGCCTATGGACTTCTGAGCCCAGTTTAAGGTGCTGGTGGTTATCTTTTTAAAGTCTTAGATGGCTTGGCACCAAAATACCTGAAGACCTATGCCTTCAGGAAAGGTCTTGTTCCAAGTACCCTCTCTAGTAGAGGTATACTGTGCCTTCTGCAAAAGAGAGATCCTTTTCTGTGTTGGCCCCCTGACTTTGTAACACCCTCTATAAGGGATGCACACCTGGTTGTCAACATTACAGGGTTTTTTTCAGCACTGGGTGAAGAACTTCCTGCTTTTAGCTTTTTTGGGTTCATATTTTCGGTTGTATTTCATTACGTTCATTCGTTGGTTTTTACATTGTATTTCTGTGTTGTGCTAATTTTATCTGCACGCTTGTACACTGCTAAGAAATGTGGCACAAATAAGTAAACAAGCGAGCAAACAAAGGTGATAGGCCCAAGAATATGTGACTTGTTTTACCCTCAGTGCCTTTTAATTGCCTTATGGAACATCATGGGTGTAGCCAGCATTTATGGGGAGCAGGCTTCATGGGGGGGGGGGCAGAACCTCAGTTAGTTAAGTGTTTTTATTGATTTACTTGATTGGGGGGGCAGCTCCCTCCTGCTCCCCCCTTGGCTTTGGGAATACAGTCGTAACTTGGTTTTTGAACGCCTTGTGACTCAAACGTTTTGGCTCCCGAACGCCGCAAACCACAAAAGTAAGTGTGCAAACTTTTTTGGAAGCCGAACATCTGATGTGGCTTTTGTGGCTTCCAATTGCGTGCAGGAAGCCGTGCCTTGGTTTTCGAACATTTTCAGAAGTTGAACGGACTTCTGGAACGGATTCCATTCGAGAAACAAGGTACAACTGTACTCTTCCCTGCTCCTTTTGAGGCATTTATATGAGAACAGTGAGCACAGTACAGCGGTCATGGTGTGGAGGTTGAGACCACCAGTGGCCTCATGAAACAGAGAAAGCAGGTAGTGCATGCAGAGCTGATTCACAGTTTTCTCACCAGCAGGATTTTGCTGACTCAATCAAGAGCCCCCCCCCCTTTTCCCCAGTTGCTGGAACTGGAGAACGTAAAGCCCAGTTGTCTGCATGTACGACATGAGCTCATGTGTGTCACTTCTCTGCTTTTTCTAAGATCCATTGACATGAAAGAAATTAATGTACCCTTTCATGTTTAGAAGAGAAGCTCTGTGCATTCTAATAGGCACTTGCTTATTTTAAGATTGCAGCTTCCTGGCCAAAGGCAAATGCGTGCTACACATGCTTAAAAGTGCTTGGTTCCATTTGGCAAAGTGGCACTTTGTATATGCTCAGATACATCTAGTTTGAGGTGTCAGAATTTTTGCTATCTGGAGGTTGGAACCCTATCTTCCCTCTGAGAGAGCAGGAACATTGGCGTCCCCCTCTGCCTATGTTAGATCTCAAAGCCAGAATGATGGTGGATATTCCATTTCCCCCTTTCCTGGGGAGAAGGATATCTAGAGACTCAAAAGGATTCCTTAAGAATGGCAATTCTAACAAGCCACACTAAAAGTGTTTTACAAAGGCACCGCCCAAATTTTCCAAAATAGGGTCAAGAATTTACCAGGGACAGGAACCAGACTGTTGGAAATCTCTCCCATAAATGGAGACCGCTGGAGTCTGGGAGTTGCCCAGAGACCAAATACACCTGTAGCATTGGTCCTTCGACGAATGGTCTAGGGTGTGATTTGTTCCATTAAATGGCATTTCTTTGTAGAGCAGATTGATATCAGGAATATAGGATCAGACTCTAGAAGAGATGAATCACTCAGCTCTTCTTTATGATAACATCCTTTCCTTCCCCCTCACCACACACCCAGCCTGCAGTCTTCTCAGATCTTGAAGAGTAAAGGGATTTTTTTGCGAAGCTGATACGGAAAGAGCATGTGAAGAAGAAAAATGTTTTGTTTATTCTTTTAAAAAAGAGAGAGAGAAACCTCAATCTGGTGTGTGTTGTTTCTGACATTCCAAGGTCCCCTGTATTTTTAAAAGGTGGTGGTTTGGGGTTTTACAAACGTTGTCCTCATATGAGTTTATTCATATGATAAATAAGATGTTCATACGAACAATAAATAAGATGTTCATACAAACAGTGATATTCTTTCCTAGCACAACAGGAGAACAGAGAATTGCCAGGCCAGAGGCTAACAGTGGAATGACTTTCCCTGTATGGAACATCCATACAGATGCATATCCCTGCTCAGTTTTCCCACTCCCTGGGTATACTTTGGTCCAGATATCTATTGCTCTGCTTAACCTGCTTTGACACTCGTTACAAAAATTAATGACGTACAGTGGTACCTTGGGTTACATACGCTTCAGGTTACATACGCTTCAGGTTACAGACTCCGCTAACCCAGAAATATTACCTTGGGTTAAGAACTTTGCTTCAGGGTGAGAACAGAAATCGTGCTCTGGTGGCGTGGCAGCACCGGGAGGCCCCATTAGCTAAAGTGGTGCTTCAGGTTAAGAACAGTTTCAGGTTAAGAACGGACCTCTGGAACAAATTAAGTACTTAATCTGAGGTACCACTGTACAAGCATCCGCCGCTTACGCATGATTGATTCACCTGCGCTCACGTATATGCGCGGTGCCAGGAAATCAATCAATTCAAACCTGGAAATGGCAAGAGAGAGCTGGAAAGTCCTCATGGCTTGTGAGGAGACCCTCTCCAGAGCCTGAAGAAGTCAGTGAGCCAAAGTCTAGAAACAAATGTTTAAAAGGCTTTGTAAAAAAAAACCACAAAAAAACTTATGGGCTCCAAAATGGCGCACAGGAACTCTCGCTGCTGCTGCTGCGGTACCCTGCTCAATAACTTTTGGGAGAGTTGCATCAGGCAACTCACCACCTTTTAAAATGCAAAACAGTTGGGGAAACTTGGGTTTAACGAAGCACAGAGTGGTCGAGATGCCTGTGACAGAGGGACCATATGGCCAATCCCAACCTACCATAGTTGCTTTGACAGAGTGAAAATGGGCTTCATGATGGGCTTTGCTGTTGGTATGGCAGCAGGTGCACTGTTCGACACATTTTCTTGTCTCAGGTTTGGCATGAGAGGGCGATGACTGTTGGGTGGTGTTGGCAAAACCATGTTGCAGAGTGGTGGAACTTTTGGGACATTTGTGGCATTTGGCATGGGAATCCGCTGTTAATGTTACTTTTCTATCACGAAGACCAGTGCCCCTGCAAGTTGGAAGTTCTGCTATGTAGTAGAATAAAAATTTCTGCACCAAGATTGAATAATCCATCAAAATAAGTTTCGGCCTTTATTGCTGTAGCAAGAGTTTGTAAATCTTTTTCTCCATAACAAAAGTGGCAAAGGCAGTGGAGATTTAGAAGCAATGGAATCTCTGTATACAATGGATCTCCATGGATGTGACCTCAAATAATGATCAATTATAGGAATCATTAAAAAAATGCAAAACAGTTTGAGGCTCAGGTATCTGAAGGACCTCTTTTTCCTGCACGAATCTGCACATGAATTAAGATCGTCACCAGAGGCCTTTTTTCTGCTTGTGCAAACAAAGACCCACCACCACCATCTTGGGAAGTGAGATAGACAGGGCCTTGTAGATTGTGGCTCCCTGACTTTTGAATGCTCTGCCCAGGTGAGGCCTGTCTGGGGCCAATTCTGATGTCATTTCCCTACCAGGCAATGACTTCCCTTCCCTTTCAGATCTTTTAGTCTCTTGCTTTATTTTTATGCTGAGAGACTTTGGGCTGTTCTGCTGGTTTCAATAATCTTTATTGGTTTTCATCATTTGCTGCTGCTCCCCACCCCCATCCTGTTCTCCTTAAACGCTGCTTTTAAGAAGAAAATCCTTGGCATGAGGTGCCAGACCATGGCAGCAAACAGCAAATACTCCTGTTGTCTGCTCATGCCATATCCTCCCTTAGAAGCAATTTATATATTGAGGGAAATAGGATGCAATGCAGACTGTGTGGACTGTACGAGTTCAAATTGTGGGGCACGGGGGGGGTGGGGTGGCGGTCACACATGTGCCTGTTATCCCAGAGGAGAAGCATCCTCAGCTTGAAAAGCTAACACATCGCATAGGGAAGTCCTAGCCTAGACTTCCTAGCCTAGACCTTTTGCTTGGACTACTGCAATGTGCTCTATGTGGGGCTACCTTTGAAGGTGACCCGGAAACTACAACTAATCCAGAATGCGGCAGCTAGACTGGTGACTAGGAGTGGCCGCCAAGACCACATAACACCGGTCTTGAAAGACCTACATTGGCTCCCAGTATGTTTCCGAGCACAATTCAAAGTGTTGGTGCAGACCTTTAAAGCCCTAAACGGCCTCGGTCCAGTATACCTGAAGGAGCGTCTCCTCCCCCATCGTTCTGCCCGGACACTGAGGTCCAGTGCCGAGGTCCTTCTGGCGGTTCTCTCACTGCGAGAAGCGAGGTTATAGGGAACCAGGCAGAGGGCCTTCTCGGTAGTGGCACCTGCCCTATGGAACGCCCTCCCACAAGATGTCAAAGAGAAAAACAACTACCAGACTTTTAGATGACATCTGAAGGCAGCCCTGTTTAGGGAAGCTTTTAATGTTTAATAGACTATTGTATTTTAATATTCTGTTGGAAGCCGCCCAGAGTGGCTGGGGAAACCCAGCTAGATGGGCGGGGTATAAATAATAATAATAATAATAATAATAATAATAATAATAATAATAATAATAATAATAATAATAATAATAATAATATATTATTATTATTATTATTATTATTATTATTATTATTATTATTATTATTATTTTGTTCCAAGTTCTCCTCCTCTGTTTTGAGGTCCTACCTAATACACACACTCACGCTTTAACAACTGTGTGGGCTGCACAGCTTCCTTCCTCTGCAGCTGAGCCTTCTTCACCGTCACCTACTGTGTGGAGGCGAGCTACCAGACAGGGTGTGTTTCCTTTCAGGAGTTTTTTTGGCACTGGTTCCAGTTCAGCTTTGCTAACAGAAGCTCAGGCACAGCTAATGGGACACCTGTTAGAAGCTGCTAGGAATATAGATGCACAATTACAGCCACACCTTCACAAGCCAAGCTAGACACTTTGGGCATTTTTTATTTTTTTATAATGCTTTTATTTCATTTCTCCAGCCGGCAGGAACCGTTATCCTTTCGGGAAGAAAGAACCCACCCACCCCCCGACAGCAGTGAATCTATTAATAACAGGAATACAGGGAGCAGCAGCATGCGATACTGAAATGGCATGCTCAAAGAGCTTCAATGTCATGTAGATCAATCCAGTGCATTTCTAGAAAGACCTAAGTCTCAGTTCATTCAGTCAGGCTCATCCAGACTCAGTATGTTTTCCGAGCAAAATTCAAAGTGTTGGTGCCGACCTTTAAAGCCCTAAATGGCCTTGGTCCAGTATACCTGAAGGAGCTTCTCCACCCCCATTGTTCAGCCCGGACACTGAGGTCCAGCTCCGAGGGCCTTCAGGTGGTTCCCTCACTGCGAGAAGCGAGGTTACAGGGAACCAGGCAGATCTCTTGAGCATTTTTTTAAATCCACCAGGTGTTTTTTAGTTCTCTGGTTCTTCTTTGAACCTCAGCCTTAGCTTGGCATTGTTGTTTTTTTTTATTATTATTATTAGTGGCACAGTTTCTATCTCTTTGCCAGATCTGAAAGGCCTTCCTTTTCTTGTCAATAATGCATTCAATCTCACTATCATTCTCATCAAACCAGCCCTGGTGTTTCTTGGTTTGTTATTCAATAGTTTTTTTCACAGGGTGCCATAATGGATGTTTTTAGCTTGGTTCAGTGTTCCTCAATGTTATTAGGGAACTCTGAAAGCAGATGGTCCTTAAGAGTTGTTTGGAAGCAATCCTGCTTAATAGACTCTTGAAGGGCTTGAGTGTTCATTTTGTGCCTTGGTTTCCTTCCTTGAAGCCAATGTTGAGGTATAATCTTGACAGCCATCATGGAACATATTAATCGGTGGTCTGTCCAGCAGTCGTTGGCATTCGTCATAGCTCTGGTAAAGAGGCGATTTTCAGCTCAGACAAATACATAGTCTAAGGGTGCCTCCACAATGTTTTAAATTTATTTTTTTGTCGAAAGACAGTGTTGGTAATAACAAGGTTGTGTGCTGCACATATAGTCAAAAGAAAGATTCCATTCTGGTTGCTGTTGCCAATTCCTTCTTTCCTAATTGTCCTAGGCCACAGATTGAAATTTTGCCCAACTCTTCCGTTAAAATCACCCAGGTGGATAATTTTATTTTCCATAGGCATCTCTTGATAGGTTGGCATCCAGTAAGATGGGTGGCATCATCATCATCATCATCATCATTATTATTATTATTATTATTATTATTATTATTATTATTATTATGCCAAGCTTTCCAGGCACAGGTCTGTACTTTCCATGTCTTTCCCTAAGCAGCTTTCTTTCTTTCTTTCTGTGGTAAACAGCGGGTTTTCCCTGGGGAAATGGTGGGACAAAAACGGCTCCTTGGACACAGGCCTTCAAATGTGCCTGTTAAGTGTGGTGCGAAAGGAAGTCTGGGTGAGCCCTTACTCTCAGTGAAGGGAAGAAAGGATTACAGCACAATCCCAAACCCGTTTACTTGAAGGAAGGCCCACTGATTTCACTGGGAGAACGGGTGTGTACACACACAGCAGGAAAGTGTGTTTTCTGCCTTCCAGAGATGCAATTTTTTTGAAAGAAGAGAAGCAATAAAGATGCAATTTAAAATCAGCATGTAGATTTAATGCGGACATGCTGTGAACCACCTGAATGAAGCTTGAGGACCACTGGTGGTCCACAGACCACCATATTTTTTTTGGGGGGGGAACCCTGTAGTAGATGATGTGCCTCAAAGCTAGCAAATTTGCCATAGGGAAGCTAAGCTGTGTGGTGAACATAGTGTCTAGTTCAGCACTGAGATTCTAAGTGGCAGACCTGAGGCATTATACATGAAATGTATAAGCTGAAGCACTTAGCTTCCCATTGGCTGCTTTGCAGGTGCAC
Source organism: Podarcis bocagei (assembly GCF_964188305.1). Taxonomy (NCBI): domain Eukaryota; kingdom Metazoa; phylum Chordata; class Lepidosauria; order Squamata; family Lacertidae; genus Podarcis; species Podarcis bocagei. The sequence continues at coordinate 92,885,834 of NC_138127.1, forward strand.
AACTATTTTATTTATTTATTTCATTTATATTCCGCCCTCCCACCCAATTTTAAGGAAGTATTGAAATTGAGAGGATCAGTGAAAACACACACTGGCAGATTGTATGACTCAGGACGGTCCAAAACCTGTGGATGCAGGATGCACTTGTAAAATGGAGCATCATTACTGTACTGGAACTGCAAGAGCGGAAAATGATGCTCACTCGCATAAAACTGGATGTGAGCAATGCCATGGATGTGAACAAACCAGGCAGAAGTACGCTAGCTCGCGGTGCGGACTTGGCGCGAGTGAAGAGCCTTTTGGCCCAAGCATCTGTATTCCACCACCAGAGTGGTTCCTTGGTGCGCCACTGACAGGTTGGGTAGTGCAGCCCTTTCCTGATTTATGACCAGGAACTGGGCAGATTCAGACCTCAAAGTGCAAAAGTGCTTTGAATCCATCTTTGCAGGCACACACCCAGTGGTGAGTTATTGCCAAGCATATCACAGCTGCATCTCTACATCTGGAGTAGTGCAACTCTGGCTGCTCACACACTCGTGTGTGTGTGTGTGTGTGTGTGTGTGTGTATCTTACATATGTATGTGTGCATTACGCATACACATTGACAAAATAATTACTCCCAACTCTTCACTCAGCACTTCATTACTCATCTAGTAAAACAGCTTCCCAGTGTCGTGTTGCCACAGTCCCGGGCAGTTATAGTACGGGTTGCAGCGCCTGCCAAATTGTGTATCAGCCAGAATTTCCTTGACAGTTCATTAAGAGTAATTCTTGTTTTCTGGAGCCACAACTCAGGTTTATGTGTCTCCTTTTGGACCAAAATAAAATAAAACTCGACTGCCTGTAACCACACTTAACAGTTTGTTTTGTGTCAATAATGTAACTGTAGATCTCTAAAAATATAAATTGTGAACCATCCGCCAACAAGGAAGAGAGAGGAGAGGAATGTGTTTTTGCTTCTTAGGACCTGACATCCGCAGAGCCACACGAGTCCTTTGTTAACATTTATGTGTAGTCAGCAGTGCGCTGTTTGGGGTTTTCTTATGTAATGTCTCCTCCTCCTGTGTGAACTTCTGTTGTAACTGCTACCCCAAATTTACAAGAAGGCAGCATGGGGCATGGAAGGAAGAACCACTTTCTGGATATCCTGATATTCCAGAATTGCAAGGGTTTGGACTGAAATTGCACTTTTGGGTTTAAGTGGAATGCAGGATTGCATTGTTAATTGAGTGTTTTAACTCTTATGGCATCACAATGCTAATGGACAGCAAAAGAAGTATACATTTTGCAAAATAAAATCTCCACGGATTCTGCAAAAGCTGACAGGTATATCACAGCATCAAAGAAAAAAGAATCACACGTGTTCCATTATTATCCATAAGCTGGTTCCTGGATTCAGTCTCTTTATCATACGCTTCTAGGACTAGAAAATGGTATGGAGGCTGAACTATGCAAATAAGAGGTGGGCAATGCAAACTTCAGGTTCTATGGGGCAATAATTGCTCTATAAAGTATGTGGTGGCATCTCGTGAAGGCTTGAGGCATGAGTGTTTCTAAGCATTACTCATCGTAGGTGGATTGAAATTAATGGACCTAAATTAGTCCTGTTCATTCATTTCAGTGGGTCTACTTTCAGCAGGATTAGCACTGATAGTACTACCTGTAGTCTTTTCCTTAACCCTTCTGAAAGACATTATCTTACACCACGATCTTTTGATCTGCACCATGGTAGAAGCTTGATGAGTCTTTCTATTTGTTGTACTGTTGACTAGAGGTTATGGACAATCCAACAGTACACAATTATGAGAGATAAAAAACACAGCTGTAATGGTAACAACCTCCCACTGACCCCACTTAGAAAGAAGCAGATTGCTCCCAACACATTTCAAAACATGTTTGTCAAGGGATCATTCTTATATGTACTCCCTTGTAAAGCACTGCTCCAAATAACTTTACTGCCGCAGCCGAGTAAGCTGCACCTGCAACATGTCTTTGCGAAGGAGTAAATGCAAGAATTCTCCCTTGTTAAAGGTATTTTAAAACTTGTCGGGCATCTGGTTGGTTGTAGTGAGAGTAGGAGGCTGTGCTAGACAGGATCAAGCAGGGCTCTTCGACGTGTGTTTTTTTACGTACCAGTCTGTGCAGCTGTTTCTTTGTGGGGTGGCGAATCCAATTAATCCTGCAGGCTGTCTTCAAAATTTTGGGTGAATGCATGGACTGAGGGGGCAGGGCCAGCAGGAGGCACAATGATATTGTGCCCACAGGTGTGCGAACTGACCAGGGCTTTGTTCTTGGGGGGAAGGGGCTGCAGATGGAAACAAGTGGTTGGGCGAAGGGTCGTGGTGCTGCTTCTCCCGTGCAAATGCATTGCAACCTCAGAAGCAAACACAGGGTTTGGAATCATCTCTTTGTGCTGAGGTCCTAGCTGCATCCTTTGCTTTAGGAAGGATGGCGAGGTGTAGTTTGTGAATCCCCCCACCTCCACGCCTTCGAAACCCGCTCTGTATTTTCTGGCTAGCAACCCCACACTGACATCAAAGACATCCAAAACAAGAAATCATCTCTTCCTGGGTGGGAGGAGAGGATTTGACTGAGAGCTTTTGAAGTGGGTAGCAGCGTGTGAGTAGGGGGGAGTCCCTGTCTATTAATGTGCTTTCATTGTGCAACAGCATAGCCTTCCAATATTCTGTCTCGAGAGTTTGGAGGCAAGCTGGGTATATTAGTGAATAGCTGACCCTGTTGCAGCTGATCAAAGAATTCCTGCAGAGTCGTTTGCGTGGAAGCATTTTTAGTGATGCTATCTGCCGGTGCCATAGAAGGGCTTGCACAAGTCTCTCCCTCCAACCGTAAGGCACAGGGCAGCAGGTTCTGGCAAGGCACAGTAGCCATTAATTCACCGAGCTCTTCTCATTTATTCTGCCGAAATCTCTGATGCTACACCACCGCTTAGATATCATTTTTGCAGCTTTCCCACGTGTTTTAAGAAGGGAAGGGCAGCTTTTTATTAGCTGCCATAACTTTTGTCCCAGTGAAAAGGATTTGTGGATACCTCAGATTGCCTATGAAATGTTTTCAATGGGTGGATTGGAAAGATGAAGACTTAGATGGATTGCATCAGATGAACAAGCGTGTTGATATCCGAAACAAGCCCCGCCAGGTGGCCTGTTTTCCCAGAGTCCTTACCCGGGATGCTTCCAGACCGATGCTGTTTCCCAGTGGGAATCAGTCAGGTTGCACAATTAAAGTTGAGCTGGTGCACAAGACACTCACTTCTTCCACAAATGCATTGGAAAGTATGGAACAGTTGCTTGATGTAGTGGTGTACAATGGCCCAGCAAGCAAATCAGAATCAAGACGCAATAAGCACCCAGCACCATCTAGCCTCTTCACAAACTTTGTGCGAACAAATCAGGTTGGATGCACAATAAAACAGGCCATCAGAGATTAATTTCACAAAGATAAGATTAATGAAAAGAAAGAAGGAATTTTGAATACGCTAGATAATAAATATAAACGCAATAGTAATATTAGAAAGTAGAATTAAAGATGCCATGCATGGGGGGGGGGTCACAAGGGAATATGGGGAAAGGGAAAGGTGTATAAATACTTGACTAATGTGAGCATATAATTTGTAATGTTAAAGTTGAAGAATACATGATGTGTTTTATTTATACAGTGGTACCTCGAGTTACAGATGCTTCAGGTTACAGACTCCGCTAACCGAGAAATAGTACCTCAGGTTAAGAATTTTACCTCAGGATGAGAACAGAAATCTCATGGCCGCGACAGGAGGCCCCATTAGCTAAAGTGGTACCTCAGGTTAAGAACAGTTTCAGGTTAAGAACGGACCTCCGGAACGAATTAAGTTCTTAACCCGAGGTACCACTTTGAAACCTACAGTATTTGAATATGTAATGTATATGTATGTAAATAAATAAAGATAGATAGATAGATAGATACTGCATCCAGCCAATTAAAAAAACCAAAAACAAGCCATCTGGAAGCAACCCCACTCATAGAATCATAGAGTTGGAAGAGACCACAAGGGCCATCGAGTCCAACCCCCTGCCAAGCAGGAAACACCATCAGAGCACTCCTGACATATGGTTGTCAAGCCTCTGCTTAAAGACCTCCAAAGTAGGAGACTCCACCACACTCCTTGGCAGCAAATTCCACTGTCAAACAGCTCTTACTGTCAGGAAGTTCTTCCTCATGTTTAGGTGGAATCTTCTTTCTTGTAGTTTGGATCCATTGCTCCGTGTCCGCTTCTCTGGAGCAGCAGAAAACAACCTTTCTCCCTCCTCTATGTGACATCCTTTTATATATTTGAACATGGCTATCATATCACCCCTTAACCTCCTCTTCTCCAGGCTAAACATGCCCAGCTCCCTTAGCCGTTCCTCATAAGGCATCGTTTCCAGGCCTTTGACCATTTTGGTTGCCCTCCTCTGGACACGTTCCAGTTTGTCAGTGTCCTTCTTGAATTGTGGTGCCCAGAACTGGACACAGTACTCCAGGTGAGGTCTGACCAGAGCAGAATACAGTGGCACTATTACTCCTTTGTCTTGTAACCACTAATTGTTAGTCACTCAGTAGATGAGTTGGAGAGGGAGACAGATCTTCTACTTCATGATAGCTTCACATGATAACTGAAATAAAACAATTGATTTTTACACTACTTCAACTTCTGACCTTCCTCAGAATACAGCATGAATTCTGCACAGTCAGCTTGATGGGTTCTCCACAGGACTTGGGATTTGCCCAACCAAAGGCATTGTCAATTAGTAGCTGGTCCTGGGACATGAGTGAAGATACCACAGGCCAAAAGATTTGTAGAAAACTAGGAAGGAGGTCAGCCCTACAATGGATAATTTTCTGCTTGAAGTAGTAGAGTTTGGCAACCATGCCTATTTTATTAAACTTTCCTCCCGCCTCTGAACAAGAGACCGCTCATTACTGATCTTACACAATGGTTTACTGTGCAGGTAGAACCATACAAACGTTGGGTGAAGAGTTTTCTTACGAAAGCACTGTCATGCACAGCTAAATTGGGAGCTGTTGTGATGTTGAAAAATCTGCAACTCATCTGGATGCCAAAAGAGCGGTTTTTAAATACAGTATCTTTGAAAGCTTTGAAAATCTGGGCTGTGACCCAGTCCACAGTGCTGTTTGCTTAAATCCCTTTGAAACCAACGGGGCTTAAACACAATTAACTGTGGCCTGGATTGCCGCCTGGGCCCATAAGACCAAAGGGAAAGAATTATTGGTCATGGAAGTAAGAGATGATCCAAAGGATCTTTGGACTTGTTTCCCCCCCCCCCATGCAAGGTGTACAGTTCATTTCTGTGGTGTCCATGAAAGCCAGCCTCAGATGGCAGACCAGCTGTGCCTCTTTGTAGGAAAGTGGGGATTGTACTGATCCGTTGATGGCTTACTTTACATTTGGATTGTTGAAATGCACCCCAGAAATCGCAGCTTGTGTAGAACGCTGCAGCCCAACTTATTAATAGATGTTATAAAAAAAGGTAAAGGGACCCCTGACCATTAGGTCCAGTCGTGGCCGACTCTGGGGTTGAGGCGCTCATCTCGCTTTACTGGCCGAGGGAGTACAGCTTCCGGGTCATGTGGCCAGCATGACTAAGCCACTAAGCAGCACACGGAAACGCCGTTTACCTTCCCGCCGGAGCGGTACCTATTTATCTACTTGCACTTTGACTTGCTTTTGAACTGCTAGGTTAGCAGGAGCAGGGACCGAGCAACGGGAGCTCACCCCATCGCGGGGATTCGAACCACCAACCTTCTGATCGGCAAGTCCTAGGCTCTGTGGTTTAACCCAATAGATGTTATAGCTGCAAGTAATTCATTACACCTGTGCTGGAATAGTAGCCCCGGTTGAACAGAGGCTACATATTATAGGTAAGAAGAGGGTAACAGCCTAAGAAACAGCAAAAGGCGCTACAGTGGTGCCCCGCAAGACGAATGCCTCGCAAGACGAAAAACTCGCTAGACGAAAGGGTTTTCTGTTTTGGCGTTGCTTCGCTAGACGAATTTCCCTATGGGCTTGCTTCGCAAGACGAAAACGTCTTGCGCTTTTTAAAAAAAAGCCGCTTGAAGAGGCGCAGTTGCGACGGACCGTGCTTCGCAACACGAAAAACATCGCAAGACGAAAAGACTTGCGGAACGAATTCTTTTCGTCTTGCGAGGCACCACTGTATAGCAAAGGGCCCCTATAGAAGTCCATTTTATTGTGCATTCATGATGATTTGTGGTCATGATTTTATCCAAGCAGTTATACACGATCCACCTTTCAATACTTTTTGCAAGTGCAAATGGTTTGGGGCAGATATGCCACTTCTTTGCAATCAGTGCGTGTCCTCTAGCTTCCTGCTGCGATCCTCTTTATATCACAACATGTTCCAGGTGGGTAAGTGAATGTTGACTTGCTTTTGTTGCACTATAGTGCAATAATGCCCCTCAGAACAGCAATAAATGCGGCTGCTTTGGGGAAACACTGATGGAAAACAGATAAAGCAGAAAAATGTGAGGACAGTGCTGTATAAATCTACCACTAGTGCACTATTATTGCGTAAATTATATGTTGCTAAATGCACCCGTAGCTCCTTCGCCCCAACAAAAGTTTGGAGGGGCCGACAGACATATTCTCAGAGAAAGATGTTGGGTGTTAGGAAAGTTTTTGAACATGTTAGTCAAGTGCTTGGTTCATTCCTTTCCTTCAAATAGACTTCTTTAGAATTTTAAATGCATCAATGGACTCTTATTTGTTATATATTTATTTGTATTTATGTATTGCTTTTTATTATATTTATTTAATTTTTGCACTTATTTACCGCCTTTCCGCCAAGGCACCTGAGGTGAACCTCAGAAAGTGGTTTATATAAAAATATTACAATAAGTTTCAGTTAAAACTGCCCCAACGCCAAACTTTTTGAAACTGAAAGGGGAGGGGACATAAAAGGGGGAAGAAAAAAAAGAAGAATTATTAGAGAAAGACAGAGGCACAAATGAAGATAACAGAGAAAGAAGGAAGGAAATTTGGGGAAATGGATAAGACAGAGAGGGAACAATAAAAGCTGAGGTGCCTTGAAAAGAATGGGAGGTTAAAGGGATGTTCGCCCCCCCCCCCATTATTCCTAGGAAGGGATCATGAAACTTTCTTCTCCCACAAAGCATAACTATGAAGCTGAGCCCCCACCACCACTTGCCTTGAAACAAATGAAATATTAACATGCTCAGCAAAATGTAAGAGGAAGCTCATCCCTGTAATCTTCTTTTTGTTTTGCACTGTTATGTAGTGATTGTCTACTTGCATATACGGTTTAAGTGGAGTTCAATATGGGTCAATAAGTGTCTTTGACTAGTCAAGTAATTACGTCTCATAATATGCTGTTTGGATAAGATTTTCTAGATTTTACTACCTACCTCCTTATTAAATCCCATAGGTCCGACTGCACACACACACACACAACTTTTTTCACTCTGTGCGCTTCTTATGCAGATGTTTTTGATGCACAAAACGGATCTAGCAGCATAAACCCTTATGTGGCCGTTGAGAGGGGCAGAGACCACCTCACCAGGAGCTATCGAATGAGTGGGGAACCTCTGGCCTACAGAGGCTGAATGTGGCCCTCAGTGCTTGTTTATCTGGCCCTCAGTAATCTCCCTAGGCCATGCCCCGTGCCAGCCCCCCCTCAAGTGCTTTTCTCTGTCTGGGATGTGTCTTCAAGTTATAATACAGTCATACCTCGGAAGTCGAACGGAATCTGTTCCAGATGTCCGCCCGACTTCCAAAACGTTCGGAAAAGAAAACGCGGCTTCCAATTGGCTGCAGGAAGCTCCTGCAGCCAATCAGAAGCCACACCAGATGTTCGGCTTCCGAAAATTGCTCGCAAACCGGAACACTCACTTCCAGGTTTTGATGGTTCGGGAGCTGATTTGTTCAGGAGCCAAGGCATTTGAGATTGAAGGTACGACTGTAGTAGCTCCTTCTTGCCCGGATGGAGGTGTGTGTGTGTGTACACAAATCCTCTGATTTTGGTGTGGTTAAGAAGATGTAGCCTATTATATGAAGGAAAGAGTCACATCCATTGCTTTGCCCAGTTTTCCCTCTGACCCCACCCACCACTGGAATATGTTTCCCAGAAGGAAACATAGAAGATGGCTATCGTGTCTCCTCTCAGTCTCCTCATTCCCATTCCAAATGTGGTCAGCCCAAGGCAGAATAGAGCGGTACTATTACTTCCCTTGATCTGGACACTGTACTTCTGTTGATGCAGCCTAGAATAGCTTTAGCCTTTTTTTGCTGCTGCATCACATTGTTGCCTCATGTTAAGCTTGCGGTCCACAAAGACCCCTAAGGTGCTTCTTCAATTGTGGCACCCGGAACGGGACACAATATTTCAGGTGTGGCCTGACCCAAGCAGAAAAAGTGTGGGACTATTACTCCATCGATCAGGACACTATGCATCTGCTGATGCAGCCTGGAATAGAATTAGCTTTTTTTTTTTTTAGAGTAGGAAGAGTGTGGGAACAGGGTGAAAAGGGAGAATGGTTACATTTTGCAAAATAGTGTATTGCCAATCCTTTGCTGAACTTGCTGGCTGCCAAATCATAAGAAACAGGGGAGGCAGCCCTGCCAGCAGCAGTCCAAGGGAGCTGGGTGTGGTTTTGGCAGCTGTAGATGTTCTGCTTTCAACAGCAAAACAGATCAGCGACTGAGTGCTTGACTTCTAAACAAGCACTTCGAATGTTTGTGCTCTTTGGTTGATTTTGTATTCAAATTGCCCCGCTTTAAAGCCTTTCCACCAGCTCCTCCGGGAACCAACTTATCTTTTTCCCTGTCGCGAATTTCATAGTCATGCCGCTGATGAGTCCTTATTTCAGATAATATAATGCACTCGTTGCTATCTGAGGATTTATACTGAGCCTCAGCCAATTGCTCCAGCTCCTGCTGTTGTTTGCTTATTAATTGTACAGGGCTTTCAAGACAGCGAGTATTATTTTTGAAAGTTGCACGGCATTATTTTTTCATTCCTCCCAGCGTTGTTTTGTAGCTCGTTTTCTTCTACTAGGTTGCTCTCCCCAGAGAAGCGAGATCAGAAAAAGCTGCTGGTAACAGAGAGCTGCAAAAAAAATGAAACGCTTTCTCTGCAGTAGTAACTAGTTGCTGCTCTCTGTCATCTGAAAACTGACTGGCTGCATTTCCCAAATCAAATGCAGAAATGTAGGAGTTTTCTGGCTTGTAAGGCGGCATCTCTACAGAAGGAGGCTGTCCTCCCCTCTCCTCTCCTCTCCTCTCCTCTCCTCTCCTTGCCATCCCTCTAGATCAGGGTGGTCCAACTTTTCATACCAAGTGGGCCGCAAGAGAACCCACGGGCTGCACACTGTCTTGCACGGAGGGAGGGATCGAGGCCAAAAATTGATGCCCCCAACCCCAGCCCTCATACTGCCTTCCCAAAGCTGGCTGAATGAGGTGCTCTGGACCATGGTTAGGCAAACTAAGGCCCGGGGGCTGGATCCGGCCCAATCGCCTTCTAAATCCGGCCCGCGGACGGTCCGGGAATCAGCTTGTTTTTACATGAGTAGAATGTGGGTTGTTTGTGGGGCATAGGAATTCGTTCATTCCCCCCCCCCCCAATATAGTCTGGCTGACCACATGGTCTGAGGGATGGTGGAGCGGCCCACGGCTGAAAAAGGTGGCTGACCCCTGCTCTAGTGCTTCTCCTTTTGTCTGCATTTTCAAGCACATCTGGTGTGGGGAAGGAACATAGCTCAGTGTTAGAGCCCATGCCTTGCATAAACAAGGTCTCACGTTCAGCCCTCGCCATCTGCATGTAGGGCAGGGGAACACTGGGGGAACTGCTACCGGTCAGTGTACACCATATGGAGCCTGATGGCCTGACTCTGTGTAAGGCAGGTTGCTATATTCCTATGTGGCTTACACAATAGTGCACCATCTCGCTATCTGGAATGGCAGGTGGGGGCACCAACCCATGAACATGGACATAGGTCTCCAGATTGCTATTTGATGTTGGAAGCTCGGGGGCGGGGTGTGGTGGGAAGGGAATATTCCTGGAAACGCCTGTACAGGCAAGGGAACAGCAGGAAAATCTTTGCTGGAAATGTGCTGACTTGCAGGTAAAGGGTAAAGGGACCCCTGACCATTAGGTCCAGTCGTGACCGACTCTGGGGTTGTGGCGCTCATCTCGCTTTATTGGCCGAGGGAGCCGGCATACAGCTTCTGGGTCATGTGGCCAGCATGACTAAGCTGCTTCTGGCAAAGCAGAGCAGCGCACGGAAACGCTGTTTACCTTCCCGCTGGAGCGGTACCTATTTATCTACTTGCACTTTGACGTGCTTTCGAACTGCTAGGTTGGCAGGAGCAGGGACTGAGCAACGGGAGCTCACCCCATCGCAGGGATTCGAACCACCGACCTTCTGATCGGCAAGCCCTAGGCTCTGTGGTTTAGACCACAGTGCCACCCACGTCCCGACTTGCCTGAGGCAAAGACTTATACCAATTTGGTCCAGCTGGCACCAGCTATTCTGAGGAATCGCAGAAACACAGGCTATTTTACACAACCCATTTTCCCTGTAAGCCAACTGCTCCTCCTCCTTATTCTTTCCTATGCTTGCAGTTGTGGGTGGAAAGGTTAACACGTGAACCCAGAACCCTACGTAGTTTCAGCAAGCAGCTGTTCCTGTGATCATGGTCACCATGGTAGCTGGAAAAATGGCTGTCAGCAATTTCATCATAACATTTCGCTCTATGATCTTGAGTGTGTGTGTTTGTTTTTGTCTGAAAGGGTATGTGTGTGTGTGTGCACATGACCACTTAGTCATAGGGGAAGTGGATTGTGTGAACTGGACTGGAAGGGAGCTAGTGTAGTGAAACTCCTACCTTGATCTAACCTCTTGACCATGGGTAGGCAACCGTAAGGCCCAGGGGCCGGATCCAGCCCAATCACCTTCTAAATCCGGCCCATGGACGGTCTGGGAATCAGCGTGCTTTTACATGAGTAGAATGTGTGCTTTTATTTAAAATGCATCTCTGGGTTATTTGTGGGGCATAGGAATTTGTTCAATTTCCCCCCCAAAAAAATATAGTCTGGCCCCCCCACAGGGTCTGAGGGACAGTGGACCAGCCCCCTGCTGAAAAAGTTTGCTGACCCCTGCGTCTTGACCTAGGATTTGATGGGGGCTGGTTCCCCAGATGACTAAGGAATAATCCCTGTTGCTTGCAGCAGTGGGAGTCTAAGGAAGGGTAAGATTGGTTGATGATGGAATCAGCACAGAAAAGGGGGGGAGGGGTAATCACAGAATCATAGAATTGTAGAGTTGGGAGGGACCCCATGGGTCATCTAGCCCAGCCCCCTGCAATGCAGGAATGTGTATGAGCTGCTTTGATCACTCCAAACAGTGCTGTATAGGGATTTCCAGTCCACAGTTTCAAAGATCTTGCAAGCTCCACAGCTGGAGGCAATGGGTTGTAATCAATGTGACTGCCAAGGCAAACCTTGCATTCCCTCTTTAACACCTGTTGGGATTTTAACACTTCTCTGACCCCTTTGTAATGCTGCTCGTTTATCTGACTGCTTTATTAATTGCCGTGTCTTCATCGCGGCTTTAATTTTGTCAAACTCCTTAATTTTGTCAAACTCCCTTGTAATATTTAAGGGCGATGTGCAAAGTCAACAAACAAATGAAGTGTCCACAGCTTGAAAAGCGTTGCAAGGTAAGCAGCCGCTCGCTCAGCCCGTTCCTCACTCAGTTCAATGGTTGTGCAAACTAGCCCTACAAACAAATCTCACATGGATCAGTACTTTAGGGACCACATTAAAACCCAGCCCGGCGAAAGGGACCTGACTCATCTGTGCATAAGAGCTTAATCTTGTGCGGATTTGCAGGGCTGCATAAGCAGTTTGTTTACCTAGTTGTGTGCAAGATTACAGAGAAGAGAGTGTGCTTTTTTATCTTCAGCAGAAGCCCTGGCAGTTCATTCTCTGCCATTGCAGACTAATTGCGTTCATTAGAGCAGACGGCGCAGCAGGTTGCCTCCTCTCCTTGACTGGACTCGCCGCAGCCTCCCGCTGTTCGTTTACTTGATGTGGCTGGAGTTATTAAATGGTTGTTTTCATAATGACATCAGCTCTGAATTAGATAAGGCTCATCCAGGAAAGATAATTAGCTCGGCTTCAGAAAGAGCGTGCAGGAAGACTTGGCGCAGGAAGAAGAGAGCGGGCTGGATTCTTGAAGGATAGCTGACTACAATCTAAATTACCCTTGTGTAAAGAGGAGGGCGTTGTCACTCGCGCACATGCGCATTACAAGGGCTTCGCATGTGTGCTTATATCCCAGAGTTAAATGTCAGAAAGCATTTTCAGTTTTAAAAGAACTCTCTACTATCATTTCCAATATAGAAAGACATGCAGCATAAACAATTCTATATTATGTTTACATCAACTATGTATGATAAAGCCTGCTTTTAAAATGCGGCACGTGAGATTTGAAAGCTCACATGCATATGCATTGCAAGTGCCATCTGTGCGTATTGCCCACATCTGCAGGTGAGAATGGGGGGGGGGTAGTATAGGAAGTCCGCTCAATTTTAAAATAACTATTACACTTGCTGTTCTGCATCTGATAGCATCCACACATGCAGGGAGTAGTCTAGAGGAAGCTCACAGCAGCTTGAGTTTCTACTTCTGTGCTTAGCCTGTTATATTAAAAATCACCTCAACGGAATTTCCTGAATCGAAAGTAAGATTTTAATTCTTATCGTCACCATGCTGATTAGAGATTTGCTTAAATGATCAGGCAAAGAAGGGTGACGGAAACATTTTTTAAGCTGCCCTGTTTTTCCGTCTTGTCTGCCTAACTTCATGCAGATTCTTAGAAAACACAATACAGTCATACCTTGGGTTACAGATGCTTCAGGTTGTGTTTTTTCGGGTTGCGGGCCACTGAAACCTGGAAGTACCAGAACGGGTTACTTCTGGGCTTTGCACATGCACAGAAGCGCCAAATCGCAACCCGCACGTTCACAGATGCACCGTTGCGGGTTGCGGGCGCTGCGGGTTGCAAACGTGCATCCCACACGGATCACCTTTGCAACCCGAGCGTCCACTGTAAACATGATCAACATTGAAAAGTTGTCGGGCTCCTTCCCACGGCTTCGTGGGATGGCCCTGTAAGTGGATGCAACCGCCCATTTGGAACCAATGGAGGCACTTTGTCATCTGTTCAAGTTGCAAGAAAGGAGGGTCCAGCCAAACATCAGGAAGGGTTTTCTGACAGGGGAACAGACTCCCTCAGAAGGTGGTGGACTCCCCTTCTTTGGAGGTTATTAAGCACAGGTTGGATGGCCATCTGTCATGGATACTTTAGCTGAGATTCTGGCATTGCAGGGGTTGGACCAGATGACCCTCAAGGTCCCTTCCAACTCTACTCTTCTCTGATTCTATGATCTTCTGCCTATCTCACCTTCCTGGCATCTGTCCCACAGGGCAGCTGTTGGCCATGCGGGGAAAGAGAGTAGCCCATCTGCAGCAGCCCCAGATTCTTTCTTCACCTGCTCCCTCACTCTCCTAGGATCCTTCCCACAGCTGGTGATAGATGGCCCTGCGGAGGAGGAAGATGGGGGGGATTACAGCTGATGGAGGCAAAACTTACCTTTGTACAAGCCATGCTGATTTTTATTTGGCAAGGCTTTTTCTTCTCTTGAAGGCCAATCTACACATTAACATAATTCATGTAGATCAACATTATTGGGATTTTACTATTTCAAACTGCACCTTGGGGATTGCAAAGAATCTGTTATTCCCTCAAAACAAAAACTCCCTGGTAATGGAAAACAAGATCATAAAGCAGACAGGGCTCTGGCCTAGCCTTCTCTCTATTGTGCTATTTTCCCTAACAATATTTTTTATTTTTGTGGAAGCATTCAAACATGTAGCCTCCACCTGTTGCCTGAAAGGCTTCAGTCCCAAGGACTCTCTATATGTGATTTGTTTTTTTGTACATTGCCTCTAAATGTTTAATAATGCTTTGCACAAGTTCATCTGGGACAGGTCTCTAATTTTCCTGGATTCCCTGTAGATTCTTTAAGAACAAGCCTCTGCTGAATTTAGCAGTATAATTATAATTTAGTGAAAACATCCCGTTTCAGGTGTTAGTTCTTTTAAAACTTTCACGTATTTAAACAGAGCTTAGTATAATTTAAAATATATAAGCACAGACAGCACACCCAATATATTTTTTACAGTTAAATGATTAATAACTACACATAATAAAGGCTGCCTTTAAAATAAGGCAAACACAGCTCGTATTCTAGGAAATATATGAGGGTTGGCAGTTCGCAACTTTTTACTCAGAGTAGACCCATGTAAATGAATGAGCGTGACAGAGGGCTCAGCCACACTTCCGCTTGCCTGCCCCACCTCTTGCCTCCTGGGAAAACCCGCTATTTGCCACTGAATCAAACAGCTTTCTCCAGACTGACCGTTGGTCCAGTTTAGCGCTTTAAAAAAAAGGTTTTTCCAGGAAGAAGCAGCAAGGCAAAGGCAAAACCACTAGTTTAATACCATGTGTCTGGTGCTCCCAATCCTCCCCTCTATTGCCACATTATCTCAGCAAACGTGGGTTGGGAATCGTGATATTTGCCAAGGCCAATGTCCAGTTTGGCTCAGAGGCGCCATGTCTTCACAGCCATACATATTAGAACAGAGGTCAGCAAACTTACTGCACCTTGGGCCAGTGTCTCCAGCGCCAATTGCGCGGCGGGCCAGAGGGCAGGGGAGCGCGTGCCCATACGCATGCACACACACTATTTCCGGCGCACTTCTAGGTTGGAGGAGCACCAGAAACAGCTTATGTGCATGGGCCTACTCTGACCTGGATGGGCACCGGAAATAACGCTTGTTGTTGTTTAGTCGTTTAGTCGTGTCCGACTCTTCGTGACCCCATGGACCAAAGCAAGCCAGGCACTCCTGTCTTCCACTGCCTCCCGCAGTTTGGTCAAACTCATGCTGGTAGCTTTGAGAACACTGTTCAACCATCTCGTCCTCTGTCGTCCCCTTCTCCTTGTGCCCTCCATCTTTCCCAACATCAGGGTCTTTTCCAGGGAGTCTTCTCTTCTCATGAGGAGGCCAAAGTATTGGAGCTTCAGCTTCACGATCTGTCCTTCCAGTGAGCAGTCAGGGCTGATTTCCTCCAGAATGGATCGGTTTGATCTTCTTGCAGTCCATGGGACTCTCAAGAGTCTCCTCCAGCACCATAATTCAAAAGCATCAATTCTTCGGTGATCAGCCTTCTTTATGGTCCAGCTCTCACTTCCATACACATGCGCAAATAACGCTTGCGCATGCGCAAATAACGTGTATGCATGCGCACAAGCTATTTCCAGTGCTCCTCCGACCTGGAAGTGGGCAGCCGTGCAGCGCAGTGCCAGTAAGAGTGGAAGCGGGTGGCAGGGGTTGCCATGGGCCGGATAAACAAGTCCCTTGGGCCTTATCCAGCCTGTGGGCCTTAGTTTGGGGACCCCTGTGTTAGAAGCTTCAGGTCTGTTGCAGGAGAGAGTGAGGCCCCTCTCCCTTCACAAGAGCGTAAGACAAGGCTGGCTGCTGGATCAGGGCCAAGGGCCAACCAATGGCCTGCAAGCAGGAAATGAAAGCAACAGTGACTCTCCCCACGTTCGGTCCTTCGCAGAGTGTGATTTAATGATGTTCTGTAAGTAAGACAATCAACCATGAGCCTGTCAGCATCGCCCTTGAGCCAGTGCCACCGACTGGACTCATCCACTTCAGCCCGACTGGGCCAGGCGAGCTGGGGTAGCACTTCCAGAGACCACCTTCTTCACAGGAACAGGTCAAAGTGGTGTGGACTCACAACTCAGAGCTGTGAGCACCAGATTCACTCCCGAAGACAGTCGTTGCACAGCAGAGTACAGCAGAACATAAAGCACTCAGAGAACAGCTCTGTAGAATAACTACTTTTATTCTATCTACAACTATCATACAAAATATATACAGAGCTAAATGGAGAAGCTGAACTGCACTGAGTGTCTGCAGCTGCTCTTAGCAGCAACCATATCTATACAGAGATATCACTCACTCTCTCTCTAACACTCAGTCTCTCTCTCTCTCTTTGATGTGAGGTGGAGCGGAATAAGTAGAGAGCAGAAACAGCCCCCTCCTCTCTGGAGAATCAGCAGAGAACATCAGCAGATTCTTGGATATGGGAGGGGTGAAATCTCCTCAGAGCCACCCCCACAAAAAAACTGCGGTCACAATTCTGCGGGCTTGTTGGAGCAGAACAGAACAAAAGAGAAACCGGGGTGAGGGGTGGATAGGAAAGCAAATAAATCTTAGCTATCCTTTATGTTTTACAACCTTGTTTCTTTCCCTCTTAAGTGAGCAGGAGGGAAAATGGTTGCCAAGTCCTTTAAGGTGGCAAGTCTCCATAGCTAACGATTTCCCTTTTTATTTTATTTTTCTTTCCTTATTCAAAAGGCAAGATTCACTCCCTTCAGTGCCGTTTATCATTAAAGGTATACAACAAAGCAGAAGTTCTCAGCCTAGTCTTCAGAAGAATCCATATGTGTAAGTAATGTGATGCAGCAGTTACTATAGCAATTATCTCTTCACAAGCCAAACTTGAGTCTGACAAGTTGTATTTTATCAGATTTGAAAATAAAAAAAAAGGTTGAAGTGTTGGTTTTGAACGGGATTTATTTAGCCCACTCACAAGTCAAGCTAGCGTGCAGGGCCAGGAGTCTGAATAGGGGTTAAAAAGAGAGAGAAAAAGTTGGCGTTCTGTGCTATGGTAACTCCGAAATCTAAGCAAGGGAAAGAAGGATTCTGTCACCTGTATATATATTATGCAAACTGAAGGACTCTATATGTATGTTTTTACGAATTTTATTCGGCTTTTGCTAGGCATGGGCAGGGCAAAGAGATATGTAGCAGACTGAATGCATGCCCATGACAACTAGATAATTCTTGTGTGTGATGATTTTAGCGGAGTGGATTACTGTTATTTTAATTCCGCTTTGCTTCCAGGCAATCTGCTTAGTGAGCATTCATTCTTTTCAAATTGCCTTTTTAGACTGCCCTGTCTCTTTAGATGGTGAGCCTGAGGGCAGGGACACGTGTGTGTTTCGTGTGTGCTTTTGTAAGCTGCTCTGGGGGCTTTTTTTTTTTTTTTAGGCTGAAGAGCAGGGCAGAAATATATTGTCATTTGTTTATGGTGAGGGTATCGAACGCTGCATCAAGCAAGTGTTATCCCACACTTCCCAGTGCCTTTTTTGACACTTTCCTCACTGCAAAAAAAGTCAAATTTAAGGGTGGCTGTGCAAGAGGAGCGGCACAGGAGTGGCAGGTAAATGTTAATTGTGCAATCTGAATTTATCAATACAGTATGTGTTTGAATGCCATCTGAAAAAATAGCAGTAGATTGTTAGCACCTTCTGACCATGGTTGAATTTTGTAAGCCACTTTGAAAACCTCCACATGGAGGGTGGGAAGAGGATAAAGTTTTAAACAAGTATATGAATAAATAAATTTATGAATCCCGTTCATACCCCTCTGGGCTTCTGAGAGATATTCCCAGGTCTGCCCACTCTCCCAACCAACCTGAGCAGTCACAATTTATCATGGTGATTCTACCGTGCTTTGATCAGACAATATACAGTACTGCCTTCTCCTCCATATTGAGCGCTGGGGGAAACCAGAGTTCATTTGGTTTTACTCAGGACCCTGATTGGCTGGCCCTTGTGTCAGTCACAAAGCCGTCCCTCCTCTGCAAGACTTTTCTTTTTAATTATGCATGAGGCTGGGGGACACCTCAAAAAAAGAAGGATCGCAGAACAAATATTTGCACAGATTTAAAAAAAGATGCAAAGTACTTGAGGAACAAAGCAAACAGAAAAACAAGGCAGACAGCCTGTCTCCGGAGCTTGAGGGGAGGGGAGGGCAGTGGATCACAGGAGCTTAGGAAACGGCCTTATACAGAGTTAGAATATTTACCCACCCAGCTCATTACAGTGGTACCTCGGGTTAAGTACTTAATTTGTTCCGGAGGTCCGTTCTTAACCTGAAACTGTTCTTAACCTGAAGCACCACTTTAGCTAATGGGACCTCCTGCTGCCGCTGTGCCGCCGCTGCACGATTTCTGTTGTCAACCTGAAGCAAAGTTCTTAACCTGAGGTACTAATTCTGGGTTAGTGGAGTCTGTAACCTGAAGCGTATGTAACCCAAGGTACCACTGTACTGTCTATATTGATGAGCTTTCCAGGGTTTCAGGCAGGAGATTTTCCCAGGGAGACAACAGGGATTGAACCTGGGAGCTCCTGCAGGCAGGTCAGATGCTCAGCCACTGAACAGTATCATAGAATTGGAAGGGAGTTGGAAGGGACCCCCAAGGGACATCCATCCCAACCCCGTGCAATTCAGGAATCTTTCGTCCAACATGGAACTCGAACCCACAACCCTGAGATTAAGAGTCTCATGCACTACCGACTGTGATAGCTCAGTATGAGACTCAGGATTGTGGGTTTGAGCTTCACATCGGGCAGAAAGATTGAACCGCCCTGAGACCTCTGGGTATAGGTCGGTATATAAATTCAGTAAATAAACTCAAAAAAACTAAGATCACGGCCACTGGTCCCATCACCTCCTGGCAAACAGAAGGGGAAGAAATGGAGGCAGTGAGAGATTTTACTTTCTTGGGTTCCATGATCACTGCAGATGGTGACAGCAGACACGAAATTAAAAGACGCCTGCTTCTTGGGAGAAAAGCAATGACAAACCTAGACAGCATCTTAAAAAGCAGAGACATCACCTTGCCAACAAAGGTCTGTATAGTTAAAGCTATGGTTTTCCCAGTAGTGATGTATGGAAGTGAGAGATGGACCATAAAGAAGGCTGATCGCCGAAGAATTGATGCTTTTGAATTATGGTGCTGGAGGAGACTCTTGAGAGTCCCATGGACTGCAAGAAGATCAAACCTATCCATTCTTAAGGAAATCAGCCCTGAGTGCTCACTGGAAGGACAGATCCTGAAGCTGAGACTCCAGTACTTTGGCCACCTCATGAGAAGAGAAGACTCCCTGGAAAAGACCCTGATGTTGGGAAAGATGGAGAGCACAAGGAGAAGGGAACAACAGAGGACGAGATGGTTGGACAGTGTTCTCGAAGCTACCAGCATGAGTTTAACCAAACTGCAGGAGGCAGTGGAAGACAGGAGTGGCTGGCGAGCTCTGGTCCATGGGATCATGAAGAGTCGGACACAACTAAACAACAACAAATAAACTCTATGATTCTATGTGTCTATCCCTACTTAACTGTATCCCTACTTGTGCTGGATCCATATGTGTGTATGTGATTACAGGAGCAAAAGGCAGAAGCTTTCTTCACTGCAGAAAAAAACCAAAACCCTGCTTGCATGAGGATGCAGTTGCATGCAGCAGTATAGTGGTACCTCGGGTCAAGTACTTAATTCGTTCCGGAGGTCCGTTCTTAACCTGAAACTGTTCTTAACCTGAAGCACCACTTCAGCTAATGGGGCCTCCTGCTGCCGCTGCGCCGCTGCTGCGCGATTTCTGTTCTCATCCTGAAGCAAAGTTCTTCCCTGCGAGCTCACATTCATCCGGTACTATACCAGCTGCACTGGCTCCCGGTGGAGTACAGGATCAGGTTTAAGGTGCTGGTTTTAACTTTTAAAGCCCTATACGGCCTAGGACCCGCGTACCTACGGGACCGCCTCTCCTGGTATGCCCCACAGAGAAACCTACAGTCTGCAAATAAAAACATCCTGAAGGTCCCAGGCCTCAGAGAGGTTAGGCTGGCCTCAGCTAGAGCCAGGGCCTTCTCAGCTGTGGCTCCAATCTGGTGGAACACTGGCTGTCACAAGAGACTAGGGCCCTGCGGGACCTGACATCTTTCCACAGGGCCTGCAAGACAGAGTTGTTCCACCAGGCCTTTGGTCAGGGCGCAGCCTGATTCCCTCCTCTGGCAACCTGCACAGAATTTTGCTTAACGGTTGCCATCAACTTGATTTTAATTAATTTTTATAATGAAATATTTTTAGAATGTTGGATTATTTGATTGTTTGATTATTTGATTGTTGTTAGCCGCCCTGAGCCCGGCTTCGGCTGGGGAGGGCGGGATATAAATAAAATTTATTTTATTATTATTATTATTAACCTGAAGCACTATTTCTGGGTTAGCGGAGTCTGTAACCTGAAGCGCCTGTAAACTGAAGTGTATGTAACCTGAGGTACCACTGTACCAAGGGCCAAACTACACATGGCATTATTCACGCTTTTTAAAAAGGCATGCTCATACTAGTCACTTCTGTTCTGAAGTGAAAGCAAACCCAGGTTCCCAATCCTGGGCATGTTTCTGGTCCAGAACTGGACCTTTCTCCTGTTGGCTGGAGCTTCCCATAGCTGAGACCAGGATATAGCTGGGAGGGCGCATGCACCGGTGAAGTTCAGCAAAACCCCGGAGGTTGTTTATGTACACCGCAAGGAGTGTGTCAGCAGCTGGATTCAGTGAGAGCCTTCCACCTGGGTCACTTCCAGGCCTGTTATGTACACAGCCTCAAGGGGATTTTGTGCATTGGACAGTGGCTTTTGTCAATCTCACCTGGCCTGAACCCAGCCTGTAGGAAGTACAGTTCCTGTCGGTGTCTCTTTCACGTTTCTTGCCCAACAGGCACTAGGCGTGGTTTAAAAAATGCTTGGGCCCATGCATGTGTGTGCATCTTCTGGAATGGGGAACTTGCTCCCCAATACAGTCGTACCTTGGATCCCAAACGCCTTGGTACTCAGACATTTTGGCTCCCAAGCCCCACAAACCTGGAAGTGAGTTTTCCAGTTTGCAAACATTCTTTGGAACCTGAACGTCCGATGGAGCTTCCGCAGCTTCCGATTGGCTGCAGGAGCTTCCTACAGCCAATCAGAAGCCACGCTTTGGTTTCCAAACATTTCGGATGTTGAACGGATTCCGTTCAACTTCCGAGGTACGGCTGTATAATGTTTGCTTTGGGAAAGTATTTTTAAAAGAATCTCCTTGCAAATCCCTGCCCCCATGTGCATATTTGGGGGGGAGGCATTTTTTGGGGGGGAGGGGAAATTGTTTCCCAAATTGGTCTTAATCCCAATTTTGGAAATAGCACCTCGACCATCTAAATACTATGCCATCCTAGCTGACATTTGTTTGCTGCCTGCCTGCATGCTCTGCTCCTGTAACTGTTGGCTGATCCACTGTGCCATTGTGCAACGTTCACAAAAATTCTAACTGATGAGGAGAAGTGTTAGTTATATAACGCATACAGATAGTACGGCTTCTGTGAGAGAAATTAAAGGTCAGTCTGGCAGAGGGAAAAGCCTCACAGGAAGTGGTGTGTGCATCCTGAAACAGGAAACGAGAAGGCTGAGTTGAAACTCAGAAGATGGGGGAAGGGGCTGGGGATGAAGTCCTGGGTCTATCTGTGGACTGGAAAGAAGCTCTTCTTAGAATACAAGCAAGCCAATTATATGTGTTCTAAATAAAAGGCTCCACATGCTTCACTTTCGGGTGCCTAATCCATTCCTAGCAGCATCTGTAATAATCACAACAGATGCTGGTAACTTAAACTAGGCTATATCAGGTGGGTGGCATTAGAGAACCTTAACAAAACCCACAAACCTCATTTACGATACCCACATTTTTGGCTAAATCATTGCCCCTCTCATTCATCTTCTTAAAAAACAGTGCCTATGGCAGCTATCCCAACAAAATAAGGAAAAGGGTCCGTTGGTTGACTGGGTGGCTGATTCCTTTGTATTTTGAGCAGAGGTTTTGGAATAAATGTATATGTGCATTGCCCATCTGCATGCTCCTAGTTCAGTCGTGCACCTGAATACAAACTGAATTTATTTGGTGTATCTTCTTCACTCTCTGCGATATTTACAGAGGTTTGTTCCCTAACTCTGTCATCATGCTTCGTTGCTTTGCTGAATTAGTAAATAAGATGCTCTTACCAAATCATGGAGCTGGTTTTTACTAAACTCTGGAAGAGGGTTAAAAGTGTGTGGGAAGTTCTCAGTTCACTCATCCCCTCATCTTGAATGAGGTGGCCTTTGTGAAGCTGGGGCCACTCCTTTTTTGACCTCATTCTCTTTTCTGTGACATGGGGTTTATATTGTTGTTGGTTCAACTTACAGAGTTGGCTTGTGAGAAGTCTCCTGAACACTTGAAATGTGCTGTGTGAATGTTGGGTGTTATTATGTAAACTGACACTGCAACTTTGGTCTCCTCCTGATGGCCTGATTGAGGCTAATTTGCTTGCACAAAGCTTACACAGAGGTTAGACTATGTCCAGTGTTTATTGAGCATTTATTCCAATTCAGCAGGGAAGTTATGTTATGTCAATGAACATTGGTCCTGTTTACTTGTGTACATTTTCCTGTTAATCATTTGCTTATACCACACTTTTTAGAACATTTCCCTGTCACTTTTCTAGCACTAAAATATCTATTGCTTTTTAAACAAATGGATTTTTTTGCTCTAGGGCAACAAAATGCTTCAATCTACTGCACAGACCTAAATTTCTGGTATGCCCTTGAACCTCTCCTGCAAAATACTGACAGTCTGCAGGTGGCCTTTCAGTAATGGATGTGTGGCTAGGGTGTGTATTCTGTTCAATTAATAGCATTTTTTTTTGCAGGAATTCAAACCTAACCAGACCCCCAACTCTTTTTATGTTTAAATTAGATATTATCCTGCCAGCCCAAATAGGTCAAGTGTCAGATACAAATCCAGAGTGCATCAGCATTCTGTAGACGTAATGAGAAAGTAAGTACTGTAGCTACTAAATGTTGGCGGATATGAATATTTTCTGGCTTTGCTTGTACTAATGTGCGTTTGTGTTTTGAAAAATAATCAGTAGAACAGTGGTTGCTCATGATGAAACGTTTATTTTTATCCATTAACTGCAACTAGAATTTTGTTCTGCCTTGGAAGGGAAAGACGAAAGCAAGGATTTATTACTCAGTGGACTGTTGGCCAACTTGGGTGTGTTATAAGGGAATTAGGCCCCCCAGGCCATTTTGGCCAAGCCACACCCACCTGTTCTACACCAGGCATCATATATGCCATCAGATGCTTGGAAAGTTTATAGTAATAATAATAATAATAATAATAATAATAATAATAATAATAATAATTTTTATTTATACCCCGCCCTCCCCAGCCAAGGCCAGGCTCAGGGCGGCTAACAACCAATAATAAAAACAAATTGAAGGAATACAACTTAAAAACAAAAATTAAAATACAACATTAAAATATTGAAACCTCATCGCAGGAGGAGAAAGGAAAAGAAAAAAGAAAGAGGGGGAGGGAATCAAATTGGCTTCAAGCCAAAGGCCAGGCGGAACAACTCTGTCTTACAGGCCCTGCGGAAAGAAATCAGATCCCTCAGGACCCTGGTCTCATGAGACAGAGCATTCCACCGAGCCGGAGCCAGAGTTGAAAAGGCCCTGGCTCTGGTTGAAGCTAATCTAACTTCCTTAGGGCCCGAGACCACTAGGGTGTTGCTATTTATGGACCTTGAGGCTCTCCGTGGGGCATACCGGGAGAGGCAGCCCCGTAGGTACGAGGGTCCTAGGCCGTGAAGGGCTTTAAAGGTCAAAAGCAGCACCTTAAATCTGACCCTGTACTCCACCGGGAGCCAGTGCAGCTGGAAAAGCACTGGGTGAATATGCTCCCATGGCAGAGACCCCGTGAGGAGCCTCGCTGCAGCATTCTGCACCCGCTGGAGTTTCTGGGACAGCTTCAAGGGCAGCCCCGCGTAGAGCGAATTACAGTAGTCAAGCCTGGAGGTGACCGTTTAAAGGAACAAATTCTAGTTCCAGTTCATCCTGTCCAAAAAGGAACCAGTTTCTGTTTGAGTTCATCCTTTTACAAAACATGTTCCTATTCTCCACCAAAAAGCAAAACTCAGCATTCAGGAATACAGTGGTGCCTCGCAAGACGAAATTAATTCGTTCCGCGAGTTTTGTCGTCTTGCGATTTTTTTCGTCTTGCGAAGCATGGTGTCGGGAAAGTTTTGGAAAAGCTTCAAAAATCACCAAAGTCTTTAAAAACCTCAAAAAAGGCTACCACACCGCTTTCTATGAGTTGCTCCTCGAAGTCAAGTCGCAACTGTATTAACGGTGTTAAGAAAAAGGAAACAAACTTGCAAGGCGTTTCCGTCTTGCGAAGCAAGCCCATAGGGAAAATCGTCTTGCGAAGCAGCTCAAAAACCAAAAAACCCTTTCGTCTAGCGAGTTTTTGGTCTTGCGAGGCATTCGTCTTGCGAGGTACCACTGTATTACATGCTCCTGTGGTGAAGTATAGAGTCCAAAAGGGGCCACACACAATCAATGAGATATCTGAGAGGGTGCTCATCAAATTTGCAGATGATACCACACTGGGAGACGTAGCCAGTGCCACAAAAGATAGAATTGGGATTCAAGACGACCTTAACAGTTTGGGGGACTGGGCGAAAACTAACAAAAATGAATTTCAATATGGAAAAAAATGTAAGCTTCTGCACGTAGACAGGAAGAACCAGAAGCACAAATATAAGATGGGGGATACCTGGCTTACTAACAGTACATGTGAAAAGGATCCAGAGGTCTTGGTGGACCACAAGCTTACCATGAGTCAACAGTGTGATGTGGCAGCAAAAAAAGCTAATGCTATTCTAGGCTGCATCGACAAAAGTATAGTGGCTCAACGGACTCCCTCTGGAGGTGGTGGGCTCTCCTTCCTTGGAGGTTTTTAAGCAGAGGTTGGATGGCCATCTGTCACACATGCGTTAGTGGAGATTCTCGCATTGCAGGGGGTTGGACTAGATGACCCTCGGGATCCCTGCCAGCTCTACAGTTCTGTGAATGTCAGGTGTGGTGTAGTGGTTACACTGGTGAACCGGGTTCGCTTCCCCACTCCTCCACATGCAGCTGCTGGGTGACCTTGGACCAGTCACACTTCTCTGAAGTCTCTCAGCCCCACTCACCTCACAGTGTTTGTTTTGGGGGAGGAAGGGAAAGGAGAACGTTAGCTGCTTTGAGACTCCTTCTAGTAGTGATAAAGCGGGATATCAAATCCAAACTCCTCCTCCTCCTCCTCTTCTTCTTCTTCTTCTTCAGCAGCTGAAGTTTTCGCCATGATCATATTTCCATGCTAGAAAAGGCTTGCCCTGTTTAATGTGTGCCAGCCACAGAGCTGTTAAAGGCAGAAGGCACCATTTTATTTGTTCAGGTACCTGCACTTTTCTCTGCTCCTGTTAGAAAAGAACGAATAGGGAAGATACAGTAAATGCCTTCTTTTGACTCCTCCACCCCTGCTCAGCTATAATCAACATTCTGTAACCTCACAGGCCGTCGTTGTTGTTGTTTGTTGTTGTTAATGTCCTTTTTAAAAAATCACTAAGTTGTATACCTCTATGTACCTAGGGCATTCCGAAGTATTTAAATAGCACTCTTATTTTTGCATGGTCCCATTTCTCTTCCAAACTGATTGACACGCAAGCACCTGAGCTTGTTATTGGAGAGAAATTTATTCAGTCCAAATAGATGGATCAACTGCAAAATCTCTAATGTGTAGAATGTAGATAGCCTTATAAACTAGAATTACAGCGGAGGGGTCAATAATTTGACATATTCTTTCCCAGGAAGCCTGAAGGAGGCCTCCCTTCTGGCAGTGTGTTCCTTTTGTGTTACAAGGAAAACTCCTCATGGATGATATTATATCTATCTATCTACCGGTATCTGTCTGTCTATCTATCTATCTATCTATCTATCTATCTATCTATCTATCTATCTATCTATCTATCTATCTATCATCTATCTATCTATCTATCTATATCAACCTTCCATTGTATGTTTTCCTAATTCCCACTGTTTGTTTAAGAAGTCTCTGCTACAAGAATATTTCTCCCATACAGTCTGCATGCTATGGCCCTCTCTCCCTTGAACAAATTCGAAAGAATTATCTATTTCCCGCTTCCTTAGCTTAGTCTGCCATTAAACCACCATGTGCCTTTTAAAAGCGGCATGTTGCAAACGTTTGGATTTATGGCACTCTACAAAATGCATTTGCAAATCGTTTCCACAGACAACTTTGCATTTTGCAATAGGTTCTGGCAAAGCTGCCTTAAAAAAACAAAAAACCGACAACTTTTATATAGTGTGCCGATCAGATTGGATTTAGGGACGTAAATTAAATCTATCCCGATAATATACCATGGCGACTTAGAAGGATGCTGCAGGATCTTGTTGCCACAGAGAGTCCTTCTCAGCCCTGCCCAGGATGGCTATAAAGTAGAAATACCTGATTTTAGTACTTCGTTGTTGAGATCAATAGCATCAAACCAAGCTGAAAGTGAAGTCTTTTACTGCTAGCATTGAATTGCTCTTTGGAGGGCTGTAACATTAATCAGAGATACTCAGCTTCGGTTAAGAAGCCTGCAAACTGCCTATACCTGGAGGCTTAACACACACAAAACAAATGCATGCTCCATCAATTTTAAACTTAAATGCACAATGTAACTAATAAATGGCTACATGTTTTGACTAGTGCAGTAAGAAGATAGCCTGATTAGTCATGATCAAAAGGAAATAATCAGTGTGGGAAAAAGAGGAGTTAATTGACAGCTCCCAGTGTGCTTCGAGATAAATTCTGTTGTTCAACAGGGGATACATAATTTAAATAAAGCCTCTGTTCTAGAACATAACGGCATAGCATGGAATACAACATAAAAAGCTCTTTGTATTGTCATAGGATAGCTATTAATGCCCTAGATTTGGTCGGCAAAGCCTTGCTTTGGAACCAGCTGCATAACTTGACTCCCAGCTTTTCACATAAGCCTTCAGTGAGCTTCATTGGCTAAAGTAGTTCTTTATGTCAAAAACAATTAAGATATGAATGCCGAGTCCGGCGTCCTTTTTAAACTTCCTTGTTGGAATCCAATGGCAGCATCAAATGACAAATAGTTAGGGTTGTTCCTTATTCCAGAACAGCAGAGTTAGTTGAGCAAATGGTGCTTCTTTCAGTAGCTGGAAACTTCAGCTGTGTTCCTTGTTTTGGGGGGCTTGGCAATTTCTGTGGGGCAGAGTTTATGACTGACACAAGGGCAGGGCACTCAGCACTGTGCAAATCCAGTTTGTGCTGCATATAGCATGTGGGAAATGCCCCCCCCCCTGAACTCAATCTGGGGAGAGTGAAGATATCTAAAATGTAGTGAGCATATGGTATGAATTATCAGTTGCATTTATTTATAACGTTTATATGCCAGCTGTTGGGGCTTAGCCCTCATAAGGCAGCAAACAACTAAAGGAGAATTCGTTGGAATGCATTTGGTTGTAGAATTTATTTATTACATTAATATACCACCTTTATCTTCCAAGGATCTCAAGGTGGTGTCTGTGGTTTTCTCCCTCCCCATTTCACCCTCACAACAACCCTGTGAGGTAGGTTAGGCTAAGAGATGCGGACTGGCCCGAGGTCACCTAATGAGCTTCATGGCTGAATTCGAACCCTGCTCTGCCAGGTCCCCGTCCAACACTGACCATTACGCGGCGCTACACAAGTATCAGAAATCAGTGGCTGTACAAAAGAGGCAGGGTGGAACAAATGAGTCTTCAAGGCATGCTCGGAAGCCAGTGCAGTTCCTTAGAAAGGGGCCACAACTAGGGAGGCCCTGTTCCTTGTGCTCGCCAACTTAATTGTCTGTATTTGTGGGCACTTGAGCAGGACCTTTGCAGCCCATCCTAATAAATGGGCAGGGCCATATGGGTGAAGTCAGTACTTTAGATAAGCAGATTAGGGCTTTAAAGGTTAACATCAGCACCTTGAACTGAATTCAGAAACACAGGAGTTGGTATAAGATTGGTGTCATGCAGGAGTGTAGGACCTTTTTCAGGCAGTGCTGTGATCAGACAGAGACCACTCTCCATCACAATTCAAGGATATGCTGCAGCAGCCAGGCAAAACCCTTAGAGCAGGCATGGCCAAACTTGGCCCGCCAGCTGTTTTGGGACTACAATTCCCATCATCCCTGACTACTGGTCCTGTTAGCTAGGGATGATGGGAGTTGTGGTCCCAAAACAGCTGGAGGGCCAAGTTTGGCCATGCCCGCCTTAAAGGATGGGGCAGTGAGGGGTTTTTCTTCTTCTTTGATGATCACTCATAGCTGAGCAAGATTGTCTTCCATAAACACGGTTTTAACAATGAGTCTGTAAGTGACTGTGGAGGCCAATTCTGGATCCACACGTCCTTCTACAGTGAGGACGTTGGTTTCCGGGTGGGAGTTGATCACGGTGTGGATTTACCAAGCATGCCTTCCTCTTAGCATGTTTCTCCCTTGCGTCCTGAGTTCGAGTGTCTACAAAGCCCATGACACCTTTGGTAAAGGCTGTTCTCCAACTGGAGCACTCGCAGGCCAGTGTTTCCCAGTAGTCGGTGTTTATACTACATTTTTTTTTAGATTTGTCTTGACACTCTTTAAACCTCTTTTGTTGACCACCAGGATTACGCTTTCCATTGTTAAGTTCGGAATAGAGTAGTTGCAGTGAGGGGTATGGCCTGGGTTAACCCTGGAGTTAGCCCTGCTGGCACTCTGGTCCTGAATTAGAGAGCAGCAAATGGCAACCAGCCCTTTTCCCAAAAGGATGTTTCCTTCCTTGTCCTCAGGTGCCAACCTTCTCCCTCCTGCAACCCTGACTATTGGATGAAGGGAGGTGAGATCTGTAAGCCCTGGAGAGGCTGGTGCCACTTAACGAGCCTCAGTTGTTATTAGTAATCAAATTTAGTTTGAACAATGAATGCAAGCGTGTCTGTTGATTAAATTACTAAGAACAGGCATTATAACCGCACAGCGATTTATATGAACTCCCGTGAATAATTAAATCTATATTTTAAAATATATATTTAAAAAAGCCTCCCCCTTTTGTCAAAGTGATGGAAACCTCGGGGAGAGAGTTTACATATTGGGTTTTTTTCCGGCTGAAGCTCTTAACCGAGTATTGATTGACTCCTGTATAATTTTAGAACGAGTTCTGTGCTGTTGCCATGCTGTATTATTTGAATATGTGATTAGCATTAATTTCCTCCTGCTTTTGCCTGTAGCGATGCTGAATGCAGGGTAGAAAAGTGATTCAGTACTCACTTGTGGATGCTCTCCAGCTATAACAAAAGGAGCAATCTAGCTGGGGGGGGGGTGAGTGGGTGTGACAAAAATAGCATCCCCTTGTTTTGGGACTGTTGCCACTTACTGCCTAAGCTGCAGGGTCCTTCCAGAGGTGTCTACATAAACTCTAGCTCAGGGGACAGCAAACTTTTTCAGCAGGGAAACAGTCCACTGTCCCTCAGACCTTGTGAGGGGCCAGACTATTTTTTATTTTATTTTTTTGGAGGGGAATGAACAAATTCCTATGCCCCACAAATAACCCAGAGGTGCATTTTAAACAAAAGGACACATTCTACTCATGTAAAAACACGCTGATTCCTGGACCATCTGCGGGCCGGATTTAGAAGGCGATTGGGCCAGATCCGGCCCTCAGGCCTACCCATGCTCTAGCCCTTGTAGCAGTAGTTTAGAATAGGGGGAAGGGTCTCTTGGGAGGGGGTTTCCTACCTGCCCTCATATGCTTTTGACTACAATTGCCATCATCCTTGACTATTGGCTACGCTGGCTCTCTTATCCTGCCTTTCTTCTCTTTTCCCGTCCCTTTCATCTCTCTCTCTCACTCTTTCTCAAAGCAAATGTTGTGTAAATCTGACGCATCTTAAATTGAGCCACAACCCACCCATGGGCCACAAATCACTACAGCGAGTGGCTTGGAACGCGTTCCGTGATTAATTAAACTGAGACACAGAGGCATCCATTTGAAGTACAGGGCTAAATCTGAAAAAGAAGCCCTCTGGGATCCATGTAAAATATGCAGTCCTCCCCATTACATTGGTTTTAGTATTAAAAATGTAATAATAAAACAGTTGGGGGGAGCGGCCAAAAGAATATTTAGTGTTTCAGTTTTGATTTATTGCCTGCCCTTCACTATAAGGTCCTAGGGCACGTCACAAGAATCTAAAACCCAATGTTAGAAAGAAACTACAATCAAATTGTAGGGTGGGTCATAAAAATATGTATGTCCTTGAACTCTGATAATGCCTCTTGCTTGTCTGGATAGATAGAGAAGGGTGTGTGAGCATCTACAGAAACTAGCTTGCTGTGCAGAGATGAAAATGGACATTTATTGCTCCTCCCACTTTTGCTTTTGGCCCCACCCACCACTGTCACATGGTCCTCAGAAGGAAACGGAGCCCTTCGAAATGAAAGCAGCTCCTCACCCACCAGTCAAAGACCAATGGATTCCTTGATCTAAAGGAGATGGGGAGGTCTTAAGAGTAGACTACTTTGGGATGGGTTTTTTTTTTCCTGTCGGCTTTTAGCTGTGTGGTTTTAATAATTCCTTATGTGTTTATTTATCCATTACGTCCACCTTTCCATCCAAGAAGCTCGAAACAGATGAAAACCCAAAAGCCGTAATACGTACAATTGAAAACAAAGCCGCGGCAACAATTTCCATAGCCAAACAACCTGAATCAAGCTTTGATTCGTCGCCCGCAACAAGATTCTAATCAGCTAAAATAAACTTGCGCGTTGCATGCATTATCTTGGTGCCCCTTACCTCTCTGTCAAGTGGAACAGAGTAATTACAATTGCGTTGCTGATGAACGAGTGAGACCGAGTTGAGAGCGGCTCAGAGGCTTTAAACTGGGGGAATTCCTAGGCTCACTCTGCTTCAGCTCAGGTTGTGCATGGTGTTGATCTTTGATCATGTGATCCTTTCTACACACACACACACACTCTTCCCTAAAGCTGCTCCCCAGGTTGCATCTCAGAGGCGTACCTAGGAGTCCGAGAGGTTGGCCACAGCCAAGTGTTCAGTCCCAAGGAGGTGCAAAAATAATGGGTCTCCATTCTGGCTCAGAGTGCCTAGGAGCCCATCTATATGACAGAGGAGGAGGAGGAGTGGAGGAAGAACAGAGCAGACCCAACCCTGATGGCTGCAAAGGAAGTCACTGGCAGAATGTGAAAGGCAACAAAAAACACATTTTGTGTGTGTTCCATGATGTCTCCCAGCTTTGGGGGTGCCAATACAGCTCCTTGTCAAGCGAGCCATTTTTAACACCATGGGGTGGGGGTGGGGGGATCCGTGTGTTTTCCCCTATGGGGCCAAAAAGCAGCTGGAGGGAACTGGGGGGTGGGTGGGAAACTGTCAGAGAGGGAAAGATTAAAATGCCTCTCCCTCTGCCATATTGCAACTTGCATGAGTGCTTTAAGAAAACATTGTGTGTTGGGAGGTGACTGTATGTGATGAAGGGCGGGGCAGGATCTCCTTCAGTTGGACCCAGTAGGAGAAATGCAAGAACTCCTGAAAGCCTGCTGTGATAAGTTTGCTAAGCATTCCCTTAAAAATGAAAGTTTGTTCTGTCGTGTTTGCGTGTTAATGTGCATTAATATATACGGTACTTTTAATCTAGACTAAAGAATTTTTTTGTTAATGTACTTGCTATTCTATGTATACACATAATGACATGACGCCTCTTCCCAAGGACATTGTACAGCAGTGGAAGCTCTCCCTATAGAATGCCCTCCCCAGGGACGTATGCCTTGACACCAATTTTGCTATCCTTTAGGTGCCAAGTGATATTTTTTTTTAAGGCTACTCAGACATTTTAAAGCATTTTTTGTTACCTTAAGTATTTTAAACACTCTGACCTTTAATTGCATGTTTATCAGTTAGTTGTCTTGCATGTGTTTGTCGTTTTTAATTTCTGCAAGCTTCCTTGAAACGATTAACAAAAGGAGGCAAATAGGCAAACAAATGTGTTTAAACAGATAATTTATTTATATTAAATTTGTATGTTGCCCTTCATCCATGGATTTCAGGGCAGTTCACAACATAAAAAATACAAGATAAAATGCACAACTGCCATGTGCAATTGTAACCTCATCCACCGTTTTGGTTTAATTTGAATAGTTGCGGGGTGTTTGTGTTGGACCGAAGTTATAGTCTTGAAAGCATTGCAAGGGAACAGTGGCAGGCAAAGCACTCTTCTTGGGTAGATGTTGCCCAAAGGCAGCTATTCTGCGTCCTCTTTTTTTCACGAGCCTGTAGAATTTCACCCACTTGTACAAATGACATGGGTGTTTTAAATCTTGGGACTGTCTTCTGATCGCAAATCATACACTTGAGATTTTCCTTTCATGCCCTTTGACATAACTGCGAGCCAGCAAAGAAATCCAATCAATCATAAGGTCCCAATGTGACATTTTCTCCCTGATAACAAAGGCCACTTTCTGGCCCGGTAAAAGCACCAGGTGGCAGACCCACTGCAGCCTCGAGGGCTCTGGTTACATCCAGCTAATGGCCAGTCCACCCATGACGAATTTGCACACAAAGGCAGCCAGCAGTCTCAAAGCGCCACACCAGTCCAAGCTCCGTTGAAGTTAATGGGGCTTGTGGGCTTTGACGACGGGGCTGTCCAGCAGGGAGCTCTTAATCCCTGCTCCATCTTTTCAGCGTCTTTATTTTATAGACCGTATGGAAGATGGCGCAGAGAGATAAGGTGGCATTTTACGGGGGGGGGGGGCGCAACCGAAGGCGAGTGAGCATGAAGGTCTGTTTTGGAAAACACAGGTGCTGAGTGTAAACAGAGACAGACTCCTGTCTAGACAGTGTGCTGCTGCAGGTCTACGAAAGGGAACTGCTGAGAGTACATCTACATCCCCTCTGAATGATGGCTATTCATGAGTTTTAGCATTCAGCATTTATATAGGAGCTGCACTTAAAAGAGACCAAACTGGCTAGACCAGTAGGGCGACTGACCTGACCTCTTCCAAACACTTTTATCAAAAGGCAGTATATTCAGGGAGGATGAAGTCACTGATGTTGTTATCCAAACATTGTCTGCAATAAAGTGTTGTTGTTTTTTAAAGAAAAATCTTTTTCTCTCATGCTGCTTTAACTTTGGGCCAATAGAGATCATTGAGGGCGGACAGACACGCAGGCAGAACAATTGAGTTATTGGTAAACAGGGACAGAAGTATTATCTCTGGTTTTTTAAAAATCTGGAGATTTTTTATTTTCTATTTTCTAAAACAAGCAACGAAAAACATTATGAGCTTCTATTTCTCAGGCTGTGTACAGATGGTTCTGTGGCACCCCTGCTGACAAATGCAATGTGTGAAGTATTTGGAACAAGAGCAACTGCTGTCTTAACACTGTTGTGGCATTTAACCCTGATCCAGGAGCAGTAGCTTTTGCATGATTCAGCCATTGATGAATGTGCATAAGGGTCCTCGTCTTCTTCTTCTTCCTTGGCGATTACTCGTGGCTGAGTCAGATTGTCTTCCATGAACACGGTTTTGGGATGGGTTTTTGAAAGATGCCTGCGCTTGAATTTGTTTTATGTGTGGAGATCAGTGTACAGTGGTACCTCGGGTTACATACGCTTCAGGTTGCATACACTTCAGGTTAAAGACTCCACTAACCCAGAAATAGTACCTCGGGTTAAGAACTTTGCTTCAGGATGAGAATAGAAATTGTGCTCCGGCGGCGCGGCGGCAGCAGGAGGCCCCATTAGCTAAAGTGGTGCTTCAGGTTAAGAACGGACCTCCGGAACGAATTAAGTACTTAACCCGAGGTACCACTGTATGCTGACCAACTGCCAGGCTTTGGCGAATCAGATCCCTCCCACAGGGGCAGCCAAGAATCAGAGAAACGATAAAAGTTCTTACCAAGCAATTTATTCAATAATTCACAGAGAGCGACGAAGGAATGCAGTCTTCCCTAAAAGATGGTGTTGCTCCAAGTAAAGTCCCCCCCACCTTCGTCTCCCCTATTCTACGTCAACCTGCTCTGGCTAATCTGAGCTTTCTGCCCATGAGCTTTCTGTTCTACTACCCTCAATGCCTGCCTAGTTCTGGAAGAGCAGGGCTCAGGAATGCTTTCCAAAGACAATGAGTCTGTCAGCTATCTATCCCCCAGTTCTTCTTCCCACAGTTCCTCTTCCAGTATTTCCCAGCTTCTGCCCTCTGCAGCCTCTGAACTATGCCCTTCTGCAAACCACTGTTCTAAATATATACGGTCCTCCAGTTCTCAGGAAGGTTCAGGAGAAGGGGGACAGGGCAGTCCCCACCATTCCTCCTCAGTCCAGCCCTGACACCAACGCACAAGTCTTCGCAGGAAGGCTCTATTCTGAGGGCATGAGTATCACGACGACCGGTACATTCTTAGCTGCTGCAGCCTTCATCCACCTTGACAGCCATTGTAATATACCGCTTGTTATCTTCCGCCTGTTCTGTCGTTGAGGACTTCTTGGATCATTCTTTGTCTAGCTCCTTCCCCCTTGACCCTGCCATCTTGGGTGACCCCCAATGGCTTTGCTCACAAGGGTCGTAGGAACATGCAAGCCTACTCACCACGACAAGGTGATGACCCAGTGAGTGAGTGCCCATGTATACCAGGAGCCTGGCTGAAACAGATGCCTGTGTGTTCTGTCTTGTATTTGTGTTCAGACACTTAGCTGGTTATTGCTTGGTTTTCTATACATTGACAGATGTTCAAGGGAATGGTTGCAGGAGCTGAGTATGTTAGGCCTGGGGAAGAGGAGCCTGAGAGGAGATACAATAGCCACCTTCAGATATCTGAAGGGCTGCCACATGGAAGATGGAGCAAGCTTGTTTGCTCCTGCTCTGGAGTGTAGGACCCAAACCAATGGCTTCAAGTTACAAGGAAGGAGATTCTGACTAAACATCAGGAGGAGCTTTCTGGCGGTAATAGTTGATCAACAGTGAAATGGTCTCCCTTGGGAGGTGGTGGACTCTCCTTCACTCGAGGTTTTCTGAAACCTCAGAGAGCCACTGTCAGTGTAGACGATACTGAGCTAGATGGGCCAATGGGCTGACTCAGTGTAAGGCAGCTTCCTGAGTTAATAGTAATAATAATTTTAGTATTTATACCCCGCCCATTGTGCTGGGTTTCCCCAGCCACTTCTGTGCAAGGAGCAGCACTATTGAATAGCACCCATGTATGCCAGTGGGACGTATCCAGGAGAACTGTGTCCTCTAGTCCAGTGTTTCCCAACCGGTGTTCCGCGGCACACTACTGTGCCGTGAGACACCGGCTGGTGTGCCGTGGGAGGGAGGCGGGCGAGAGGCGGCGGCGAGAGGCGGCGGCGGCGGCGAGGATCCGCGTCGAGCCGGGGCGGCTCCGCGGTGGTGGTGCCGAGCGGCGGGGCAGCGCGCGCAAAAGGGAGGCGCGCGAGACAGCGGAGGAGGAGGAGGCCGGCATGTCCGGGCAGCAGCAGCAACAGCAGCAGCAGCAGCAACTCCCGGCGACGGCTCCTCCTCCGCCCGCTATCGCAGCCGCCGCCGCCTCAGCTGCCGCCGCCGCCTCAGCTGCCCTCGCTCTGCTGCCTCCTCCCACCCCGGCAAGGGGGAGGGAAAAAACTTTCATTTCTGTGCGTCCCTCCCAGCGTGACGCTGCGCGCTGACGTCACGGGGCGGGGCTTTAATGGTGGTGTGCCGCGAGATTTTTTTCCGGTAAGCAGGTGTGCCGTTGCCCAAAAACATTTGGGAAACACTGCTCTAGTCTGAAGCCTGCTTCCTCACTCACGCTGTCCTTGCCCTCTTATCCCTTTGTGCTCCTGAAATTTGTACCTTGTGTGTAGTTTGGTCCCTAGAGATCCACATAACTGTAAAGAGAGAGAGAGAGAAACCACCATGCCTCACTATTTCTGCTTATTTGCGGTACAGCCATGAATCAAATATTCTTTGTATCCTTAACTCGAGAACCGCAGGGCAGGAATTTACACAACCTGTGTTTTGTAAAACTAAATACATTGGCATTGGAGAAAGAGAGTCAGCGAAAAGGAGGGGGAAAGCGAAGCCTCCCAGCACAGCATCTGTTGTTTGCTATTGTTGGATAATCAAACAAGCCTTTACACTAAGGTCAGAAGGCAGCACAGCTTTTGCAACTCAAACGCATTCCTTTGTGAAGAGACTACATGCTGATGTACCTGCATACAGTGGTACCTCGGGTTACAGACGCTTCAGATTATGTGTTTTCGGGTGCACACTGCGCCAAACCCGGAAGTAACAGAATGGGTTACTTCCAGGTTTCGGTGATCGCACATGCGCAGAAGCGCTAGATTGCGCTTTGCGTATGCGCAGAAGTGCCGAATCATGGCCTACGCGTGCGCAGACGTGGCGCTGTGGGTTGCGAACACGCCTCCCACACGTTCCACAGTCGTACCTTGTTTGCCAAATGCCTTGGAACTCGTACCTTTCAGCTCCCGAATGATCGAAAAGCGGAAGTGAGTGTTCCGGTTTTGGGACAATTTTCAGAAGCCGAACATCCAGCATGGTTTCTGTGGCTTCTGATTGGATGTTCCTGCAGCCAATCAGAAGTCGCGCCTTGGTTTTCGAACAGTTCCGGGAGTCATTTGAAGCACTCTGAAACCACTTCTGAAGCCAAGGCTTCCTCTCCCAAAGAATTCTGGGAACTGTCATTTGTTAAGAGTGCCAAGAGTTCTTAGAATACCCCTCACAGAGCTATAATTCCCAGCACCCTTACCAAACTACAGTTCCTGGGATTTTTTATGGGAGGAGGGGGAGATATGACTATTAAAGTAGTACAAGAAGGCTTTAAAAGTATGGTGTGAATGTGAATTACTAGAATTGTATGCAATTCCTTTTCTCTCTTTTTTGCAATTCCTCAAGCCATAACACAACTTTTGTGCAGGCTTACCTGGATTTTAAAGTTTTACTGCCATGTTCTGTTTTATGGTTGTGTGTGTTAACTGTTTTATTGTTTTATTTTGTGATAAGTATTTATATATCATGGTTTTAACATCTCCTGTCACCCACTTAGAGATTATGTATATTCAGCAGTACATATAACAATATTATAAATAAACAAATGCCACTTTATTATATTTTTGTTTACCTGATAAATTTCTGTCTCACCTTTCAGGGGAAACTATTGCAAAGCAGCTTACAACAAGTGGGGAGCAATATATCTCAAAAAGAATTAAAATCTTCACTATAAAGTGTTGTAGAGAAATTGGGGGTTGGCTTTTGCTGCCCAGCTCCCCAAGGGACTCTGATGATTGGTCAGAGAAAAATGGATAGAGCCTGGAGGCAGGATCCAGTGTTTTATAGGGTGGCAGCTGATTGTGTTGCTTAGCTGCTGGTAAGGCTTCTGCCAGTGAAATGTGGAGGGAAGCTATTTTTGGCAATTTCCTCTCTCTCCTGTAGCCCCCACCCACGCAACATCTCTGACTCTGCTCCAAAGGGTTCCCCAACCCTTTGAAGCAGATTTAAGGGTATGTGGAAAGGGAAGTTGCCAGAAATTACAATAGGATACAAGTCCTGGTGCCAACTGTTTAATTGTAAGTGATTCAGTGTGAATAGTGGTAAGGCAGATAATTGACAATGTAAGAAACAAATACAAGAGCTGTTGTTTGCTGAGCACATTCCATCCTGCACATGGCCCCGTGGACTTAAGGAGGAAGGAAACACCTGGAGTTAAATCTTAGATGTGAGCATAGGTACCATGTGCCATGGAAGCCATGGAAGAGACTCCATTGCGGGCATAGGCATAGGCCCTCCAGATGTTTTGAGACTACAATTCCCATCATCCCTGATCACTGGTCCTGTTAGCTAGGGATGATGGGAGTTGTAGTTTCAAAACATCTGGAGGGCTGAGTTTGCCTATGCCTGCTCCATTGTTTCCAGAGGGGATGGATGGCTCATGCATGCCTGTGAATGAAAGGCCATCTCTAATACAGTGTTTCCCAACCTTTTTTGGGCAAAGGCACACTTGTTTCATGAAAAACATCTCGAGGCACACCACCATGCCAGATGGGGAAAGGTCACTTTTTACTTATGTAAAAAAAAATAAAAAAAATAGTAACAGCATAGAAGGTAATGGTTAGGCTAGCATCCCTCTTCCAAATATGCTAGGTTTTTATTTGCAGGGACTGTTCTACATGGGAAGGGGAAAGGAAAGTTAATAGAAGGAAAGGCGGGTGGGAGAGAAAGAGAAAGAAAGAGGGAAGGAAGGGGGGAAGAGAAGTGGAAAGGAGAGAGACCGAGGCGGGGGAGAAGCGTCTGGAGAGTTGCTCTGAAGTTTGGGGGGGCGCGGGGGTGGGCGCGCGTCCAAGGAGGCGGAGGCCAGCCCGGGCTGGGAGCCACGCCGCGGCCCGGGGGCGGAAGGCGGACCGCGGCTCCTAGGATGTGGAAAGGGGACGGCGGCGCAGGGGGAGGAGACCCGCACGGCTAGGGCAGCGCGCAGGGGGAGGGGAGCGGGCCGGAGGCGGGCGAGGGGGGCCGCGATCCTGCGCGCCGCGAACATGGCCTCCTTCCCTGCGGGCCCCGCCGAGCCCCCCTGCCGGGGAGGGCGGCGCACCCCCGCCGCCGGAGGAGAGCAGAGGCAGGAGGAGGAGGACGAAGGCGCTGCCGAGGAGGCGCGCCAAGTTCTGCCAACTTCGGTGCCCGCCCCGTCGCCGCAGGCTCCTCCCGGCTGAGAGCCAGAGGACGGCGGCGGAGCAGGAGGAGGAGGATCGGGTTTGGCGACGACTGCTGCGTCCTCTCCAAGCGCGGGCTGGCCTCCGCCGCGCCCGATCCTCCGCGCTCGCTGCGCTTCTCGGCGGAGCAGGTCTCGTGCGTGTGCGAGGCACTGCTGCAGGCGGGCGACCCCGGCCGGCTGGGCCGCTTCCTGGGCTCGCTGCCGCCCGACGCCGAGGCACCGTGCCTGGAGGCGCAGGCGGGCGAGAGCCTGGCCAAGGCGCGTGCGCTGCTGGCCTTCCAGCGCGGCGACTTCGCCGAGCTCTACCGCCTGGTGCAGAGCCGGCGATGGGATGTGGGAGGGAGGGAGCTCGCCGCCCCGCGTGTGCCTATGTGGGGCACGTTACAGCCCCGTGATGTCAGCGCCACGCAGGCAGCCAGGCAGGCAGACGGCGAGAGCCCCGCGCTGGGCGGCCTCTCCTCGCTGCCGCCGCCCCGCCTCTCGCTGCCCGCCTCGCCCGCCTCCCTCCCACAGCACACCAGGCAACGTCTGGTGGCACACTAGTGTGCCGCGGAACACCGGTTGGGCTCGCTGCCGCCCGACGCCAAGACACCATGCCTGGAGGCGCAGGCGGGCGAGAGCCTGGCCAAGGCGCGCGCGCTGCTGGCCTTCCAGCGCGGCGACTTCGCCGAGCTCTACCGCCTGGTGCAGAGCCGGCGATGGGATGTGGGAGGGAGGGAGCTCGCCGCCCCGCGTGTGCCTATGTGGGGCACGTTACAGCCCCATGATGTCAGCGCCACGCAGGCAGCCAGGCAGGCAGATGGCGAGAGCCCCGCGCTGGGCGGCCTCTCCTCGCTGCCGCCGCCCCGCCTCTCGCCGCCCGCCTCGCCCGCCTCCCTCCCACGGCACACCAGGCAACGTCTGGCGGCACACTAGTGTGCCGCGGAACACCGGTTGGGAAACACTGCTCTAATATATATATTCTTTTCATTTAATTGGTCTCCAATAATAAACATGTGTTCTTTTATCTCTCAGCTCCATCAATTAAAATTTGTCCCAGCGAGTTGGACGTAAGCCACATGCAATGATTGCACTTGTTTTGCGTATCATAGCTTATCAAGGGAGATGTTCCGTGCTTTCTACATAGTTGAAATGCTTTTTATATGTAAACTTTGCAGTGTGTGAAGCAGCTTTGACATGGCTTTTTTTGACCTGCTCTGTCAGCCGTCACTTGCAATCCCTATAATCCTTCCTTCTTCCCTCTATTCTCCTCCAGCTCCTATCAAAAAGCCCTAAATTATTTGGAAATCCCAGTCAGCAAATAAGTTTATTTTATGGAAAGGGCATGATCTGCGTGCCTTTGATGCAAGAGTTTTTAAAAATTATACTTTGTTGTTGTTGTTTAGTCGTTTAGTCGTGTCCGACTCTTCTTGAACCCATGGACCAGAGCACGCCTGGCACTCCTGTCTTCCTTTGCCTCCTGCAGTTTGGTCAAACCCATGTTAGTAGCTTTGATAACACTGTCCAACCATCTCGTCCTCTGTCATCCCCTTCTCCTTGTGCCCTCCATCTTTCCCAACATCAGGGTCTTTTCCAGGGAGTCTTCTCTTCTCATGAGGTGGCCAAAGTATTGAAGCCTAAGCTTCAGGATCTGTCCTTCCAGTGAGCACTCAGGGCTTATTTCCTTAAGAATGGAGAGGTTTGATCTTCTTGCAGTCCATGGGACTCTCAAGAGTCTCCTCCAGCACCATAATTCAAAAGCATCAATTCTTCGGTGATCAGCCTTCTTTATGGTCCATCTCTCACTTGTGTAACATAATTGCTCTGTTGTATAGGATTACGATTCTTCCAGCCCCCTTATTATGCCATCTAAAAATTATACACCCCACTTAATTGAATTGCTAGTTACAGCAGTCACTTAATTTACCCGTACCACGTTAATGTTCATATATTAGCAATCTCAATAGAACAGTGCTCCAAACCACAAATAGATATTATCAGCTGCCTGCTGCCATCTCTGATCTGTGGTGTAACAGAAGGCAGACGAGTGTGGGTGGGTAAGAAATACACATCTCAAAGCGACCCCATTTTTCATGTTTGTTGGTGCTTACCATGAAATATATCTGGCCGTAAAACACCAGGGCCGGTTCTGATCGCTTCATAGACAATGGAATGGGAGACGCAGAGTAGAAAGGCTTAACCTGCCAAGATGGAAATGAGGAACACAGATGACTGAAATAGAAAAATGACTCGCGTGAGAGGCATAAGAAAAGCAGAGAGGAGAAGATCAAAATGATGAACTGGCTTCCTTTCCTGCCCTGCTTTCTAGTCCCTTTGTGCGTTAAGGATAATTATTTTAACATTAAACAATCCCCTGTGCCTGTTGCTTTTACTCAGAGAACGCATGGGTGGGGGAAAAAATCTTCCTGTGTATACCAAGAGTTCTCCAAGTTTGTTCAGCTCATTTGGCAGTTGCCACTGAATTATTGCAGAAAATTTCAGTGGATGTGAAATATTCAGAACTAACATATTTTTGAGTGGTATCTGTGTGGTTTTCAGTTATGTGGCTCCTTTTCTGCTGCTAGCTTTTCTGTTTTAACTGAGCTCCAGTTTACACGAATAAAAATGTATGGATAAACATAACGTGGGGATACTCCTATGCAGCACCACAGCTCATCTAGAATGAGTGAAAAAAGTGAGATCGAAACCTACAGGCCCAATTTATTAATGGCTCACACAGGAGCTTGTCCCTATACTGCATATAACACCAGTGTCTCACAACAAATGTAACTGATCTTCAGAAAACAACACCTAAAGAAAGAGACAATGCATGTGCTTTTGTAAATGAGGAAAATCTTTAATAAAACAACAGCAACAACACCACAGGAGCTTGTGAACTACCCTATGTGCATAGAAACCTCCAGCTGCCTGGAGCAGCTACTGGATATGGTCATTCTACAGCTATGGTAGCCAACGTAGTGCCCTCTAGATGATGTTGGACCACAAATCCCATCAACCCTAGCCAACAGGGCTTGGGAATTATGGGAATTGGAGTCCAGCAACATCTGCAGGGTACCACATACATGCAGTGGTAGTGGTAGAGCCATTCTTGATAGCTTAGTCAAGTAGAACATGAGACCCTTCGGGTCATGGGTTCAAGCCCCGTGCTGGGCGAAAATATTTCTGTTGGGCAAAAATAACTCCTGCAGGGATTGGACTAGATGATCTTGGTGTTTCCTTCCAACTCTACAATTCTATGATTCTATGTATGGTCCCCTAAGCTCCTTGGAAGGAACCAAGATTCTTGTTCCAGTAGACTCATCTGCCTATCACTCTTTGTCTAAGAGCTCAGTGCCCCTCATTCTTTACCACCTTCCTGAGAGACCTCCATGTCCAAAGACTCTCCTGTAAGGTCTCAGCTTTCTTGCCCAGCTTTCCCAAGCCTACATTTCAGCACCCCACAACTCTCTCCCATTGATCTGCTGTCTCCTGGACACAACAGTGAGGAAACTCTCATGCTGACCCTTATATTGAGGGATCTGAATGGAATGCACTTATTCAGAACAATGGCAAGGAGAACCCCAGAACCTTATCCTGAAAGGGGAAGGAGGCAAATTTTAGCAAACTCTCCTAGACCATGATTGGCAGGGCCTAAAGGGTTTCCCCTTTTACCTGTCCTTTAGCCCGGCATATCGTATAGACATGAGTTATCTCATCCTGGGGCTATGACAGTCATACAGCCAACTCCAGGTTCCAAAGTTCGTAAAGCTTAGGTAGGGCTGCCTTACAAGCTGATTTTCCAGGACATGTCCAGGAATTCACCTCCGAAAATCGGGCAAATGTCCCACAAAACGGGCAATGGGGGTTAAATTGTGCCAAAAATGTTTTTTAAAAACTCTTAATTATTATTTTTTTAATCTCAACAATGTTGGGGTCTCCCTAAAAACTTTTTTTTGTTTTTTGAACTATGACAGATCTAGTTGATAAGAAAATGTGATTAAATCCCTGTCATCTGCACCCAAATTTACTCTCAAGTTGTACAAACTGCTAATTTAAAATTCAGTGGCAGTATTGATTCTGATGGTGATATTTGGAGACTTCAGCATGTTTGACATTTGAAGTAAGAC
Organism: Podarcis bocagei; assembly: GCF_964188305.1. Lineage (NCBI taxonomy): Eukaryota > Metazoa > Chordata > Lepidosauria > Squamata > Lacertidae > Podarcis > Podarcis bocagei. The sequence goes on from NC_138127.1 coordinate 92,928,584, forward strand.
ACAAAAAAGGAGCTGAGGTATGAGGATCAGGGCCAAGAGTGACAGAGGCCCAGATACCATGCAAATCAGGAGCTGAGGAAGATGGGAAAGATATAGAAACTTCATTTGTGCACCACCCCAAAATAGGAAACGCATCTCCAAAAAAGAGATATTTGCACAAAATTTGTATATGCTAATTTATATATATGTAGATTTGCATGTGCTCATGTATGAGTATTAGGATTCTTGAACTCTAAATCAGACTTGCACAAGTCAACTAGAGGACTGTCCTCTAGGAAGTAGAACATATGGCTGTTCACCAGCAGTGAATAGTCATAGAGGGAACAGAGCCAGAAAATGCCTTGCCTAAAGCATTCAGCCCTGACCGTTGGAAGACAGCGATTAAGAGAAACACCATTCTCTGTATGATCAAGAGTTATTCTTATCTTTAGGCTACCAAGAGAGACTTTGCCACAAGACGGCTGTCCCCAAATTTTGCTCTCTAATTAGATGCAAATGAATTCAATGCTCCAGCTTTCTGGGCATTGCACCGTGATAAGAGGAACATAACGTTACTGAAATCATCTCGAGGGAGCTTTTTTAAAAACTTTCTTTTAATGTGATTTGAATCTCGGTTTAATTTTTTGTCTGATTCTTTCTCTCTTTTTTTCTGCAACTGGGAAACTCCTTTTTAAAGAACCCAGCTGGGGCAATCTCTATTGGCCTCCAATTTTGGCTCTGGCGTGGGTAGACTGTGTCGTTCCTGAGCAGTTGGCTGCAGCCAGCATTAAAACAAAAAAACAATCCCGGCCTTTGTGAGGTGATTGTGCTTCAGTCCTTTCGAGAGGGGTATGGAACTCCCACAGATTTCTTTAAAAATATCTGCCTGAACCCTGTGGGAGTATGAGACCACAGCCATGGTTCTGAGGGCCAAACTGGAGGTATTGGTGTCAGCAGGCTCCTTTGTTTAAACCAAAGTATTCCCCAATATAAAGCAGAAGGGTTGGTGCCCAGTTTCCAGAGTAAAAGGGACACACGATTTGAGAGAACTGGACCTTCCTGTTCCCCTGAGCATTTTTCTCTCTCTGCCTCAGTTTGGTTTCAGAGCTCAGCTGAGGAGAAAACTGTACCTGAGGAGCAAACTGTGTGTGGGGGAGAGAATTTAGCATCCCCACCCACATGTCCCTTTCGACTTCAAAAACAACAGCAGCCCAGCCCCATTTTCTAGACAACCAGTGCAATGCAGACCCAGGTTTAAACAAACAGCCCTGCTGACTTCACACCTTAGGTTTGCCTAGCAAATCAAGGAAAAGGCTCAGCAAGATCCCCCTTGATGTGCTCTGCACGCACAACGTTTAAGAAAGCAACACACGCCATAAAAGATGTTCAGAAATCTGGCATGCACGTGCCATTTTGGCTATGGGGACTTGCTGCCTGTCTTGCAGGCCTTCTCCCACCTGGCCTGGGAAGACAGAGCCCTGACTGACTCCAGCTACAAAAGCTGAGAATGCTGAACTAACTCTTGGGTTGGGAAGTTGTTTAGGGAGGGTTCTTCCCGCTATGGATATTAACTATTGTATATTTATTTTTAGATCTTGCTCCGATTTAATGCGGAAATTGTTCGATTTGGTTGAGGTGTTTTATTTGTTGTTTATGACTATTTTTGTTATGTTTGTAATTGTGTGTGGGAGTTTTTTTCATGTTGCAAGAGGCCTTCAGCAAGATTTTAGCAATGGAAAGGGGCCATGCAATTAAAATTGGTGTGTTTACATCTCAAATCATACCATCCCTGAAAACACACAATTCACACCTTTGTGGAGTGGTTTTGTTTCACTTATTTTGAGAGGGGCATTTTCCTCTCATATGGTCCTAAGTAACCTTATGAATGCACTTAGCGGTGAGGAGTTAAGGGCCATGAACCATGAAGTCCCTGGCTTGAATTTCGCCTGAGGCATGAATTTATCTTTATAATTGTATGATTATATTGTTGTTGCCACCCACCATGGGACTTTAGGGTAAAGCATGGGTAAGAAATCTTATTTTATAAACATGAAGTCTTTGCATGGCCTGAGGCAATCCGCTTTCTCTCAGCCTCTGTCCACTCCATCTGCAACACAGGGATGATAATACCAGGCTACCTTATAAGGTTGTAAAAATGTCTGAGATAACATATCTGAAGCACTCCAAACACCCTAAATAAGTGTGATCAGCAAGTCGGGATAGCCCCCTTTTTTATTGTGTCAAATTATGAAGGGAAAGGGGGCGTAATTAAATCTACATTAACATCTCCGATAACCTAATCCTAGCCACATTGGGTCCTGCAGAGCCTTATAAAAACAATGGTTAAGAAAGTCGCCATAAAAAGCAAAGGGACTGTGTATATTTTTAATATCCTATTCTAATAACTGCAGGAAGATTTTCTTCCCTGTCTCATACAATAATGTTGAATTGGGGATCTATTTTTACATATCGGTTTATTTTCACACTTCTCCAGTGATTTTCCAGAAAAGAAGTGAAACTGTTGAGGGGGAAATCAAACACAATGAGGTCTGAGGCACTCGGACGTAGACACAATGGGGCAGACAGAAATGTGACACAGGTCATATACGAGCTGCTGTTTAACTCACAGCTGTTTATATGAGCACTCTTGGGAGTTACCGAGCAGAAAACGGGAGTGGTTTTCTTTTGTTTTTGAGGTGAAAATGAAACTTTGTCTTGTTTTGCTCCTATTTGTTTACGTGCAGATAGGTTTTTAAAAGCGGGCCCAAGACTTCAGCCTTGCTGATGGAAAGCCAAACTTATTCCTGACCTGTTTAGTCATATCATTTTAATTAAAAGGTAATGTTAAGCAGAAGTGATAAGCAATGCAGGTTTACTAAGTGGAATGTCCTCCAAATGAATGGGTTTGAAGCAGCTGTGGGTGCTGTTGACCTGATGGATCAAATTCATTATTGACCTCAATCTTTCTATGCCATTTAAATATGGCAGTCTTTGCTCCTTGAGACTGCGTGAGGTGGGGGGGGGGGTTTGGTTTCTACTCCTGCAAATAGATCCAAAATGTGAGTAGGGATTGATGTAATGGAGATCACTGACATAAAAGCAACACTTCCCCCCACCCCAAGGCAGGGGGGAAACAATTTTTCCCTCAGCAGTTCCAGGGGTGAGTGGGAATCAGGGGGACTCTCTTCCACTCTGAGGAGAAAGATTGCTCCTTCCACCAATGCAGTCTGTTTCCTTCCTCTCCCTCTCACCAAGCTGATGATACATTTCCCGCCCATATCAGCAATATGGTAGAAGGAGGGCAGAACAGACTGACAGACTTGCCAAGTTGTCAGATGTTGTTATAGATTTATTTGCATCCTGGCACTGTGGAAATGTAAAAAAAAAAAAAAAGGACAAAAGCTCTGCCCTCAAGGGGCCTGTCTAGAGCAGACCCACTGAAGTTAATGCACATGACTAAAGTTGACTCCATTAGTTTCAATGAGTCTCCTCTGAGTATAAGTTAGTTGGATACAATCTACTGCAGGGGTCAGCAAACTTTTTCAGCAGGGGGCCGGTCCACTGTCCCTCAGACCTTGTGGGGGCCGGACCATATTTTTTCAGGGGGGGGGGATAATGAATGAATTCCTATGCCCCACAAATAACCCAGAGATGCATTTTAAACAAAAGCACACATTCTACTTATGTAAAAACACCCACAGATAACACAGAAATGCATTTTAAATAAAAGGACACATTCTACTCATGTAAAAACACATTGATTCCCGGACCATCTGGGCCCTGATTTAGAAGGCGATTGGGCCAGATCCGGCCCCTGGGCCTTAGTTTGCCTACCCATGATTTGGAGACACTTGCCCACTTAGAATTGATCATGTAGAATTGAAAGACTGTTAATACTGTAGTTGTAGCTCCTTGGCCTCAGAACTCCCCTCCCATTGTTAAAACTGGGACCATTGGCCATATCTTTTGTCCTGGGTCACATCCGCACCATCTTGCTTGGGCAGTATAGTTTGTTAAGGGTGCTGAGAATAGTAGCCCTGTGAGGAGTCTACTAAGAACCCTGAGCACTTCTAAAAAACTACAGTTCCCAAGGTTCTTTTGGGGAAGCCATGACTGTGGTATAAAAGTGCTTTAAATGCATAGAGTGGGTGCAACCTGCTGTCTCATCCAGCAAAGGATAGCCACAGGGCTTCTTTTTGGGGCGGAACTCACCGGAACTCAGTTCCAGCACCGTTCATGGTGAGTTCCGGAACCTCTTTTCCACGAAAAACAGCGCTGCTCGTGGGTACCTGTGCAGCAGCCCCAAAGAGCTGCATGAGTGATACCCATTCTAGCAGGAGAGCCACATGCATGCAGATCAACCTTGCTGGATTGGGTTGAGGGAGAATACTGTTGGAGTGCTGCAGGCCAACAGTAAGACGCCCATATTTTAGAACTGGTAAGAGTTGGTTTATTAACTTAGTAGTTTTAAATGTGGACCTTAGCCAGGCTTGCTCCTTCTGTTAACAAACACAGAATAAATTTTAAACCTCTTGTTTAAATTTAGCCCTTTAATGAGAACAAAAGCATGCGCAGCATAAGGCTACCTCTCCCCTAATGACCTTCCTTGATGAAGTGCCTGGGATTGCCTGCAGCGAGACTCATTCAGACATGAGGGAGTGAGTCATCAATACAGGAGCCTGTCTCAGCGGAGCGGGCAGTGGGGAGAGGCACATAACTTGGGGGGGGGGAGAGATTTCTTGTTTCCTACTTTAATTCTCTGCTGCCTGCACATTGTTTCATTTTCCTCCTCTTTTCATTATTATTACAGTCATATCTCGTGTTGCGTTTGCTTCACGTTGAGCGTTTTCAGGTTGTGTCCTGCGGCGACCCGGAAGTACTGGAAAGGGTTATTTCTGGGTTTCGCCGCTCACGCATGCGCAGACGCTCAAAATGATGTCACACGCATGCGCAGAAGTGGCAAATTGCGACCCACAGATGCGGGTTGCGTTCTGCTCATGTTGCGAACGGGGCTCTGGAACGGAGTTGGCTCCTATGCCAGCAAAAGTTGGACACACTGGTGTTATGAGGTGTACGGACTGATTGCACAATGGCCTCATGTGCAAAACAGGTTTTACTTTCATGAGGTAATGATCAAAGGTATCCTAAGATTAGACACTGAGGTCAGAGATAGGAGAAGTTTCCTCTAGTTGAAAAATGTGTAATACTTCCTGAGAAGCAAAAGTCACCCTATTACATGGTGCTGAACTATAATATAGTCCCTATTAAACTAACATACATAATTTGCTGCTCAGAGCTGTTCTGAGGCACATATGCACTGCTGAATTCAAGTGGCGATCCCTTCTTTCTTGATCCAGCTAAAAACTAACTACAGAAATGTTCCTCCTCCTCCCCACTGCCATGCCCTCAATTTCATAACTTTTTTTTTTATGAGCACAAACTTCCATGACTACATGCAGGAGAAAAGGTCAAGAGGATAAGAGGAACCTGCAGCAGAAAGCTCACAAGTACGCATTTGTGCTGGTGATTTTATGGGGTGTGGGGGAGACAATGTGTTCAGAAGAAAAAACAACAACAGAGTGTCTTGTGGTACCTTCAAACTTAACAAATTTAATACGGCCTAAGCTATCATGAACCAGAATGCACTTCATCATATGGCTAAAATGTTGTCCTCAGTTGACAGGTGTGTGTGTGTGTGTGTGTATGTGTGTGTGTGTGTAGAGAGGAAATGTAAACAGTGAGGTTAGATGAAAATGAAACACAAAAAATACAATCTGACAATTAATTTTCAGCTTAAGTATGCAAAGTTAGCACAGTAACCAAGCATAACAACTGCAGTTGATGACAAGACACTCCAGCATTATGTTAATCAGCATCTGCAGTGGGATAGGAATCCCTTATCCTGATTCAAGCCAGAGGTGGCAGAATTGAATTTTTTTTTTGGGTAAGTTGTAGTGAAGCTGTTTCTCACTGGAATCTCCTTTTGAAGTTCCTTTGTTTGAGAATGACCATTTTCAGCTCAGGAGCAGAGTGTCCTGGGAGTGTGAACGGTTCTCCCAGTGGTTTCTGATGTCAGATTTGTGTCCATTATTGTCTTGCATGGAGAGTGAACTGTTTGTCCTGTGCAGAATGCATAAAGGCAAGATAAAGATAAAGGAGGTATACAAATTACCGTAAATAAATTAAAAATTAAAAAGATGTGCATGAACGATCCTATTACACTGTGGCTAACATTATTAGGTACTTTAATAGTGTTGCCTGTTTAGATATGGCAGATGGGTCTGTTGTGAGGTCTCTTCTCTATGACTGTGTCTCTGTTGGATGCTTTGTCAATGGTGTTCAGAAGGTGTCAGTAGTGTAGGAAGGCAGAGGCAGGGGGCACACCAGGCGTCACCGGGGTTGTAGGGCACCAGAGTCACTGTCCCTCCCGGGTGCCAGGATTGGGAAATCTCCCAAAGCTCAGCAAGTCTGGGTGATCTTCCAAAAAAATGCAATCCTATACACATGTACTACAGAGCAGGTTCCATTGCACTCAGTAGGTCCTGCTTCTGAATAGACATAGATAGGATTCTGCAGCTAAGCAAAAAAACCATACTGACAGAATCTCTTGATTTTTTTTTGTTTCTAACAAAAAAACCCCTAACAAAAACAAAAACTAACAAAAAAAGAATCTCTTGATTTTAAGATTGGCTCAAGAGACTTCTTCCTTCCTTCCTTCCTTCCTTCCTTCCTTCCTTCCTTCCTTCCTTCCTTCCTTCCATCCATCCATCCATCACATGTTGTGCACAATACGTTCAACTATTTCTACTCCTACTTCCCCCATTATCAGAGTTGTATGGGTCTTTACTAGACCCAAACCTGTAGCATCTGACCTGCAAGATTGGTGGGAGCATCCTTTCTTGAATTGCTACTCGGAGTCCAGCTGTCCAGATACATCCTCTGAAAAACTTCTCATAATTCTTCCCTCAAATGTCAGAGAGAGAGCCAGGTATTGACTGAGTGGAGGTGGGGAAGCTTTGTGAACACACTAGGAGGAAAAAAGCAGGCCCAATGAAGTCATACTCACAGCAATGTGAGCTCCCCCCCCTTTACATCCTAAAATGACTGGGAAATCCCATTGTTGGGAAAAGAAGGCAGCAGCAGGATGACCACTTCCTCCCAAGAGAGAGTCTTCTTCCTTCTGCCAGTCATGACAAGCAAGAAGAAGAATCTGAGTAGAAAACTCAAAGGCACCCAAGGTCATTTCACAAACAAGCAGAGCAAGAAGGAGAAATGACTAATTCATCGATAGTGGGCCAAGCCAAACAGAAGAACAGGAGGAAAAGCTTATGTTAAAGTGGATCTACAAGGCTCAACTAACACCAAAGAAAACCAGCCCCGAGGTGAAAATCTAAGCTCCGTGAATATGGAAGGGCGTGTCAGGATGTACTCCCATTCCTGACTCAAACAGAGGCTTTCAGGTAAGAACAAAACATCAAGAGCAGGAGGAAATCCTGAAATGACTGGAACATTCCAAAGGAGGCAGGTGTCCGCGAGTAGGTTCCCAAGGAACATATACTATATCATGGATTATTATATGGGTTGCAGCTTCTTCCTGCCATAGACAGCATCCAAAAACACCTGGGACCCCACCTGCCTAATGAAAGTATGGATACTTGGCGGCTCCCCACAGAGCGTGAGAAGAAATAGGAATATGAGAAACTATCTCGTAGTCAGTCCATTGGTCAACCAAGCTTGTCTACGTTGATTGACAGTGGCTGTCCAGGGTTTCAGGCTGGGGTCTCTCCCAGCCCTATAGGGAAAAGCCAAGGAAAATCCATGTGTTGCAGGGGGTTTGACTAGATGACCCTTGTGGTCCTTTCCACTTCTACAATTCTATGAGTCTATAAGTTTTGAACCTAGGGGTTTTTTGCATTCAAAGCATGGGCTCTGCTACCACTGAGGCACAGCCATTTTCCCAGGCACTCCCAATAACTCCCAATGTTAGTGATGGCTGTAGTGAGCCACTTCACCAGGGTTGAGAGTTAGGAGCTTCCTTCTCTAGAGGACACTAACAGAAGGAGAGAAAAATATAGTTTACATGCTGGAATGGATTGGTACTGTGAATATCATACTCAGGGGCCCTCGTGATTTTGCATGTGCACCCAATCTGTTCCTGGAGGTGTTTAGGCTCTGGGGAAAAAGAAGACAAGGAGAGTCTTGCAATCCACGAAAGACTGGATTCACCTTCGAGATTAATGGTGAGTCTGGGAATGAAGTCTAACCTTGCCCTTGTGAAACTCACTGAGATTCTTAGACATGGAAAGCACATTCCGCTCCGAGACATGACTGGCTGAGATTAGGGCTACAAGCAGAGAATTTGAATGGACTTCATGGGAATTTGATCTAAAGATTCAAAAGTAGCATTAGCAAAAAGACTGGAGAACAAAATTCAGGTTCCAGATAGAAAACCAGTAGACCGTGAGAAGTTGAAAATAATTTAACTCTCACCAGGAACTATATTAAATGCAGGTTATCAGAGATGCCTTTCCTCCTCTTGCAGGAGAGGGTGGACTTTCTCATGTCAGCTTGTGGGTGTTAGCCACAAGACCCTGATTCATATCTTCCAGGACCCCTGCTTGGTGCATGAACACTCAATAGTTTCTTTGTTTCCTGGCAGAGTGGAAAAGCACCCCCCCAAAAAAGTACAGAAGTGCTGCACACAATAATTTGCAGACACCCAACTGTCTCAGCTTCACGGTGTTGATAGGGGGTGAGGGGAAAGTGAGGCTAAGTCCTCCAGGCAGGGCTGGCCCAAAACATTTGGCACCTGAGGCAGACCCCCCCCCCAATGGTGCCTCCCTCCCTGCCAGGAACAAGGGGGAGTGGGAAAAGATCAATACTGAGATATGCTACCCCAGAGGTCCCTGCCACCTGAGGAAGTCATCTCACCTTGTTTCGTGGGTGTGCCAGACCTGCCTCTAGGTCAACTTAAATTCTAAACAGAAAAATAAGCACCTTGGGCATCTATTCTGTGCCATATGCATGTCTCTGGTCCAGCACGGAGAAGATACATGGAGACCACCATCATCATATGGTACCCAGTCTAGTGGGTTTTAGAGAATGCTTTAGATTTGCCACTGCTCTTGAATGCAGGGTTTATTTATTTGGTGGTTTTAAAATGTGGATCTTAGTTGCTCCCGCTGTTAACAAACATGGAATAAATGCTAATTCTCTTTGTTCAGCCCTTTCATAAGAAGAAAAACAAGTGCAACTTAAGTTAAGGCTACCTCTCCCCTTAATGACCTTCCTTGATGAAGTGTCAGAGATTGCCTGCAGCAAGACTCATTTAGACATGAGGGAGTGAGTCATCGCAGGGGCCTATGTCCGTGGAGGGGGTGCAGACTTCTAAAACAGGTTTCTCTCTCTCTCTCTCTCTCTCTCTCTCTCTCCCCCCTCTCTCCTCTACTATCTGCTTCAGGGTTTTTCCTTCCCGCTTCTGCTATTCGCTCCCTCTGCTCCAGCTGCACATAAACCAGAACTGCTAGTAGTTTATTTACTATAAAGCAGTGAGCCTTCAGAACAGAAAATAAAACATATTAAATTACACTTTACATTTAGTAATGATTGATAAGCATGAAAAGAAAGTGGGACGGGGAGAAAGGGGGGGTGATAAAAAAAGAGCAGGGCGGATACAGTTGGCTCCATTTCCGCCCACAAAACAGCAAACTGGCCCATTTTAAAAGTTGCAGATTCATCCCTGTAATTTAACATAGGTGTTAACTTATATAGCCATGGAGTCTAGCATTCCAGCCAAACAGAAAATATCAGATCCATCCTGACACATTTTGCATTAAAATGCACCATTGGAAATTAAAGAGCAGTGAAAGAAGAAAAGATTTAGCACAGTGCCATGCATGTTCATTCCCACTGAGTTAAATGGGGCTCACTCACCAATAACCATGCGTAAAATTGCAGCTTGTCTCCTCAACACTCAGGTTGTATGTTGCCTTGAGAACTTGTGTTATGAGGCGACAGAGAAAGGCTAATAATGATAAGGATAACAGCGACAACTTTGGCTTCTTAATTGCTGGTAAATACCTTTAATAACTTGAAGGGGGAGGGGGAAGGTTTTCTGTGGACTCTTAAAGGCAGGTTTGTTTTTCTTTTTACTCTTTTCAGCCAGCTTGGAGAGGAACCTGGCGCCTCCATCCAGCTGCTTGCCTCCCCCACATGTTGCACATTATAGAGCTAGACAGGACATCAATGACTAGTAAACACTGTGTTTCCTCCACCACCCCACTCCTGCACATCTTCTCAAGATACCTCAGCACTTACCCGAATAATTGAGATGGGAGAGAATTTTGTTCAGCATGCATTTTGAAGTCAACTAGCCTAATTTGCAGTCTCTGGACCTATGTGTCAACCAGAATGCTGTTAACAATTGGATTGTGCCCTTTTCCAAATTTTGCGATGCTGTTTCGGTTCAAAATTTGCTGGAGAAATGCATACAAAAAGGTCATATTTTATAGGCAGGTGAACAGAAAAGCATACAAAATGCATAACAAAAATACTTTTCATTGGGGAGCGTGTGCAAAAGTGGGTGCAATTTCTATGCAAATATTTCATTTTTAAAAATCTCAGTGGTGGAACATCTGTTTTGCAGGCAGGTTCAACCTCTGGCATCTTCAGGTAGGACTGGGATCTTCCCTGCCAGAAACCCTGAAGAGCTGCTCACTGTCAGTGTAGTAGAGCTATCAGTGTTCCTCAAACTTGGGTCCCCAAGTGCTGTTGGACTACAACTCCCATCATCCATGACCACTCGTCCTGCTAGCTAGGGATGATGGGAGTTGTAGTGTAAAAACAGCTGGGGACCCAAGTTTGAGAAGCACTGATAGTTCGACCAGTAGTCCAACTCGGAACATGGCAGCTTCCTATGTTCCTAAGAACATGAACACATTTTGTTTCACATCCTTTAAAGCTTGCTTACAGTTGGGAATGAGAATTAAAGAGATGAGCCAAAGGCTACTTGGAAAAGGTGGGTTTTGAGGAGGGGTTTGAAATGCATATTCGAAGCGAAACTTTCCAGCATCCATCAGAGGAGCGTGCCAGTCCCCAGACTCCTTGCACATACTGTTTGTTCTCTGCACAAGCTGTGGAGTGGTGAGCTCTCTGTAAAACAAGAGTATTTCCCTTTGACAGCTGTTGGAGACTGTGTGTCCTTTTCATGTTGCTCCTGTCAGCCACCACAGAGCTACAGACGATCCAGTGTTCTCTTGGCCCCTGGGCTATGCTTTGACTTGATCCCTGAGCTGAGCAGGAAAGGCTGAGTCAGGGGCCTCGCCCCAGGAGCATTGCAGGAGCTTCTGTAATTCACGCAGTACTGGAAATCAAACAGCTTCACTTGACTCCTTCCTTGTTCCTGTGCGGGAGAGGAGACTTAACATTGTGGTGGCTTGCAGTAGTTGACAACAATTATTCCATATGCTCTCTCTGCTCAGAATCTTTTGAGGTTGGGGGTGGTTGTGAGATCAGTTCCATTGCCACAGTCCCATTTCTATCCACTCACTTGTATTTATCTGAAAAACAATTACCTGCTTTTCAGTTCAGAAGAGTTTTAAATGTGGAGAACTTTTTTTAAAAAAAGACAAATAACAACTGAGTCAGCAGTTTTTCTCTACCGGCAGGGGAAAAAATAAATCACAAGTAAAGTCCCATAAGGCTCAAGATCCAAAGCTTGCCTAAATAAAAGCAATACATCTGTAGGGGCCACGCTGTAGAATTTGGTGACTCTCTGATAGCGGCAGGTTCCATAGACTCAGGACCACAATGGAAAATGCACCGTTAGTCATTACAGACTGCCGGATTTCTGATGGAGTTGGCGTCTGCAATAAACTGGACCTCAAATACTTGGAGAGAGGTTCGTATGTGAGCAAGCGCTCCCTTGGGTACCTCCTCAGACCAAGTCTATAAAGGGCTTTGAAGAAAATGACATATGCCTTGAATTTCGCCCAGAAACAAATTAGTAACTGGTGGAGGTCTTGTAATAGTAGAGGCATGTGCACTCGGCAGCTAACGCTTGCTAGGAACATAGGAAGCTGCCTTAAACCAAGTCAGACCCTTGGTTCATCAAGCTCAGTATTGCCAACACTGAATGGCAGCAGCTCTCCAGGGTTTCAGGCAGGAAGATGTCTGGGACCAAGCCTGGAACCTTCTGCATGCAAGATAAACTGAACTTTCATTAAGGTGGTTACTTATGTATCAGCGAAAAAGAGGACATAGATGTGCAGGCATTTTGCATTTGCTGTTTCATTGGTATAGGTACAAATTTAAACAATTTCTGCAATTTAAATAGGGATGCAATGCATTTCAGCGTTGTGTGGAATATCATCATCGGGTGACCTGTGTACCAAACGGCTCAGTTGATGGGCAGCTTCAAGTCCATTGTTCCCCCTTCTTATAGTTCTTGATCTTCATGGCTCTTTATCCTTAAACTGGACTTGAACCGGACAGTCCTCAAATAGATGATTCCTTCAAACCGAGGACAGTCCTCTGTAATGGCCAAGTCACCCAGAAGGGCAGCTACACATGTTTTATTAATCATGAGGGCATCAGCCAAGGGGGCACGCACAACCATGAAAAGAGCCTTTATTTTCAGGAAGAGATCCAGCTGGCTTACCAGGATACATGCCTCCCTCTGAGAATCCAGAAAGAGACCCGGATCCAGGAACACTCCCAAGCTGCAAAGCATGAGGGGGAGACGTTCAAATCAGGCAATTCCATGGCTTCCCCTGACTCATGACTGCTAACCAGCCCAGCTCCATTTTTGCCTGGGTTAAGTTTCAAGTGAGTCACTGTCACCCAGTGCTTTGAGTATGTCTGTACGATTCATGTTTCCAAGTGAATTTTACTCCCCTTAAGTAATGCATTGTATACTCTTAGGTGTACTCTTTAAAGTGAAATTTTACTGTTTTCTTAAAAAACTGCAACACTTATTTTCAGCAATAAGTCAATTTAAGAAGTGTTATGTGTACACCTAACCCGCCCTGCCACCCCACAAGATCCTAGTGTATGAGGAATCCCTTCAGCCCCACTTCAGCTTATCACCCGATTTGTTCTTCACTTCCATAGGTCATAATGGTAAACTGGGGTTTCAGAGAGGACACCCTTATCTGTGCCGTTGCATCTGGAGCAAGGAGGATTTCTTGCCTGTGTAAACATGAGTCGCTGCTGCCATTTCCTGAGCACCTGTGAGGGCTCTGGTCACAGAGCGGCTTCTTCGCCCTGCTCCACAGCTGTTGCCACTACCTGCTGCAGTGCTGGGTCATGAAATCGCTCTTGACAGGGCTTAATGGAATACAAATGCTGTTATAACAACTGTCAAATGCTTTTTAAAAAATAGTTGGGCCTAAGCGAGGAGCAGGTCGCATATTACACTGCACCTCTGCTGAAGTGTTTTATGATTAGGTACACGATACTCTGTAAGAAACCATGGCACTTTATGAGACAGAGCCTTCCTCCATAACTCAAGCATGGGGTGAGGGAAAGCTAACTCACCCTTGGTACGATTCCTGTTGTCTGCTCCATAAAAATGGAAAGAAAGAAAGAAAGAAAGAAAGAAAGAGAGGGAGAGAGAGAGAAAGAAAGAAAGAAAGAAAGAAAGAAAGAAAGAAAGAAAGAAAGAAAGAAAGAAAAGTATTCAATCAGGATGTAGTCATTTGCTACCCAGGTTGAATTCAGACAGCTCTTTATTCCGCCCTCCTGATGTCTCATTACCTGATAATTCCCACATTTTCTGTGATTCTTCGCATAGCCTAAACTTCTGGAAATCTTGGGGACTGTAGTAGAAATTTAGTGCTCATTTCCATGTTAATTGCTTCCAGGAAAGAAAAATCTGCCTGCAATTTCATTAACTTGGAAAATCGTGGGCATTTTGCGCTGTAACTTTTCTGCTGTTTTAATGCATTTTGTGACACAATCTGGGTCTTTCCTGCCGTTTTCATGGGTGAATCACAGGGGAACAGTCATATATCGACCAAAAAGCCACGATTCCATAATCCAGCAGGTCATGCAGTGCATAAGAAACATTAGAAACCAGAGGGGAAGCTCTAGCATTATAATCAGGAGAACTAACACAATAATCCTCACATCCCAATGCATCCTTAGAGTAGCAAGGAGTAGACCTCTTCCTTTGTGCATCCAACTCAGAGTTAATCAGAGGTAAATACATTAATATAGGCAGTGTCCCAAAACTGATTGAGGGGTTGTGGATGCAGTGGATTAGCAAGGGCTAAAAGGCTGAAGGCTGCTCCTCATCATGAGATTGGGGTCCAGAGACCTCTTTACAGCCTGTACAATAAATAGTTCAAAAATAACAATGGTAATAGGAAGACGATCTCATCTAGTCTGAGAGGTGTGTTCCTGGTTATGGCAGCATCTGTGCACCACAGAGGGTTTTAAGGGTCTCAGAGTTTCCTGAACCTCTCCTGGAGCAGATCGGGACTTCCTTGCTAACCTTGCTTCTGTCACAAAGTCACTTGGGGATGGGGACAGTTTGCAAGACCCAAACTTTATCCACTTGTGATGTTATGAGTAGCAGTCTGCTGAGGCCCATATGCCCTGTTGATTTAGATTTGATGTTTAATTTTTTAAAACAGACAAACAAACAAAACCTGAAACCAGGTTTTGGCCCCATTCTGGAGAATGAAATGGGAGCCAGGAATATTACCCCACCCTGTGGTTAGACACGCATGTTGGTCCTGTCAAGAAACTGCCATGAAGTGCCTCCAGACCACCAATTTTTTTGCAGGAGGCATTCAAGAACATCCTAGGAAATGTTTGGCTTGTGCCATTAAAGTGCTGCGTCTGTCGCCCTAGCGCGACTAATCGACTTTGAAAAAGGAACACTGCAATTTGGAAAGGGACGTGGGTGGCGCTGTGGGTAAAACCTCAGCGCCTAGGACTTGCCGATCGCATGGTCGGCGGTTCGAATCCCCGCGGCGGGGTGCGCTCCCGTCGTTCGGTCCCAGCGCCTGCCAACCTAGCAGTTCGAAAGCACCTCCGGGTGCAAGTAGATAAATAGGGACCGCTTACTAGCGGGAAGGTAAACGGTGTTTCCGTGCGCTGCGCTGGTGCTGGCTCGCCAGAATAGCTTCGTCACGCTGGCCACGTGACCCGGAAGTGTCTGCGGACAGCGCTGGCTCCCGGCCTCTAGAGTGAGATGAGCGCACAACCCTAGAGTCTGTCAAGACTGGCCCGTACGAGCAGGGGTACCTTTACCTTTTACCTAATTTGGAAAGTGACAGGAAAACCACGTTGAAAAGTGTAGAATGAACAACTGATTAAGGGGGAAGACCTGGAAACACCCCAGAAGCAAATAGGGATGAATGCTTGATGATATACAGCCTCTGCAGAAACATATTGGAATGAATGATCAAAAGAGACTGGATATAATCTAACCTCTGTTTAAGCTTTGTGCAAGCAAATCAGGGCTTTTGATTTAAAAAAAAAACCACACAGCTCTTTTGCACTTAAAACACCTATAATGTGATGTCTTTTCCCCCCTGCTCTGTCGCAGGTCAGGGGGCATTCATGCCTCACAGAGCCCCTCTGCTAGTAAACAAACCACGGGGTCCTCCTCTGCCTCCCTCCCTCTCCCAAGGCCATGCTTCCTTTCACACAAGGTCCTGGAATGGTGGCTGCCTGGCTGGTGATAATGGAGCAAGGGAGGCTGCTGCAGGCTCCTTGATGAGGGAACACTGCCAGAGCCCAGACAGCCTGCTGATTCAGCAAAGTGCAGGCAGGCCGACTGAAACCCTATCTCCCTCTGTTTTCCCCACCAAAATGCAGCTGTTTGGAAGGGCGAGCCTTTTTTTTCTGCCTGTCTGCAGGCAGGAATTCTCCTTTCGCAAACTGATGAGCAGCGTGACAATGAGGTGGGTTTCCCTCTGGCTTGTGGATTGGGGAGCGCTCTTTTTTGGGGGGGTACAAATTCAGTGTAACCCCCCCCAAAAAAACCCAAACAAACTTTTTTGACTACACCTAACTTAGACCCGTCACTTAGAGACCGAGAAACTCAAGAATCGAGAAAAGCAATTGTAAACTGGAAAAAAGACTGAAGAGTCACATTTAAAAAAACACACTCGCATAGGCTCTGATATTTTGATGTTTATCACTGGCCATCGTATGAGAAGCTGGAATTCCACATGTGTTATGCTTCGTAATAAAAGCAAGAGAGTATTTTGCAGGCTGGTGGCTTAGATCTGCGGTAGAATTCATCTATTTGTTTTAGCTCTCATTACCCTTGGACTAGATAGGAACAAACCAAAACTGGTTAAGAATAGCTGAAAAGAACTTGTTAAAAAAAAATGCTTGATGGGCCTCTGTTGAGGTCACCCTGTTAGTTTCAGATCAAGGCGGTGGTGCCTGTTTAATTTCCTATCTGCAGGCGAAAGGAGTCGCTTTGCTCCTGATTAAGTAGATAAATGACGATAAAGATCTGGCTCAGGACAGCTTGACATGCTAAGTCTCCCCCCGCCCCCCCCCGCCCCTGTCAAGAAAGCACTTCCATGTAATAAAGTCCTGAAGGACCGGGACCCAAGTACTTGAGAGAATGAATTCTGCTGTACCCGCCAGCCCTGGCTGGAGAAGGAAGGAGACAGCAATCTCTGTCTTGTCCTGGTTTCGTAGTTGTTTCTATTCCGCTACTGGGTTTGTTGCAATCAGCGTTGTTTCTGTTCTGCTACAGTTTGGCTCCTGCTAAAGCCCAAGTTATTCAACTTGTTATCTACCACAACCAAAACCTACATAATGGATTATGTAATTAATTTGGGTTAATTATTTTCAATGCATTTAAGTAGAAAGGAAGTGACAAAAACAAAGCGGTAAATAACGTAACTATTTGCATAACGTTTACAGATATATATATATATACACACACAGTGGTGCCTCGCAAGATGAAAAGAATCCGTTCTGTGATTCTCTTCGTCTAGCGGGTTTTTCGTCTTGCGAAGCAAGCCCATTGACGGATTAGCGGATTAGCGCTATTAGTGGCTGTCAGGGGTTCAGGAGCAGAGACGCAGAGAAGGGAGGAGACAGAGAGCGAGGGGGAGGAATACGAAGGAAAGATGAGTGGGGATGACGAACCGAGATCGCCGAGCTTATCCAGTGAGTCCGAGGATTCCCAGAAGGGAGCGCCAGCGGTCAGAGCAAGGGGGGAAAGCAGGGGGACACCCCAGGAAGAAGGGTCCAGAGAGGAATCAGAGAGCAGCAGTTGGAGATCGGGACCCACGTACCCAGCCGGGAGCAGCGGGGAGAAAGGGGACCAGATATCGGGTTCCGGAGGCTTTCAGAAGGAGGGAGGGCATGAGTCAGGAGTAGTCACGCCCACCTCGGGGAGCGACGAAACGATCAAGAGGAAGGTTGAGAGTTGGGCGCGCGCGCCAAGTTCAAATGTAGCGGAAGCTGGCGCAGTAAGCAGCCCAGAGAGTGAACCAGGTCCCAAAGCCCGCCGCAAGGAGGCGGAAGGGTCAGGGGGGTCCGCGTCAGAAGAGAGTAGGAAAGAAGAGACCCCGGGGGGGAGAAGGACCCAGAGACGGAAGGAAAGGCGCAGGAGGTGGAGCAAGGCTAGGGTATTAAGCTGGTGTGCTAGAGGCGGAGACTCAGACGGGTCTTCGTCGTTCTGACCTAGAAGAAGTAGGGCTGCGCATTGCAGTTTGGAAATGGAACCTGTAATCCAATAAAGACTCTTTGAAACTAAGCACTGGCTGACTTGGTCCTATGTGAGCTGGGACTTGGCGGCAGCCCTGACAGTAAGACCCGTCTCTAAAAAGCTCCTGACATCTGATACCTCGCAGCGGAGACAGAAGCAGCTGGAGGAGGGGATCGGTGTTTGGAAGCAAGCTCACGACGGTTGGCAAAGATGACGGAAGTGGCGACAATTTCAGCGCTGCAACAGGCAGTTACCCAATTGAATGCGGAGGTACTGGCATCCAAGAAAAGGGAGGAGGATGCGGCAGCCGCCTACCGGGATCTCCACGCCAGGTTTGAAGCATGGGTTAAGCATGGGCAGCCAGGACCCAGACCGGAGGGGGTTGGGTTGGCACGGAGAGCAGGAGGGCTTGTGACTCACTTCGATGGGAATTTACAACAGTACCCCAATTTTCGAGCAGATGTAATGTGCGCACTGAAACTGCTGGCAAAAGACTTTAGAGATGAGGAAGAGAAAGTGGGGTTTATACTATCCCATTTGCATGGGGATGCTAAAGCGTGGCTGCGCAATTTGTGGAGGGATAAAGACCCAGCGCTTCAGAGTGCAGATGCCTTTATCAAAGCGATGGATGCGTGTTTTTTGTCTACCATTGATGTGGATCTTGCCCGACGGGAGATTCATGGACTGAAACAAGGGAGGGCGAGCGTCCGGCAGTACCACGCCCGATTTTTTGCGCTGGTCAGTGCCTTGGAATGGGACCGGGATTCGCCTCCCGTCAGGGACCTGTTCTGGGAGGGTCTGAGCTCTGCTGTGAAGGATGAAATTGCGAGGGGGGAGAGGCCCCGAAGCACGCAGGAAGTGGTCCAAAGGGCGCTGACTGTGGGTGTGAGACTGGAAGAACGTCCTTGGTGCAGAGATGAAGGACGTGGGGGGCGCGAAGCAGCTAGAAGTTTCTCTTTCGTTCCAAGGGAAGCAGCGCGTGCTCAATCCACACCTCCGCCAGGAGGGGGAGTGGAACCGATGGAGGTGGGAGGAGCCAGGGCTCAGTCAGCTACCAGAGCCTCTGCACCGACGGCAGTCAAGACTAAACCTCCTAGAGGGACCAGGAAGTGTTACGTATGCGAAAGCTCTCAACACTTGGCGAAAGAGTGTCCCCAGAGGAGCTCCAAGCACACTGCAGCCTCCGCAACGGTGAAAGCGGCCACGCAATGCAGCGAAGCCCAGCAGGGAAACGACGATGTCTGGCTGGAGACAGAGGCACTGGGGCCCAGCCAGACGTATCAGTGAAGCAGTCCCCAGCGATATTGCAACCCACGGACCCCCTCCCACCCAAACCAGTAGTGCAGCTCACAGCGTCTCTCCAGCTACCCAATGGCGTCACTATCGAAGTGCCGCTTTCTGTGGATTCTGGAAGCAACGCAGACTTTATAGCACAGGATTTTGTGGAGCAGCACGCTATACAGCTACTGCCTGCCACGCTGCCCCTGCAAGTCGTCACAGTAGATGGCAGAGAGTTGCTAGGGGGGCAGGTGGTGAAGCAGACGCCACCAATGGTGATGCAACTTGGCAACCACAGAGAGGTCATCAGTTTTAATGTCACCCGACTGTCGGACACGCCCATTGTGTTGGGCATGAGTTGGCTGGACAGGCACAGTCCAACGCTAGCTTGGTACCAGAGACAGCTGATCTTCGGCTCCTCTTACTGCGCAGAACACTGCATCCTGCCAAGGAAGGAGGGGGAGGAGGAGGACTCACACCTGCAGTTGGGAACGTTGCAAGCCGTCCCCCACAAATATGCGGACTTTCTGGAGGTCTTCTGCGAGAAAGAGGCAGACAAGCTACCACCGCACAGGCAATATGACTGCAAGATTGACCTACTGCCAGGGGCGACGCTGCCGAAGGGGAAGCTGTACTCCATGTCTGAGGACGAACTGCAGGAACTCAAACAGTTCATAGATCACAATTTGCAGCGCGGTTTCATCCGGGAGTCCAACGCAGTAGGGGGCAGTCCTGTCTTCTTCGTGAAGAAGAAGGACACGCCCCAAAAAAGATTGGTCGTGGATTACCGCCTCTTAAACAAGAAGACCAAGCCCTCTGATTTCCCCATGCCCAGGATTGACGACCTACTGGCGACGGTGCGCAAGGGACGCGTGTTTACCAAGTTGGACCTGCGAGGGGCGTACAATCTCATCCGCATGAGGGAGGGCGATGAGTGGAAGACAGCCATGTTCACGCCTCTGGGCACCTACGAGTACAGAGTGATGCCGTTTGGATTGCAAAACGGTTCTCACTGTTTTCAAGCTTTCATGCATCATGTGTTGGCGGGACTCCTCTACAAGAAGTGCGTCTGCTTTCTGGATGACATCCTGATATTCTCCGAGTCGCAGCAAGCGCATGACCAAGACGTTCGGGAGGTGCTGGAGAGGTTGCAGCAGCATAGACTGTACGCCAAACTGGAGAAGTGCCAGTTCGACACGACGGAGGTGGATTTCTTGGGTTACAAGTTGTCGGACAAGGGGCTAGCCATGGACAGCGCCAAGGTTCGAGCGGTGTTGGATTGGAAGAGCCCGCGCAACCGGAAGGAGGTCCAGCGGTTTGTCGGCTTCGCCAACTTCTATCGCAAGTTTATCAAAGGGTTCGCGATGCAGACGGCGGCTATTACGGACACGCTAAGCTCCAAGAAAAAGAAATTCATCTGGACGGAGCAGGCGGAGCGGTCCTTTCAGGCACTCAAGCGTCTCTTCGCGTCGGAAGAGCAACTGCTGCATATCGACCCCAGCAGACCGATGCGGGTAGAGACAGACGCGTCCGATAGAGCAGTGGGAGCTGTCCTGCTGCAGAGGGACCCACAGGGGGTCTGGAGGCCGGGAGCGTTCTACTCCAGAAAGCTCAGCAAGTCGGAGCAGAACTACACCATCTGGGACAGGGAGTTGCTTGCCATTCATGCAGCCTTCAAGGCGTGGAGACACTTCCTGATCGGCGCCAAGCACACGGTGCAGGTCTGCACGGACCACAAGAATCTGGAGCACTGGCGCACGGCGAAGTTCCTGAACCAGAGGCAGATACGTTGGGCGGAGTTCTTTGCTGACTTCGATTTCCGAATAGAGTACGTCCCAGGCGACACCAACATCATGGCGGATGCACTGTCCCGAAAACCGCAATACCTCGAAGAGGCGACGCCAGCGGCAGCCATGCACATCTTCGCGCCAACAGCGTGGGCGTGCGCTTCAGCCACAGTAGACCTGGATGCGGTGCGGCGGGCGTTGCAGGACGACTCATTCGCGCAGGCGAAGATGGCCGAGGTGCACAAGGGCACGGCGAAGAGCGACGAGTTCCAGATACGGGACGGCTTGCTCTTACGTAAAGGGGCCATCTACGTGCCGGGAGATGAACTTCGCGCCAAGGTACTGCAGCAGTTGCACGACGCACCCACGGCCGGGCACTTTGGCACGGAAAAAACGGTGGAATTAGTCGCAAGGGACTTTTGGTGGCCCAGACTGAGAGGGGAAGTCGCGGACTACGTCGCGAGGTGCGACACCTGCCAGAGGGCCAAGCCGGTGCACAAACCACCGGCGGGACTGCTGGAACCGCTTCAAACGCCGTTTGAACCGTGGGAGAGGGTGGCCCTGGACTTTGTCACGGATCTACCCAGCTCGAGAGGCAAGACAGCTGTACTAGTGGTGGTGGACTTGTTCACCAAGATGGCACACTTCATACCGTGTGCGAAGGTGGCCACGGCAGAACAAACAGCCAAACTGTTCATAGATCACGTGTTCAAAGTGCACGGGCTGCCGCGGTCTATACTGTCCGACCGCGGTCGCCAGTTCATCTCGAATTTCTGGCAGAAGCTGATGGGCTTCCTGAACGTCAAGATCAACCTGACATCGGCGAGACACCCGCAGACCAACGGGCAGGCGGAGAGGGTCAATGCCATCATGCAGCAGTACCTGAGATGCTATGCCAATCAACAGCCTGCGACGTGGGTGGATTACCTGCCGCTCGCCGAGTTCGCCTACAGCAACACGAAGCACGTGTCCACAGGGGTGACGCCGTTCTTCGCCAACAATGGGAGGAATCCCAGAACCTTCCCGGGACTGGACAGAGTGGGGGAAGGGGAACCGCAGACGGCGGACGCTTTCGCGTCTGAGTTGCAGGAGGTCCACGATCAACTCCGACGGCAGCTGGAGCTAGCGAAGCACGCATACAAGGTGCAAGCGGACAAGCACAGGCGGGTTGGCGAAGAGATCCGAGTCGGAGACTGGGTCTGGTTGGCAGCCCACGCAGTGCCGACCAGATCGTTAGCCAAAAAGAAGTTGGGGCACAAGCAACTCGGTCCATACCAAGTCGAAGCGCAGATCAACCCAGTAGCTTTCAGGCTGGTGCTACCGGAGGGTTCCAGGATGCATCCGGTGTTCCACAGGTCGGTGCTCACTCCCTACAGGACACCTCACAGGTTCCAGGAACCAGGAACAGCACCGAGTCCGTCTCAGGAGCGGACGGAGGCGGGGAGATTGCCACAGCAGGACCCCATCAATGAAGTCACGGAGATTTTGGACTCCAGATGGGGGGAAGACGGAGTGGAATACCTCCTAGCCAGAGAGGGCACCCGGGCTAGTGCTAATAGCTGGGTGCCAGACTACGCTTTGGAGGAACCCCTGCTCAAGGACGAGTTTCATGCCCTTTTCCCACACAGACCCATGCCAGCAGGCTTCTTCGACGACTGGTTGTTCACGCCCACACTTTCCTCCAGCACGTTCCATGGCTTCGACTCGGACGGGGAGCCCGCACAGCGCACACGTTCCCCAGAGGGGTCACCGGAGGGTTCGGCGTCCGACACCTCGTATTGGTGGGACGATCGGCCAGAGGAGCAGTGGCGCCGGAGGTGGCTGGAGATGCCAGGTCAAGCAACCGACGCAGAGACTGACATGGACGTGTGCGGTGAGGATCTCGGTTTCGAGCACGGCGGCACTGAAATGGAGGCGGAGCAGCTCAACGTTGACGAACGCGAGGAGGAAGACTCGGAGGTCTTCAGTTGGCGGCCAGCGACGAGGAGCGAACTGTATCCGGCATTCACTCCTGTGATGATGGAGCACCCAGCAACCACCCTTGAAAGTGGGGAGGGGGGAAGGGGGGGCTTCGAGGGGGGGATGGATGTCAGGGGTTCAGGAGCAGAGACGCAGAGAAGGGAGGAGACAGAGAGCGAGGGGGAGGAATACGAAGGAAAGATGAGTGGGGATGACGAACCGAGATCGCCGAGCTTATCCAGTGAGTCCGAGGATTCCCAGAAGGGAGCGCCAGCGGTCAGAGCAAGGGGGGAAAGCAGGGGGACACCCCAGGAAGAAGGGTCCAGAGAGGAATCAGAGAGCAGCAGTTGGAGATCGGGACCCACGTACCCAGCCGGGAGCAGCGGGGAGAAAGGGGACCAGATATCGGGTTCCGGAGGCTTTCAGAAGGAGGGAGGGCATGAGTCAGGAGTAGTCACGCCCACCTCGGGGAGTGACGAAACGATCAAGAGGAAGGTTGAGAGTTGGGCGCGCGCGCCAAGTTCAAATGTAGCGGAAGCTGGCGCAGTAAGCAGCCCAGAGAGTGAACCAGGTCCCAAAGCCCGCCGCAAGGAGGCGGAAGGGTCAGGGGGGTCCGCGTCAGAAGAGAGTAGGAAAGAAGAGACCCCGGGGGGGAGAAGGACCCAGAGACGGAAGGAAAGGCGCAGGAGGTGGAGCAAGGCTAGGGTATTAAGCTGGTGTGCTAGAGGCGGAGACTCAGACGGGTCTTCGTCGTTCTGACCTAGAAGAAGTAGGGCTGCGCATTGCAGTTTGGAAATGGAACCTGTAATCCAATAAAGACTCTTTGAAACTAAGCACTGGCTGACTTGGTCCTATGTGAGCTGGGACTGGGCGGCAGCCCTGACAGTGGCTTTTAGCGGCTTATCGGCTTATCGGATCAGCTGATAAGCGGCTTAGCGGCTTAGAAAAAGGGGGGGAAAGGGGAAAAAACCCGCAGGAACTCGCAAGACATTTTCATCTTGCGAAGCGAGCCCATAGGAGATTCGTTTTGCGAAGCACCTCCAAAACGGAAAACCCTTTCATCTAGCGAGTTTTCCGTCTTGCGAGGCATTCGTCTTGCGGGGCACCACTGTATAATAATAATAGTGAATATCACTCATAATCACTTGGGTGAGTTCTGCTTCTGCTGCAGAGTATGTTTTGTGAACCGCCCTCTGATCTATTCTTGGAAAGGCAGTCTAAAACTGCAGTGCAGTACAGAAACACAGGAATAAAGAAAGCAGAAGCCACATATACCGTATTTTTCGCTCTATAAGACGCACCTTTTCCCTCCTAAAAAGTATGGGGAAATGTGTGTGCGTCTTATGGAGTGAATGCAGGCTGCGCAGCTATCCCAGAAGCCAGAACAGCAAGAGGGATCGCTGCGCAGCACTCCCTCTCGCTGTTCTAGCTTCTGGCTTAGCCGTGCAAAGCCTCTTCAGGGCATGGGGAGCCTTCATCCCACTGCCCTGAAGAGGCTTTGCGCAGCTATCCCAGAAGCCAGAACAGCGAGAGGGGTCTCTGCGCAGCGATCTCTCTTGCTGTTCTGGCTTCTGGGATTCAGAATATTTTTTTTCTTGTTTTCCTCCTCCAAAAAGTCTTGTGGTCTGGTGCATCTTATAGAGTGAAAAATACGACAGGTGCCCCTGCCCCATGCAGATTGTCTGCATGTGCATGTTTAGTGCTGGGAAATAATGAGCTTGCATCCAGAGTAAGAGAGTCTGTCTGCCCAGCAGGGTGTGGTTGTGATGGGACTGAGCATGTGAACTGCAAACAGGTCGCTGAGTCCTTTGTGACTAAGCAGGGTCCTCTGGAAGCGGCTCACACTCTGTCTAGGAATGGAATGGTGCTTCCTAGACTAAAAACCACACACGACTCACTCCCTATGCTAGGTTTGAGTAAGAGCACACCCTGGGGGACCTTGCACGGATACAGAAGGCTGGGGCATGTCTTCACACTTTTATGAGCAGGGCTACGTTTTGCTTGCTTCACAATGGATGACAATGAGGGGGTTTGTGCAGGGCTGGAGTTGGGCTCAGCTGTCCAACTTCCCACAAATTCTCCACTTTAACAGGAACATAGGAGCAGCCTGGCTGCTGAATCAGACCAAAGGCCCGTCTAAGTCCAACATTCCAACATCCTATTCTCACAGTGGCCAGCCGGATGCCTATGGGAAGCCCACAAATGAGACCCAAGCGCAACAACAAATCTTCCATTTGCAGATCCCAGCACTTGGCATTCGGAGGCATATTACCTCTGATAGTGCAGCCAGGACATTCAGAGTAATCCCTCCCACTCCACCAGTTTATTCCCAAACTCAGGGTTCATCCACCTCTGCTCCATATCTCTAGGTACAGTTCCGGGCTTTCCAGATCTGTGTCTGAGGGCTTTTTTTGTTTTTTAAACCCTTCCACTTTTCCTGCGAAAACCCAGTTTACTGCTGAATTGCAGCAGACAACCCGAATTGAGGTTTGTTGTGATTCATTGATGAAGTTTGGATTTTTCTGCAGAAAGTGGTAAGGCAAAAGAACGCAGTTGGACACGGACTGGGAAAGTGTGGGCCTGTGCTTAGAAAACATGGAGCAAAAGGTTAAGTGTGGATAAGCCCTCAGAGCTGCCCAAGAGGGACATCAGGAGCAAACAGGCCAGCAGGCAGAGGCTGTGGGGGGAAATTCAACAGGCAGGAGAAGGGTCAAGTTAATATGCGTCCCACCACATTACAAGTCACAGGACGAGAACTCTGTGTTAGCTTTGTATGGTGTAGCCAGCATTGGGTGAAGGGCAAGCTGGGCATTATTAATAAGGCAGAAAGAAAGCACTTAGTGAAGCTCTTTCAGGGGTTGGTATTTGTTACCACCAGAAGCAAAATTTGAGCCCAAGCTGAAAAGTTGTTTTTACCTGAGGCTAAGGTGGTTGGACACAGGTGGCGCTGTGGGTTAAACCACAGAGCCTAGGACTTCGCCAATCAGAAGGTTGGCGGTTCGAATCCCCGTGACGGGGTGAGCTCCCGTTGCTCGATCCCTGCTCCTGCCAACCTAGCACATCAAAGTGCAAGTAGATAAATAGGTACCGCTCTGGCGGGAAGGTAAAGTGTTTCCGTGCGCTGCTCTGGTTTGCCAGAAGCGGCTTAGTCATGCTGGCCACATGACCCAGAAGCTGTACGCCAGCTCCCTTGGCCAATAAAGCGAGATGAGTGCCGCAACCCCAGAGTTGGCCACGAATGGACCTAATGGTCAGGGGTCCCTTTACCTTTTTAAGGTGGTTGAGTCATGGCTGGTGACCACAGCCGACAACTCTTGGGTCATTGTTTCAGGATGTTTCTATGTAGCTTATAGGGACAATTCCACTCACCTCTGGGTACGGCGAGCGATAGAAAACCTTGTGTTTACATCAGCGCTAATTTCCAGATGAAACTGATGTTGCTTGAGGGACTCTCATTATCCAGAGGCTGCTCTACTCATTTGTGCATTGCTAATTAAGTCCTCAAACATGTAAACAGAAGTTGAAGCCAATCAAGAAGCTCACTTGCTTGGCATCACTAATTGTTTATGCATGTCAGAAGCATTCATTTTAAGTCACATGCAACAGTCCAGTTCCATATACCCAGCCTTGATAGCACCATCAGTTTGCTGAGTTTAGGCACAGCAGGGAGGAAAATGAGAGGAGTTTGGACTCTGTAGGCCTGGCTGTGGTCATTGTGTAGCAAACCTATTCCATGTCTCTTACAGGCTGCAGCAGCATTCTGAAAAACTTCCACCTGGCAGCTAATTTCCTCATTTTTGGACTCACTGAGCTGGATTATTCTGCACCCACTAGGCCTTCGGATCTTATGCAGAGGAGGTAATAAGTTGCTACTAATCCATTTATAGAAACGTGGTCTACTTTTGGAATATGAATCATTGGTGCTTACTTGCAAGGAAGCATGTGCAGGGCTGTATCCTCCAAGAATTTGTCTTAATGCTTCTTCCTAATGCCATCCAAGCTAGTAACTGTCATATCTTGTGTTAGCGAGTTACTTCTTAATTATGCACTGCATGGAATAAGATTTCCTTAAGTTTTGTCCTGAGCCCACTGCTAATCAAGCAAGGCAGCATCATATTATAAAGCAGGGTAGGGAACCTTTGGGGCCTGGTGGGCTAGATATTTAATACCCCCCATTTGGTCAGCCAGCTTTGACAAGTAGACAGGACCAATCACCTGCCAATCAGCTGACAGTATAATGCCACCAGGTGACTGACAGGCAGGTCATCCCACTCATCTAAGTTGACCCACAGGGATCAATGGGGGGGGGATACTGCCACACCTGACAGGAGGTGGACGCATTTCGGGGGGGGGGGGAGTGGTTGGATTGGCCAAATAGGGAGGTCTGGGGAATCAAGTTGGCATAAGAGCTGCAGTTTCTCTACCATGTTATAAAAGGAAGAAAAATCTCTCCGCCCTATTCATCTTATAATCCTTGACCATATCCCATTTTACAGAGCAATCCTATTGGCAGGGCAGATATTCCAAGGTAGTTTTACTGCAACATCCAAAACCTTGCTTGTTTGCTGCAGCAGGGCAGGCTGCACAGAGGCAGCTTTTTCTTCCTTTTAGCCATGGCGGCTCCAGGGGCTCATGTCCTTTTAGACCTGAACTGTGGGAATGGCAGAATGAAGGGCACTGGATTCTGCAGATCTAAGGCTACCTTGTGACACTCCTCCAACCCACTACTACCTCTGCTGGAAGACCACCATTATCACATCTAGACCCCTGAAGCTTTCCACAAGGGTAGCAAGAAGTACCACACTGTCAGCTGGTCTCCCTCCCTGTGGGAACAGATCAGCATTTTTACCATATCCAACAGTCTCTCGGCAGCCCTTTGAATGGTTTTCCTTTTGCTTAGTTCTGTACCTCGTTTCTGTAATTAAGTGCTAGTTGCCTTAGACAACTCCGTTACTTGAACAATCCATTACAAGGATTTTTCTTCTGATTATGCACATTAAGGGAAGTGTATGTAAGGGAGGTCTGCACAAATAATATTGTGTCCAAGCCCAATTCATCGCCTTTGTTTCATTTATAACTGTGCAAGAACAAGCAAACTTAGGAAAGAAACTGAAATAAAAAACGTACACAATGAATAGTTGAAAGTTTTATTCATATAAAATTCATTAAGAACATAAAAGATTGTATCTTAAAAAAAAGATCTGCGGTTATTTACAGCAGTATTGCACAAGTAAAGTGGCAATTACCCTGTCAAAATTTCATCAGTGCAAAACACAAGTAAGCCAGGGAAACTGCAATAAAAATGCTACATAAAAATGCTGGGTTCTAAGAAACATGTTAGTGATTAATCAGTACAAGATCAGTGCTACATTGATGTTTGTACCTGATGTTATGGTGCTGTCATACAGTAACTAGTGGTCTATAAACCAGGGTGCAAAATGTCTCTCTTCCACTAAAAATTTAGTAGTTCTTGAATAAACTGCAGGTACTTCTTATTTATGAGGTAACAAGTCATATCCTGTGCTACGTAAACTGAGGCTAAGGGACAAGTTCTTAACGGCCCTTAAATGTAAGCACAATTGTAGGAAGAAACAGGAAGCACCAAGATTGTGAACTGGCACCTAATGAATTTGCAACAAAAATCTACTTTTGAGAGGGGATGCTGTGAGTAGGTGTCCGGAGTAAGCTCCCTGGACATTTTTAAAAGACTGACCAGTTCAGAGCACTGCATGTTGCTTTATCAAAACCAATATGTAATCTGCCTTCGGTCCTCAGAAAGTTATTTGGAACTAACTCCTTTTAAAAGCCACAAATGCAGTGCTGGATGTGGCCCTTGAACATGTAAAAGCCCTTCCCAATCAAACTGATCCCTGCCTTCACTTCATATTTCAATTATTTTAACAAGACAGAGAAAGATGGGCAAGAGACACTGTATAGAAAATCAAGGGGTTTAAACAACATCTAAAATAGCAATAAACTAGTAGACAGTGCTCTAAACTGATCAATCACTATTTCCATATACACTAAGTACAATTCAAAGGGGGGGGGAAGACTTTACAAGAACTTAAATAAGCAGAAAATAAATATACAACATTTCTACAAGTTACAGCATTATGGAACAGTAGAGTGCATTAATTACAAAGAAAAGGGGAATCTACAGTATTTAACAAAGTCAATTCTACAAAAAAAAGTTTAGAGAAATCAATCCGTTTTACTTCAGCTGCTGTACAAAAAATCTTACATGACATAGTAAGAAGAGAGGGAACATTGCACAGAGGCGACATTTGGCTCAGATGAGGACTGCACTAATCTAATAAATACTCAAATATTTACAATCATTCAAAAGGGGGCAAAGCATGGAGACACTAAGAAGAAATTTGAATATGGTTTCTCCACAACCAAAGAAAATTCTTCATAAAATGTTTTGGCAGGATTATATATAGTTATAGATATATAAATGGGATTTCTAGAAAAAGTTTTTTTAAAAAACCCACAAGTCTAATGTGGACACTGTGGGGATGTCAAGGCACAAAACCTGCACTGAACTGTGACAAACTAAAACGGGCCTTGCTTGATTTAGCATTTTAAGATATAATGTCCGGCAGAGATTTCTTGGAAAAACAAAGAGAGCTTGGGTTTGGGCCACACAGTGCCAATATCTTGCCATTTACTGATTTATGTTATAATTCACAGAATTTTTTTTTTAATTAAAAAAAACCACATTTCTTCGGCTTACAATTAAGTTTGCCTGAAGCCATGGCAGCAAGCTAATTGCACTCCCATGCTAGCAGTTAACACATATGAATGTGTACACATCTCAAGGCACTGGGCCAGCCGAGCCTTATAAGAAAAGGGGGAGGGAAGGTTATAGGGGTCTGAAGAGAGTGCACTGCGACTTTCAGGACCCCCCTTCCCAAAGCAGCTCCTTATTCCCTTAGCTCCCTCCCTCCACAAAAAAGCCACTCTTAATAGGTTACGGTTTCCTAAAGAATACTCTCTGTAACCATGTCAATGAAGAACAGGGGAATCCTCCCACTTCAGGCGCTTGCCTGGAGCTCCCTGGATCCCAACCACTGAAAGCATGACTGCAGGGAGGATTTTGTGTTAGAAAGGCATTAAAACTAGAATGCTCCAAATGCAGAAGCAGTAAACAGAAAACACTTTGGTGAGTTCTTGGGAACTAATTCTGGTGGCAGAAACAATTTTAGAAGGAATCACGATGGGTCAGTGATGACAACTAATATGAGTCAGTTGGATCTCAAGAGAGAGCTTTCTAATTATTCCCAGTGAAAAACACAGGTTTCCCATTGTATGCTGAAAGATTACTGGCAAACTGCCGGTTTAAAAGCTGTGTTATCAACATTGCTAAACCTGGAAATGAAATCCTTGGTATCCCTGGTTTTTTGGATGTCACAAAAAATCTCTATCACACAGTATCAGTTTGAATGGTCTAAGACTAACGCCCGCTTCCTTGCCTTTTTCAATCAACCAGCTTTATGTGGGTACCATGCAATTAATTATACAGGCAAAATTACTATTAGTGATGTTGCAATTTCTGCTTGATGTTAAAACAAACTGGGGAGAAAACCCACAACATTGTTCACCAAAGCTAGTAAAATTAAGAAACTAATGCTGCTACAAAGCTACCATGGCTTTGCCCTTGTTAGCACATTATCGCCGTTGGAGCTTACAGATGAACAGCCCGACCGAATAAGGGCTATACAGATAAGGAGTCAAGACTTCTTCTGCACATGATTCCCTGGCTGGATCTGGAATAGCAAAAGCACAAGAGGATGAAGTGGTTTGGACTCTGTCCCTGGATGCAAGACTTAGGGATGTTTCCAACAGTGAACGGGCAACAGTCAGATCATGGCTGTCAGTTTGGACAGAATCTTAGCACACCCTTTCCTCGTCTCTTGTTTTCAAAGGGGTGTTTGGCACTGTCAATATCAATCTTACTAACCATCTATTGTACAGACATGCACCAGGTGATGTGTGCGAGCAGCTTATTGTTGCTTGCGCCTCTTTCTAGCTTGGGACCCCAAAGCTTATTTCGATCATCTGGATTTATCCTATAATCTACTGCAGACACATTCAGGACAGGGGATGCATCTGCAGGCACTGGCATAGGAGCTGAAGTTGACAAAACTCTCCAGCACATAATAGCACTTAGGATGGATTTGATATAGCCCAAAAATGACTGCAGTTTTTTAAAAAAGAGGTTACAACATTTTCAGTGGCACTGGTGAAACCAGAAATTGGCAACGTAGCATTTGGAAGCGAGTTACAAACAGGAATCAGCTGACCCATTGTATTATGCAAAGTATCTGCACCACTTTATGTAACTGATCAATAGCCAAATAAAATTATGTGGAATAAGGGGAACTTGCAACCAGAACCTTTAAGCAACTATGCAGTTCCAGGAAGCTCATTTTGCAGTTGTCTCCCAAAGCAAAGTAAAAACTCAGTCCAAATCCACATATGAACCAGTTTACCATAACATGGTACAGCACAGGTTAAACCGCTTTGATTTTATAGGAGGAAAATGAAATGAACAATGTTCCAAAACTGAAGCAATTCAGGTTGCAATCCTTTAATCTACGCACGTAGGAATAAGCCTCATTGAACTCAGTGGAACTTCTGAGATATAGGGATTGCATCAGGAAGCGTGATGAAGGATATTACAGAAGCAAAATTTTTCTTTTTTTAAAAAAGGAAGTCAGGATCTGTGCCAATACTGTTTGCCATCTGGTTTAGTGGAATTTTACTTGATTTTTTTTTAATGGCACATTTTTATTTAAGTTTGGGATTGTGTGCATACTGTGGTTCTTTACCAATTTGGTATAGGGTACAGAATTCAGTATCCTGAGAATTTCAGCTCTTTTTAAAAGCAATTTATTAATCTTTTCGACTGCAAATCTAAGTCTGAAAGACTCCTTCCGAAATGTGATGTAATATCTGAATGCAAGGGACCATGGGGAGTCTTCAGGGCTCTGCCCAGCATTTCCCAAACCTTTATTACATGGGACACAGTGTTTTCTAGGATTAAGATTGGGGGCTTTACCATACACCTATTTTCTCAGTCTGCTCCCACAATAATCGGCAGGCATCCTCCTTACAACTAAAGAATGATGCCGTTAAGAGGGTCTTACTGCCACTCTACATTTCCCCTTCTTCTGCCTGCCAGGAGTCAGGTAGAGAAGGACTGTGTGCAGGAGATTCCAGGTTCAATCCCCAGTATCTACAGGTAAGGATGAGAAAGAACCCTTACACACTTGTCTGTCAGAATGACAATACTGAGCTAGTTGGCTCAGTGGTATAAAGCAGCT
Organism: Podarcis bocagei; assembly: GCF_964188305.1. Taxonomy (NCBI): domain Eukaryota; kingdom Metazoa; phylum Chordata; class Lepidosauria; order Squamata; family Lacertidae; genus Podarcis; species Podarcis bocagei. Next base: position 92,960,605 of record NC_138127.1, read on the forward strand.
TCCTATACTTTCTGGGATTCTCCTGTACCTGGCAGCCCATAGCGTACCCAAGACAAGGAACCTAGCAAGTCCTTCCCACAGAAGACTCCCTCTTCCCATAAACTGACAGATAAATTGGGTAAAAGGGACAGAGGAGGGAATTAAAGATGCGCAGGACTCTCCCCAGACCAGCATAGTGACTTAAGTTTACCAGACGTATTTCAGTCCTTTGCTATGGCATACCACTGTGCCCCACCCTACAGTTTGGGAATTATCAATCCTTACCGCTCCCCTTTATGGCTTACAGAAACAACCTGCACAATTCAATATGTTGCACAATTCAGCTGTTTGCAGCAGGTTGCCCTTGATCCGGCTTTTTGTTTTTCTTATCACATTACAAGTAGCCCTAATTAAGGAACATCACAAAACAAAGTAGCTAACTCATATTAGATAAATGCAGCCAATCACCTATTGGCACCTTAGGAAAGGGAGGTGGAATAGGTGCCACTTGTTAAAAGGTCTTTTTTTCTGGAATAAAATTTGTTCCTGCTCTTTCTTTTGTTGGAGTTTTCACCCTCTGAATACTGTGCTGCTGTTGTCCTCAAACCCAGGCAGCGAGTCAGTAGTCCTTTTACATTCCACATTATGGTTGCTCGGTCATCTCTCATATTATTTAAAAACAAAGGCAGCAATTAACAAAATCCAGAGTGCTTAAAAAAAATAAACAATACAAAACGCAAAGACTGGATTTAAAAAAAACCAAAGAGAAATATACCAAAGTGAGGATCAAAACAGTGCCTGAAATTATGCAGTAGGACCCTGTTGCTAACAACTTTGGGCAATATTGCACAGGCATAGGAACTGCTTTCACCCACATACAATGACTTATTGCTACATCCCCCCTCCCCCCCACCTTCAGTATATGTCATAGAATACAGACTTATCTATACAAATTATAAAGGAAGAAAATTGTAAAAGGCAACCTGGTGACATTATTTGGAACATTAAAACTTTCACAGTTTAATTTCAACTTCCAAAGCAAATTCAAGAGTTCTCCTTCTGGGCTGCAAGATGCAACTGCTTCACCCAACAGAAGATTAAAAATGGTGCTTAAACAGCAGATGGATGTACTCCCCACCCCACCCCACCCCCACCCCAAACTTCTTCTGTGAATAATGTACAAGGATAGGTGAATTTTAGGTAGCACAGAAATTACCAGTCTGTCTTCTCACTGCTTGGAAAGATTTTGAACAGGAAGTATGTGATATAAAAACTAAGACAGCTTTACAAAGGAGCTGGCTCAGACAATTCTGTTGCAAGGTATAATAGCAACCCACAAGTTTCCAAATGAGAACAGGATTCAATGATTTTCTTGAAAGCTGCAATATAAGCAAGGTTCTTTTCTTTCTTTTTTTAAAGAACTTTCAACAAAACAAAGTTAGCTCTACTTTCAGATGAAATCCTGTTTCTTAAAAAGGTGGTCCATTTCCAAATATCCATTTAAAAAACTTGCTTTCCTCAAAAGAAACCACAAAGAGGTCCAAACCGCCTGATATGGAGTCCTTCTGCTCCTTTTCATTTGCTGGATGTGTCCGAGGTCAAGAAAGGCCTGTTACCTGCACCCAGAGACCAAAGACATTGTGTTCAAGGTTGCTGTCGCTGGAAACGAGTAAACAATCCCAAGCTGCCTCTTGGCGCATTAGTCACTGCATTCTCCATATGAGGCGGACGATGTAATGCAACAGGCGCAAAATTATGATCTGGTGGTTTACTGCTTGGTAATCCAAGAAACCCTGCAAGAGGAAATGAGAGGTTCTTTTAATTCACGAAGCTTTCCTGTCTGGCAGTAATAATTAACGAATTTATATGCCAAGCACAGGAATTGCTATACTAGCACAGTTAGGATAGGAAACTGCAAAAGCTATGCCAGGGCCAAGCATGACATGATGGCACTGTTATATGTTGGCACCACAAGTCGTTCTGACAGGTGCTCAAGTGGCTAAGATTGATGTTCTGTACACAGTGAGATAATAAAACAACCAGTTAGCTTTTATTTGAGTTTTGGGTGTTTAGCATCACCTACTTGGCCACACTTCAACTTGCGCATTGTAATCAAAAGAACTATCATGTTGTTTGAAAAGGAGATAACAGCATATGTGCATGTGATCACAAGTAGCCTACATGACATAAAAGTTTAATATTTATTGACCTAACAATGTTATTTATGTGAAAATTAGCCTCTGCTGATTAGATGGGGATAATAAGGCCAAGATGAGGAATCCTGTTCCTGTATTAATTGCTACGGATTTATTAAGATTTATGCTGTCTTGACATGAATTTGGCTTTTACTTGTTTTATGTTTTGACACACACTGTGTTTTGCTGTATTTACTTTTATTCAGATAGTCTGCCTTAATTGAGATGGTTTTTTGGGTTTTTTTACTGTTTGCTGCTCTGGGAAACTATCTGAAGTGGGATACAAGCAATTCTTTAAATGCAAATGCAAATACATGAGCAGAACTTACTGCTTTTTCTCACCTGTGAGCATGGAAACATGCTTGCTCTCTCCTTCTCTGTGTCCTTTCCCCCTTAGCAGTTCTGTCCTTGCACTTTTAAATTTAAGCATCCCGTGTAAGCACCTAGTTCAATATACTGTACACACATCGTGTGAACCAGTCACTACAGTACATAAGCTCTTGAACAGCCTGAGCTATAAACCCCAAGATCACATTCCAGCCCAGCCATGAATTCAGTGGAGGCAGGTGGCCTCAGACGACCCGCCACTCTCTCTCTCTCTCTCTCTCTCTCTCTCTCAATATTACAGTGGTCTCTCACACAGAGTTGTCGCAAGGATTACCAGGACACCATATGCAAAGTGTTCTGACCACTCGGGGGGGGGGAGTATTCTATAAATACTGCTACTAATAGGAGTATTAATAATAAAACACTGCTTGTTTTAACATTAAAAAGTGAGAATCTATTATCTAAATAGGAATTGGCATTGAGCTGCAACTGACTTCAAGGAGGGAACAAAGTTGAAGGGCTGTACCTCCCTCTCCTCCCTCTGCCTTGGGGGCAACACCCCTAAGTCTGCTCATGCTACAAAGCAGAAATTGGAGGGTGCTGTCCATCTCTAACCAACACAGTATCTATGCCACATACATAAGAGAGCAACACTGTATCCACTTATAAACATCTGATAGTAGCACCTCTGGCTGCAACAAAAGATAGAAGCGTAAACAGCAGCATCAAAATGCCTCTGCTTGGTTTTTGCATTCCACTGATTCCAGTGGAACATCCTTCCATGTAAATGCATTTGAGATCAAATGACTTTCGTAATCATGTAGGGTGTAAGAGAAATGCATCCTGTTAATGAGAAATGGATCTACTTGGGGGACACTCAGCAAAGCATGAAAAAAATTATCATTAGATAGCAGGGTGTCTGCGGTTTGCCTCCTGTCCTTGCAGTTTAGATTTTCCACCACCATTTACAGGCAGTGATAGCTGCTGTCCATGTATCCTGAGTGAGTATACACTCACAAAGACACACAACATGCCTTAAAGCAGGAACGGGAAACCTGTGGTCCTCCAGTTCTTACTGGGACTCCTAACACCCTTCAACATTTGGAGGGCCAAAGGCTCCTCGCCCCAGCTTTCAAGGAGATTGCACTTAGCAAAGAAAAACACTTGTACAGACCCGTGTTTATTCCCTTTTACCTGACTATTTTGGCATTCCACCCTCTGTCCCAATGCAGCCCCTGCCCTGCTGAGATGAACACTCATAAGAAGCTCACCTACCCTGCTACACAAATCCCCACTCCCACCCCAGCAACTAGCCACACTTGCCCACCTGGCTGTCAGTTTTCTACACGCTTATAACTAGAAGTAAAGAAATCTGTTTGTGGAATGCTTAAGCACCCTCAGCGCTGGGACTAAAGCAACTGTCGCTATATTTAATCTTGTTCTACACTGCTTAATTCACTGTCGCTAAGTTTTATGTGAGGTTTGTTACAAGAAACAAAATGGTATATAATTTATGAGATCTGGTAGCACACACAGAAGGAGAAAAGGGGAAGCCAAAAACAGGATGGTATTCTCAGAGTATAATTGTGTCATTGTCCAAATTGTTGACTCTCGAAAATGTTAAGAGATTCCCAAAGGATGAAATCTGGTAGCTATAATTTATCTGAGAAACCAGTGATTTGGCGTCGTTTGTGCCAAGAGCCTAAATAAAGCTATAGGCAATATGTGCCAGAGCTAATGAACTAGTGAACCTCTAAATTATTCTCAAGTGACTCCACCTGTGTAAACACTAGTTGGTTCAGTTTGGGGTATAAAAATATGCAAGCAGATATATTAGAAAAGATGCAGCCACGTAATGCAAAGTATGGCGGGTCACATATTAACATGTTCACTGCGCTCAACTTTAGGTAAGCGCCACAGCCTGAAGGAAACAAGGAAGCTAACCAGATGGTGTATCATGCTAGTAATTTTACTTTCTATTCCTTTTTTAAAAAAACATTGTTTCAAGATAGAAGTGTAATGTGCAAGGTGGCCCAAAGTTTTACATATACAATAAAATAATGTCATAGGCACATGTGGCAAATGTATGGTACACATGGTTGGAACCATACAGATGTGTGTAGAAGGGAGCCTTAGAAGACCAGTTCAGAGGGTTAGCTACATTGACACACGCGCAGAAGAATCTTGCAGTGCCTTATAAGATTAGCAGATTTGTTGTGGCTTAAGTTTTTGTGGGCTAGAACCCACTTCATTAGACACCACTGTTAAAACTTTAAAGTGCCGTAAGACCGCTGTATATGTTAAATCCAGAGGCTAGGACCATGTTTCAGCTGGGAAAAAGCATGAAAGAAGAGCACTTGGGGAAAACCAGAAGGAGCTACGACTTAACTACGGCTAACTGTTATGCCACAAGACACTTCTTTGGGTTTTCAAGCTAAGCAAAAGTTGAGCTGCATAAAGAATCCTGCTAACATTTCCAAAGGCTGAACAAGACAGCAGCAGCTGCTGCTGAGTTTGCCTGACCAAGCCCGTGCCCCGATTCACCTGACATAATGGGACTGCGATAAGACCAAGGCACTTCCCCTCCACTTCTGCATAACAAGATGGGAGGAAATCAGTTTCGTGTCTGCAATTCCTGTAGAGGCACTCTAACAACAGCTTGTGATTTTTATCTCAAATGTATGGGATTGTTCCATAATTAGCCTTTCATAAGTTTATTTTCAAATCATAAAGGCATTATTTTAAGTTGCTGTGTGTGTGTGTGCTTGTGGGACAAGAGATGGCAACCCTTTCCATGCAACCCTAAGTGGAGTAATCTAAGGCAGCAGAAAGATTGAAAAGGATATTATTACCCAATGAAGTTCAGCATGTGGGAAGCCACAAGACAGTGATGACACCAAAAGCTGATACAAATACTATTTTAAAAAGGTACACAGAAAACTGCAACACCTTTTCTGATACAGGGGTGCCAAAAGTCCCTACAAGATGCAAGAGTGATGAGTATGCCCTCCTGCGCCTGATGGCATATATCATGACCTAAGTGCTCTGCAGAGACATCCAATACATGAGATCTCTGCCCCCTCCCAAAAACAACAGGGAAGATTCATGCAAATCAGACATTCTAGCTTCTCCACCATGTGAATACTGTCACCACCTGTATAAGTGTCAGAACCAGGTCAAAATCCCAACTCATTACTTCTTTAGGGGAATGGCTGGTGCAAAATGTAGCTACACACGGAAGACAGACAACTAATAGATTCACAAAGGTCAAAGATTCAGAAGACTGGTACAAGAGATCCTGAATTATTTTGGATTAATACATTTTCTGCACTCCTTTAGTCTTCTTTCCTTCAGCTACAAGAGATTTTGAATGGGTTGAAGCATGTAATTCAGCAACCCTGAAAAAGCTCAGCAGGACTGGCTAGAACTGGTCAAATCCTGCCTGAGAACTCTAAGTGTTTCTTCTTGAATTCCATGAAACACAGGAGGGATAGAAATGGCATAAATAAAAGACCCAAAGCTTCTTGAAAGAACCGAGAAGCCAGCCCCTATGATTCCAACACTATCTCAAAGACCAACCCTACAAGCTGGAAGTCTAAGGGGAAGCAGACAGAAGGACACAGGTGGACCATATTTCCAGTCTGTCTTGTGCTTGACACAAGACAGAAATACAGCCACTCAAGTGCAACAAAACAACAACACATCTGTGTAAAGTCAAAATCAGTGGATGTTTGCAATTCTGGCTGATGGAATAAGTCCCATTGAAGACAGTGCATACAACTGCAGGGTTAGCAGCAGTTATACATTCTGTTACAGAGAATGCTAGAAAATCGAGCTTCACTTTGGCAGTAGAAAATGAGGCCGCCATTTAAATTTGGTACAAGCTGAGAATAGTATTATTAATGAAGTGAACTAAGCAGAAAAGCTGGGGCTCTGGGAGGGAGAGAAGAGTGAAACTATCCTTCAGGTTCCAGGCAGGTAAAAGAGGGAGGGAGGGTATACCGTCACAAACCTGAACTTAAGGAAACCTTGGAAGTTGCTTAACCATCCGAGATGGTTATTGCTGATCCAATTCTAGCTCAATATTAGGAAGAGGTTCCACACAGCTGTATACAAAAGTAAAATGAAAGAAAAATAGTCGCTGTTGGGTAAGAAAGCAGTTCCGAAAAGAAGGCCATGGAGTTATTTTCTCTCTCAGAATGGATCCCTCAGGCCCTGTGATGGCCCTACAGAAAAGAGGAACACTTAATTTGGCCTTGCTCAAGCAAGAAGTCTGTAGCCATGCAGGCAGATCAAATCAGAAGAGAAACTGCATCAAGAAAATCTAACCTCAGATCTTCCCTGTACATGGGCATGCTTGTGTGACCCAGGAGCTGCTCAGAGGCCCTCTATAACACTGTGAGGTAGAGCTGAAAGCACGTGCAATTTTAGGCCTACAGACGACCTCGGTCAAACAAATCATGGCCTGGGAGCAGAATTTTACTCCCTTCAAGTCTTACCTGCATAAGAAAATTCAGGTCAAGGCATGTCCCAAGTCCTGGGTCCAGATTCAAGGAAGGCTTCAGTCTTTCAATATATTTAATTTGCTTTAAATTAATAGTGGAATAGGTTGAAATAGCAGCAAGTGGCAAGAAAGAAGAGCCAACATGTAGCAATGAGCATACATAGGCAGCAAGGAAAGGAATAAGAGTCGAGTAAGATGGCTACTACAAAAAAAAATTAAAAGAACTGCTAAGCAACAAAGTAGTCTCCAATAAACCCCAATCATTTGTACGTACTTTTCCAAACCGCTGGTGCAAGGTTACTGCAAGACTATATGTTTTCAGACTTTACAATTAGGTTAACTCCTGCCATGTCCCCATGTGCTGCTAGTCTCAGCTCATACAGACTATGCTGAATTTGCCATGGTCACTGAGGAACTTTAAAGATGTTCTCAGAGAGCCGAAGCATGCACTTAGAACCCGACTGGATTAGCTGCAATTCTCTCAAGTAAGCAGCCTCCCATGAGTTAACTTCTGGGCCTTAATCACCTCTGCATACAAGTGTCTGGACTGGCACAACAGTGGAATGAAGAAATACCCAAATCAAAACAATCTGCAAGTTCAATCCAGGGAAGCAGGTGCATAGGAAACAAAAACAGACCTTGACAGCCACTCGTTCTTTCTGAAGTCTCCTGTGAGTTTACTATTGTTATCAGTAGTAACATTTAGCAGCACATTCTACTCAAGTTTCCAGATATGAATGAGGAAACCAAAAAGCTGTCTAAAACCCAATTCATATGTAAACCAAATGACTCATCACAACAGTTCATTACGGAACACTCCTTCTGCACGTTATTTTGATGTGTGACAAATCAGGTGTGTGAAGCTTTGCCAGCTGAACAAAAAAGCTACATAGTCCAAAATAAAGGCGTGAAAAACGGGAAGGAGCTAAATATAAAACATACTAAACAGCCGGAGAAGTTTAGCCAAAACAAATAGCTAACGGGAAGCAAAACACTATTGAGGAAATATTTCTTAAGTTGAAAATTGCAGCCTGGAAAATCACTCAAATTGGTTTAACCAGTGATGCAAATAACACAGGGGCATCTGGAGGGGGAAAGTGGCAGCTGGCAGGTTAACCCTTCTTTCCTTGTCCCCTGGCAGCTTCCCCATCCCACAACCAAGCCCCAATAGTTTTTTGGGGTGGAGGATTAGGTATCTCATCTCAACCATATTTCCTTGCAAGAAAGAGCCTTGCTGGATCAAACCAAAGGCCCATTCTTGTCCAGCATCTTTTCCACACTGGCCAACCAGATGCCCATGAGAAGCCCAGATGCAGATGTTCCCCAGCAACTGGGATTTCAGAGGAATAGTGCCTCAGACACTGGAACTAGTCATAAACCATTGATAGCCTTGTCCTCCATGAATTTGTCCAAGCCCCTTTTAAAACCATCCATAAAGGTAAAGGGACCCCTGACCACTAGGTCCAATCGTGGACAACTCTGGGGTTGCGGCGCTCATCTCGCTTTATTGGCCGAGGGAGCAGGCGTACAGCTTCCGGGTCATGTGGCCAGCATGACTAAGCCGCTTCTGGCGAACCAGAGCAGAGCATGGAAACGCCATTTACCTTCCCGCCGGAGTGGTACCTATTTATCTACTTGCACTTTAAGGTGCTTTCAAACTGCTAGGTTGGCAGGAGCGGGGACCGAGCAACGGGAGCTCACCCCGTCGCGGGGATTCGAACCGCCGACCTTCAGATCGGCAAGTCCTAGGCTCTGTGGTTTAACCCACAGCGCCACCCGCGTCCCCAAAACCATCCATACTGGTCGCTATATAATATTGTAGTATTGAATTCCATAGTTTAATCATGCGCTGTGTGAAGAATAACATCCTTTTGTGTCTGCCCTCATTCTCCAACATTCGGTTTCACTGGTAGACTCCAGGTTTGACTATTATGAGACCTGCACTTGCCTTTTTTTAATACTAAAAAGCTGCAGACATTGTCATCTTTCTCATAGCTTCACACCATGATCATCTTTTTTTTTTTTTGACGTTAAAATTTTTTATTATGATCCAACATCTAAAAAACACATATACCTTATTAATAAAAACAAAACAGAGAAAAATAAACAGATACAAAACAGATACAAAAATCAATATACATTCATTTACATTGTTTGACTTCACCACCACCACAACGTGACCTCTATCTGAACCATATGTATCGCAGTGTCTTTATTAACCCGCATATTCTACTTCACGATTTTTATATTATACCTATTGTGATTTTGATGTTTCCTGACATTGTCTCTATGTATGAAAAAAAATTTTTCCAGTCATCAATAAATTTAATATTTTTCTGTTGCCTTATCTTCTGAGTCATTATTGCCAAATCAATGTATTCAATTAACTTAGTTTGCCAGTCCTTGATTGTAGGTATGCTGGGTTTTTTCCAATTCTGCGCTAGCAGTATCCTAGCGGCTACTGTCGCGTATTGAAATAGGGTTTGATCGTTTTTATTAATCTCGTTTCCCACCATTCCCAGGAGGAACGCCTCAGGTTTTTTTGGAAAGGTATACTTTAGGATCTTTTTTAGTTCATCATAGACAGCACCCCAGAATTTCTTTACTTCCTCACAGGACCACCACATGTGAAGGAAGTCTCCCTCTTTCTTTTTACATTTCCAACAGGTCTTGTCTCCGGTTTTATACATTTTAGCTAATTTTGTTGGGGTGATGTACCATCGGTACATCATCTTTTCCATGTTTTCTCGGAGACCGACACATGCTGAAAATTTCATATCCCTATTCCATAATTTTTTCCATTTTTCATAATCTAGGGGGTGTCCTAGGTCAATGGCCCACTTAATCATGACCTCCTTGATTTCCTCATCCTTTGTGTCCCAATCTAATAGTTGATTGTACATTTTGGTTAAGATTTTGGACTTCCCTTCTATTATTTCTAATTGGAATTTGGACTTGTTCTTACTCATTCCGGCTTTTTTATGCTCGTTCCATAAAGAGTTAATTTGATGGAAATGTATCCACCCCAATAATTTGTCTTTTAACTCCTCATAAGGTCTAATTTCCCATCCTTTCTCAGATCTTTTCAAGAGCTCGGCATATGTCCACCTTTTACCTTCCATATTTAATTTTTTAATTGCTAGGATATCAATGGGTGACAACCACAATGGGGTGTCCTTTTCTATCAAGTTCTTACATCTGTTCCATACCTCTAGCAACGCCCCTCTTATAATGTGATTAGAAAAACTTTTATGCACTCTCCCCTTATCATGCCAAAGGTACGCGTGCCACCCAAACCTAGCATTAAAACCTTCCAAATCCAACAAGTCGGTGTTTTCCAAAACTATCCACTCCTTAACCCAGCAAAGACACGAAGCCTCATAATATAGTTGTAAATTGGGAACCCCAAAACCGCCTCTATCTCTTCTGTCAGTGAGCAACTTATATTTAATTCTGGCCCTTTTACCCTGCCAGATGAATCTGGAAAGGGTCCTCTGCCAGTCTTTAAACATTGTTGTGCCCCTGATTACTGGGATATTTTGGAATAGGAATATCATTTTTGGGAGAATGTTCATCTTAATGGCGGCCATTCTCCCCTCCCATGAGAGGTGTAATCTGCTCCAGCTGTCTAGGTCTCTTTTACATTCTTTCCAAATTCTATTGTAATTATCCTCCACTAGGTTTATGTTTTTAGTTGAGACCCAGATGCCCAAATATTTAACCTTTTTTGATGTCTTTATTCCTGATTCCAACTCAATTTTGCTTTTCGATTGTTCGTCTAAGTTCTTTACCAACATTTTTGTTTTTGTTTTGTTTAGTCTAAACCCAGATAGTCTCCCAAATTCCTCCATTAAGCCCATAACTATGTTTATCCTTTCTAGGGGTTCTTCTATTGATATTACTAAGTCATCAGCGTAAGCCTTTACTTTGTATTCTTTTTTACCTATTTTGATCCCTCTTACTTCCGGTGTTCCTCTGATCTTATTTAGTATAGCCTCCAAAACCAAGATGAATAGCAGGGGTGATAATGGGCATCCTTGCCTTGTACCTTTTGTAATCGTGAATGAGTCTGTTAGGTTACTATTGATGATAAGTTTCGCTCTCTGGTTGGAATATATCGCTCTAATACCTTCTAGGAATGGCCCCCTTATTCCTGCCCTCTCCATACATTTAAGGAGGAATTGCCAAGACACATTATCAAAAGCCTTTTCGGCATCTACAAAGATTAAGGCGGCTGGAATATCAATCTTGAGATCCAGATATTCAATTATATTAACTACATGCCTAACATTATCCTTTATCTGCCTACCAGGCAGGAATCCCGCTTGATCCTTATGAATTGTTCTGTTCAGATATTTTTTTAATCTGTTTGCCATTATTCCTGCAAAAATCTTGTAGTCGTTGTTGAGTAACGAAATTGGTCTGTAGTTTTTTATATTAAGCGTATCTGAATCTGCTTTAGGTATTAAGGTGATATGTGCCTCTTTCCAAGAATCAGGTATTTCCCCTCCTTGGAGGATGTTATTAATTACATTACAGAGTACCGGTATCAAATGTTCCTCTAGAGATTTATAGTATTTTTGGGAGAGGCCGTCTGGGCCGGGGGCCTTTCCGGGTTTCATTTTCTTTATTGCATCTCTAACCTCGTCTGGAGTTACTGGTTCGTTAAGGGATACCTTTTCTTCATCGGACAGTTCTTCATATCCATTCCCATCCAAGTACCTTTCTATTTCACTTATATCTTCTCCCTCTTTCTTTTTATACAGGTTTCCATAATATTGAAGGAACTTTCCCTTTATCTCACTGGGATCCTCTATTATTTGGTCTTCAAATTTAATTTTGTTAATCACCATTTGCTTTTTCTTTTTCCTTAATTGCCACGCTAAAAGCTTACCAGTTTTATTTGCTGATTCGAAGAACTTCTGCTTCATCCTTTTTATACCCCATTCTATTTCCTGATTCAGCAATGTTGAGTATTGGGTTTGTAATAATTTATAAATTTGTTTAAGTCTCTCGTCCCCGGGGCTTATTGTTAATTTATCCTCTATTTCTTTTAGTTGTTTAGTTAGTTCTTCCTTCTTTGCCTCTCTCAAATTCTTTCTATATTTGTTCTGTTGGATCAGGAAGCCTCTGAGGACTGCTTTACTAGCGTCCCAGACCACGTTAATTTTAGTTTCTTTATGGAGGTTAAGGTCAAAGTACTCTTTTAAAGTATTCTTTGCCTTATCTACAATCTCATCCTGTTCCAGTAAGTAGTCGTTCATTCTCCATCTGTATGGACCTGATGGTAAATACTTTATTTCCAGGAGGATTGAATTATGGTCCGATAATGTTCTAGGTTCTATTATGCATCTCCCCGATCTTAACGAAAGCTCTCTGGAGACCCAGATCTGGTCGATTCTGCCCCAGCTCTGGTGTAACACCATGATCATCTTGATTGCCATTCCTGAACCTTTTTCCAGTTCTGCATTCTCATTTTTGAGGTGTGGCCATCAGAATTGTTCACAGCATTTCAAATTGTGGTTGTACCATAGATTTGCATAATGACATGATCTTGGTAGTTTTACTTTCAACCCGTTTCCTAACGGTCTTTAACATGAAATTCACATTTTCACAGCTGCTGCATGCTGAATCAAAATCTTTGCCACGATCACAAGGTTCCCCATCAGTCACTGCCAGTTCAGATTCCCTGAGCATATTTGTGACTTTAGGAATTCTTAATTTTTTTGCTCCACTGTACATAACTTGCTTATACTGAACAGCATTTGCCATTTTTATGCCCATTCCCCTAGTTTTGCAAGTTCCTTATAGAGCTCCTTGTTGTTGTTGTTGTTTAGTCGTGTCTGACTCTTTGTGACCCCATGGACCACAGCATGCCAGGCACTCCTGTCTTCCACTGCCTCCCGCAGTTTGGTCAAAATCCTGAATAATGCGATGTCATAAAGGCACCCTGACTTTCCACCCCTAACTCCAGATAATAAATCAACTAGTCAAAAAGCACAGGCTCCAACACAGATCCCTGGAGGAACCCTCTTCTTACAGTCCTCCTCTGTGACAACTGTCCATTTATTTCCTATTCTGTTTCCTGATCTTTAACCAGTTATTGATCCGGAACATGCCCCCTCCCCCCGGCCACCCACACCATGCAGTCACTTCAGTTGGCAAGCACAGGAATCTTTAACTGAATGCTAGACTGTGAATCTTCCATATCCCCTGAGGGAGAGTAAGAAAGAGAGAGATGTGTCACTATTGATGCCACAGATCAGTTTGTGGTAATAACATGTGCACTTCCAAGTCAGGTTATTAGGTCTGCCAACACTGCCTAAAGGCAAAAGAACTGCACCATTCATGAGACAGGCAGAACAAGACCCAAGAAGTGCAATGGTAATGGAAAGGAGGTCACTGCACTGCACACTGGGGAATTAGCAGTTCATTACATACAGAAAAAGAAGAGGAAAAATAGATCCCAAAGTTTTATACGTTACTGAACAAATGGTTCCTTTTGCTGAAATAAAACTAACTGTAATCTCTTCACTACTGATAAAGTAAGAAGAATCAGACTACTGCAGGGATAGACATGTCTGTACATGCCCAGAAGAGAAGCACTGTGTTAAGTCCTTCCCTGTCTGCAAAGTTACAGTGTCGTCCTTCTGCTTCCAGTAACAAAGCACAGAGGACAGTTATGAAGTATCTGGCTCTCAATAGTTAAAAGCAAGCAGAATGCTGTCTTGTAGCCCAAATTCTGTGAACCGCCAAATGAAGCGCAATAAATAAATGTATTAAATAGGGTTGCCATATTTCTCAGGAAAATTGGCAAAAATGTCACTGCTGCCATGGGTTGCCATACATCCGGACATTTCACCAATTTCTGCCCAGACATTGCTTGCAGCTGCAGTATTCCAGATATGTCCGGGAAATTCTGAATGTATGGCAACCCCATATTAAATAAATTCCACAGAATTGTGATCATTAGGCAGCTGCATTACAGTAGCAGGGAATCTACACATTTGGAGACACTACCACTCACCAAAAGCACTAGCAGCCAACAGGTAGGTAGATGCAAGGCATTGGTGCACATGGATCAAACACATGTGGTGTCTCCTCCAAGTTTTGACTAAAAACCAAGCATACCTTTACCAAAAACTACCAAAGGGTTGCCAACTTTTCCACTTGGCCTTGCCAAGCGCATTGAGACTTGGCAGTTCAAGCTTTTCCCACCATCTCCTCTCCATACCAGGAAAACACTTTACCTGCTTAATTTTCCAGTAATAAGCTGCTGGAGCAGGGCTAGCAACATATATGCATCCTTTATTTAAAGTGAAGACTTCCTCTGGCACACTGCTCACAAAATTATAAAAGTGCACCGTAGACCACAAAAGTTCAACCACCATATGGACAAAAGTATTGGGAAGAAAAGAAATAAATCAGTTCTTAAGCTCCACCTACTATTCCTTCAGACAGTAAATATATACCCTTCCCCAACTTTGAATTCCTTTGTGATTTTAAAGTGTAGAGTTGTATTCAATACAGCGCTACTGCAAACATTTTGACTGTTTTGTTTTTCTACTGTAGCCTTCTTCCACCTAGTGCCCTCCAGATGTTTTGAACTACAACTCCCATCAGCCATTCTGGCTGGAGCTAATAGAACAGGCACTGGCAAGCTCTGCCCTCCAGATGTTTTGGGGCTACTATTCCCACCATCCCTGAACATTGGTCCTGTTAGCTAGGGATCATGGAAGTTGTTGGCCAAAAACGTCTGGAGGGCCAAGTTTGCCTGTGCCTGTAATAGAAGTAGAGGGCACAAGGTTAGGGGAAGGCTGTTATACTAAGACACACAGCCTGTACCACTGAACTTACAGAGTTTCCGATATCAAAGCTATTGATTATCGAAATTAACCTGTCACTGAGCTGACTGAATAGTTTCATTCCCTCCTCCTTGCACAGATACTTATAAGGTACACCAGAATATCCCAAACTTTACAACAGAGGAAAATGGCAATACATTCCCCGCCCTTGTTATGTTTTGCTGTGAGCCACACTCCTGACAAAGCCCTCCAGGTCAAACTAAAGTATCTATGTGTCAGAGCTGCTTCAAGATCCTAGCTCACAGAGGATCACGCTAGCCAGCGGTCATTAAGTAAAAGTCTTTATTGAATTACAGTTTCCATTCTCACGCTGCTGTCTGCAACTCTACGTCTACTAGCTAGATCGGCGAGGCTCCGTCTGAGTCTCCGCCCCGTGTGCACCAACTTAATATCCTAGCCTTGCTCCACCTTTTCCTCCTGACTGTCCTCCTCTGGGTCCCTCTACCCCCCGGGGCTTCTTCCTTCCGGGATTCTTCTGACGCTGACCCGGACCCTTCTGCCTCCTTGCGCCGGGCTTTAGGACCTGGTTCCCTTTCGGGGCTGCTCACTGCGCCGCCTTCCTCTGCATTTGAACTTGGCGCGCGCGCCCAACCTTCCACTTTCCTCTTAACCGTTTCTTCGCTCCCCGATGGAGGTGTGGCCACTCCTGACTCCTGCCCTCCCTCCTGTGGTGAGCTGCCAGCGCTTCCCCCCTGGCTCCTTTCCTCTTCCCTGCTTCCTGGCGGTGACGCTGGTCCCGATTTCCAGCTGCTCCCCCCTGAGTCTCCTCTGGCTCTATCTTCCTGGGGTGCCTCCCTAGACTCCCCCCTTGCCCTGGCCACTGGTGCTCCTTTCTGTGAATCCTCTGATTCACTGGAAAGACTGGGAGATCTCGGGTCGTCGTCATCACTCATCCTTTCCTCTGTCTCCTCCCCTTCGCTCTCTGTTTCCTCCCTTGCCCGTGCCTCTGCACCTAAACCCCTGACATCCATCCCCCCCTCGAAGCCCCCCAGTCCCCCCTCCCCTCCTTCCGGTGCTGGAGCTGGGGGCTGCTGTTGCAAAGGGACGAACGTCGGATATCGGTCGCTTCCCGTGGCAGGCCTCCATCGGAACTCTTCCGGGTCTTCCTCTCTGCTCTCGTTGACGACAGTCACCTCCTCTTCCATCTCTGTGCCGCCGTGCTCGAAACCAGGGTCGTCCCCGAAAATGTCCATGTCCGTCTCTCCCGCACTTCCTCCAGGCGGCGTTGCTCGGCCGGAACAGTCCAGCCACTTCCTGCGGAACTGCTCCTCCGGCCTATCGTCCCACCAATACGAGGGTTCTGAGACAGATCCCGAGGGTGACCCCTCCGGGGAACGGACGTCTCGTGTTGGTTCCTCGTCCGAGTCGAACCCCCTGAACGTGCTGTCCGAAAGCGTGGGCGTGAAAAGCCAGTCGTCGAAAAAGTCTGCTGGCATAGGTCTATGTGGGAAGAGGGCATGAAACTCGTCTTTGAGCAGAGGTTCGTCTAAAGCGTAGCCCGGCACCCAGCTGTTCGCACTGGCCGGGGTGCCTTCCCTGGCGAGAAAGTATTCTACTCCCTCTTCCCCCCATCTGGAGTCCAAAATCTCCGTGACTTCGTTGATGCGCTCCTCCTGTGCCACTCCCGCGTGCCCCGTTCCTTCTCTGAGCGGACTCGGCGCCGTTCCGGGTTCCTGGAACCTGTGCGGTGCCTTGTAGGGAGTGAGCACCGATCTGTGGAACACCGGATGCATTCTGGAACCCTCCGGAAGCGCCAGCCTGAAAGCCACCGGGTTGACCTGCTCTTCGACTTGGTATGGCCCCAGTTGTTTATGCCCTAGTTTCTTCTTGGCCAACGACCTGGCCGGCACTGCGTGGGCTGCTAACCAGACCCAGTCTCCCACGTGGAGCTCTTCGCCAACCCTTCTGTGTTTGTCCGCTTGTACCTTGTATGCGTGTTTAGCCAGCTCCAGGTGGCGCCGCAGCTGATCGTGGACTTCCTGCAGCTCCGACGCGAACGCATCTGCTGACTGCGGCTCCCCTTCTCCCCTGCATTCCAGTCCCGGGAAGGTTCTAGGGTGCCGCCCGTTGTTGGCGAAGAACGGCGTGACGCCCGTGGATACGTGCTTCGTGTTGTTGTAGGCAAACTCTGCAAGCGGCAGGTAATCCACCCACGTCGCAGGCTGTTGGTTTGCATAACATCTCAGGTACTGCTGCATGATGGCATTGGCTCGCTCCGCTTGCCCGTTGGTCTGCGGGTGTCTCGCCGACGCCAGATTGATCTTGACGTTTAGGAAGCCCATCAGCTTCTGCCAGAAGTTCGAGATGAACTGCCGCCCGCGGTCGGACAGAATAGACCGTGGCAGACCGTGAACCTTGAACACGTGGTCTATGAACAGTTTGGCGGTTTGCTCTGCCGTGGCCACCTTAGCACACGGAATGAAATGCGCCATCTTGGAGAACAGGTCCACAACCACCAACACTGCCGTCTTGCCCCTTGAGCTGGGCAGATCCGTGACAAAGTCCAGAGCCACCCTTTCCCAAGGTTCGACCGGAGTTTGCAGCGGCTCCAACAGTCCAGCCGGCGGTTTGTGCACCGGCTTTGCCCTCTGGCAGGTGTCACACCTCGCCACGTAGTCTGCGACCTCCCCTCTCATTCCAGGCCACCAGAAATCCCTGGCTACTAATTCCACCGTCTTCTCCTTGCCAAAGTGCCCGGCCGTGGGTGCGTCGTGCAGCTGCTGTAGCACCTTGGCTCGAAGTTCGTCACCCGGCACGTAGATGGCCCCTTTACGGATGAGCAATCCATCTCGTAGCTGGAAACCGTCGGCCGCTGCCTTGCCCCCTCGCACCTCTGCCATCTTCGTTTGTGCGAAGGAGTCCCCCTGCAACGCTCGCCGCACCGCCTCTAGGTCCACGGTCGCCGCGGCGCACGCCCACACTGTCGGTGCAAAGATGTGCATGGCGGCCGCTGGTGTTGCGTCCTCCAGATACTGTGGCTTGCGGGAGAGAGCGTCTGCCATGATGTTGGTGTCCCCCGGGACATACTCTATTCGGAAGTCGAAGTCCGCAAAGAACTCAGCCCAACGTATCTGCCTCTGGTTCAGGAACTGTGCCGTGCGCCAGTGTTCCAGATTCTTGTGGTCCGTGCAAACCTGCACCGTGTGCTTGGCGCCGATCAGAAAGTGCCTCCACGCCTTGAACGCTGCATGAATGGCCAGCAACTCCCTGTCCCATATGGTGTAGTTCTGCTCGGACTTGCTGAGCTTCCTGGAGTAAAACGCTCCCGGCCGCCACACGCCCTGCGGGTCCTTCTGCAGCAGGACCGCCCCCACTGCTCTGTCCGAAGCGTCTGTCTCCACCCTCATCGGCATGCTGGGGTTGACATGAAGCAACTGCTCTTCCGACGCGAAGAGACGCTTGAGGGCCTGAAAGGACTGCTCCGCCTGCTCTGTCCAGATGAACTTCTTCTTCTTGGAGCTAAGGGTGTCAGTGATGGCCGCCGTCTGCATCGCGAAGCCCTTGATAAACTTGCGATAGAAGTTCGCAAAGCCGACAAACCGTTGGACCTCCTTCCGGTTGCGTGGGCTCTTCCAATCCAACACTGCTCGAACCTTGGCGCTGTCCATGGCGAGCCCCTTGTCAGACAGCTTGTAGCCCAGAAAATCCACCTCCGGCACGTCAAATTGGCACTTCTCCAGCTTGGCGTAGAGCCTGTGTTGCTTTAGCCTGCCCAGCACATCCTTGACGTGCTTGTCATGTTCTTGCTGCGACTCCGAAAAGATCAGGATGTCATCCAAGAAACAGACGCACGTCTTGTAGAGAAGTCCCGCCAACACGTGATGCATAAATGCTTGAAAAACGTGAGCGCCATTTTGCAGTCCAAAAGGCATAACTCTGTATTCGTAGGTACCCAGTGGCGTGAACATGGCTGTCTTCCACTCATCACCCTCCCGCATGCGAATGAGGTTGTACGCCCCCCGCAGGTCCAACTTGGTGAACACCTTTCCCTTCCGTACCTTCGCCAGGAGGTCGTCGATGCGGGGCATGGGGAAGTCCGACGGCTTGGTCACACTGTTCAAAATCCTGTAATCCACTACGAGTCTTTTTTGGTGCGTGTCTCGCTTCTTAACAAAGAATACAGGACTGCCCCCCGCTGCCTTAGACTCCCGGATGAAACCGCGCTCCAAATTATGATCGATGAAGTCTTTGAGTTCCTGCAGTTCGTCCTCAGACATGGAATACAGCTTCCCTTTAGGCAGCGCCGCCCCCGGCAGCAGGTCAATTTTGCAGTCATATGGTCTGTGAGGGGGTAGCCTGTCCGCCTCCTTCTCGCAGAAAACTTCCAGAAATTCTGCGTACTTGTGGGGAATCGCTTGCAGCGTGCCTAGCAGCAGCTGTGACTCCTCTTACTCTCCTACCTGCCTGGGTACGATGCAGTGTTCAGCACAAAAGGAAGAGCCGAAGACCAGCTGCCTCTGGAACCAAGCCATCGTTGGGCTGTGCTTGTCCAGCCAACTCATGCCCAATACAATGGGCGTGTCAGACAGTTGAGTGACGTTGAAGCTGATGACTTCCCTGTGATTCCCAAGTCGCATCACCATTGGTGGCGTCTGCTTCACCACTTGCCCCCCTAGCAGCTCCCTGCCATCCACCGTGACAACCTGCAGGGGCAGTGTGGCCGGCAGCAACTGCACAGCGTGCCTGTCGACAAATTCCTGCCCTATAAAGTCCGCGTTGCTGCCGGAGTCGATGGTGATTGGCACGTCCATGGTGATTCCATTGGGCAGCTGGAGAGATGCTGTGAGCCTCACTACTGGTTTGGGCGGGAGGGGGTTCACGGGCTGTAAAATTTCTGGGGACTGCGTCACTAACACGTCTGGCTGGGCCCCAGTGCCTCTTCCTCCAGCCAGACATCGTCGTTTCCCTGCTGTGGTCCTCCCTGCTGCGTTGCTGCAGTCACCATTGCTGAGGCTGCAGTAAGCTTGTGGGACCTCTGGGGACACTCTTTCGCCATATGTCCTGGCTGCTCACAGACGTAACACTTCCTGGTCCCTCTAGGAGGCTTCGCCTTCACTGCTGCCGGTGCTAGGGCTCTGGTTGCTGACTGAGCCCTTGCACCTCCAACCTCCATAGGTTCGGCTCCTCCTCCTGGCGGAAGCGTGGATTGCGCCCGCGCTGCTTCTCTGGGAAAGAAGGAGGGGCCCCCGGCTGGTTCGCGCCCTCCACGTCCTTCGTCCTTGCTCCACGGACGTCCTTCCAGCCTCACCCCCACCGCCAGTGCCCTCTGAACGACCTCCTGGGTGGTTCGGGGTCTCTCCCCCCTCGCTATCTCATCTTTAATCGAGTTGTGCAGTCCCTCCCAAAAGAGGTCTCTTACAGGAGCCGAATCTCTGTCCCATTCCAGGGCGCTGACCAAGGCGAAAAAGCGGGCATGATACTGTCTGACGCTGGCCCTCCCTTGTCTCAGCCCATGCACCTCCTTCCGTGCAAGATCAATGTCAATACTTGATAAGAAACACCCATCCATCGCTTTAATAAAGGCATCCGCATTCTGGAGCGCCGGATCGTTATCTCTCCATAAATTGCGCAACCATGCTTTCGCCTCCCCATGCAGATGGGACATGATGAACCCCACTCTCTCCTGTTCATCTCTAAAGTCTTTATGCAACAGTTGCAGTGCGCACAGTACGTCGGCTCTAAAGTTGGGATACTGTTGCAGGTTCCCATCGAAGTGAGAGAGTAGCCCGCCTGTCCGTCTCGCCAACCCAATTCCCTCCTGCCGGGGTGTTTGCTTTGCCAGTACGTCTAACCTGACCTGGAGATCCCTGCAGGCGGCAGCTGCCTCGTCCTCTCTCTTCCTGGATGCGAGAACCTCGGCGTTCAGTTGTGCCACTGCTTTTCTGAGGTCCTCTATCTGCTGCTCAGCCGTCATGTCTCCTGCCGTTCGTGAGCTTGCTAGTGGGCGCCTGTTTCTCTCCCCTCCTCGAGGCTGCAGATGCCCACAATGTGGAGACGGAGCCTACTGTCAGAGCTGCTTCAAGATCCTAGCTCACAGAGGATCACGCTAGCCAGCGGTCATTAAGTAAAAGTCTTTATTGAATTACAGTTTCCATTCTCACGCTGCTGTCTGCAACTCTACGTCTACTAGCTAGATCGGCGAGGCTCCGTCTGAGTCTCCGCCCCGTGTGCACCAACTTAATATCCTAGCCTTGCTCCACCTTTTCCTCCTGACTGTCCTCCTCTGGGTCCCTCTACCCCCCGGGGCTTCTTCCTTCCGGGATTCTTCTGACGCTGACCCGGACCCTTCTGCCTCCTTGCGCCGGGCTTTAGGACCTGGTTCCCTTTCGGGGCTGCTCACTGCGCCGCCTTCCTCTGCATTTGAACTTGGCGCGCGCGCCCAACCTTCCACTTTCCTCTTAACCGTTTCTTCGCTCCCCGATGGAGGTGTGGCCACTCCTGACTCCTGCCCTCCCTCCTGTGGTGAGCTGCCAGCGCTTCCCCCCTGGCTCCTTTCCTCTTCCCTGCTTCCTGGCGGTGACGCTGGTCCCGATTTCCAGCTGCTCCCCCCTGAGTCTCCTCTGGCTCTATCTTCCTGGGGTGCCTCCCTAGACTCCCCCCTTGCCCTGGCCACTGGTGCTCCTTTCTGTGAATCCTCTGATTCACTGGAAAGACTGGGAGATCTCGGGTCGTCGTCATCACTCATCCTTTCCTCTGTCTCCTCCCCTTCGCTCTCTGTTTCCTCCCTTGCCCGTGCCTCTGCACCTAAACCCCTGACACTATGCGAAACACAGAAACAGTTGCCATACTTTAATAGGGGAGAAAAGCAGCAAAGGGCAATTCTGACTGACATAAAGCCCCACAAATAAGTCTCTTCACCCTACCCCATCCCAGTTGCTCTGATAAAATTTGCAAGCTCCCACAACTGCTTTTCAGTAAAACCAACCATAGTTTGCTTTTTTTTTAAGTTAGGGGTCTTCTTAAAAGGTAGCTTTATGAGATTCTTTCAATTGGTACTGAATGAAAACTGGAAAGAACACCAGTATGTGCACACACAGTTCTGGCTTTCAGTAAACATCCCTCTGAATGCCACTGATAAGGAATTTCTACATTATGGTGCAATTTTTTTACTCCTAGTCACAATACGTAAACATGCAAGTACATCAAGTTGAGTAATAGGACCTGGGCAGGGCAATCTTATACGTATGTTAAACTGGGGACCGGGGAGAGAAGAAGAAATGGTGCTGCGACCCCAGCAGAATGACTGCACAACCCAGTGAATGCTCAGCTCAGTGCAGGAAAACCCACAAGCAGAAAATACAAAGGTTGCAGGAGAATGACGCACCCCCAGTGTCCCCAGAAAGACTGCCAGCACCCACCAACCAGGGACTTTGCCACTATCAACACTCTGCTGCAAACACACACAAGGGGGCCCATGAACTCACCTCAAGCTCCTTGAATGTGGGATATATTAGACCTGAATTAATGCAAATAAAGTTGATGTGCTACAGGAAGAAAAAAAAAGCAAGCAGTTTATAAGTAGATGAGTGGGTGAAGCAGGCTGCAGCTTTCTGCAAATTCGGCACATTTGGTGCAGTTTGACACCTTTATGAATAAGGAACCAACACCTTTGTTGTGTGGGCTGCAGCAAAGAGATTAAAAAATTAAGTTACCCTTCTCGGACTGTAGGAAGCATTAAATTCATCTCCAATGCGCTGTAATTCCCGTGCAATCCATATTTCTGGCCGTATATCTTCAGGGATTGACCGTGACTGCCACCTGTAAGCTGGATCAAAGCAACATAAAAACAAATGCTTTTAAAAAAATCCCAAAATATACTTTCCCCCCATCCCTCTCCCAATTTCTCACATGCATGCATCCAAAGGTTCTACATTAGTTTTCTGACTGAATTACAAGAATGAGCATGACAGCTCTAAAGAGACCCTGAAAACTTTTCACTGAGCTAATCACGAAGAAGCATGGAATTATATTTTACATTGAAGTTACCATGGCATCAGAAGCTTCAATTCCTTGCTTACTAAATCCATGACTGCCAATGGGCCTTCTTATGCTACCTCCCCACTCAGAGATAAACAGTAACTGATGTTCTCTAAGACTTTTACATGAGCTGCATAGAACAGCAACCCCTCAAAAACATCCAGTGAAAGCGTGTAACAACACATAGATTTACAAATGAGAATCGGAATCTGATCAGAATTTCAATACTCAAGGATTATGTCCCCCAACAGAAACCATGAAGCAAAAGGTGAATCTACCACAAGCAGTTCCAAGTATTCCCATGTCATCATGTACCATGGAACCCCTGCCCAAAAGCACCCACAATGCACTGACTTCCCTGCCCCTTCTCATTCCTGGTAAGCACAGCAACACAGCTGTGTTGTGGCTCCACCCCACTGGGTCTGCCCCTTCTGCGCCCCTCATAAAAAGTAACAGGAGTACAACTCTCAAATGCAAGAGCAAGATTTGCTTCTGCCTCTTGGAGGGCTCTGATACAATGTTCAACTCAGTGTCAAATAGGTTTATAAGGTATTCAGGAACTGGTCTTCTTGTACATCATGCACATTGATGGTATGCTATCCTTCATAGGACAGGTACCACAAACATCCAAAAAGCATGTAAACAGAGCAGTAGAAGGGACAACCTAGTTCAAACCAAAGCAAGGATTTCTTATGTGTGCATAACCTTGCACTTTAGAAGGAAAAGACTGATCTAATTAACAAGAGAAGAGTATTCAAAATAGGAATGCATGAAGTGTGATTGCAGTACATTGCATGCCTTTCCTATTTACAATGGAAAGGGAAGTTTCAATACATCAACTAACACAGTCAAGATGTTCTTAGACTTCAACTCCCAACCATCATGGCCAATAGCGAGGGATGATGGGAGTTGAAATACAGCAATTTCTGGTGGGCACTGCTTGGTCACTGGTGCTATAAGTATTACCTCATTCTCCCCCTCCCCTGGCTCAATTTTTTGCACATGAACAAGAACAGTCAATATTCGCCTCAAATATTAAGTGTAGTAACTGACTCATGCTTTTGTTATCAAGCATGAAGCAAAATGGAATCACTGCCCAATACCTTCACTGGCCCTTCAGTATCAAGGAGTAATTCACTTAGAGGGAACAACAGGGTCATTCAGCTTGTGTTCAGTATACAGTACTAGAAAAGCTGACAGAAAAATTACCAGACACACACAGAAAACGCTTCACTGCATAGCATATCACGGACCAGTCTATACGTGCCAACATGGGTCTGCCAGAGTTATGTAGAAGATGGGGAGGGGGCTCTCTGATTTTATGTGCCCAAGGGTGAGAGTAACAGAACTCTCCACATGACTGCCACTTGCTTTCACACAGCCTCTCCCCCTTAGCCATTTTTCTCCCAGCCAGACCAATTTCCCACACTGGAGACAGAGTGAGAGAAAAATGGCATCCGGGGACAAAATGCAGAGAGACAAGTTGTGCTTGAGGGGAGGAATTCCATACCCCATGTCTACATGCCCCTTTTGCACTTTAAATTACACACACACACACACACACACACACACGTGAGGGATTTATATGTAATTATGTTTTGGGGGGGACGCGAGTGGCGCTGTGGGTAAAACCTCAGCGCCTAGGGCTTGCCGATCGCATGGTCGGCGGTTTGAATCCCCGCACCGGGGTAAGCTCCCGTCTTTCGGTCCCAGCTCCTGCCCACCTAGCAGTTCGAAAGCACCCCTAAAGTGCAAGTAGATAAATAGGTACCGCTTTCTAGCGGGAAGGTAAACGGCGATTCCGTGTGCTGCGCTGGTGCCGGCTCGGCAGAGCAGCTTCGTCACGCTGGCCACGTGACCCGGAAGTGTCTCCGGACAGCGCTGGCCCCCAGCCTCTTAAGTGAGATGGGCGCACAACCCTAGAGTCGGACACGACTGGCCCGTATGGGCAGGGGTACCTTTATGTTTTTGACATCCAAGGTGGCTCTTATGCCACACAGCCACTTTTCAGGTTGGACTACAGCTGTATATTTAAAATATGAACACATGCCTCTCTATAACCAAATATTAAATGGAAATATTTGAATCCTTTTTCAGCAAGGAGAATGCAATGTGCACTTCAGAACCCATGATTAACTGCACTGAAGTGTCATAGCGCACAATGAGGAAATATTCAGTTTTCCAATTGAACAAGGCATCTTTTGTTTTTTACTTGTGCATAAGGTGGGAGAAAAAAATTGTTAGCTTTTTTTAAAAAGCTGCTTTAGGATCTGTCGACTCTTAGAGCCAAACTACAAGGTTTCTTTCCTTCAAAATGCAGCTTCCCATGTATGAGTGGGCACAGACATTTATGTGAGAGATTTGGATAGCAGTCATGGTGCAGGGAGCATGGGTTAACTATAAGCCCCAAGTCAGTTCAATTTCCCAACTTAAAAATCACACACAACCCAAACGGCTGTTTGCCCTGTTACTCTCTTCCCCCCACATTAGAGCACCATCCAAATCCTGTCAACTACTCTCAGCACTCTTTTGTTTATGAAGGGAACTTGGGTATGTAATGTAATTTGGCTTGAAGTAGTATCCCTTAGCAGTGACATTACAAAGAATGATCCTTAGTCAAGCAAATAGTGTGTGTATTCTATTGCACGTTTTACACAAGGAAGCATTATTAATTTAAAGCAGCAGATATTAATGCTAACCATGTACAGCAAGAAATACCACATAATTTGGAGAGCAAAATGAACAGCTTTCGGCACATAAATATCAGCACTTGAGATGACTGTATGAACATCTATCCAAGATTATTTCAATCAACAGAGTACTACCACTGCAGGGGTTCTGGTGGGATTACCTTTTGAGTGCTTTTCAGTTCTATGAACCTAGCCTGACTTCCCCCACCCCCTCTTCAACATGAAATGAGAATGTAAGCAAGCATGACAGCACTTTTTACACAAAGTATTCCGCAAACTTGGCATTAAAACCATAAAGGGATCATAAGGGAATACTCATAGCTTCCAATCTCAAAACAATCAAAAGCTAGCAGAGCAGTGAAAACGTTAAGCAAATGCGCCTGGCTTCAATCTGTATGGAAAAATTACTTCAGAGCCAGACTAACATTTGCTTGGCTTACAGATGTATTGTTTTCACATTATAGTAGTGAAATACCCGATCGGTTTTCAAAACAGACTTTGCATCAGGCCCAATTTTACTCACTTGCTTAGCTGCTGAATTTCATTCAGTAAAGTCCTTGCAATACTGGGCTTACTCTGCTCCTAATCATTAAAAGACAAGTGTGGGAAGCCAACCAACAACATTGATATTGCCACAGCAAATCTTAAGAGAATTCTCCACAGATGACATGTTATAATAGTAAATAATATTTGTTCCCACACCCCATAAAATTAAACTGTTTCACTCTGATTTGATCATCACCAAGTATACCTGAGCAGGTAACTCCAAATGTGCAAATGTAGAGGGACCACAAACTGGTCACACAGTTCCTGTGGAAATCAGTGCAGTTCTCAAAGGCTTATAATGGAGAGGACATGAGTGAATCCAAGGATTTTAGGCTTGTGCAATGGAACTCCCCCCACACCCCGACTCCCCAAATCTACTCCAAAGGATGGGGGGGGGGAGATTAAAAAGAACACATACTCTTCACAACAAATGCTCAAATTCCTATTCCAAATGGCCCAGATCCATTTCACTCCATAGCAGTACAAAGAAAAATCCCAGGAAAATCTCAAACTGCAAATGCCACTCAAGCAAATTCTGATACCCCATGTCATATGTAACTTACACACACCCCACATTGCCACCCAGTGCCAGCTAAAACACTTCGATGCCTGAGGCAGAAAATTCAACTGGCAAAGCTGACAGGCACTAAACAGAGCCACAAATGTGGTGAAAAGGGACATCTAACTACCCATTAGCATTTCCTGCCACAAGACCAAGCAGAACCAGATCTTATAGCAAACTTGGCCAAAAATAATCTCACTCTGCCAGCGGGAAATATACAGATAGGTGCCTCAGCAGCCTGACAAATAATTTCAGACAAATTCTCCCCACCACACTCCATACTCTTATGAGTAGCCAAGAGGTACGTGGGTAAATTCATACTGCTCAGATGAAGGCACCACTGCCATTTTGCACTAGAAAACGTGCTGCAACATTTCCACAGTAATTTCTCACACAGAAAAACAAGTTTCCTACGCAACAGTAATTTCTGTGTTGGAAATTGTGCACACTTGGCGTTTTATTTGCCACACTTAGATCCACACCTTTTAGCATTTTACTCTGTGTGCCGATTTTGAAGTCATCGGTGTAGGACAGGAATGGGGAGACTGCGACCTTTCAAATGTCACTGGGGACTACAACATGGCCCTAATGATTGACCATACTGACTGGAGCTGATGAAACTGAGTCCAACAACTGCCTTTGCAAAACTACCCAATTGTCAAGAATTATTAGAAAAATAACAATGCTTTTAAGACTTTGGCAAGAACAGTTTGTTCTTCTTAGCGAAGTTCTATATCAGAAAGAAAGGCAGAAAATTACTTCTAAACCAAACACTCAAAACTGGCAAGTCCCTTTTTGCATATTACACAGAAGTCTCAACATACCAAGGTCCTCCAGGAAGAAAGATGTTCTTTTCTCCTGAAAAGCCACCTGCTTAGACTTTCTTCATAACTTGACAAGATGCTAGTTTCACATAAGCACACAAAAGCAGAATTGTCCAACTAGCCTAAGAAATCTAAGTGTGTCATGGGACCTAAGGGACTGCATGCATATCAAAAACCTATATTGACTTCAAATGACAGGTTCTGGAAGTAAAGAAATTAATATAAAGTTTCATGTGGTTAATAGTGAAATCAATCTGAGGGTTTCATAAAGAACTTTCTGTGGTACTGCAAGATCTACGATCAGTAGCATCAAGTCATTTAGCTAATGCAAAGTGGAGATACAATATCAACATTCATATTTAATATGATCCACTTGAAACACACATGGCTGAAACCATATTCAAACATTGCAGGTTCTGTTCCCTCACTATTACTATACAAAAGTTTTATATGTAATATATACAGACACTGCTGCAGAGCAAGGATGCCCAACATGCATACTCCGCATCACTTGTCTCTTAGGACACACCATGCAAGATCTTGAGAGCCGGAGTTGTGCTTTAGACAATCTCCACTGGAGAGACTTAAAACAATCAAACACACCAGCTTCCCAGGTACCCAATCACAGCTCTCAGTGGGTGATAACCAAGTCATATTCAGAGCAGACCCTTTGAAATCAATGGGCTTAAGATGTGCAAATACATTTAGTTTAACAGACATACTTTGAGTAGTGACTAACACTGAATATCACCCATTGATTTCAATGGGATTGGCTCAGGAAAATCTACCCAGTCCAACACTGAGTGTCCAACATTGGCCATCAAATTTAAGTTAATTTCTAAAGGGTTTTAACTTTCCTCCTTACAGATACCAGGGCATTGTGCGAAATGCATGACTAAACTCATAATAACTAGATAAAATACAGTAATAACAAATCAATCAATAAAATAGCCTGTGAAGCAGCTAAAAAAAAACCCTAGAGCTAATTAATAGCATAACCAACACTTAAACTGTCTGAGTAAATAATAAAAAAAAGGTTTTCACCTGATGCTGAAAGGATTATATTGTCAAGGACCAGTTGTAATCTATGGGGAGGGTATTCAGGGTGCCACCACAGAGGTTTTCTCCCTTGTTACCACATAATGTTCCTCTGCTGGCAAAGATACTCATACGACAGCGTTTTACAAGCACTCATTGCTTGGCAGCAAAATGACTCAGGTGTAACTGTTCAATTCTGAAACTCTGCCAGCACAAATGAACAAGATAGGGCATCATCAGAGCCATTACACTGGTGATGCAATGATGTTACTCTCACACAGCAGCTGCACACATCATCAAAATGGTTTATAACAGGGATGCAAGAGGTTCAAAAGGGACAAATGTTTTTTCAATGGTGATAACTATCTAGCTTAGGATTTCCAAGTTCATAGGTTGGCAGTAGAGACTGATACTGAATAGGCAGAGCAGTATGCATCTAAACAGGCTTACAGGACCTTGCACCCCCAATATGGGTTCATTCCTGAATAAAATTGAGCATCTAAAAGGAAGTGCAGATGTTCTACACCCATCAGGCACTACTGACATGAGAGTCTCCAATAGGGAAGTGGTAGACAGCTCATTTGTGCTCTTTGTATTAAAGAAGAGAAGTTCTATGCAGCTCAGAGTGTAGACCAAAAGATGCGGGGGTTGGGGTTGGGGGGTGTTAAAATATATACACAGTTGGCATTCACATTAAAACACAGAAAAAAGTAAAATAGGCAGTGGAGTGTTGGCTTCTTGAAAGAGAAATAAAAGACCTCAGGAAGACTTTGACGTTGTTCATGTGAATATGACAATTCATGTAGTCACATTGAAGACAGCACATAAAACATGCCATAAGCCATAAATATTAAGTAACACATCTGAGCTCTTTATGCTTCTAGAATGAATTGCTTACTTCCTTTACCAACAGAATTATTTCCATCAGTGTTCTAGATTTATCTCAAATAGCTACTCGCAAAACAGGAAAAGTAAATATTCCTCATATTCTGATTGTTTGTATAATATTGCAATATTGCATCACAATAGCTGCAATATTTGGTTTAAAGTCCCTGTTTGGAAACAGAGAATCTCAACTTTCACTTAATCAAAAAGTGTTTAAATCATGAAATTGCTGAGAACATCCGTAAAAGACTAGAGTGCCTTTAGCAACACAGAAACTAAATATACAAATCTTCGTACCATGCCTGACTCATAGTTTCTGTGCAGTTGAGGTTGACAGCACAGTATCAATATGAAACTAGTCTATACCAAAAAACCTCATATACCATACAAAGCTGTACTATACAATGTAAACAGAATTCTGTCAAATATGTATTTTTTATCAACAAACAGATGTTTACTGCCCTATTCCAGTACAGATGTATCAAAGATGTGAATATACATTTCTTCAGAAAAAGTTGAGAAAGTTTTCCTCAATCTTTGCAAATACATATCTTTGCAGATACATAATGAATCCAAGTTAGCCCTACCCGCATTTTTTTAAAAGATGTCAAAAAAACACTTTGCAGCATATATCCAGCTACCTTAAATCACTTACTTCTCTTCATAAATGGTGTCCAGCTCTAGAGTCACACTTTTAACAACATCCCGAGGTTTCTGGAAGCAGCCACGAACTGCTGCGGGAACTAACAACTCACATTTCTTGTTAAGTTCTAAAGGACTTTTTCTCTGCAAACGCTACTTGAAACCAACCTTAAAGCACAATAATGATAGTGTAAGACGGCTCAAAATCACCACCACTTCAGCAATATTGTTTGGGGGGAAACTATTTTCTCTTTTCCCGTTTCTTTAGGGTTCTTTTCTTAGTCTATGTGTCAAATTGAAAACTTGCTTAAATGCCAGTCGTCACTGATTTGTTAAAATCTATTCAAGCCTTCATAAATGCCCACATCTTTTTATAGATTCTCCCACACAACTTAACACAAGCAAGTTCTCACATCAAGGCAAGAACTTAGAATGTTAGATATCACTAGCAACAAAGCTAGTTCAACTAAGTGCTTCATTACTCTAAGCCGTATGCACCCAGAATTGCAGCAAGATTTCTAGTATCACTACATTCGATTACAGAACAAGTCCCAGACACAACCTATTATTATTTGTTTCCAGAGCTATAGAGACATATATTTCAAATAACACATCACTAAGCATATCAATCCCATCCCAAATTCACAACTAAGAAACCATTCAATTTTCTTTAGAATATGGAAGTCTTAAAATAGGTAAGAAAAACATTGCATTTTTTTTCTTTGCAGGCTAAATATGGATGAATATTAAGGCAAGCTGAGCAAACCACTTGCAGGGAGTAACCCACTTTCCGCCTCACGCCATCTCCTCCCTGATTTTCTCCACAGAATAGCGCAGAATGAGCAAGAAATAGCAGGAGAGTTGGCTGAGAGGTCATTTAGCTGCCTGTGGAGCAAGCAAAACGTTGGCTGTTTCCAGCTGCCAGCACATGTTGGACTGGAGTCAGAAGGACCTCTAGTGAACTCCAGGAAGTGTAGCAGCAGCATCCCAGGAGTGGGAAAGGAAAACACTGCAACAACTATATTTGATGCAAGCTGCATTCCATTAAAATCAGCTGAAGTTCCTTTACTGGAACAGTGAAAAATACACATTTATTAGAGATGCTGCCGAAACTCACAATTAGTCAGTTCATATGTCAAATCTACTATGTTCAAACCTCCTATATAGCAATATCTGACTTTGATCCAACATACAAAATATTAAAGTAATTCCAACCAAGATTATGAGTTATATTGTTTTCTGCAGCTGCAAAGTCTGCATGTGTGGGATGGATGGGGTGGGTGTCCTAGTAAGCTTACAATAATGCAAGGTAGCTCGAGGAAGCTTTAACCTTTAAAATAAACTTAATGGTAAAAGCTACAATGCTCATGCAGTGTTGTTTCCAGTACAAAAGATATTAATTATGGGTGTTTTTTTCAAAGTCAGTAATGCTCAGTGTACACCCACTGAAAATAGTGCACTGAAGTTAGTAATGACTATTCATTTCAAAGGGTCTACTCAGAGCATGACTAATGCTGGCTGCAATCCAATTGCTGCCCCCATGTCAAGGGTTATTTCCAGCCCCATCTTGAAAGCACACAGCAGGAGCAGGAGACTTCCTTAGCCTCTTAAAGGCCTTTACCTTTAAGAAGAGTTTTAAAATATACTGTAAAGGGGAGGAAAAACTAAAGCACCTTTGGACAATATCATGCTACAAGTTTAAATCTGAAGACAATAGGGATGGTATTCAACTATGTTTTACTCAGGCTGAAATTAATGAGCCTAATTTAGTAATGCTCATTCATTTCAATAGGCCTACTCTAGAGTAAAATTAGTTGACTAGCACCCAAGATTTCAAAGGAGTAACAGAATGTGTAACTCATGCAAGCAAATTACGACACTGTCGATTCACCCACTATTTATTTAAATTAATTTTTATATAAAAATAAACATCCAGTAGAAAAAATTATATGTAAGAACACCCGCATGTACATGCTGCAGACAAAAAGAAATCAAACAGCTTGCTTATACAATATGAATGCCCATCATTAGATTTTTTTAAAGAGCCTTCTTGGTGGCTGCTCCCAGACTTCAGAAATCTCTTCCTAGAGATGTTAAGACTGGTTCCCTCCTTGTTGTCTTTCCACCGGCACATGAAGACCTTTTTATTCCAACAGACCTTTAGGGAATGACTGTTTTTAAAGAAAGGTCTGGTGCTGTGATGTTCATATTGTTGTCGATATTCTTATTTTTATAAGATTTGTTTTTATATTGTTTGAATATTATTAGTGACGAAATGCTTTAAAATGATTGTATTTTCTGTTTATCACTTTTCTATTTTATCTGTGTTTTGTATTTTTATTTGTAAGGCACCATGAATCCCAATCCAGGACAAAAGCAGGATAAAATTTTATTTGTTTGTTATAATAAAAACACTACCTAAAGGGCTGTCCATGCTGCTGTAGTCATTTATACCTTGCTTCTCACTAAAGTGATACAGCTGTGTCTAGCCTGTTTAACTTAAGGTTGAAGGTAGAGAGTAGCTCACATAACTATGCCTCCACACAAAGAAGAAATTGCTCCAGAGAAAAAAAACAGGCACTGAGAACAATGAAACCAAGTCTATAACTGATATGAAGAAGCATGCACACTGGCAATCTACACTGGCAATCTGATGTGGTCTAAACAAAAGGATCATCACATCAAGGACAAATAAAATAGAATTTAAGATACAACAAGAGCAGTATCATAGTGAAAGTTGTATGTTGGGTTTGAGTTACCTTCTCATGGATTCTAATCTAAATAAATCACATTTCTGAAGATACCACCCAAATGTAATTCAGATATTAGAAGCCTGAAGTATGTTATCCGAAAAGAAAAGAAACAGAAAACAAACAAACAAGCATCTCTTCCCCTGGTGAGATGCAGACACCAGGTGTGCACCTTCCTTCTTCAAATGTTACACCAGAACTCCAAAAAGAGGATGCATGAGTCATTCATACTTCTGCCCTCCCTAAAAGGTATTAATCTCAGAATCCACTCAGTTATGACACAGAACTTATACCCTAAAATGTAGTAGCTACACCAGGCACCCCCAAAATTGGCCCTCCAGATGTTTTGGTACTACAGTTCCCATCATCCCAGACTACTGGTCCTGTTAGCTAGGGATGATGTGAGTTGTAGTCCCAAAACATCTGGAGGGCTGAGTTTGGGGATGCCTGATCTACACAATCAAGGCCTTAGCTGCTGTGGTTCCAGAGAACTTCAACTATATAATGGGTTGAATCCAGAGTTGCCAAGAGCAGAACTCCACTAATTGGACTCTTCTATAGGCAGAACAGGAGAGATGACTCTCAACAATTTCTCCTTCCTCTTGTAGGCCCCCCCCCAAAAAAATTGTAGCCGTCTGGGGTACCATCCAGACCAGTGTGGGAGACCACTGAGGGCAAGTGGATATAGTTGAAAATCACCTGCCATCACCACTTCATCCTTTGCGAAGCCTGCTGGAATAGAATGAATTTCAGAAATGAAATGAGCCCTTCTGTTCACAGAATAGCAGCTCTCAATCTGTACTAAGCTGTGCTCGAAAGAATCTTTAGTTGACTTAGTTTTAAGTCAATTTCTAGGAGGATGAGATTATGTTTGGAATGGTGTCCATTTCATGACTTTCTAAAAGAATTAAAGAGCAAGATTTTTTTCCTTTCTCAAACACAAAGGAAATGCTATATATGGGAGTATAATTTAGTATAAACAACAATATCTCACAGCAATCTAAAGATCTTTGAAGATTGCATATTCTGTCCAAACCAAGCATCCTCTTCTGGTGAGCTTGTGAAACTTGCAATAATCAATCAATCAATCAATCAATCAATCAATAAAGCTAAAAGGGCCTTAGAGGGCATTTTACTATTTGTTTTAACCCATTTTTTATTCCACCCGTCACCCTTTTTTTATTTCAGGGTAACTAATACCAAAAAAACAGTGAATAAGATCCATAAAAATGCTTTGCGCATTTGTAACCACTGTGTACATAATTTGTACTGCAATGGCCTATATCTAAGTTTACTGTTCAAACAGAATGTTTAACATGCAGTTTTGTCTCCTTTTCACAAATACTATACTTTTTAAAATTGACATATAAACAAATTGACTTCTACTGAAAACAAGTAAAACTTAAAATCAACTTTCACCTGGAATATGAAGAAAGGGAAGTGGTTACATAAACTGCACAACACAGAAATTTCCCCTCCCCTTCATCACTGTAAACTGAGATGTAAACTTTGCCTGAAGCTACAAAAAGAAAAACCTTCACAAGCTAGTAGTGAAGAGAAGAAACCATATACAAAGTGAAATCTCTGCTATGCATACGGTCATCATAAAAGGCCATAGGATTAAGCTTCAGAACCCAGATTTCTTGCCGTAGCAGGTGTGCTGCTAGCTTGCCTAGTGAATTCTGAATGTTTCATTCTGCATGATCTGTCATGCATACATGGCAAACAACAATCCGGAGCAACCCTTATTGTCAAAGCAGCACTACTTACAAAAAGATATCTAGCTGCAGACAGGAAAAATCTGAGAATAACCAAAATGTGCACTACCTCCATCTGAAATGAAGGTCTGTCACACTACACTTTCAAGGCCACCTGCTTTCCCACTTTATAAAACAAAATTTGGATACCTGAAGCCACCAAGTCATGGCCAGTTTGCACATCTTAGCTACAGATCACATATTGCTAAGAAACTGGTAAGTGACTCTGCCACACCTTCACAAACACATACAAATGGTTCAGCTAGCAGCTCACATTCATGCCCACAGCAAGAAGGAAAAAGGAAGGTAAGGCGGGGAGACAAATGTATGACTTGCAGCATGATATAAGGTTCCAGATGGATAGACCTTATAGAAGTTGCAGAAGCAAGGTAGATCTAGCAACTCCAAGCACACTCACCACAGGCAGTTGGGATCATAGCCTTTTGATGTGCATAGGAGACTGGGCATATTCTTGCCTCCTACTCTATTCTAAGTACAGTGGTACCTCGGGTTAAGAACTTAATTCGTTCTGGAGGTCTGTTCTTAACCTGAAACTGTTCTTAACCTGAAGCACCACTTTAGCTAATGGGCCTCCCACTGCCGCTGCGCCGCCGGAGCACAATTTCTGTTCTCATCCTGAAGCAAAGTTCTTAACCCAAGGTACTATTTCTGGGTTAGCGGAGTCAGTAACCTGAAGTGTATATATCCTGAAGCGTATATAACCCGAGGTACCACTGTACATGTGAAGGAGGCAGAAGCAGCACCAAAGAAGAACTTAATCTCCCTTGGTAGTCTTCACTTACCAATGAAGGACTGTGCTAATGCATCAGAACAATAGCAGCAGCAGCATAACTCTATTGCTTGCAAAAAGGAATGCAGGAACTATAAACTCTTTTGCTCAGGACAAGATTCAAGCAGCAATCCCATTTATACTAGCAGAGGTATACATTCCATTGGCTCTTTAGGTCTGTGCAACATGTGCAGGATTGTGCTACAATACCACTGATACATAAGCTGAACACATCTGTGTAGTGATCAAATATCAGCCAAGTCACCAGGAATACCAGGTGGCATCTCTGGGTAGCTGCTCCAGGACTCTGGAGTTCTTTTCCTTCAGGAGGCTGTTAAATCCTCCTGTCCATCTGCCACAAAAATGTTCAGACTTTTGGGCTGGGTTGCCATTTAGGAGGAGAGGTTAAGCAGCTAATCCATATATTATAAAACTAATGTTTTGACATTTTCATCACTTGTAGTCACATTCCCTGGTTCCTCAATATATATAGAAATAAAATCTAAATAAATAAGAAGTCCAGAATAGCACCCATTTCTGGCAAAACTGTTTACTTAAACAATAATGCCATCTACCCTCCCAATGTTCCAAGCAAGGTGGGCTCCCTCTCCTCAAATTGCCACTGCTAGGCTACTCAGGAACCACACTGCCCTGAAAGGAGAGATCTAGCTTTCAAAAAAGTTCTCCATAACAGCATCACTTTGCTGTTCTATTGTATAGTTTTAGTTGATGCTTTATGCTTTCATGCTTTTATGTAAAAATGTTTTGTGAAGTTCGGATGAAAAACAGTATATAAATTCCTTAAAATAAACACCAGAGATATGCTGCTAGAAGCAATGTTTATTTACATGCTTGCCTTCCAATAGTGTACAAAGTCCCCTTTCACATTTTAACTTCATTCTTTCCTAGGCTTACCACCTCTCCCCACCCCACCCTGCAGCTTCTCTGTACAGTATTTAAACAGCTACGGATGGAGATTAAACAAGTCAGCTCTCCCCCACCACTTGATCTCCAAACTAGGGAAAGAAGCATTGTTCCTCTGTTGAATTTCTACCATCATACAACTGTAAAAAGGCAACAAAACCTCTTATGTTGTGCAGAAATGGTAACAACTATTCTGTACCGTTCAGCAGCAATTTTATAAAACAAGTTACAAGCAGATTGCACACAAATTCTGCTTTATCGTAGAACTGGACATCACATAGTCCAATCCCCTACAATGCAAGTATCTCAACTAAAACCTCCACGACAGATGACCATGCAACCTCTGCTTAAAAAGCTTCAATGAAGGAGAATCCACCACCTTTATTAATGTCATCACCTTATCACCTAATCAATAGGCTGCATAGGTATTTTCCCAAGTGTGTTGAATGCTCTACATTTCCAGCTAAGCCGGAAAATTAAGCTCCAATACGTTTTAAAATATCAAAGCAGTAAGAGGCTATAGCAAACAAGGGATTTTTCTCCCTTCTAGATTCTGATTGGTGGAAGTTTCAGGAAGTGCCTTCAGTTTCCATGGTAAAAATGGGAAGATAAACATGCCTGCAATATTGAGCTAAACCATTTTAAAAGGTACATACGCACTTGGCAATATACTAACTTAAGAGCATGTCTGTGCTTCAAGCTTTTGATAATCACTGGTTCAAATGATGTACAACACAAAATTAGACCACAAAAAGTATCATTAAAAAGGAGCATTTGTTTCTCCCCCCTCCCAAGCTACCTCAGCACTCAAAAGAAGAAGAAACCCACCATGCTGAAGCATATTGCACAGGATGGACTTAACAGCTTCTGCGGCCCCCTGCCCCTTCCCTCATCTAAGTCAGACAGACATGGGTAACTGGGGGCCTGCCAGATGCTGCTCCACTCCAACTCCCATCATCCCAGACCATTTGGTCATGCTGAAGACCCTCCAACTGGAGGGTCACCCATCCTTGCTTTAAGTGATCTGTACATCCCACTGGGAGAATTTGCACATTTAACACAAAACCGTGAGGATAAGCTATTGTATGATGCAAGGACAGCAGTTTTTTTACTTCCATTGTAGGTTAACCAGCTAGCATTACATCTGAACCCTAAACTGATGTTAATTTCAACCATAATTGAAAGGGGCATCAAAGGTAACCTAGCCCAACTCCCTGTCATTGCAAGAAGTATCTGAAATGGATGGTTTGAATTTGGCTTGTTCCAGCAAACCATAGTTAATATTAACCAGTTTTTCAGGTTTACGTGACATGGCAAGCCAGCCTGCGGTTAATCTCAAATGGAAATGAAAGCTTCCAAACTCCTCTTCACAGTTGTGTCAGAGGGGGGAGGGGACCACAAAGGCTTGAAACTCACCTAGGCTTGTTCAAGGAACACTAAACGACGTCTAAACATTACATCTGAAGCAGCCCATCATCAGTGTGAGGGTTCAAGTTTGTTTCATAGTGAACACTGCAGTCTCTTAAGACTTGGTTAGACATGGGGCTGCCAATACCAATTGCCTGCACTTTTCAGTATTCACTTATTCCAAATCTTGCAATTTACAGGTAATCTAACCTTTTGAACACCTGAAAACCAGATATGCAGTGAGAAGCCAATTCCAGTCACTGCATGCCTGGCACCAGCAATTGGCCAGAACAGGTCCCAATGGCCCCTCACTGGTCCAAGCCATTTGCATCACCATTCATGGCCCTCTCCCAGATGCTTTTCAGCAGTGAGTAGTAGTGCTGCCTTTGAACAGGAGCCAAACTTGGCTCCCATCCATGGTGAGTGTCCATCATTTAAAGTCA
The DNA here is from genome assembly GCF_964188305.1 of Podarcis bocagei. Taxonomy (NCBI): domain Eukaryota; kingdom Metazoa; phylum Chordata; class Lepidosauria; order Squamata; family Lacertidae; genus Podarcis; species Podarcis bocagei. The sequence goes on from NC_138127.1 coordinate 92,998,710, forward strand.
TGCAAAATGCAACGCCCTGGCACATAGGTTTATGGCATTATAATTTCACAGATCTGTAATCCACATGGGACACCAAAAGATTCCACTGATCTATAGGCGGAGGAATTGCATTTCGGATAAGTTAAGATGGCAGATGGCCACCATGGATGGAAGCTGGTGTAGCTTCCAGTCAAGAGTGCCACTGCTTGTGTATTCCTGAAAAATGTCTAGTGCCTTGTGGAGGGTGATGACTGACATGCAGATGCTACCTTCCTGCGCTTCTAAGCAATGGCTGAAAAAAGCATAGGCAGCAGGTTAGATGTTTTGATGACAATCTTCAACTTAGGACCAAGTTACATAGGACACTAAGCATGTCATTTTCAGTTTTCTGCATGTTTTTAAAACAGTGACTAAGAGGGGCGGGGGAGGGGCGGGGGCTGATGAGGATGTGCTGGAGGGAGTATTTCCACCACTACTACAGTCCAGTGAAAGTCTCCCCACCCCACTACTATTTGCTCCAGTAAAAAAGTTTCCATTAGTGTCAATGAAAGCTTCACTTCCAGGATCAATACTAAGCAGACAGGAGCAACACTCATCGGGACTGTGCCAGAGGAAACGGTTCAACCCCCTTCCAGCACACCACAGTGCCAATCCTGATCACCCCTACTCCATAGTTGTTTAGTATTGTAAAAACATTCATGTTACAAGTGGCACATTTAGCGTCATGTGCAGCTTGGCCCTTACTTCTTCCAGAGTAGCCTCACTGCAATTACAGGACTACTCTAAAAGGGTGTAAGGATCATAGTGCCGCTTAATATACAGTAACTTCCTGATTTACTGGAAAATATCCCAGAAAAGCAGTTTCTTTTTGACTTCTTGTCGTACTATTCCTATTGCATATACAAGGTGTGTGTAATCCCTAGCATTTATTTAACACTTCAGAGTACTCCAAACATTTTACATACAATTGCCTCAGTAAATTTGTCAAACCACACTGTTATATTATCCCTATACCACAGATAGCATGCCTCTCAGTCCCAGCTACTGGAGAGCACAAGTGGAGAGACTGCTATTTCATCTGTCCTGATTCTGGGCTTCAACAGGCATTTGGTTGGCCACTGTGGGTAACAGCATGCCAGATAGGCAACTGGTCTAACCCAGCATGGCTATTCTTGTGTGCTTATGTAATTTGCAAAAGGCTACCTAGCGAGTTCGTGGTAAAGGAAAGATCTGAGCTGGTGAACCTCATGGCTCACAGTTCAGTCTCTCAACCACTACACTGCACTAACTGACCCCCTTTCAGAGTTCATATAAGGCCAAACACACACACAAAAATGCAAGCTTCACTGGCAGGCTGAATTCAGAACACAAGTGGAAATGTTTCTTACCATGGTCTAGCTTACCCATTGCGCTTAGATAATGACTGAAGGCTTGACACGGGGGACTCGGAGTCTGTGTGGCCTTGTCGCAACTCATAGGTGCAGGACTCCTGTCGGTGTCAAAAGAGAAATACCCACTGGAGGATCTGGACAGCAGTGGGGATCTTCTTACAAATATGAACAACGGGGATCTGGTAGCAAACGGACTGGGGCTGGAGGGTGGTGCCAGTGGTCCCTGAGGGCTACTGGGTGATGAAGTGTCCCGCTCGCCCGAATGATTACCTTGGTACACAGTTTGTAAGGAGGTAGGGGCCCCAGGCCGAAGATGCTGAGCTGGCCTTTCAGCAGGCTGCAATTGTCCACCCTCTCTACCGCACTCAGAAGTTAAATCAGAAGATTGTTTTGCCATTGGGCCTTTTATTTGTGTTCTCCCCCTGGAAAATAAGAGGAGAAAAAGAGAAAGGCAACTGAAATTACACATAATGTTCACCCAAGACTAGGTTAATAGTGGTGGAATTGCAGTGCAGTCATTAAGAAATACAAATACAAACACAAACCACTGTGTGTTTTCCATCCCCTTTTCATGTACAAATTAACCAGCATGCCAGAATTAAAAATAAAAGTGAGCACTGTTGAAGATGTCAACCTGTATTATCCAGTCCAACATCATTCACAAAAAAAGCTTCTCCTGGTGAAAAGAAAAACAAGTACAACAAAAGTTTGAAGACAAAACTTGCTAGCCAGCTGAGCAAGCATTCCAAGTTTGATTGTGGGGGAGGGGGGAGGTGGTTCAACTGGCTAAGAAAAGAAAGAAAAAGGAATATTAACTTGGATCACCAATCCTCTCCAAGTCATTAGACAGGAGGATCAGATACAGTGTTGAAATGTTAAGTGAGCAGTCGATGCCGTGATTGTGCAGGATAGGGAAGTCGGCCAGGCTCTCTCTCCATTGTTCTACTGAATATGCTGATCACAGCAAGTCTGGAAGGTTTGGCAAGAGCAATCAGTTGTAAAAGTGCGTCACAACAATAGCGTTTGTACACTGCAAAGTGCTCCTCCGTTCACTCCTCCCCTCCCCTCATCCTTTCTACGGCTGGTTCGCCACCACCAAATCCTTCTCTCTGCTATAGGGCTAAGAAAAAGACGCAAGGAAACGTTTCACTTCGAAACCTTTCGAGACGCCACGGCGACTCTTATTTACATTTTGTTTCGGTCGATGGCAAAAGGGAACAGCAAGAAACGAACCGCAGTCGGTCACTCCGGCAGGGAGACAAGAGGAGACACCACTACCCGCTCCAACTCACCTTTATTTACTTTCTTTCCAAAATGTCTAGCGTGACTTGACTAAGCGCTCCATCGTTGCCCGATTGAGACGCAACCAACAACAGGTTGAAGAAAAATGTCAATTTAAAGACACGCATACAAAAAGTTGGAAAAACCATCACAAGCACGGAACAAAAAAGTGGGGAGTAGTGGGGAAAATAGCCATGCAAAGGCAAAGCCAGGGAAGGAGCTTTGGGGGGAGGGGAGCAGGAGAGAGGGAGGTGGGGGCAACACCCGCGCTGTGACTTGAAAATAAATTCAACTGCAAGCTCAAGTCGCTTCTCCGCGGTCTGAAGAGTGCTCGCTGGGAAACGACGCCGGGCGGCAGCCCGACCGGGAACGTGGAGGACAAATCCCTTCCCGCTATGAAACCCAACAAAGGGAGAGCGAGCTCAAGGCAGGAGAATAACAGACCCAGAGACGGGCACACACACAAAGGGGGAGGGGATAAGAAGAAGGGGTGGAGACACAGGCACGCACACCGAGAGACCCCGGCCCACAAGCCCATCCCACACACTCGCACTCGCAAACGCACCCATCCCCCGGCCGCTACTTACGCTTTATGGCGTCTGAGTCATCCCGAGGCAAACCCGAAACTTCCCCTAGGCTGACCCCGCTCCTCCTCCGCGAAGGCAGAGGCGAAGAGGGCGACGCGCACAAACATATACACACGCCGAGCGCGCGCCGGGATAAAAAGCTCTCCGCCGCTGCAGCTGCTCCCGCCGCACGCACAAAACACAGCCAGCCAGGAGGGCACTGCCGCGCTCTGACCGCTTCTCCAAACACAGGGCTAGGCGCCCGCCCAGTCGCCACTGTAAAAACATTCGCCGAGGATTCGAGGCCAATCCGGAGCGGCAGGGCGGTCGCGCTCCGCCCACCTCAGCGCGAGGGTTGTGTTTACAAACTCGGCCAGAGAGCGGGAGGGAGAGGCGCGCGCGCGCACAGCCTGCCACAACCCTGCTCTGCGCCACGGCCCGCCTCCCTCGCTCCCACTCGTCGCCTCCCTCCCTTCTCGCATGTCCTCAGGAGCTTCCTGGAGCCGCCGCCGCGGCACTGGTGGTGGTGACGATCGAGACGTAGTTCTGCTGCAAGGAGCAGCAGCAGCCGCTCTTACGCCCTGGCCCGACGACCCACTTTCCACTTTTGTTTTTAAACGGCGGAGGGTGGGGTGGGGAGAACCCTACAAAGAATGTGGAAGGAACACGCGCGCGCGCGCGCACACACACACACACATACCCGAGAAAACCTGGCGACGCATTTACCGCGGCACCAGTTTTTCGAGGAAGAAAGCTTAAGCTTCGTCAGATGCAAAGCCACGGATGCATCGAGAGGCTGCCCCCACCTCGTCCGAGCTTCACCCAGAAGACTGGACTCCGCCCTGCTTCTGGTTAGCATCCCTACAAACCTACACCCAGAGGCTATTTACTCCCTTAACCGGAGTATCCACGCCCAGTTCTCTCACCCTCAGATCACTGGTTTGAAAAATAATCTGTTACCAATCCAAGCGCAGGCTCCTCTCGTTCATGGCATGCAATGGCATTTCACCAGCCTTTTCCCTATTTTTTCTTTCCATCCCCCACAACAAATTACACACTGTCTCACCCACACCCTATTCATCCTTACAGCTGGCACCCTTACCAGATCCTTAAACTTAATGGATTGGTGTATTATATATTGTTATTATTTATTAAATTTATATATCACCCTATACCCACAGTTTTCCTCACACACACATACAATTTACCCCCAGCATCACACAGCCACACACTATTCTCACCACAAATTATTTCTCTATTATTAACAGACCTATCCGGACACGCACTTTGTCCCCATTCAGTCAGCAATCCACTCATTTCTGCAAACAGGCCCTCTTGCAACCACAGCAGTCAACCAGTCTCTTCCCCACCCAAAAACTTCCAGTTTAAATGGCAACCTATCAAACCCACAGAAGACCCTATAGGATGTTCCTTTTCATTCCCTCTACAGCTAGCATCCTCATCCTCAGGTTCACCTGGCCTCCATAAATTGTCAATTTCCTCTCCCAATCCAGAGCAGTGGGGGGGGGCATGTTTTTTGCCTGGGTGAAGCCTTCAGAGGGGCACATTGAAGCTCCCAGCCTGTGTAGTGTGTATGCAAATGTGCATGTAGGGTGCCAAACTGAGTCTTTGACCTAGGTGAAATAAAGCCTACTTTTGCCCCTGCCCAACCCATTTAAGCTACAAGTGTAGCACATGCCTCATTTCTCCCTCCAAAATGCCTTCTCCTGTACATGTAAAGTCCCTCAGTATGTTAGTCACCTCATTCTCCGTGCACACAATATGAAGTACACAAAGCACTGCAGATCTGCTCCCACAACGTCCTGTCCTCACCACACAATTCTCACAAAACACTGTCTCCAAGCAGTCATCATGCCTTCTTCAGCCCTTGTACTACACCAAATGCTTCCAAAGACTCAAATTTGAGTTCTAATATTCACATTCCCATTCCTCCACAAAGTAACCCCCTATCCATAGCTCAAATCAACCAGAACCTTGCAAAAAATGTGTAAAAAAAGCATTGTTCAGTTTTGAGTTTGAGAAATCCTGATTTGACTCTTAGTTATAAACCTTGACTTGTCTCAGGTGAGTCACTAATTCTCAGGCCAACCTGCCTCGCAAGATGGTGTTGCTTTAAGGTTCTAGGAAGACGAGTGGGCAGGGATAGAAATGTTAAATAAAAAAATGACACCCTACACTTGTTTCACAAACTGGAAGCACCAGCAGCAGTGACAATGCAACCAAGTTTTGCATGCCTTATTGGTAACAGGCCCTTTTTCTTTCTTTTTTTACTGGCCTACCTATCCTTGGCTAGCTGCCTGTCCAAACAATCACAGTGCTGATCTGCTATGGGATACTATTAAGTTCTGGTGCCCTCAACCGATTATAACGCAGGCCTTTAAAAAACAACAACCAAGGTTCATTTAGATTGGGGTTTTTTTTAAAAAAAAGTCAGATTATAAAAAAAAAATAGTAAGGTTGTAGGCACCTAAGAGGACTGGGGCTAGAGATGAAGTAGCACAGGAGACAGTTGTGCAAGAGCAGAAAAGTGGAAAAAATGATTGTGTGTGCAGTGATGATGCTGGGCAGGGAGTGGGTAATATACCGTACCAAATTATATAACAAGTGGATATAATTAATACCAGATTAAGGTTCTAAAGTAGAGAGAAGGAAGCCGATGCTCTAATTTATGTAGAGAAGGGAGTCCATGGTTCTTATTTAGTACATTTATATCCTTCACTCTTTCCATCAAGAAACTAAACTGGACATGTGCCCTCATACCTTGCCCTGGAAGGAACTTTCCACATCCTTGCACACCAACATGGTCCTAAATCCAGCTAGCCGCCACCATAGAGCCTGTTCCAAACTTGCACACCTGTGTCACCAATAGGGCCCCCTTCCCTCACCCCCACCCATTGGGACCAAATATAAAGTTTCTTGTCTTTCTTTAACTGCCTGGCCCTTTCACTTCCGTCACTCTCTACTCAGTATGTCACAATCCTCTTAAATCCTTCTTCCTCCCCAGCACTGAAAAATTCAAATACGATATTAAAAATACAGTAATAAATGAAATACTTTGTTCCCACCCACCACCACCATTTCCACCCCAAGGCCGGCTTAAAGAAGTGCAAATGCCTTTGAATAAATAACCACACCACCCGTCTTTTCCACACCTCAAAAACCACGACCCATCCTTACTTCAGGAACGCTCCTTTCTCTCACCTTTTCTTCACCTTTCTCCCCCCCCCGCACCTTTTACAGCTTGCCACACTGTTAAATACTTTATTATTATTATTATTATTATTATTATTATTATTATTATTATTATTATTATTATTATTATTATTATTATTATTATCCAATATCTCCCGGCGCCGCTCGCCTCGGCGTCACCGGCCTCTGCCCGTTTTTAAACAGCACCAATTTCTCGAGGTGCGTTTTCCTCACGCCCGGCCTTATTTCTAAACGGCCCGCCGGCCCGGCCCGGCGTGAGGCGCCGGGAGACCGCGCAGAAATGCGTGAGAGGGACGGGACGAGGTAAGGCTGCCGGGCGGCCCTTCTCCTCGTCCTCCGGCATTCTCCCAAGACTGCGGTTAAGGAGAAGACCCGAAGCCGGCCTTTGGGCGCCGCCGGGACTCCCCGCCACTTGCCTGCGGCTGCTGCCTGCCCACGCCGCGCGCGCCTGAAGGGAGGAAGAAGGCGCCTTGGGGCTGCCAGGTCGGCCTCCCGCTCTCGCTCCTGCGCGGGAGGCTTCTTCTGGCGCCAATCACCTGAGGGCGGAGCCGCCCGCGCGCCTGAGGGAGGCCGGAGATATATAGATATAGAAATATAGATTTAAGACAGCCGGCATGCAGAACTGATAAGAAGCCGGCGTTGCGTCGATGACAACAACTTTGTCCACTGCCAGGCTCGGGAGGAAGTTGGTGGAAGTTAGCGGGAAACTCTTGCACAACAACCCCGCGCGCCGGCTCCACGCAGGGTGGCGGCGGCGGCGGATCTTTCTTTCTTTCCCTCAGGCAGTCGGCGCGAACGAGAAGCAGTTCGCTGATTTCGAAACCAAGCAGAGTTTCGCCGCGGCCCTTTCGCCTCCTACAGCCAGTGGCGTAGCGTGGGTTGTCAGCACCCGGGGCAAGGCAAGTAAATTTGCGCCCCCTAACCCGTGGATTTGCGCCCCCTAACCCCCAGATGTTGCGCCCGGTGCGGCCGCCCCCCCCCTGCACCCCCACGCTATGCCACTGCCTACAGCCAAGAGGAGACCGTGGCAAAGCGCGACTCGTTAAGGTGCCTTTAACAGGGGTGAAGTTTCTCTTTCAAAAGCAAACAGAAACGCCGTTCCGTCTGCCGCCAGGTGCTTTTATTTTTATTTTATTTATTTATTTTATTTTGTATTCTTAACTCTCTCCTCCCAAAGCGCACATAATCTGTTTTAGGGGAAGGAAGGCTCAGATGCGAAGGCAAGCTTGAGTATGAAACCAGAGTGGGTGGTAGTTATTCTGGACTGCTTAATTTGAAACAGAAGGGGGTGTGAGATGTTCAGAAGCCAGAAGCAAGAAGGAGGTTTGGCAAAAACATCTGGAAGATGCTCAGACTCCAAGACAATGGTTTTTAACAGAGCTGACAAGTGCCGATTGGCTTGTGGTCCTCCGGATTTTGTTGCTGGCCTGACATTTTTTCTGCTTGAGGCAAGTGACAAGATGGCCCACCGCTTCCATTTCTTTACAAAAGCTGAGCAAACAGGCCCCGTTTGCTCTCCTTTCAACACTAGGGATGGGGGAGCAACCTCCGCCACATCTGAAGGCAATGTGTTGGATAAAGGCAGAGATCCCCAACCATTTTGGAAATCCATATTCTCGGCCAAATACCCATTTCCCAGAAGAAAAACTGGTGATGCTCGGAGCCACCACCCCATCAAAAAAAGAAAAGCAACCCATTGGGTAAAACACCTGCATATAACCCAAATCATAGAAGACAGAGGGAAAGGGGGGGACGACAAACATGGCACCCCTCCAAAAAAACAGGTCATCAAATAAACATAGCCACTTTAACCCACATTTGGTATCATACCCAATTTGTCATTAACTATATACCATCAACTCTTCAGACTGAACAGATTTTCTATAGGCAGTGATATTTTTCCCAAGTAGTGGGGGCAGTCAAGTGTGATTGCTTATTCACAATAGTCATGTGAAGACCATACCATGTGATATTTCTGAATATGTTTTTTGGCTTCAGAATCAGCTTTTGCGGTCCTGATTAAACTGATGACTTCTAGAACATGGCTCAGGCAGATGGTCCCTTGAGATCCACCCACATCGTGCATGCCACTGATACCCGTATGATTCTAACCAGACACATTTCTGTTAATTCCATCCCTTGCTTCACACTCACTGGGGGAAAAAGTCCTCTCGTCTTGAAATCAATTCCGCTGACAATGCTCTCTATAATCTTACTGTTTGTTCTTCTCACTATGCTACATGGTAGTCACCTACCTCTAGTCACCTAGAGATGATCTCCGTTCACCTATCTACAATCTGTTCCATAATTTGAACATGTATCATGCCGTAACCAGAAGCAAACAACTGGTTCATGAAAGGATAAGACAGAGATTCCTTTATTAGTAAATGGACAACTTTTCAAAAAACCCATAATGTTTCCAACTGACTTCTGAAGAAATCTGTTAATCTTTAACAAAATATTTAAGTTGAAAATGTTTAAAACCAAGATAGAGTATCATCTCGAGTATAATAGATGTTGTACACACTAAATACTGCACTAACAAGACATACTGTATGCAGTTTTCCACAAATGATGCTGCTACCTAATAACAATATGAATAACAGATTATATATATATATATATATATATATATATATATATATATATATATATAAATATAAACAGAAATAATTTATAATAATATAATAGTAATTTGTATCTAATTTGAATGGCCTACAGTTTAGAGGTTTAGCTGGTTGAAGGCTGAGGCTATATTTGTTCTTAAACTCGTTTCAGCAGAGCTATGCTTGCCTTAGGATATAAAGCAGGATTTAGAACACATTTTCAGAGAGCGCCTTCATCGGCCCCAGCTGCAACAAAACATGTCTTTCCCGTATCGGTCTCTACAGCCACAGCAGGCGCTGTAACTCTAATGGTTTGATCTCACCTGCAAAGGTGCACTCCTCCTTTGCCTCCCAAGGCAGACGGATACCAACCATACTTCTTAACTTTTGTGAATGTGAATATCACTAGTATGCCTCTAGTAATACCAGTAATTGGGGAACAGAAATTGAGGGCTATGACGGTTGTTGGCCACTGTAATAACAGAATGCGGAACTAAATAGACTTTTGGTCTGATCCAGAATCTATGCTTCTTATGTTCACTCTGGTAGAGCCCATTCTGTCCTTTCCTAGGGAGCTACTGTCCACCTTAGAGAGCAGGCCTACATACTGTCTAGTAAACAGAGTGAAGGAGAAATCCTGAGTTATCATGCCACACATCACTTCGCCAAATATGGTCCTTGTAGAGTGGGGGAAAGTGAGGAAGGTATTCCACTATATGAAGAGTTGGGGAACAGTACATAATCCATGTCCTTCTTCAGAATGAGACAGTATGAGAGTAAATAATGCTATTTGCTTTTCAAACACAACCTGTATCAAAGTTAATGTACAAACTACAACAGGAATAGACCTGGCGACCACTTTTCAGGCATGTGGAATTGTACGCTGCAACTCTTTGCTACTACAGCCGAGCAGTGGCTGTGGAAGGGGGACTCAATATGAATTCTAGAGGTGCAGGCATGTGGGCTAAGATGACATTTATGGAAAACAAAATGGCAGTCATTTCCCCATCTGATGTTCAGAACTTGAAAGATTATTTCCCATAAGCACCTATACCCCTAGCTATTGTGAGATATGTAAAAGTTTGTTGCATTTTCAGCACCAAAGTGACTTCTCTGAGGTTCAAATCTGGAAGTCCTGGGCCTCCTTTCAGCCTTGCTGATGTGGACCAAAGGAAAGCAACGCTATACATTTTGCACCAGCTTGGCTGCAGTAGTAGGTGCCATCCAACCACCTTAGGGACTCCACTTCAGATGTAATCAGGGTTTACTCCTTAGCACAGGGGTCGGCAAGGTTTACCTTGTCTTGGCCGGTTCACTCCAGCGGAGATCCCTCTGTCGGCCGGATTGTGCACGCGTGTGAGTGTGCATGCCTGTGATTTCTGGCATCTGCACAGATGCGATTTCCGTTGTCTGCGTCTGCGCAGACACGATTTTCAGCATCTGCGCATGCACAGACGCAATTTCTGGCGCCATGGAAGTGAGTCCCCGTGCCACACTGCACCGGTTTAGTGCAGCTCGCAGGGACTCACCAAGCTTGTCAGCTCAGTTTGGGGGGCAGCTCGTGGGCTGGTTAAATGACCCACGTGGGCCGCACTTGTGGCCCACGGGCCTTAGCCTTTTCTTTTCCTGAAGATGTTCCGCAAGGCAGTGGGTATGGATTGCTCCTTGGGGTTTATTCCTGAAGCCTTTTTCACAAATGAGTTTAGCTATAAGGCATGGGAGGTTTAGGATCAGAGTTTTTCATCTACATGGGCTACCTTCCCAGGTTGACGAGCCCTATCTGCTCCTCATTTCCCTCTACAGCTCATGTAGAAACCACCTTCTTGACAGTTGGACCCAGTATTGATCTTGTCTGCTCAGTCTGCCAGAGTCTGTCTTCACATGCAGAGGAATCCCCTAACTTACCAAGGGTTTGAGATCCATCAGCTACCCTCACCTGATTTAACAAGCCAATCAAAGCTGTTCCTGCGGTGCGACTGCTTCTAGGAGCCATAGATGAGAGTGTGGGGGACCCTCATCAAAGGACCCCCATCCCCTAACACCCCATACACCCCAATTTAAAAACAACAAAATACACTGGGATTTTTTTTGCAATTTAAATTGAATATATAATTGGAACATTGCTCTGAATCTTGTCTTCCCATGAATGACGTTTGCTACTAAAATGTGAAATGGGCTAAATTATGTTTCCAGTTTTCCTAGCTGATTTGTTACAATATTCCAAGATGCCAGTAGACAAATTTATCTCAATTTGGAACACATCCTCTCTGATGAGAAAATAGCCTTTCAATCTGATCTGTGTTCACTCAGATTTTGCCATTTCTTTCAGTTTCAGGTCTTTAGGATTTGAGGAACAAGTAGGATAAATGTTTTCAGTATTGCAGGAATTAAGATGAAGGGGGGGGGGGAGTCTCTATGAGTCCGAATGAGAAAGATGAGAAAGCTGAAATCCCCTTCAAACCTTCTTCCTCTGTAAAATCCCCAATTGGGAGTTCCTACAGACTCATTAGTAAGCATTTGTTCCCAACAATCCTGAGTCACACTGGATTGCTTGCTTAAGTTTCTCCAAAAGCCTGTCATAACTGCCTTCATTCTTCTTTCTAGGATGCCACTAGGCAGCACTATTGCACTCAACCAGAAACAAAGCCCCTTTTGACCCTTCAAAAATGTATAATATGGCACAGGAGAAACCTATGCCCCACATTCAGTGCTTTTCAGGATAATCCTATGCATGTTTATTATTTATTTCTTTAAAGGTTGCCAGAAGGCAATTAATTCCCTGTCTCAATGTTTCCCAAACTTGGGTCTCCCGCTGTTTTGGGACTACAATTCCCATCATCCCTGATCACTGGTCCTGCTAGCTAGGGATGATGGGAGTTGTAGTCCAAAAACAGCTGGAGACCCAAGTTTAGGAAATACTGCTCTATCTGAAGGGTCATCCACTTGAAATTCAAATATTGCCTTAAGATAAAGAACCACAAGAAAATAACAGAGGCCTGGACGTTACCTGCACAGCAGACTGAGCCAGGCCACAGGTCGCTTGTTCAGTTTCCCCCACTACGTTGAGATGTATCTCTATTTAAATTATAGCAATTGCTTCTAAATCTGCATCTATACCTATACACTAGCAAATTCGATGCAAATCATTGTTCTCTTTTGTGGCACTGTGTAAATGGCCACACTATCCAAAGGAAACGAAACCCAGTTGTGTAACTCCTGGGGTTTCCCGCTGTTTGGGGACTGGGGCAAGGAGAAGCCTATGAATATTATTAATGATATCTTTCTTTTGAGTTCTTAAGCTGCCGTGTTAATATATCAAGCTGATTTGAGGACTACATTCTATTCTTGCTGGCTTTTCTTCTCTTGTGAACCAGAGCCAGGGCCTTTTCAACACTGGCTCTGGCCTGGTGGAACGCTCTGTCTCATGAGACCAGGGCCCTGCAGGATCTGATTTCTTTCCGCAGGGCTTGTAAGACAGAGTTGTTCCACCTGGCCTTTGGCTTGGAATCAACTTGATCCCCTCCCCCTCCCCCTCTTTCCTTTTTCCTTTCTCCTTCTGTGATGGAACTCATATTTGGGGACTTTCCTGGCTTTTTTCTGGCCCACATTGGACTAGTCTGGATAGTTGGCCTTGGTGAAGATTTGATGTTTTCATCCCCAAAAAGTTTTTGATTTGAGTTTCTACTGAAATGAGGCTACATTTTAATGTTGTATTTTAACCTTGTTTTTAAGTTGTATTTTAATCAATTGTTTTTATACCTGGTGTTAGCCACCCTGAGCCCGGTCTTGGCTGGGTAGGGTTGGGGTATAAATAAAATTTATTATTCTTATTATTATTGTGTATTGAGGTAACCTGTGTTGCTTTTCAGGAGAACAGGAGAACATCAAGTACATCTGATGAAACAGGGCTTTCCCCATGACTGGCAGAGTGAGGCAGCTGCCCTCAGGCAGAAGATACGGATGAGCAACAGTGAGGTGTTGGAACTGGGTGTGCTGTATGACTTGCCCTACAATCTCCGAACTCATCTGCTGCACTCAAGTGTGCTGGAGGACACTCAGCTACAGAGTGTTGAAGTGAGTTTCCACCGATGTGCAGGTCGGCTTCAGTATTTGGAACTGAGTGGTGGTGGTGATGAGAATCTCTGCCACCCCTGTTCTTGCCATTGACAGCAGATATACACCGTAAGGCTAAAATCCTAAACACACTTACCAGGAAGCCACACCATTGGCTACAATGGGAAGAATTGTAGCCCTGTGTCATAGCCCTATGGCAATCGTTCCAACAGCAGAAGCTTTTCAGCTTGTCAAGTGAAACACCCCCCCACCACACCTCCCGCCCTTGAGTGCTGGGGATTCTCTTGACCCCCCCAGATCCAATTTTTCATGGGCATAAGGGGAATGCCAGGGAGGGGAGAAAGCCATGTTGTGCTTGCAAAAGTAATAAAATCAGAGAATTGTGGAGCTGGAAGGGACCCCAATGGTCATCGAGTCCAGCCCCCGCAATACAGGAATCGCAGTTAAGTCCTTGTGAAGTCTTTTGCTAGTGGGATTACTTAGTTGATCCCATCCAATGGCACTTACAACTTTTGAGTAAGTAATGCATAGGATTGCACTCGCGTCAGTTACTTTTTCAAGTGCTTAATTTCCCTTCATTTCCCACCTCTCCTCCAAGGGTCTCAAGGTGGGGTACATGGTTCTTTTCTTCATGTTAAACCCCCCCACAACAACAACAACCCCATGAGGTCAGTTAGGCCAAGAGACAGTGAGTCGCCCAAGATCACCCAGTGAGCATTGTAGTCAAGTGGAAATTTGAACACTGGTCTCCCAGCGCTCTAACCACTACACCACACTGGCTCTCCACTGGCACCTTGGGGGTTGTTTTTTTCCTGGCAGGATACCCGTGCTTCTAAAGCTGCAGGACCTTGCACTTTTAAAAGTGCCTTTCTCTCTTTCCAAAAATGCACGTACTTTTGCTGACACCTTTCTACAGACCACATTTATTTTAAGAAATAGACATTGCAATAATTGCCTCCTCTGTGCTATGTTTTCTCTGCTGGATTTTTGCAAGGGCTGTTTTGTCATTTGCAGATTTCAGAAAGTACCGAAGTATAACATCATCATTATTATTTTTTGCATGGTTGTTTTTGTCATGTGCCAAGTGAGTGGTTATTTTGTGTGTGTTGGGCAGGGGAGAGCTCGGATTCTGCATCTCATGGTGAGGCTCATTCATTGATTTGTGTGAGAATGGAGCACGGTCAGCTTCTCCCATAAGGAATTCAGCATCTGGCTGGGATGAACCCATATAGATCCAATTCTTTGTGTTGCTTTTAAAAGCCATGCCATGAGAGAGCGCTTATGTGGCTTAAAAGAGCAATGACTCACCCCTCTCCCCCTCCTGGTTCCCATGAAGTCAGAAGTCACTTCTGGTGCTAATATTGACAACTGAAAAGAGAAAAGGGCCAGCGAACAAAGCTCACATGACTGCAATGGACTCTAGGTACACTGAGAAAATTCACACACAGATGCCTATGCTGCATGCTGCTTTGTCTTCCCTGATTCCCAAGAGAGCTGGGCATTTATTACAACAGGCCTCCAAGGTATCAGCTACACAAGCTCTGCTCCATTTGCAGCATTATTTTGGTGCCTCCTGGGACTGCATCCATCCTTGTATTCAAGTAAACAGACCCATCAGCAATTTTCTTCTTCTTCTTCTTCTTCTTCTGGAGACTGATCCTACAGATAAAGTTCAGCATTGTCACCGCTGCAACAATAGGAGAGAAACCAATTAACATAAGACTAAGGAAAAGACTGGGTTTATTTCATTTGTCCCTGCCATTGTAAAGATAAGCTGAATTGGTTTCTGGGAAATGTACATAAAAGTATTTACATTTATTTCTATGATTTAGGACTCACTTTTTCTTTATCAGTGTGCCCAAAGTGACATACAAATTAAAGTTTAAAAAAAAACGTTCTAGAAAAAATAGTAGGACACACACAGCATTAATAAACCCTAAAATATGACAACAGTTGTTGTTTGAGAGACTATTAAATCAACAGTGGCTGGTGAAAGTTTTTCAGAATAAATTTTCCTCTTCCTCTGTTGTTTCTTTCACCTGTATTGAATTTTAGATTGTAAGTTCCTTGAGGCAGGGACTAGTCTTCTTGTATTGTCAGGCAGCCTGTACATGAGTATATATTAAGGAATAATCAATAATGTCTAAAGTTGCAAGGCAAAGCAAAAAGGTGGTAAATTGTTGTTGTCACCAGAATGTCCCAGAGTAGGTTAGAACAACAGCATTAAAAAATTTCAAACAAGTTACCGTCACAACTAGAATGTCTTCGATAGATAGATAGATAGATGATAGATAGATGATAGATGATAGATAGATAGAGAGAGAGAGAGATAGAGAGATAGATAGATAGATAGATAGATAGATAGATAGATAGATAGATAGATAGATAGAGCAAGCATCAAAGCATGGGGTAAAGAGGTGCATCTTCAGCATAACAATGGACAATATGTAACAGCTGAACAATGAAGGTGCCAGACATATCCCTTTGGGGAGGGAATTCAACAAATTAGGGACTGCCACAAAGAATGCCAGTGTGGTGTAGTGGTTAAGAGCGGTAGTCTCGTAATCTGGGGAACCGGGTTCGCTTCCCCGCTCCTCCACATGCAGCTGCTGGGTGACCTTGGGCCAGTCACACTTCTCTGAAGTCTCTCAGCCCCACTCACCTCACAGAGTGTTTGTTGTGGGGGAGGAAGGGAAAGGAGAATGTCAGCCGCTTTGAGACTCCTTAAAGGGAGTGAAAGGCGGGATATCAAATCCAAACTCTTCTTCTTCCAAACTCTTCTTTGTGGTCCGTTCCAACTCTACAATTCTATTATATGATTCTATGATTATACAAAGTAATAATATATCATATCATCATATAATATACAGTGATATAATATAATGTTTTGTTATTGTAACAACATATAAATATGCATGTCTAGAAAAGATACACCTGCTTGATTTCTGGGTGTCAAGACTTAAAAGAACCAGAAGCACCAAGTCAAAAAGGAAACTTAACAACTTTATGTCCCCTTGTATTTGTTCACCATTAAATGCCAGGCTACATCAGAACCTGAGGTTGGGAAGAAGCAAATGAGTAGCCAGGCCCATAAAAACAAGATGCATCTGTAAGCTGGAGAGGCATACGCCAGTATTTGCACAACTGCTGCAAAAGCATTTAAAGGACCAAGATGTTAATCTCATTATAAATTGGTTGGTACAGCATTCGGGGTACACAGTCCCCCCCACACACTTTTGCTGAAATTCAAATATATGGCTATGGTGATAAAACTAACTGTAAAGAAAGGTGACCATTGTTTAACAAAACAACAAATGTGGAATTCTTATCACCGGTTAACAACTTGCTTTTCAACACCTCACTGCGGACTACTGTGCAAATGTTGACCGGCGCATGAAACTTGACAAAAATCCTGACTTATTATCCCTTTTCTGGTCTCCCACCACTGACTCTAAGGTAGGTAAACATTCCTATAAAAACACAGATGTTGAACATTTTTGTTAATGCTATATTTCTGAAATATGGTCTGGACTGGCAATGTTTGCCCAATTAAAAGCACTAAATTATAGCACCACATCAGTGCTAGGAATGTTAACAGTGTGACACAAAAACACAAGGTAGTGCCATGTAATGCCTAACCAAAGCAGTTGGATCCTTGAAAGGAAGTTTTACTAGCTGCTAATTCCAAGTTTCGATTCCTTGCATTTGCTGTTCAAAAATATATATACTAATGAAAATAGGCCTCAAAGAGCACTCTTCTGCAATGATTTATGCGTTCGGCTAATGTCTCATGCTGTGAGTAAGCTCCTCTGAAACCAATAGGGTTCTTCACAGTGTGTAAAGTTAAGCTTGCATAAATCATTTGCCGAATGAAAAACTGGATAAAGGAGCGCCACTAACTCAGGATGCAAAACCCTATTGGATATTGTAGTCGATCTAGACGAATATGGAAGTTGGAAGAAAATTGCATTGCAGCTAATCTGCTTGGAACTGGATCAAAAAACAGTCAAGCAGTGGTTCTATATAGAGTACATAACAGCAGCAGTCTACCCCTTGAGGTTGTGGGTTTAAAAAAATAAAAAAAAAATTATTCCAGCATTTGTAGCCACCTTGCAGGGCTATCCTTCTCAAGGCAGCTGGAAACACATCAAAACACAACTGATAACAACATATAAGGAGCATGGAGGTTGGGAAAGACCTGCCCACCCTTTCCTTGGCTGCCCTACAACCTTTGCATCCCTGGGTCTTGGCAGAATCCGCAAGGAGGGAGATAGGCGGCAGCAAGCGCCTGTGGCTCATTTGCTGCCATCTAGCTATTTAAGGGACACGGGTGGCGCTGTGGGTTAAACCACAGAGCCTAGGACTTGCCGATCAGAAGTTCGGTGGTTCGAATCCCCGCAACAGGGCGAGCTCCAGTTGCTCGGTCCCAGCTCCTGCCAACCTAGCAGTTCGAAAGCACGTCAAAGTGCAAGTAGATAAATAGGTACTACTCCAGCAGGAAGGTAAACGGCATTTCCGTGCGCTGCTCTGGTTCGCCAGAAGCGGCTTAGTCATGCTGGCCACACGACCTGGAAGCTGTACGCCGGCTCCCACGCCAATAAAGCGAGATGAGCGCCGCAACCCTAGAGTCGGCCACGACTGGACCTATTGGTCAGGGGTCCCTTTACCTTTTAGCTACTTAATAAGGACTTGCAGTGCAGCAGGATAACACAGGAAGGGGAGGATCCTTGGGGTCTGTAGTGAGGACACTACCCTTTTCTCTTTGTTTGAATTTGCATTTATGTGAGCGCTATGAGAGCATGGTGTGTGTGAATTTGATGGACCCTCCTTGGTGAGAGGGAGATCTTGTCAAGAGGGTGTTTTGTTTCCAACTTACTCTCATCTATCTTCTGGTGAGAGCTTACATTAAGGGAGGGCAACCTATGTAGGAACTGGATGCTCTCCTAGAAAGCACACTTGCGTGATGGGTTGGTGTGTTACCCTATTGTTGGATTATGTTGTTGGCATGTGCTTTTGGGAAAATAAGATCAGAAAGAGAGTGGTGGGTGGAAGGAACTTTAATTCAGGAGTTACAGGACTGGTGAAATATGGTGTGTGGGTGAGCAGGCAGTTAGAAAGGAAGGACAGGGGTCAGGTGTCTACTTATTATCCCTCACCCTTCCTGTGATTCAGTTGTTCTGCCTCTGTAGTCAACAGTCTGGCTGTGCACTGGCAGGTTGGTTCACAAAGAGTCCATACGGATCCATAATTGGATACTGAATGAGGGAGCCAACCTGGTGTGCGTTACTGAGACCTGGGTGGAGTGAATCTGGAGGAGGAGACAACAGAGCCTTCAACAACTCTGTGAAGTAAAAGCCCAAGGCCACCCAGTGAGCTTCATGACTGAGTAGGGACTCGAACTCTGGTATTCCGGGTCCTACTCTGACACTTTAACCACTCCAGCCACTCATCAAAATACTCTGAGGCCACCCAGCCTGGAATGAAGAGAACCATAGCAAGGCAGTCCTACCAGTACCTGTAGGCTTGTCCACCAACACCTCATAGTGGCACGCAACGCTACAAGGTTGTTGTCGCATCAAAAAAGAATCTCGTAGGCAGCACCTTTATGACTAACCATGTCTTGTGGCATAATCTTCTGTTGTCTTTGTCAGACTCATGATGTGTTATCGTCTAGCGCTCATGCGCACATTGAAGGATAAAAAATGTAAACAGTAGGGTCAGAAGGCCATGCAATGGAGAGAGAGATAGTCTGTGGCCTTTTTAACCAAAGCTCAAGTGTATAAAAGATAAGAAAAGTGACGATCCACCACAGCAGAGGTATTAGTAGTGATCACAATCTTCCTGGCTTTGCTATGCTAATTTAGAGAGCTGGGATGGCAGAGAATAAATTCTAGTAAAATTTTAATAAATTCTAGTTCAGCCATTTGCTTCTGAGTGTTTTTGCAGGGGAACAATAGCAGGAGAGGCCTGTTGACCTCCCTGTGAGCAGGCTTTTGCTCTAATCTTCTGTAACAGCCATCTAAGCTCTTGACCCAGTGGCACTCAGTGGCAAAGAATCCTACACAATGAATACTCAAAGTGAAGAGTATTTTGCCACCAAAGAAGCTACTGTCAGTGAATCTCATGGGTAATTCCAATTTCTAATATTCCGAGAGAGGGAGAAGTGTTTCTATCTATCTGCTTCTCCACACACTGTGCACAATTTTAGAAACCTTTATCACTTTTCCATTTGGCTGTCTCCCTCCCTAAACTAAAAAAGAAAAGTCCTATCTAGTAACTTGTCTGAGATATGTAAACAGCTGCCTCATGTGGTGAGCCACAAAACTGCAGGTGGTACTTGGTGAAATGTCCTCAGACCTGGGACTGACTTCACCCACCTAGTGGACCCCTCTTGACCAGAAGAGGGTACACTACAGTGTGGTGTAGTGGTTAAGAGCGGTAGTCTCGTAATCTGGGGAACCGGGTTAGAGTCTCCACTCCTCTACATGCAGCTGCTGGGTGACCTTGGGCCAGTCACACTTCTCTGAAGTCTCTCAGCCCCACTCACCCTACAGAGTGTTTGTTGTGGGGGAGGAAGGGAAAGGAGAATGTTAGCCGCTTTGAGACTCCTTAAAGGAAGTGAAAGGCGGGATATCAAATCCAAACTCCTCCTCCTCCTCTTCTTCTTCTTCTTCTTCTTCTTCTTCCTGCTCTAGTTGGATGTACTGTTCCTGTAGAAGGCGTTCCTCAATTCTAGTTGTCTACAATTTAGTTTTACTTACTTGGTTCTGAGTTGCTTCCTCACTTTCCTTCCTAGTTATTAGGTAAGGTTTCTCCTCTTTCATGGGAGGCTTTTACTGTAAATTTCTCCCTCTATCCACTGTCTTCACACTATGCATGGTTTTAGAAACCTCTGTCGAAATAGAGTTCTCTCCCCCTCCCCCCCAAAAACCACTCTACCTGCTCGTAGCTAGCTTTGTGTCAGGAGCTGCTGAGATCTGTGAACAGCTGAGAGCTTAAATATGTATTTGTGCTTAATGTTGGGTGGAGGTATATGGCTGCAGACCAGATCTGGCCCATGAAGCCCTTTCAGCTAACCTAACAGCCTCTTCCGTTTTCTTTCTTTTAATGATGATAAACCAACAACCCTGTAGACCAGTTTCCTTCCAATTGCAGCACTCCATTGGGTGTTTTCCAGGATGGGGATGAAAACTGAGACCTCCCTACTCCTCGGATGATCCCGTAGATCACTGTGGTATGTTGGCAAAAGGGATGAAAGCAACTCTCTCCTTAGCTGATCTATGTGGATCAGCTGAAGAGTGGGGGGAACCTGTTAGGGAGGTCATAGTCTTTGTGTGTCTGTGAAAGTGCATCAAGTGTGTGTTGTGTGTTAAGAGGTGTGTGTTGTAAAGTATTGTGTGGCCCTGCTCACTTTTGAAATGCACCCGGCAATAACTTCCCACTAAGGTATAGTGACACACACACACCCCGCGCCTCCACACTGAAAAACTTTCTCCACTCCTTATTTTTAACAAGTTTGGCTGTCAGGAGGTACAGCCTTAATCAGGACTGAGACTACAGTGTGTAGGGATGGGGTTTAACCCATTCGTTCTGCCATGACCCTGATGGAAACTGATTGGCAGCTCTGGAAGTTTCCTAGCTAGGGTTAATAGCAGCTTGGGAGAGGGGTTGCAGAAGGGGGCTTTTAGAAACCCTCCTTGTGCTCTGCAGTACGGGGCTCCCTATTGCACTTGGTGGATGTTGCAGTGCAACAAAACCAGGATAAAACAACAGCAATCCAGTAGGCCGTAACACAATAACACTGGGGAAGCATTACAGAACAATAAACCAGAATAATGTATGGACAGTCTAGTATAGAACCATCACTTAGGCACTCTTATTGCAGCATATACCCACAAAAACACACCATTGTGGAGGGCCCCACAGTCTTCCAGCTTTCTGCAAGAGGCAGTTTAGAAAAAATGTTCACTTCTTTTGTTGTTCATAATTTAGAACTTTTATTTAGTGTGCATCTCCCCCCAACAGGATGCATCGGCTTAACCAGGCAATGTTTCCTGCATGGCAGGAGTTTTAAAATCCAGTTAAATCTGTGCTGAGAGAGGAATTATTGCTTCAATTGCTCGGCAAATCTGATTAATGCCATGTAAGATTATTTCTGGCACAGGAGGGAGTCATGCTTGATGCAAAGCAATGCAAACATTTGGCAAGATAACTGGCCTCATTTTAACATGATGTTTCGTC
The DNA here is from genome assembly GCF_964188305.1 of Podarcis bocagei. Classification (NCBI taxonomy): domain Eukaryota; kingdom Metazoa; phylum Chordata; class Lepidosauria; order Squamata; family Lacertidae; genus Podarcis; species Podarcis bocagei. The sequence continues at coordinate 93,020,082 of NC_138127.1, forward strand.
AGGGGGTCTCACACAGAAACAGTCATTTACCTCAACTCAACCATCAACGAAGAGAAAAGAGAAGGAGGGGGGGAAACCCATGGCCAGGAAATACCAAATGTGGCACTAATGAAAGTGATGTGAAATTCTTTGATCTTAGAGTCTGTGGACATAACTCTGTGCAGCGCCAACAGAAATAAGTAGTGACATTTTGTGGGGAACAATTGCTAGGTTAGCTTGTTGGGCTGGGTGGGAGACATGCTAATCTGTCAAAACCAAAACCAGTCTCCATACGGAAAAGAACTCCCAAACCCACAGCTGGGCAGTATCTATATTAGAACCAACCAAAATGTCACGAAATGCCAAGCACACTTTTGAGCTTTCCAAAATTCTTCATCACGCTAGACAAAGAAGGGTGGGGAGTGAGCAAAAAGCAAACAAGCAAAATTGGGTTGGCTCTTACTGTCGTACAACTTTATACATATCTCCTTTATACATATCTCCTTGACCTTTCTATAGTGCTGTGTGCTATTTTAAGGCAAAACATGCGCCACCACTTTCTGTATGAATTTTCTGCCTCATCTTTGACATCAACTCATCTCACATTTGTGAAAAAGTGCCAGATGCCATACCACATTAGAAGGAACAATAAATCAGAAAGTGACACATACATTTGTTTGCATAAACCTGTTTTCAAGCGGTATTGATGTGAATCTAAAATTAAATTTTGCTGGTCAGCACTCAATCTACTGTTATGAACTTGTACTGATGGTGTAACAGGTATTATCTGGAATTGTCACACATGCACACACACAGACACTTTACTGTTATAATCATGGTTTTATATGAGTAACCCTGTATTCTGACCTGGGACCTTTTGGTGAATGGTGGGATATATTCATACATTCACACACACACACAAGATATACACCATAAAGTTGGGTTGTTCTAAAGCAGGCGCCAGGCGTGGTCAGAAAGCAGATCAGGATCTACTTGCAGACTAAGAGTTCCACCATATGTCCTTTTTATTGCATATTCATTATGGTTTGCCATATACTTTCCCATTTTCACAGTGGTCACACTGCTTCATTTCCAGCCAGTGCATATCCCTTAACTTTCTACTGAAATCCCATAATTTTTTATACCAGAAATGTTCCGCTTTATTTTTGTTTCACTTTTGTTGCACTATATAACCCCTCTGGACTGGGAAGCATCGCAGAACACACAAAGTAGAACAAATCACCACCTGCGCAGTATTAATTGTGTCCAGAACATTGTTGTCAACGAAGCACCAGCTTGGAGGGGGCCTGTGTGGTAATTTGCAATATATTGACAAATATTTTTTGCTCCCAGTTTTTCAGGCAACAGGAACTGCAAAATTAGTTCCCCTCCGTTAAGTAGGCAGCGAGAATCCCTTGTACGTACTAGTGGAAAGACCTAGATCTTAAGTTAGAGCAGGGGAGATTTTGGCTGCTCATTAGGGAGGCTTCTTGATAGTATAGTTTGATGATGGAAGGAGTGGGCACACTGTCCATCACGACGTCTGAGCAGATGACGTATCTGTGGGCATTCCATCAACCTAAACCTATACTAAGAGGTAGTATAGTTGAGAGCCAGTGTGGTGTAGTGGTTAAGAGCGGTAGTCACGTAATCTGGGAAACTGGGTTCGCGTCTCCGCTCCTCCACATGCAGCTGCTGGGTGACCTTGGGCCAGTCACACTTCTGTGAAGTCTCTCAGCCCCACTCACCTCACAGAGTGTTTGTTGTGGGGGAGGAAGGGAAAGGAGAATGTTAGCCGCTTTGAGACTCCTGAAGGGGAGTGAAAGGCGGGATATCAAATCCAAACTCTTCTTCTTCTTCTTCTAGTGTTCAGGCCGAATGTTACAGTGTAGACATGTGTAATGTCCAACTGGCTACGTCTTCAAAGCAACCTCAGGAGGGGCAAATGTGCAGTGGTGATAGGATATGAGAGGGTGCTTAACCCTCTCCCCCAACTTTCTCCCTTTAAACTCTCCTCTTCCAACTGATTCACCATCACTGGGTAAAATCAGATAGAAGCCGCATGTAACATTAACCCAGCTCCAAAGATCCCTTGAGAGGGGTTGATTTGCAACAGAGAATCAGCAGAGGGGTGGCTTTACCCTTTACCTACCTCCTGTTTTCTCCCCAAAGCCCTCCTGGAGGTGGACATATTTGTCAATTTGTGTTTCTCTCATTTTCTCATTCTTCTAGTCTTAAGTCTGCATCTGTCTGCATTTTTTTTTTAGTCCTCATGAAAATTTCCAAGCATTTTAGTGCCAGTTTCTCCCAATACGCGCATTTTTGTATGCTGTTTCGCCTGAGATACACATTTATGCAAGTGAATAGAATGCCTTTTATTTATTATTTTCACTAATACACACATTTCATGCACACTCCCCCCAAATACGGACTTTTTTGTACACAGTATTTGGTTAATGAACTGCACCACAGTATGAATTTTGAAGGATACCTATTTCAGCTTGCACGTTGTTGTGGAATGTGCGAAACAGGTAGGTTCACATTAAAATCCCAGCTAAACTAAATTTCTCTTCCATCCCTAACATCTCTCGTCTGCTCCACCTGCAAGCAGATTCTCTGCTTGAAACCAGCCCATTTCAAGGATGCTTTTTGCGGCAGAGCAGCAGCTGTTGTGTTAACCTTACACGTGGCTCTGGTATAATCTGTAGTTTGGGTCTCAGAATACCCACTCTGGGAGACAGGAAACCTGGCTAGGCATTAGCTCTGCTCAGAAATCACACCACTGTCAGATGAGTTTAAATAGAGAACCAGCTGAGATCTCTTGAGAATTATCTGCATTCCCTGGTAGTAGTTGTTGACACCCACTTTCCTGTCATACCCAAACTCGAGAGACGGTAGTTGTGCTCATTAACCACCAGTCCGCCATGCTTACTCAGCGATGACAGTATTATCCCTGCAGAAGGGGAGGACTCAGCAATGATAAATGTGCTTTCTTGCCAGTCCCCCCACAAGAGCAATTAAAAGTGTTACTATCCCAGATGGAGTATTTTATTTAAGTAACATGGCTGCCTTCATTAATAAAGTGAGGTGCTCCAGAGCTGGACATCTTTCTCCCTGCTGGTAAGGGGAGTCAAAAAGCAGCTAAAAAGAACAGCGTAAATATATTGTAAGTAAGACACATCTTACTGTCTGCTTCTGTGTCCAGGGGCTTTCTAGTGAAAGGTTACGAAGCTGCTCGCCTGATTTGTACAGTGGCGTTGTTTCAAAGCTCATAAAAATCAGGCAATTTTTTTTTATTCCAACAATGTACAATGGTACCTCGGGTTACATATGCTTCAGGTTACATACGCTTCAGGTTACAGACTCCGCTAACCCAGAAATAGTGCTTCAGGTTAAGAACTTTGCTTCAGGATGAGAACAGAAATTGTGCTCTGGCGGCGCAGCAGCAACAGGAGGCCCCATTAGCTAAAGTGGTGCTTCAGGTTAAGAACAGTTTCAGGTTAAGAACAGACCTCCGGAACGAATTAAGTACTTAACCCGAGGTACCACTGTATACCTCACTTACAATATTCTCTCAGCAGTGCACAAGAAACTCAATACAATGCAAATAAAAATGAGTTAAACACCAGAATTCAGTAGACGCTGGAAGCTCAACAGGGAGAGGGCCTGTCTGACTTCAAACAGAAGGGAATTCTATAAAATTCGGCCCATGATGCTGAATGCACCATTCCTACTGATTACAAGCCTTACATCTAAGCCATGGGGACCACTACTATAACTGTGACTCCTCCTAAGACCTCAGTGGTCAGGCAGTGATGTAAGGGATCAAGAGGTCCTTGGGCAATACAGTGGATGCTCGGGTTGCGAACGTGATCCGTGCGGGATGCACGTTCGCAACCTGCAGCGTTTGCAACCCGCGTCTGCACATGCGCTGCTTGCGATTTGGAGCTTCTGCACATGCACAAAGCGCGGTTTAGTGCTTCTGCGCATGTGCGAGCGCCAAAACCCGGAAGTAACCCGTTCCGGTACTTCCGGGTTTCAGCGATCTGCAACCCGAAAAAACGCAACCTGAAGCAGCTGTAACCTGAGGTATGACTGTAATTGTTCAATTCATTAAAAAGTGCTTATGGGTCTTGTAACCCTAAGGTCTTCCATATTAATTCTCCATGGCCTGGCATGGGACTGGCTAGCCTCTTTGTGACATCACAGCGGCCAAAAAAGCGACAGAAGAGGTGGTTGTTTCACCTCTGGTTGGCCAGACTCAGTGGTCTGGTTCGCATGTCATTGTAAGCCAAACTACTGCCTATCGGGTCTGCACAAACATGCAGGCTCCTGGAGAGGAGCTTGCAGCCACTGTGTTCCCTCGCCATTTTTATTTCTGTGCTGCTCTGAACATAGCCAAGTTTAGCAGGTCGTCAGAACCTGAGTTTCCAGTTATGTCACCTCCTCTCTAACCATGAGCTCCAAGGTTTGATAAGCTAGGAGGGAGTTGAAACATGATAATGCCTTTGGTGAATCTGCGAGGAGACCCTATATAGTGCAGGTCCACACCATCTCAAAAACTGATATTGTAGATCAGTTGGGTGGTATCCCAAGAATTACCATTTTCTGCTGCTGCCCCCTGCACTCTGGAATGCCCTTCCTTCTGCTGCATGCGAAGAAGAAACCAGCTGTTTCAGGCATCTTGCGAAAACACTTTTTTTTTTTACCCAGGCTTTCCCTGACTCATAAGATTGGATGCTATTATTCATCAATTCCTGTTTGGGGACACTTCCAGGCTGTCACGATTTCAGCTGGGATTCAATCATATACTGTACCGGCAAATTCAAGTTGCACAGCTAAAGCTGGTTTGGAGCTCTTGCACAACAAACCCACTTCCCCAAATGATCAGACTTCTTATGATAAGGAAAGTGATAGGAAACATGCAGTGGTACGTGTGGGATAACACTTGTTTTGGTGCAGCATTGTTTAGCCTCCACAAAATCAATTCTGAGTGAATGTTCCTTAAAATGTTGACATCATCTAATCTCCCTGCAAACAAATTAGGACAAATGCTCAAGAAGCAGGCTGTCTGTTTTTATACATTTCTATTTGTTTTTATGTTGCATTTCAGTACACTGCTTTGAACGGGGTGGGGTGTGTGTATGTACTGTTCGGTCTCCCCATGCTTCCCTCTTAAGCCTCAGATCTCAGAGGCTGTGCGTTTCCACCTTTCACCTTCAAATTCCCAATCTTGGAGACTTAAAGGGGGAGCAGGCAGAGACTCGCAAAACCTTTTCCAAGTCTCCTTGTGCTTCCCTTTTAAGCCTCTGAGATTGTGGACTTAAAGGTGGAGGGGGCAGGGCCTTTTTTCAGCTGGAGCTCCAGCACCTCTCAGGTGGGCACCATTGCCATTCTAAGAGAACAAGGGAGAAGCTCATGGAGAGCTCTGGCAGCCAGTGTGGTGGTGTGGTTAAGAGCGGTAGACTCATAATCTGGTGAATCGGGTTTGCTTCCTCGCTCCTCCACATGCAGCTGCTGGGTGACCTTGAGCTAGTCACACTTCTCTGAAGTCTCTCAGCCTCACTCACCTCACAGAGTGTGTGTTTGTTGTTGGGGAGGAAGGAAAAGGAGATAGCCGCTTTGAGACTCCTTAGGGTAGTGATAAAGCGGGATATCAAATCCAAACTCCTCTTCTTCTTCTTCTAGAAAAATAGCACTGAGGGGGAGACTTGCAAAGGGCTCAGCTTTCCCCTTCTCTCTTTAAGTCTCCAGTCTTGGAGACTCCAACCTTGGAGACTTAAAGCGGAGTAGAAGGAGACTCACAAAGCCTGCAATTGATTTCCCCCATGGGTTAACATCCCTTCATAAAAAAAAGGATTCCCCATCCCTGAGCTATGGAATTTTAGCCTTAGTTTTGGGGGGTGGGGTAGGAAATTCAGCTAAAAGAAGACATTTCTGAGGCATATAAAATCATGCATGATGTAGGGAAGTAGGGTAAAAGAGCTTCTGCTCCAACTCCCCAAGCCCCATGCGAATGGAGGATGATTACGGGAGATTGAGTCTAGCAACATCCGGAAAACACTACATTGGCTCCGCCTGCTTTATATTGTTCTGTTCACTTCTTATATTCTTTGCTTCAATTGGCTTTTTGCAGCTGCATCTCTATCTAGGTTTGCCAAGCAGAAACACACACACACACACACACACACACACACACACACACACTGCAAATCTAAAAAAAAATATTTGCCCTTCACAGTAATTTACATTTTGTTCCTTCGCCACATACAGATTGTTTTGTGGGTGGATGATTTTTTTTTTTTTTTGCAACATTTTACTTTGCAACTATGGATATTTGTCATATGGTTATCTCAGTTGCTTTTGTGGTTTGACATTAAGGCAGCTTCCTATTGCTCTGGGATGCTCTGAGAATGGAGGCTTGCAACACCACCTAGCTGGTTTGCAAAATTAATTCCAATTTCCCATCAAATTTCAAAAGATGCATAGGGCCTTTCCACAAAGAAATCAAAGATGTTTCCCCAGCCATTTGTTATTATGCTGTTAGTGTGAATAACTCCTGATGTGCTTCTCCTGACTACTATACACTATCCAACTGCTCTGCCATGATGCTCAAACAAACCACATTCCACACAGCATGACCCAAGAGTGGTGGATGGAGTCATCGGGGGACCCTGTGGGCTTGACTTGCATTTCAGGTACCTGCAACTACGACTGCTCTCTGTGTGTGTCTTCCCTTGCGATTGATCCAGAAGCTGTGCAGAATGCTGTGCCCAGTTTGTGGAGCGGAGCTCCTGGAAGCACACATATTACACCTGTGCTGGGGGAACTTCAATGGCTGCCAATCAGCTACTGGGCTGTGCTCAAGGTCTTGCTGTCTAACATATGAAGCCTTGAACATCTTGGGGACCGGTTTACCTGAAGGACCACTTATTTCTGTATAGGCCTCTAAGATCACTTAGATCAGTTGGGGAAATTCTACTTGTGGTACCCCACCAGGCAGAACATCATAGGGAGGTGAGCCCAAAGCAGGCATTTTCTATTTTTACCACTGTACTGTGGAATGCGCTTCCCTCTGCCATAAGTGAAGTGGCAACCATCACTTGCTTCAGAAATCTTTTGAAGACTTTGCTTTCTACCCAGGGTTTTCCTGACCCATGAAGCTGGACCCCATTTTATGTCATTGAAACCTCTGAAATTTAGTTTTATATGCTTTTGTGTGTTTAAATATTGCTGTTTTCCTGGGTTCTGGTTGCATTTTTGTTTTAATGTTTTGAATATATATATATATATATATATATATATATATGTTTGTTTTTAGACTTACAGCCTGTTAGGGATTGATTAGCTGCTTGTGCGTAAAAACGTGCTCCCTCAGAGTTTGTGCGATCCCACAAACCTCAGTGTGTGACGGAGCTCCTCAGACATGTCTGCTCTAGTCACTAGTAGAGTCCGACAGTGGCTGTCTGCGGAAGCGTTTCCAACAAAGGAGCTCCTTAACGGAAACGCGTCTCCTGGACTCACGGCGTGACAGTTTCCGGCGAGGTATAGGTCTCCCTATGGGAGACTCAGATACCTCGCCACTGTTCTCGCTGGAAGCGTCCCTGAGCCCTCCCTCCTGCTCACATTCCCTCAGAGAACCACTCCTCCCCCTGCTGGTGCCTGCTTCAGCTGTTGAGTCTCTTTCTTCCTCCCTGAGACCCTCCACCACCTGATGCTCCGATGGCAGTTCCCTGACATCCACCTCCCCTCCAGGGCCCCCCTCACCCCCTCCCATTACCTCCCCCCTGGGAGGTGAAGGGCTAAAACCCCGAAAAGAATCTTCCTCATCTTCAGACGTCTCGAACAACTCCCTCCACCGATCGTCGTCCTGGCTCGCTGAATCCTCTTCCTCTTCAGAATCTGGGAACCCCTCCAACTCCTCTTCCTCGTCGGTGGTGGCAAAGTATTCCCTTCGGAACCTCGCTACAGGCTGAGGTTTACGTGGGAACCTCTGATGAAAAGTCTCTATTAAAACTTCGTCATTGACATCCTCTGCCCTAACCCAGGTGTTTTCCGACTCCGGTTCCCCTTCCCACATTACCAAATACTCTACTTGATCTCCCTTCCACCTGGAATCAAGGATCTCCGCTACATGGTAGCTGTGTTCCTTCTCCTCCATTGCTGGTCCCCTAGTGACCCTCCCTTCACTGTCTCCTCTATACGGTGACAGCAACGACCTGTGAAAAACTGGGTGCAGCTTCATGTGGTTCGGTAACCGGAGTCTGAAAGCCACTGGGTTGACCTGTTGCATAACTTCAAACGGACCCAGCCTTTTGGGTCTTAACTTCTTACAACCTCCTTTGAATGGCAACCCTTGGGTTGACAGCCACACCTGGTCCCCCACCCTAATGCTTTCACCTTCCCTTCTGTTTTTGTCTGCCTGCCTCTTATATTCCTCCTTAGCCCTGTTTAAGTTGAGTTGGAGCTGGCGATGAATCGCTTCCATTTCTTCAACGAACTGTTCTGCCGCTGGAACGCTCCAGTTCTCCCCCTCCCCCCCTGGGAAGGCTCTGGGATGGCACCCGTGATTAGCCAAAAAGGGGCTCATCCCCGTGGACACGTTCTCTGCATTGTTGTAGGCAAATTCTGCCAACGCCAGCTTCTCCACCCAATCATTCTCTCTGTCATTAACGTAACACCTCAAATATTGCTGGAGAACCCCATTTGCTCTTTCCGCCTGCCCGTTGGTTTCTGGATGACGGGCCGTTGAGAAATTAACCTCTACATGCAGTAAGCTCATGAGCTTCCTCCAGAACCTGGAAGTAAATTGTTTTCCCCGGTCTGAAACCACCCTCAAGGGGGCGCCATGCAGCCGAAACACATTCTCTACAAACAATTTGGCTGTTTCTTCTGCTGTGACCGCATGTGAGCAGGCTATAAAGTGGGCCATTTTAGTTAACAGGTCTACCACCACCATGATGGCTGTTTTCCCTCTAGACCTTGGCAGATCAGTCATGAAATCTATTGCCACTGCTTCCCACGGTCTTTCAGGTGTGGGCAGTGGTTCTAATAAACCAGCCGGCGCCCGCCTCTCCCCCTTGGCTCTTTTTTTTTTTTTTTTTAGATAATAAAAAGGAATATTTATTCCCAAAAAAAACAAAGTTCATCAGAGTGGCGATCACAGCCATCCATCCATAAATCAAAGATGTCCCTTCTAAGGAGGGTGTTTCCGGCGAGACCAGAAACAGCTGGATTCCTCTTGTGACGTATTCTGTCTTGAAGATCACCCCCATATGCCTAAAATGTGAGCTAAGGGAGTCAGCCCCAACCCCTTCCTCTTTCTCTGAAAGTGCACTTCCGTGGTCTTTCCTGCTCTCTAAGCTGCTTTCATTTCTAGGCCCTGCATTTTGTCCTTCACTAGCACAATGGGAAGCTGCCGGCTGACTTCCCCAAAACCTGCTATCAGTCGGCATCCCTAAGGGCAGGGGAGTTGGCTCTCCACTATAATCCTCCTGTCTTGTAGTTAACCCTCTCTCATCTTGGCTGCTTCCTTCACTGGGAGCTGGCAGCAAACTTCCCTTGGGAGCTGGCTCATTCATGACGATATTGCAGAATTGGGAAGCTGTGATACTCCAGATGTTGCTGGACTACATTTCCCATCATCTTTGACTGGTGGCCAGGATAGATGAGGCAGATGGGAGTTCTCATTCATCTACAGCTTATGTGCCACAGCTTCTGTTAGGGATTGATTAGCTGCTTGTGCGTAAAAACGTGCTCCCTCAGAGTTTGTGCGATCCCACAAACCTCAGTGTGTGACGGAGCTCCTCAGACATGTCTGCTCTAGTCACTAGTAGAGTCCGACAGTGGCTGTCTGCGGAAGCGTTTCCAACAAAGGAGCTCCTTAACGGAAACGCGTCTCCTGGACTCACGGCGTGACAGTTTCCGGCGAGGTATAGGTCTCCCTATGGGAGACTCAGATACCTCGCCACTGTTCTCGCTGGAAGCGTCCCTGAGCCCTCCCTCCTGCTCACATTCCCTCAGAGAACCACTCCTCCCCCTGCTGGTGCCTGCTTCAGCTGTTGAGTCTCTTTCTTCCTCCCTGAGACCCTCCACCACCTGATGCTCCGATGGCAGTTCCCTGACACAGCCGTGTTGGTCTGCCGTAGTCGAAACAAAATTAAAAAATTCCTTCCAGTAGCACCTTAGAGACCAACTAAGTTTGTCATTGGTATGAGCTTTCATGTGCGTGTATCTGAAGAAGTGGGCATGCACACAAAAGCTCATACCAATGACAAACTTGGTTGGTCTCTAAGGTGCTACTGGAAGGAATTTTTTTATTTTGTTTTTAGACTGTACATCATGACTGTGTCATACAAACCCTAAACCAGGGGTCAGCAAACTTTTTCAGCAGGGGGCTGGTCCACTGTCCCTCAGACCTTGTGGAGGGCTGGACTATATTTTTTTTGGGGGGGGGGAGGAAGATGCAAGAGCCCCACGAGCCCCAGTGGCTGCTTACCTGTATCTTGTAAGTGGCAGGGGCTGGCGGCAGCAGCGGCAGAGAGACGATGAGTGGTGTGTGAAAGGGCTCCGGAGAAGGGCTGCTTAAAATGGCGGTCGCTCGAGTGTTGCTGCTGCTACAAAGCCCAGCAAAACCCAACTCCCTTCCTCCTCTAGGCAGGGCGGGGAGAAGCCAGGAGGAGGGAGGGAGGAGGCTCTGGTGGCACTGCCGTCTGAGGGAGAGGGAAAGAAGGCGCACGCTGGCAATCCACGCAGCGATTCCCTGACCGTCCATGGGCCAGATCCAGAAGGCAATTGGGCCTGATCCAGTTTGCTAACCCATGCCCTAAACTGTGGTTAATGTTAACGGTGCTTTGTTTAAACATGGCAGCTCCATAAGAGATGGTTTAAAGTTGAGTTGTTTCAAACAAAACACAGTTAACATTTACCAGAGTTTGTTGGGTTTGGACAACACAAGAAGCTGCAGTTAAGCTAAACTGGAAACAAAATCTACCCAACTCTCCCTTGTAGCTGCACTGGAGTTGTTTGTGGGATGCGCAAGCCTGAGGTTCAGTGTAGCTCATTGTTGTCACACTAAACTATGGTTTAGCAAGATGTCCACACTGGGACACGGTGCAGACAGGAAGGAGCTGGATATACCAATGTTCTGATTCAGTAAAGGCAACTTCATATGTAAGATTAGAGCCCCTGGTGTGAGACAGATGATGAAAATTACATCATTTAATTGCATTTGCCAAACTTTATATTACAATACAAACACATAGTCATATCCTGCTCTTGCATGGGGCTCTCAGGGACTGATCAGATCCATTACCCTTATATCCAGCAATGCATCCAAAACTATTTCACACGTCTTATATCCCGAGGTGAGAAAAGATTGACATAGATTTCAAATGGTTCCATATGACAATGACACTTTCTAACATTTCCTAAACACATTTTGCTTTCTCAAATCTCGCAAGATATCACACATACTGAAACAAGTTATGGTACAGTGTAAAGAAGGGTGGGTTTTTCTTTTCTTAATTATTATTTTTTAATGGGGACAATAGTCAAATGCTCTTACTATTTTCTCCTAACAGCTTGTTTTGGTTTCTGTGTGGGTGGCTCATGTGAGCCAAAATGTTATGGGGTAAATGTTTTGTGAGTGGAGAACAGATTGTCCTTTACAAGCTGAAATTTGAAAAATTTGCATTTTAACTATATTGTCAAGGGTAAAAAAAAATAACAGTGGCTACTTCTTAACCTGCTGACATATAGTAGCTGTTCCTCATACGAGGACTGAAACTCAAAAGGAGAATAACAGATTATATAAACTAGAGCTAGTCGCTAGTTTTTCAAACTTAGAAGTACAGTCTACAATATTCAAGTTCTCATTGTCCCCCGCTACTTAGATCCCAACTCACACATTACAAAGAGAAAAGGTTGGGGTTTGCATGATGTGCTCAACAACATAGTAGGTTCCAGACTGGGTTACTGAAATGTGCTCTACATGGAGCTGCCCTTGAAGAGGACTTGGAAGCTACAACTAGTCCACAATGCAGCAGCCAGATTTCTGGTTGAGGTTCCATTTCAAGCTCATATCCCTCTGTTTTAAAACAGCTGTACTGGTTGCCAGTTGGTTTCTAGGTCCAATTCAAGGTGCTCAAATAGGCCTCAAATATCTGAAAGGCCAGCTCTTTCACTACAGATTTTCTTGGGTGCTAAGATCAGCAGAAGGGGCCTTCTTGGTTGTCCACCACGCTCAGAAGCTATGGGTAGCAGCAGCTCAGGAGAGGGCAGCCCCTAAGTTGTAGAACTCCCTTCTCAGAGAGGTGCATCTGGAACCTTTGCTATACTGTTTTCATTTTATGCTCTTTTCCCTGGTCATTGAGAGGTATACTTTGGGGGTTCACCCTGTTCTTGTGAAGTAATTTAAGAGTTCTAAACTATTTTTTTAATGTTGTATTTTAAATTGACAGCAGTCATGAAATTAAAAGACGCCTGCTTCTTGGGAGGAAAGCAATGACAAACCTAGACAGCATCTTAAAAAGCAGAGACATCACCTTGCCAACAAAGGTCCGTATAGTTAAAGCTATGGTTTTCCCAGTAGTGATGTATGGAAGTGAGAGCTGGACCATAAAGAAGGCTGATTGCCAAAGAATTGATGCTTTTGAATTATGGTGTTGGAGGAGACTCTTGAGAGTCCCATGGACTGCAAGAAGATCAAACCTATCCATTCTGAAGGAAATTAGCCCTGAGTGCTCACTGGAAGGACAGATCCTGAAGCTGAGACTCCAATACTGTGGCCACCTCATGAGAAGAGAAGATTCCCTGGAAAAGACCCTGATGTTGGGAAAGATGGAGGGCACAGGGAGAAGGGGACGACCGACGACGAGATGGTTGGACAGTGTTCTCGAAGCTACCAGCATGAGTTTGACCAAACTGCGGGAGGCAGTGGAAGACAGGAGTGCCTGGCGTGCTCTGGTCCATGGGGTCACGAAGAGTCGGACACGACTAAACGACTAAACAACAACAACAACAATTTTAAATTGCTGTGAACCTTTCTGAGACCTTAGATTGAAGGGTGTAAAATAAATATAATAATAATAATAATAATAATAATAATAATAATAATAATAATAATAATAATAATAATACAGCACCATATGATACACATGTGGCCTGCCAAAAAAATGGACTGTGTGGTCTAAGAGGGTGGTCTAAAATAGCTGATGATAATCATAACAAAACTAACAATAAATGAAATGACTTTATGTTGAACTTGCATGAAATTGTGTATTCCTTCATTGCTTGCCCTGTCTCCGCTACACTTTTGGGTGCCTAAAGAAGTAATCAAGATATCAAGAAGGTCCTCCTACACTGCAATCCTATTCACATCCACTCAGAATTAAGTCCTGTTGAATTCAATAGGGCTTACACCCAAATAAGTAGTTACAGGATTGCAGCTTTATTTCGACTGAATGACCTAGAAAACCTGAGTTATTTAAAGAGGGTTTGCCATGAAGTGTTCAGAAATTTCAATTAGCGCAAAGCACTGAAACCACAATGTTGATGGGAGCTAGCTAGGCAATTCAGTTCCATCTCACCATTTCTACATGATTTGCATTGACTGCTGATTTGTTTTGGAGCTCAATTCAAGGTGCTGGATTTAACCTTTAAAGCCCTTCCAGAGATGGGATTCCATTTGTTTCATTCTGTTTTTATTGCTGTGTGTGAGCTGCTTTGCGTTTCGTTGTGAAAAAGAATTGGAACAGATTTTTTAAAAATAAATAATATAAACAAAACAAGCACTAACAACCTGTTTTGCATCCTCCGTGCCAAATAGGCCCCTGGCTGCACCTAGAAAACCAGCAGATCGGGGATGAAGCGTAGGCCAGACTCCCTTCTCCCTAATATCTTGTGTTTCATGTGGAATGAACTTTTTGTACGGATAAGCATTTGACCAAGTAAGCCCCTTCAGCAGTCTGCCGTGACACAATCTAGTCACATGCTTAACACCTCAGTGAGAACAAGACCTTTGTCTGAAGTGGTGTTAGTGGTTGTGGTGGTTACAGACTTTCCCTCCGATTTAATTTTAGGAGCAGAAAACAGCAAGAGAAGGTCACCGCCATCTCTTCACATCTGCAATCTATTTGCAATGAGTCGAACCAGTGCTCCTCTCTCAAAATACCTCCCTTCCCTCCAACCACATTCTTCCATGGTGACTCAGGTCAGCTATTCTCTTGGAACAAATCCATTCTGATGCTGTCCTTGTCTCTACTGGAAATTAATTCGGATATGAAGTCAAATGTTTATTTTGAAATGGCATCTCAGAAACCACGTGACTGAAACTGGACTTTACCCAGTGTGACAAAAACAACAACTTTGTTCAACGGCAAGGTGGACCTTGAAATGATGATCCTGGGATATTTCCATCTGAACGAGTAGAAGCATCACATGGTAGATTTTCCTAGCTGTGTCTTGACCCAGCCCTGAAAGGGTTTTCGGGCTCACAGACACTAGCAGTGGAGGGCAAGTGGGGCACTGCCTCACCGACCTCATTCTGCCCTAAGCCAGTCTCCACCTGCCTGCTTTTCTGCTTACAATTGGTCTAGGGCAGCCTTTCTCAACCTTGGGTCCCCAGGTGTTGTTGGACTACAACTCCCATCATCCCTGACCACTGGTCCTGCGAGCTGTGGATGATGGGAGTTGTAGTCCAGCAAAATATGGGGACCCAAGGGAGTAGAGCTCTCATCAGCTTTTTCCTCCTCCTCATAAAACTTAGCAGGGGGGAGGGAGGCAAAACTAGAAATATTTGGCGCTGTCTGTCATTGGCTCTGGCTCCACCTACTGTTGGTCTTCCAACTTCCACCGGAACAGTCTCAAATGGGCACCAGCCACCATTGCCCTACAGGCCCAAAATTAATCCTGGGCTGAAATATTCAGCTTATCGAGTTTTTACCCGATTTAGGGAGATGGGTAGAACAAAAATATGTCAAATAAATGAGTTATTTTCAGGTGGGTGACAAAATATGAAGTTTGGGGTGGTGCGAATGAGGCTTAATACTTTGAAAAGAGGCAGTGTGTGTGTGTTTCCATATGGATTTCCCTTCACATGTAGGCCAAGCTTTTTATAGATGTGTCACGACAATCTCCACTGTAAGGTGACGAATGTGAAGAATGTCAAAGGTCAGCTCTTTTTGCACTGTTATTTTCCGCTCACATGAATATGGCTTGATAGTGCATAGTGGCTTGTACTTGACCTCCGTGGTTTCTCTGTGTTCTGTTGTTATTTATTTACCGCCCAGAGCAGTGACTGCTAAGAAAACAAAACAACCACTGTTGTTGCTTCAAGCAGTTACCACTGCTTGATCTACAAACAACAGCCCTGTGCCGTGGCAAAATGCTCCAGTGGGAATGATATTAGAATCGTAGAATTGTAGAGTTAGACGGGACCGTAAGGGTCATCTGGTCCTGCAACGCAGCAATGCCCAACGTGGGGCACGAACCCAGAACCCTAATCTTAAGAGTCTTATGTTCTTAACCAACTGAACTATGTAATGTTACAAAAGCCGGGTGCCTGCCAAATGGTGGCAAGAGCCCATGATGTCCCTAGCACACACACAGGGTCTGTGCCCCTTTGGAGAACAGAAGACAAGGTGGAGACCACTGTGCTTTAAGAAATATGGTTTAGTCACCTATTTACACCTTCATTCCGCATGGAGGAAGTCTGCCTCCCTCCAAGATTTTTTAAAAATAATATTTTATTAATTTTCCAAAAAAAACAAAAATAAAACAACAACAATACAAATTGATAACCATATCTAGTAAAATTGACTTCCCCCAATCTGTTCCCTGGTTCCGTTTTATAGCATCATACCGCATGTCCAATGTAATTTAAAAACCATGGATATTACTCATTGTCCATTCATAAAGTCATTACAAGTACAGTGGTGCCCCGCAAGACGAATGCCTCGCAAGACGGAAAACTCGCTAGACGAAAGGGTTTTCCGTTTTGGAGGTGCTTCACAAAACGAATCTCCTATGGGCTTGCTTCGCAAGACGAAAATGTCTTGTGAGTTCCTGCGGGGTTTTTTCCTCCCCCCCCCCTTTTTCTAAGGCGCTAAGCCACTTATCAGCTGATCCAATAAGCCGATAAGCCGATAAAAGCCGCTAATAGCGCTAATCCACTAATCCGTCAATGGGCTTGCTTCGCAAGACGAAAAAACCGCTAGACGAAGAAAATCACAGAACGGATTCTTTTCGTCTTGCGAGGCACCACTGTAGTTCTAGAATCCTGCTAATGTATTAATCTGTGTACATTGCTTCTGTATATATGCAATAAAGTCCTTCCAATCTTCTTCAAATTCATTGTCATCTCCCCCTCTTAATTTCATTGTCAATTTTGCCATATCAGCATATTCCATTAATTTAACTTGCCTCTCTCAAAGATTCCTCTTCCTCCTTCTCCTTCCCAGAAAAGCCCTGCTGAGAAACACACCCCATCACCTTGGCAAGCCTTCAAACCTCTGTGCCTCTTCACACGTCAGAGCAGCGGGTTCTTTTGCATTGGCAGTGAGCCTAAGTGGCCCTCTGTTATACACTGGACGGCCCTAGCTTGGCCCGGCTGGTTTGCACAAACCAGGCCAGGAATTTCCTGTCTGGCACAGCTCTGCAGTTTGTGTCTTCATCCATACCCCACTTAATCAGCATCCTTGCATTTATTCATTCCTAGGGTTTAGGAGGATCCCCCCCCCCAAATCCACAGCACCTTCACAAAAAGGACAGTTTTACACAACTGTAACACATCAGCAAATAATACTACAGTATTATTTTCCTACGTGAAGGTTTTGATGTTTGATGTTTTTATATATGCTGTAAGCCGCCCAGAGTGGCAGGTTATAAATGGGTGAGGTAGTAGTAGTAGTAGTAATAGTAGTAGTAGTAGTAGTAGTAGTAGTAATAATAATAATATTTAGGGGGATCCGCCTCACCTATATCTTTAACAGTATATTACATCAAAAAGCATTTTGGAGAGATTGCCATGTAGTTGGGCTGCTGTTTTTTTTTGGGGGGGGTAGTTTCCCCCCATATTTTTTAAAAAGGTAAACCCTTTGCTGCCTCTCAGTAAGCCCTCCCCAAATAAAAGATGTGCCTCCACCCACCTCAAAGTGGTCCCAAATGCCTCACCTTTTGTGGGAAAGGTGAATCCCATGAAAGCGGGAGGGAGAATAATAATAATAATAATAATAATAATAATAATAATAATAATAATAATGTGTTAGGTGCAAACCTGTCAGGGTTCAACCCTGGGTCCGAACCTCCTTGCCTCAGGCCCAAAGGTTCCCAGATCAGCTGCCTGGGTTCCTGGTTGTCTCTCAGACAACCCCCTCTCATTTCCCCTAGGGCCACAGGAGCAGAGGAGACGGCAAGCCGGTCAAGAACTTCACAGTCACTTCCAACACATGAGGCTGTTTGAGAGGAGAGGGAAGTGCATGGAAACCGTTACTCTGATCAAGCTTGGATGACAGCCAGGAAGAGGTGGATCCTGCAGCTTCTATATAAACTCCTAGTCCGGTGTGTGGTGTGTGTGTGTGTTTAAGCAACTACTCTTCCAAAGCAACTACTCTACTCCCAACTTAAAAATGGAAAGCGTAATGCTGGTGGTCAACAAAAGAGGTTTAAAGACTGTCTAAAGGCAAATTTTTAAAAATGAAGTATAAACACCAACAATTGGGAAACACTTGCGTGCGAGCGCTCCAACTGGAGAACAGCCTTTACCAAAGGTGTCATGGGCTTTGAAGACACTCAAACTCAGGACGCAAGGGAGAAACGTGCTAAGAGGAAGGCATGCTTGGCAAATCCACACCGTGATCAACTCCCGCCCGGAAACCAATGTCCCCACTGTGGAAGGACGTGTGGGTCCAGAATTGGCCTCCACGGTCACTTACGGATTCATTGTTAAAACTGTGTTTATGGAAGACAATCTTATTCGGCTACGAGTGATCACTAAAGAAGAAGAAGGAGGGTACTGGGGATTTTCACTCCATGAGGGGTAAACTACAAGTCCCACTGAAATCCATAGGACTTACTTTGGCATAGACATGAATAGGATTTCCCTGCAAAGTCCACAGAGGCCACTCATCCATGCTCCTTGTCTGTCTATTTGGAGGGGAGGTCATCATCCGGGGTCTTAATTGGACCCAAGGTACATGCCATCAGTTGCTAACTCCTAACTTATAATAATTGAGCCTTGTACTATGATATGGAGTCTAGATCAACTCCTGTTGTTTATTCTGGGTACATACAGTTGCAACTGAAAGTATTCAACCCCCATTGCAAATCAGGTTTATTATCAAAATTTACAGGCTTTCAGCTGTTTGCAATGAGCAAATCAAACAAAAGCAATCAAAGTAGCTCAACGCAGCAGATGCCGCAGACCTAGCCACTGCCAGTCACAGAAAACAAGGCTGGCGATATGGATGTAATGGTTGCAGAAGGCAGCTTTGCATGTGTGACGTTAACATATATGAGAGAGTGCTGGAGGGGAAATAGTTAAATAGGTTGCACAGACAGGACCCAGGGGGGTGGAGTCAGTGGGTCTATAAAACTAGTTCTGGGAAGAGTTCGTTGGGAGTTGTGGGTGGGTAGTTGGTTGGATTCCGTGGGTTGGCTGGTTGGGAAAGGCAGTTGGTAATAGAGAGACAGTTAGGGCAGTGGGTTCTTGAGTGTGGGGAGGTAGAAGAGATAAAGAGAAGAAAATAAGACTAAGAAAGTACTGTAAAGAGCAACAACGTTTGGAGTGCTGTAAAAGTTTTGTTTGTGTCTGAAATAAAATACACTCTTTTTTATTAATTGAAAAGCTGACTGAGACTGAAGTGATTTTACCAGGGAGGACCTGGTTGGTGGCAGCGGATTAGTGGTGTATGGGTCAATAGTCTGTGAGACGACTGGGGGCGCCGTACGAACGCCACAGCATGTCACAGGGTTATTGAGATAATATATATGAAGTTTTAGATCAACCTTCTGCACCCGCGAGTTATTTATTTTTTACTACAATTCCCATCAGCCCTAATCAACATGGTCAATGGTCTGGGGTGATGGGAGTTGTAGTCCAACAGCATATGGAGGGCAACAGGTTGTGGGAGGCAGTGCAGCATCAAACCTAAGTATTGTAATTAGTTCTAGATGTGAGTTGATTGGGATTTTAACAATTCCAAACAGTCAACATGGATCTCCTAGCCTGTCTTTGTATTTCTTCCTATTAAAATCCATGTACGTGAGAATCCAGTCATCATTTGAGATGGCAGACATATCTGCCGTTACCATGAGGCTGTCCAATGACACCTTATCAGTCTTTCTCTGGCTAGTTGTCACATTAGCACGACCCTCCAAGACATTTTGGAGGGGCGGAGGATTGCATGTCAGAGCTAGTAGACGTCGTAGAATTCACAATGTCAATTACAGAGAGGGGAGGTGGATGAGCTGAGCACTCTGGGAATTGTGCTAGACCACAGCTGTTTTCGCCAAGCTTCTGGTAGACACCATGTCAAAGAACTCAGTGTTGTATTTTTCTAAATCCCATCTGATGAAACTGCCACAAGGCTGGCCTTCAAAGAGGCTATGGAGTTGTAAATGGCTGTCTTGACATGTATGATCAGATTTCAAAGCGAAGCACAGGACTAATGGCCAATTAGAACAGTTCCCTTTGGACATGGGCTCGCCCAAGCGATCATGTCAAATGAAACTTTAGAAGCTGAGGATTCTCCAAGCGGCTCTTTCTGTCTTCTCAGAGCTGTAGTGTTGACATTCTAAAACATCTTATTGTTCCATTTGTGAAGGAAGGTGTCACAAAGCCAGTAACCGATCAACTTAAAAGAAAACTTTTCTAAAATTCAGACCCAACCTGGGAATGACTTTCGCACATGAGTACAGAAGTAGATTTACCTTTCCATGTTGACCACTGTATTCACAGTTCCTGTTAACTTCCTTCCCACATGAAAAAGAACACCTCACTACGTGACCATGGTGGTGGTTGATATCGGCACCTTTCCCCATACAGATATGGGGCAACCAATCAGGGGAAGCACGTCCACATCCTTTTGGGGTCCTGTCTTTTGGATGTGGCAGCTACTTTGTGTTGTGCCACTCCACCAAGGTAGCCATTTTGTAATATGCCATGCTTCCACAGCAGCCATTTTGTGACTTGCACCCATGGCATTTTCTCAGAATTCCTAATTTAGCTGCAGCACTGGAGGGGCACAGCTGACAAACTATAGCTACCAGACATCTTTGGTGGAAGCCATGTCACAGGGACTAAGGCTCCATCTGTACTAGACATTTAAAGCAGTATTGTGTCACTTCAAACAGTCATGGCTTCAGGGTGCTGAGAGTTGCTAGGAGACTTGCTATTCCCCTCACAGAATTATAGTTCTCATAGTGGTTTAACAGGCAGTCTCTTCTTTCCCCAGGAACGATGGGACTTCTATACAACTCTCATCACGCTTCACAAACTACAGTACCCAGCATAGGTGCCATCTTGCGCTGAAGGCTGTGGGTGCCCGCAATGAAGGGCTTCAACTTTGCCCACTGATTTCATGGGGGCTCAGCCCCACAAGTATATTATTGTGGGTGCTGAAGCACCCACGGCACCCAGGATTCCATGGGGGAAGCCGTAACTGTTTAAAGTGGTACGATACTGCTTTAAATGCATAGTGCAGGCAGAGACTGAGAGAGAACTTCAAGTTCTCACTGCGGCTGAAGGAAACGGTGACAATTTTACACTGTCCATGACCACGCTACAGGCCCAGGCTTTTTGGAAGTTCCCCATTGTCCTTGCTGTATGCATGCAGTCTAACGCCCACGCTTGGCAGGGCTTTGGGCCACGCATAGAACTTCCATTACAAAAGTGTGAAAAGTGCTACCAGGTGATTCTTTCTACTTGTTCTAGGATTTGTTCGGTTTTTCTTAATATCAAAAGCAACGATCCTCGGAGTGTGTCACCGGTCTTTAGAGAGTAGGCTGATCACGTGACTTCTACTTTCTGTTTCCAGCTGCCACATAACATTAAAAGAAACTAACACTTAATGCTTTCCTTAATATTACTTTCCATATTTCTCCAGAGTTGCCATGGGAATATTAGGTGATCACGACTAGAAGAGAAAGTGATCTAAGAGGAAACCATTTCCCTATCTAGCCATTATTCATCATAATTAAATAGCAGAAAACTACTTTCGCTGCAACTGGCGTGGACACAGCTACCCCCCTCCCTCACTTTCCTCTTTTACTTTACCATTTGTTCGTTTTTTTAAAAATCCAAGCCTCAACTCTTGATAGAGAGTATGGGCTCAAATTTTATATCCTGTTTACATTACAGAACGGGTGGGGAACAATTTTCCAATCTGAGGGCCGTGTTTTGTGACATCTTCTGGGGGCCACATGTCAGTGGTGGGCAGGGCCGGAAGCAAGGGTGTGTGGAGCGAGGAATGTACAATTTATCTTCATACAGTAGGCTAGTTCCTCCTCCACATGCCCATCTTCATCCTCCACCCAGGCAATCAAAACAGCTTATCAGAATTTGAGGACACATTTCAGTCAGGCAGATTGGGATGTGGGTGGCGCTGTGGGTTAAACCACAGAGCCTAGGACTTGCCGATCAGAAGGTCGGTGGTTCGAATCCCCGCGATAGGGTGAGCTCCTGTTGCTCGGTCCCTGCTCCTGCCAACCTAGCATTTCAAAAGCACGTCAAAGTGCAAGTAGATAAGTAGGTATCTGGCGGGAAGGTAAACGGCGTTTCCGCGCGCTGCTCTGGTTTGCCAGAAGCGGCTTAGTCATGCTGGCCACATGACCCGGAAGCTGTACGCCGGCTCCCTTGGCCAATAAAGCGAGATGAGGGCAGCAACCCCAGAGTCGGTCACGACTGGACCTAATGGTCAGGGGTCCTTTTACCTTTACCTTCAATCAGGCAAAAACATGGTGCAAAATAGAGCCAGTGGCTTGGAGAGGGTTTTGAGGGCCTGATAAAAGAGGCCTGGAGGGGTTGCATTTGCCTGAGGCTCCCCACCCCTGCATTAGGGAAAGGATTTATAGACTACGCTCCTAGGAACACTGGAATTTTCCAGCAGCTGCTCAGGGGGTCCTGTGTATGAAGATTAGTAATGGATGATCAGCTTCCTGCAAGATACCCCCACAATCCAGGTGTATGTACCTCGGGTTAAGAACTTTGCTTCAGGATGAGAACAGAAATCGTGCGGCGGCAGCAGGAGGCCCCATTAGCTAAAGTGGTGCTTCAGGTTAAGAACAGTTTCAGGTTAAGAACGGACCTCCAGAACAAATTAAGTACTTAACCCGAGGTACCACTGTACTTTTTACATGCTGCAGCCTTAAGTCATATTTTGCAGGAATTCTCCAACAACCGCTCAAGTATCTTGACTGAACCTCCTTGCCCTTTCTTTGAGCTGTGCATGCTAGATCTTATCTTTCACAGAAGACAAACTCTCTCTCTCGGGAAACGGAAGGTGGCTTTATCCCAGGTCTTCATATTGTATTGGTGGCCTCTTTCGGGTTGCCTAAAGGCCACCACCAGCATGCTGTTGTCAACAATGGACCATACCATAAACACACGTTTCGAAAGCTACACAGATTTCATTCTGAGCGATAACAGCATGCAGAAAAGCAAGTGGCTCATGCCTCTCCAACCCATTGTGCTGTATCACCCAACAAAAAAATCTCTCAAGCTTATCTCTGCAGATAAGAATCAGTTTAAGCCACATGCACCAAATGCAAGCTTAGGCTGGATCCTGTTTTTGCAGTTTGACCTTTAAGGCACTGCAGCAGTAGACCAAAGAAGTCTTTGAGAAATGCCATCTTTTAAAACATGCAGATGTTTTCAACACAAAGCCAAAGCAGCACCTGCAATGCTTTCAAAAAGTGTTAGTGAACCTTGATATTTTTTTTAAGGGATTTTCTTCAGATAACCAAAGCCTTTGAGTGTACAGTGATGCTATGTGCTGTTTTGTAGCAGTGGTACTTTTTAGCCCCGGTTGAGAAAGAGCCCTGAGGCTTCTCTGAGCCAAATGGCATTCAAACCACTACACATTTGTCAGATTAAGAGGGAGAGGCCTTCTCAGTGAAAAAAGAACATAAGAACACGTGCAGAGGAAGACAACCGAGATGATCAAGAGTCTGGAAACCAAGCCTTGTGAGGAGACTGAGAAGTGATATGATAGCCATCTTCAAATATCTAAAGGGCTGTCACATGGAAGATGGGGCACGCTTGCTTTCTGCTGCTCCAGAGGGGAGGACCCAAACCTATGGATTCAAATTACGAGAACGGAGATTCCAATTAAACATAAGAAATAACTTTCCAATGGTAAGAGCTGTTCAGTGGAATGGGGAAGGTGGTGGACTTTCCTTCACTGGAGGTTTTTGACCAGAGATTGGATGTTGGGAAAGATTGAGGGCACAAGGAGAAGAGGACTACAGAGGATGAGATGCCTGGACAGTGTTCTCGAAGCTACCAGCGTGAGTTTGACCAAACTGCGGGAGGCAGTGGAAGACAGGAGTGCCTGGCGTGCTCTGGTCCATGGAGTCACGAAGAGTCGGACACGGCTAAATGACTAAACAACAGCAACAACAACAACAACAACAACAACAACAACAACAACAACAACAACAACAACAACTGGATTGCTTGGGGTCCATTCCAACTCTACAAGGCCACTTCCGACTTCAGGAGGAGGGGGTTTTGCGGTCTCACGCCCCGTTCACACTCTCGCGGGGCTGGCTGCAGCCCCGCGGGAGCAAGGGAATCCCGGGGATCATTAGTATGCATCACTTATCGTGCCAGCCAATAGCGGGCGGCGGGGGGGCGGGGCGAGTAAGGGCATTTAAGGTCGGGGAAGCCCATGCTCGCCCCTTTCTCTTCATTTTAGCAGCTGCGGTTTTTCCCTCCCTCCCTCCCCTTGGGTTCTTAGACGGACTTTTGCTATGGGCCTTGGCTGGTCGTCGCAAGGGGCCTGGTAGGAGTTTTTCCATTTGGCTAAATTGGCTATATTTTGGAAGCCACTTGGTTTTTTCGCCTACCTCGTAGCAAATCGTCACAACTCCTTGGTTTTGGCGGTTAGGCATTGGCAGGGGTATTGTTATGCAAATGAGATGGGGGGGAGGAACGCCATCACCTCCCCCAAGGTACAGAAGGGTAGTTCGTTAAAGGACTCCGGGGGGCGTTGCCTCGTCCGAAACCTATGGAGGCTAGGGCCTAAAGCGCGCCCCCGAGCGGTAACCCATCGGGGAGCGCCCAGGGATGTGCATCTTGGGGGCTCCCCCTGTTGGTGCTTAACCCTTCCCGGTTTACCGGTTAGTCTGATAGGGCCAATGCCTAAAGCCAATACCGCTCTTACCTGTAATCAATAAAGTTGTGGCCATTTTTCGCCCATTAACCTAAATTCCGTGTCCTGTGTCTTTATTTATTCCTTTCAGTGGGAGGGGGCAGGAATAGACACGCAAGACTATGATTCTATAATACTAAGCAGAGCCTGCTGGATCGATGCCAGCAGCCCATCTAATTCACAATCATGTTCTCATAGTAGCCAACCAGATACCACATGCAACTTTAGTTCTAGAGTGATCTCCTTAGAGAGGCTCACGCGGGGTTCCCTCTGTATTCTCTTCCCCCGTTTCATTTTTAAATATGAAAAAAAAATCATCATACATATATTTTATTGATTTTTAAAAGGAAACAAACTAAGCCTGCACTTAAACAGAACATCCGCAGCGTTAATTCTGCAGAATGAAATACAACTTGAATTGTATTCCAAAAGGAATTAACCTCTATATTCTTTATTGTGCCAAGTGAAGGGTTGCAGGGGTTTTTAAAGTCTCCATGCTAGCTGGGGCTGATGGACGTTGTGGTCCAAAACAGGTAGGTAAAGGCCGGCTTAAGAGAGAGGAGCATACCAAGGGGGGGAGGGGGGGTTGCTGAGGCTTGCTTTGCAGGATCACAATGGGAGCTTAGAAAGAAGGCGATGTCTGACTGTGTGTGCGCGCAATTATTTCTGTAAAGTACTAGAGCAACTTCCTCCTTTACTGCTACTGCGGCAGTAACCTCAATCCAGCTCTGGCAGCTTGACAACTATACAAGCAAAATGACATGGTGGGGAGGAGGAGGTCTGGATGTCAGAGAAATAGCCTTACGCACTCAGTTTTCCTAATTTCACGTAGCAGCGGCTTCCCCTAGTTCCAGAAAAGCCAAGGGAGTGGTGAAATGGAGCACACGAGCTCACGAGCAGAAGACCTGCAACTCAGTGGCATCTTCTTTGCATGCAGAAGGTCCCAAATTCAATCCTGGGCATCTCCAGGTGGGGTTGCAAAGGATGTTGCATCCTAGAGAACACTTGCCAGTCCATGTAGGAGAAGATGGTGAAATGCAAATAGGGGACACAGAAAGGGCTGAACTCCTCAATGCCTTCTTTGCCTCAGTCTTCTCCGATAAAGAAAACAATGCCCGACCTGAAGAATTTGGAGCAAATGATTCAGCAGAGGAAACACAGCCCAGAATAACTAAGGAGATAGTACAAGAATACTTGGCTAGTTTAGATGTATTCAAGTCTCCAGGGCCAGATGAACTGCATCCAAGAGTATTAAAAGAACTGGCAGATGTGATCTCAGAACCACTGGCAGTCATCTTTGAGAATTCCTGGAGAACAGGCGAAGTCCCGGCAGACTGGAGGAGGGCAAATGTTGTCCCTATTTTCAAAAAGGGGAAAAGAGAGGACCCAAATAATTATCGCCCAGTCAGTCTGACATCAATACCAGGGAAGATTCTGGAGCAGATCATTAAGCAAAGAGGGAACCTCCAGAAGGCCCTCGGAGCTGGACCTCAGTGTGCAGGCTGAGACACTCCTTCAGGTATACTGAAGGTATAAAGATAAAAAGCAAAACAAACAATGCAAGGCAACCTCTCCCTCTGTATGCCAAGGGTGGCTAACCAATGGCCCTACAGATGTTGTTAAGACTCCCAACTTACCAATTATCAGGGATGGTGGGAAGTGAGAAGTGAGGTTACAGGGAGCCAGGAAGAGGGCCTTCTTGGTAGTGGCGCCCGCCCTGTGGAACACCCTCCCATCAGATGTCAAGGAAATAAACAACTACCTGACTTTTAGAAGACATCTGAAGGCAGCCCTGTTTAGGGAAGTTTTTAATGTTTGAAGTTCTATTCTGTTTTTAGTCCTTTGTTGGGAGCCGCCCAGAGTGGATGGGGAAACCCAGCCAGATGGGTGGGGTATAAATATAATAATAATCATCATCATCATCATCATCATCATCATCATCATCTACATGGAGACACCTATAAATACATCTCTACCTATACATAAGTATCCTGCTAGATCAGGAGCCTATCTAGGTCAGCATCCTGTTTCTAAGGACCAGCAAGATGCCTCTGTGAAGCACCTCCAGAGCAAGACAACAACAACAGAGAGCATCCCTTCACATACCGAAAAAAAGTTTCAAACAATTCTAGAACACCTCGAGAAGAAGAAAAGATCTTTGTCATGGCCGGTATCCCTTTAATGGTGCAACTGGGTAATTTTGGGCTTACAAGGGCAGTCATTCTTTAGAGAGCAATGTGTTCACCAGCTTCAAAACGTGCTAAGATAGTCTTGTTGTGTTCAGAGCCCCTGGGCTTCTGTCCCAAAGTCCTGTCCAGGTGGCTCGACTGATCCCATAAACTCCTCCAATAAATCACACCTCAACAGCAGCACTGATGGAACTAGTTTTTTGGAGTACAGATCGAAGGTGCTGCAGAACCAGTTTCATCAAGGGACCAAAGCAAGAAACAAAGACGAAGAAGAGATTGTAGCGGTATATATTACAGGGAATTCTTCTATGCTATCACCTCAATTTCCCTGAAAATGCACTATTTGTATGTCACTTCTAATACAATTGCTTTGACACACACAGCTTAGAAGTTTGCCCTTGGAATCTAGGAACTGAAGTCCATCAGTCACAATTAAAAACAACACTAGCAGTGTTTCTACCAGACTGGCTTGAGGCACTGCAAAAGTTAAGATTTGAGGAAGGATGGCAAGCCTGCTTGGAGTGGGTGGATGGTTTCTTCCTTTTTCTCCTCCTCCTCCTGTTGCTTTGATTCTCTGGCTGGCCGAGTTCATTTGCATGACTGTTTCATGCTTCTGTCAGCATACGCTCACGTCTGTGATAATTTAATGCCACTGCTGGATGAATTGACAACGTGCTATCAGTATAGGAAAGTATTTAATACTGCTGGCCACTCGCTGCCGTGTTATCATAAGGCGGGTTGGCAGCATGCCTGGGAGCTCTCACCACTGGAAAAGTCTGATCGTTTAATAAACATAAATAAATATGGAGTTCCATTAAGCTGGAAGGAATAAAGGTTTATTGGCTGGTTTAAAGAGCCTGGACAGGTCATTTCCTCATCACTTCAGATTTTAGCCTGCTAGCCCTCGGGACTTCACCGAGAGCTGAAACTTACCCTTTGGCTACTGCCCTGAACATTTTCAGTCTGACCTAATGATTCTCTGCGGCTGCAGAAAGCACCATGTGCGCATCACAGAGAGATAAGGAAAAGAGCATTAGAGCGACACCACATGCCCTTCTGTACTAAAGGGCAACTTGTGGTCATGCAAATCTGCCTGTCTGTTAAGATCATAATTAGAAACTTTTTCCAGGTGACCCTGCCGTCCAAGGTCACGTGGGTGGTGACTGAGTGGACTGATTGGTTGTCCTGCCTCATCTCAATCAGGGGTGGGGGAACTGTGCTGCTAGACTACAAATCCCATCGTCTTTAATATTTTGGCTGTGCTGGGTGGTGCTGATGGAAGCCTGACAAGACACAGAGGGGCACAGGTTCCTCAGACGTGTCCTAAATGCCTTCCCTGCTTTCATCTGCTGATGAAGCTCATTTCCCTAGGAATTTTTATTTTCATCATCTTACTGCTGGGTTTGGTTGTTGTTGTTGGCACCTGTCTGTCTCAAGAGACAATGGAGTGAAGTCAGGCTGCTGGGGAATCACAGCACCTGGTGTGACTGCAGGGACCAGTAAAACTGCAGTAAAGCATTAAAATATTTTATTTCATCAAATAAACTTTATGTATGTCGCGCTATTTGTATTTAGGTTCTTGCTGTTTGACGTACAATTCCTTGCTCTCCCCATACTTTCTATACACGCTTACACCCTAAAACACCCACAGAATCTACAGCGGAGCTCTTCTGACCAGTAAACCGAATAACGTGAACTAAGCCATAACAAGAGATCTATTTAGAAACCGAAGTTTCGCCCACCTGCCCCACCCAATAATTTTTGTTGATTTTTTTTTCTTTCTTTCTACAGAACATCCCTCCGCAGGGCCCGACAACAGACATATAGCAGGTTGCTGTTACCAAAACCTACAGCAGAAAACACCCAGAGATCAAAATCGTCAAAAGGCACCAAACCAAAGAAATCTATGAACAGAAAAAATATATAGAAACAGTAAGTCAGTTCTAGTAAGCCAGAAGATTTCAAATGCCAGCAAGACCCCTCTGCTATTTTTGCTTTTATTTGTATAAATGATAAAGCATTACCAGTCAGCTGATAAAAGAAGCCTTGCACTTCTTTTCTCTTGCGAAACTGAAGTTTGTGTGCATGTGCGCATAAGATACAGTATAAAAGAATAGACTTTGTACGAGAGAGAGAGAGAGAGAGAGAGAGAGAAAGAAGCGTTGGAGCCCTGTGAGAGACAACACCTACACCCCAGGAAATCTCTTTTTGCTGTGTAGGTGGAAGCACTGAGATGTGTTATCTCTAAAAGAGCAGTTTTGGGGAAACCTCCATCATTTTGTCATGCAGATAACAGTTCACAATCTTTCAGACAAAGCTGAGAGGATGGAAACTCAACAGTGACAACAGAAAGACACCTGTATGAAAAATGGAAAATGCCATCTCACACATCTCTGTTCTTAAATAGCAACATATGCCAGAGCTTCGAAAGAGCAATGCCTGTCATTAATGCCTTAAGACTTAGCACTCAAGTGAAATTTCACTCTAGTCAACGTAGCCAATGCATCATTAACCAATGAAGGGATCTCATGGCAAGGTTTTAAAAATACGTATCTCTAAGTACCTTGAGTACTTCTTCAAATATTTACTTATTTACAATCCTATCAGTTCAGAATGGCCCAAAACAGCTTCGGGACGTAACAAAGCCACGTTTTTAAAAACCTTTTCTCCCCAGCCGTCGTCTCGGTCTGCCTGATCTGTATAGCTGCCATGAAAAATACACTTCGTTCCCCCCCACAACATAACATCACATATTGCAAAATACATGTCCTTTTCCGCACAAAGATTAATGTTCGCACAGGAAAGTGTAATACATAAAGCAAACTTGAGAGGTCATCTACCCTTTATTTCAGAGCTTTTCTGCATGATCACTCCCAGACAAAGGGAGACGGCCACCAGGAATGTATTTATTGAGCTCAGACTCCCCCACTCTCAGCTGCTTCCATGTGGTTCCCAGACAAGTATCCTGTACTGCTAAGTTTCAGCAACAGAACGGTACAAACAGAATCTGCAACAAAATGTTGCGGTCTGGAGTGCTCCTGCTCAGGAACCCAGTCGCCAAGACCCTCTTCCAGAACATTCCAATTTTTATTTTGTACTTCTCCCACTCTCGGGGTTCCAACAAGCCTGCCGATTCCCAAAGCCATTTCACTAACAATGGTATGTTCCACATGTTCAGTTAACTGTTGTGTAGTTAAAATAGTTGGCCGATGCTGCTATTATTGCAGTGCCATCAATATACATGTAACAATGTGCCTTTCGTGCTTCATAAAAGGTTAGGTGCCTGATTCCAAGACACTTAAAATCTAAAAGAATGAGGAACGTAATGAAGGGAAGGACAGATGTGGGGAAATCTTACTGTAGCCCAACCATAGGTTAGAATTCTTATGTTGTCCATACGTGTTATGCCTTAGTATCGGCTGTGTTCGTATTTGAATGTAATAGCTTTGTGGGTTCTCCTAGAATGGTTTGGAGAGTTCAAGCCTCTTACAAGCTTAGCGCTCATGGGAATAAGAGGTAAGGTCCTCTTGTGGGAGGGGGATATTGCTTTTCTTTTCTGTATTATGTATTTTGTGTCTTTGTATTTTTATGTCGTGAACTGCCCGGTGATCTTCGGATTAAGGGCAGTATACAAATTTAATAAACGAAATAAAGTAAAGATAACTCCCTCTTTGTGTGTGTGTGTGTGTGTGTGTGTGTGTGTGTGTATCTGTGATGTCATTTGACTATACAGTGTTACCTAGGTTCTCAAACTTAATCCGTTCCTGAAGTCCATTCTAAAACCAAAGTGTTCCAAAACCAAGGCGCACTTTCCCATAGAAAGTAATGCAAAATGGATTAATCCATTCCAGACTTTTAAAAACAACCCCTAAAGCAGCAATTTAACATGTGTTTTACTATCCAACGAGACCATTGATCTATAAAATGAAAGCAATAATGTATTGTATTGTAGAATAAATAAGACAGTATTATGGAAGATAAAAATTAAAATTAATTTTTTTCTTACCTGCACTGATGACAGTCATTGTTCAGATGGGGGGCTTTTATCCATATCCGCAGTCACTCAATCAATCAATCAATCAATCAGTAGCTGAATTGGGTTCTACACAGTCACAAGAGCAAATTACCGGTAACCGAAAAACCCTCAAAAACAAAAATGCAAAATAAACAGCAAAAACAAAAGCGACAACTGAATCCGTTCTGGAAGTCCGTTTGACCTCTGAAATGTTCGAAAGCCAAGGTGTGGCTTCTGATTGGTGCAGGCGCCATGGAAACAATAGCCAACAGCCGCACTTCCGAAAAACGTTCAGAAATTGGAACACTTACTTACTTTGGCATTTGGGAACCAAGGTGTTTGAGTATCAAGGTACCACTGTATACGGATCTGCACTCAGACAATAGGTTTGCTACAGTGGTACCTCGGGTTAAGAACTTAATTTGTTCTGGAGCTCCATTCTTAACCTGAAACTGTTCTTAACTTGAGGTACCACTTTAGCTAATGGGGCCTTCTGCTGCCGCCGCGGTGCAATTTCTGTTCTCATCCTGAAGCAAAGTTCTTAACCTGAGGTACTATTTCTGGGTTAGCAGAGTCTGTTACCTGAAGCGTCTGTAACCCGAGGTACCACTGTATTTAGAGCACAAGCGGAGAATCTCTTTCATCCCAGCATATTCCCTTGCAGACGACCTTCCAGGAACCACATTCCAATGGTGCCTGAGGGGAAAGTAGGTGGCGCAGTGGATGGGACCCTTGTCTTTCTACAGTGGACTACACTTCAGCCACACAAAAGCCAGAAGATTCTGCACACCCAAACCTCCCTCCATCCCCCAACTAAGAGGCATTAAAACACTTCAGGGACACATTTCCTGCCCGGCCAAAGCACCTGAGAAGGGTGTGGAGCAGGGTCACTGAGGGATGTGGCTTAAGGCAGTCCTGAAGGCTAGGCAGAAGACACCTGGGTCTGTGGTTCCCCGTACCTGATTAAGTATATTGGGTTATGTATGTGCAGAGTAGACCATCCCGTGGGTAAGGTCTCACAGTCGGTACAATCATGAGGCAGAATGGTGTCATGGTTAGAATGCCAGTTTGGTTTAGGGAGACCTATGTTCAAGCCTAGGGCTTGGCGATCAGAAGGTCAGCGGTTCAAATCCCCGCAACGGGGTGAGCTCCCGTTGCTCAGTCCCTGCAGTTCGAAAGCATGTCAAAGTGCAAGTAGATAAATGGGTACCGCTCCGGCGGGAAGGTAAACGGCGTTTCCATGCGCTGCTCTGGTTCTCCAGAAGCGGCTTAGTCATGCTGGCCACATGACCCGGAAGCTGTATACCGGCTCCCTCGGCCAATAAAGCGAGATGAGCGCCGCAACCCCAGAGTCGTCTGCGACTGGACCTAACAGTCAAGGGTCCCTTTACCTTTACCTTATGTTCAAGTCCACCTGCTCAGCCCTGAAGCATGCTGGAAGAGTCTCCATCTGCAAACTTAGCCTACCTCACAGACTGCTGAGACCCTACCTAATTTACAGACCTAATAGGTATCTAGAGCCATTCGCACATAACAAAATATGTATTTTATCAAAGTAATGGTTGAACTGAAAGACAATTAAGAAGAAGTATATTAATAGTGAAATAATAATTAAGCTCTAACTTAAAACTATTTTTTATTCATAACAAACTTAATAATGCAAACACATTGGCATTTGGCAATAACTAAAATTCCTTTAGAAACACAATTTACAAAGACTTATAGTCTAGTCTCTAGAAACTTGCTATAACATGAAATAATACTAGGTGTAAATATATGAAGCAAAGTACTTATAAATAGCAGAATGTAGGCACCCAAATATAGAAATGAGCAAACCTGTGCTATTTTAGGGAGCAGGCTAGCAGGCAGGGTCCATTACTTAATGACAGAAGCCCACACAACACAAAACACTGTTGCTGTATGTAGATTTTATTTGTTTTTTATCTTATATTTTGGAAATGTACATCCAGATTTTTCCCCCTTAATTTTTTTTGGGGGCCCCCAAGAAAGTGGGGCCCTCAGCTATAGCTTGTTTAGCTTATATGTAAATCCAGCACTGGGTCTAGGGCCAAGGGTCTTCTGGCTGTTCCCTCACTGTGAGAAGTGAGGTTACAGGGAACCAGGCAGAAGGCCGTCTTGGTAGTGGCACCCACCCTGTGGAACACCCCCCCCCCATCAGATATCAAGGAAATACAGTGGTACCTCTGGTTACATACTTAATTCGTTCCGGAGGTCCATTCTTAACCTGAAACTGTTCTTAACCTGAAGCACCACTTTAGCTAATGGGGCCTCCTGCTGCTGCCGCGCCGCCAGAGCCCGATTTCTGTTCTTATCCTGAAGCAAAGTTCTTAACCTGAAGCACTATTTCTGGGTTAGTGGAGTCTGTAACCTGAAGCGTATGTAACCTGAGGTACCACTGTAAACAACTATCTGACTTTTAGAAAACATCTGAAGGCAGCCCTGTTTAGGGAAGTTTTTAATGTTTGATGTTTTATCGTGTTTTTAATATTCTGTTGGGAGCTGTCCAGAGTGACTGGGGAGGCCTGGCCAGATGGGTGAGGTAAAAGTTTATTATTATTATTATTATTATTATTATTATTATTATTATTATTATTATTATTCCGAGGATGAAAGTAGGTGGAACCACGTATGGCAAGTTAACCTCTTTTGCAGCACTCCAGCCATTTCCTCAAGGCACACAACATGGTACAGCCATATGCCGAACTGTTCACCCAACACCTATTTACGCTTAAAGCGTTCTGAAGTGTTGACAATATTAAGAGATGCTTCTTCACAAGGAGGGAGGCAAGGAGTTCTCATAAGCATCTGCCTGGCCAGGGCTTGGATGAGTGAAGCACA
The DNA here is from genome assembly GCF_964188305.1 of Podarcis bocagei. Lineage (NCBI taxonomy): Eukaryota > Metazoa > Chordata > Lepidosauria > Squamata > Lacertidae > Podarcis > Podarcis bocagei. Next base: position 93,053,495 of record NC_138127.1, read on the forward strand.
AAGTAAATATTCTTTTTCCTTCTTTTCTGCACTGGCAAAACAGAAAATGTGTGTGTGTTTTTGTCAGCTATGAAAAACAGTTTTTCTCTAGCAGATCATCAGCTCCACTGTCAATCTTGGCACAGCCTACTGGGCACCCAGATGTTTCGTATCAAGTCTGAAGAACTTCCATATGAAAAGAAGCCCGCCTTGCTGTATAAGCAACACCTGATTGCACTAAAGAGTAATCTGAGATTAATTTGCCAGAAAATGTTGAGAAGAGTACCAGATGCAGTTAGTGGTTCCCATAAATCACACGGACTTCATTTAAAACACAAATGTGATTCCAAATAAAAGTATAAGGCAAGATAAATGTTTATTTATTCTAAAAAATAAAAAGGTTCTACCAAGACAGGCCTTCAAGGTGATTTACAAGGCATTTTAAACAACACGAACATACACACTAAACTAGCTTCAGGGCTGATCCAAGACAGTTTTCTGCCTAAGGCAGAATACCAAACTGTGTCCCTTTCCCCAAGTCATGGGGTACTGTAATCAAGCTAGTTTGGCACCTGAAACAGAAAATCCCACAAGACCCTCTCTCTGGGAGTATAAATACAACAATATTATATTGGACTTACTAACATGATATTCAAGGTCAGCTGCTACTGTCTACCAAATGGTAGGGATGGCCCTGAATGGCTAGTTTAAACAAAGCAACCAAAAATATGATAGACAAATTTAATGAACTGAACATTTCTTTCTATCAAGGTATTGCTACTAGGGCTACCAAACCACTTGAGAATTTTGAGACTGCAATCCTATGCACTTACTTGGGAGCAAGCCCCATTGAACTCAGCGGAACCTACTTCTGAGCAAATATCCATAGGCTCTGGCTGTGCAAGTTGATTAACTGCGCAACTTTTTTAACAGCTTTAACTGATAGTGAAATAAAATCACTACATGTAGGGTGAGTTTTGAATGCATGAACTAGGATAGCATCATAATATGCAACAGGAAATACAGTAATACTATCATGAGGAACTGAATGCGCCCACTGAATTAAACTTGGTAAAAATAAAATTTCAGTATAAGGAATTGGGTCATGCAATATAACAGTGCAAAGAAAAAGAAAGGGATGCCAGTGTTTTTAAAAAGTGTTTGCAATTTATATCATGCTCTGTTCATATATTAAGCTCTTGGGCTGTAGGGTAGTTACTGTCAGAATGTTGACTTGCACCTGTATTAACAACTGCTAATCTTACAAAAGGAGTTTATATTACAATGCGATAATGTACAGCTGGATTCTGGCCTCTATGGTTTTATGATCAGTCTTCAATTAAATGGGGACACAATCGAATCCTCTCCTGCTATGATGAGGTAATCATAGAATCATAGAATCATAGAGTTGGAAGAGACCACAAGGGCCATCGAGTCCAACCCCCTGCCAAGCAGGAAACACCATCAGAGCACTCCTGACATATGGTTGTCAAGCCTCTGCTTAAAGACCTCCAAAGAAGGAGAATCCACCACACTCCTTGGCAGCAAATTCCACTGTCAAACAGCTCTTACTGTCAGGAAATTCTTCCTAATGTTTAGGTGGAATCTTCTTTCTTGTAGTTTGAATCCATTGCTCCGTGTCCGCTTCTCTGGAGCAGCAGAAAACAACCTTTCTCCCTCCTCTATGTGACATCCTTTTATATATTTGAACATGGTAAATTGGGAAAGCAAAAGCAGTTTCTCTTAGTACAGTTCTACCGTTTCTTACAGCACAACCATCATACACCTTGTTAAATAAAAAAGCTATAGTGATCATGCTATCACCAGTTAATTCTGTTGTGAAAGATTTAGGCAGCAATCCTATACATACTTACCTGGAAATCCCACTGAGCTTGGTAAGACTCGCTTCTGAGCAGATAAGTGTTGTGGAATCCTTTTCAGCCTGAGGCTTCCCTGGGTAGGGTAGGGTGCAAAGGAGGCTAGAATAATGGATGTGGCTCTGCTCTTTGTACAGCAGATTACACCCCAGCCATGCAAAAAGCCAGATGTTTCTACAAACATACAAATATACCTCCATCCAGTTTTCAGGCAAGCAAGCAGCATCATCCCTGTTCAAACACCTATTATCGTATATCCTAATGGCAATCTTAATACTCGGGGTACCAATCTTTGTGAAACAAAAGTGACCACACACACCTGCCCAATAGCACCGAAAAAGTATGGGTGGGGGATGACACAGCAAAATGAGGACTGAGTATCCTCTATGGGCATAAACTGCTAGCTGACTGTGAGTGAGGACAGAAAATAAGAGAGTATGTGGAATGGAATTTTTGGAGACCTAAACGCTTGTACTCAACACTGCAACATTTTGTTGCAGAGCCTTAAATGAGGACAGCATTCCAAAAGTCTAATGAAGTGGACTCCAGTCATGAACTGTTTATGTCATAAAAACTCTGTTACTCTTTTTAACACTTATCTAGGTACAAGTCCCAATGAATTTGGTGGGGCAAACTTCTGAGTAGATATGAGTAGGATGTGCTGCAAGGTATCTAAATACTACTTGTTTTTGCTGCAACAGACTAGTGTGGCTACCCTTCTAGGTGACACTACTGGAGAAAGCTTTTTCTTCAAGCTTACAAAATGAAAAAGGCACACCTAGTTATTAGGAACCGTCAGTAACTGAAGTCAAGCTTCACCCGCAGAATGAACTTTGTCTAAGCTTAAGAAAAGAATAGAGGCCTGCTATGAGGCATTTCTGAAAAACTTATTGTTTGCCACCCTCTTGTGGAAATGAAGGAAATTAGAACTTGTGTGAGAAAACGAGAGACTATTGATACATAATTATCAAAAAAATAAAACAAACAGCAATATCAGCAACAAAAACTAAGGAATGTAGTGTGGCCTAAGTGTTCATCTTGTTGGCCAAGATGTCCAAATCAGCTTCGATTGTACAACCTGAATTTGCCAATATGAGATCAAATTGCACTTGAAAACACTGAGCACTGCAAATTATCTCACTAACACTTAAAAGAGTACTTGCCTGTCTTCTCCCACTGCCTTCATAAGGACTGTAGCCTTATTTCCCTAGTTTCCAAGGTAGGCCTGACCATTAAACAGTGTGAGGCAGCTGATCTTGGTCGTCCTGTAAATGGTTGGGGTTTTTAGTTTATTAAAAACGTGTACCTTTACTTTCAGAGATAGGTGATTTGTGGTAGTTTCTGCCGTGGGTGCCAGTATAACTAGTAGCGCAATCCTCGCCAAGACTGCTCAGAGCCAGTGTTGGAGCGCTGGACTAGGACCTGGGAGGGCAAGGTTCAAATCAGCCCCCTTGTCAGTTCACAGTAACCTTCCTCACAGGGTTGTTGCAGGGGATTAAATGAGAAAGGAGAGAAGCATGCCACACCACTTTTGAGCTGCTTGGAGGAAAAGGTGGGATAGAGATATAGTAAGCAAATACAATAAAATAAAGTGAGGTGTTATGTACCGAGTTGAATAGGATCCAAAATGCAGCAGTCTGATTGGTCCTAGAACAATGCAGCAGTATGATTGGTCCGCAGGAGCCACCCAATCCAGCTCCAGGTGGAAGTGAATCCACAACCTGATTGGCCTACAGGAGAATCCCGGAATTAGCCAATCACATGCAGCCCATTGTGTAAATAATGTATATAAAGCAGATACTTTGGGGGAACTTTCATTCCTCCTCACCACTATGAGCTGAATAAAGAGCATGAAATCCACTCTCGACTCCGAGTATATTTCATGAGGCCTGTTGAATTCCAGTGAAGTGGCGATAGGATCGCAGACTTATTTGGCCAACTTTTGTTTCCTGCTACTGTGATAGGAAGCTACGAAGGTGAATAAGGCTACCTTAGCATTTAATAGGGTGGTATACAAATAATTTATTATTGTTGTTGTAAATACCAACAATAATATAAATAAATATAAAAATGAAATAGTAATAAAAATTACACCTACACTTCCTGTTCCTAATTGAGCGCCCGGGGCAAGTAGCTGATGCAAAAGTCGTGGGGACCGGACATCAAAAACGCGAAGCTCCGCCCCCTCCTCATATTATCTTTCTGCCCCGCATACGGTGGGCTTCGAATGTGAACCGGAAGCAAGGGTCGTGGGTAATGCTTATCTGGATCTCCCCACCCTCTTTACCTCTTCTGTAACAGCGGCGTTACTACGTCTTCTCTCCAACGAGAGACTCTCCGCTTTCCTTCGTTCTGATTGGCTCTCATTCCGGCCAATCCCGAAAGGGCCAGAACGCCTTGTGCGGCTGCGCGGGACGGTTTGAATTTTTTTAAATGTTTATTCCCAGTTATGGTGGACGCGGCAGCTTCCATGGCTTCGCCGGCGCCTGGGGCAGCCGCGGAGCTTTCCGCGCGCGCACAGTGAGTAGTCGCGGCGGGGCGGAGGCGAGGCTCTTCTCCTTTCCCGTGTTTTATCGTGGGCCTTAAAATCTGAAGGGATGTAGGAGGGTGGTGGGCTACGGGGGGGGAGGGGTAAATTGCACTCTGCACATGCACAGAGGCCGTGGCAGTGAGACTCCGCGCTGCCTGTGCGTGTTTTCTTTCATGGCTTTGAAGCTTGTTTGGGGAAAGGTAAGGGGACCGTCCTTCTCCCTCTCTTACTCTGAACCCAGAGGCTGCCTCACCTGCAAGGGAATGTCAGGAAATATCTCCTCCACCACCAAGAAGAAATCAGGCACATGTATCTTTGAAGGGGTCTGTGAAAGCACTGTGGGATACAGTGCCAGATCCATTCAAATACTGCTAAACTGCCATATTGTGTTAAATACTGATATGATGCTGTCTGCTTTGTTTCACAGAATGTTTGAAACTCTCATACAGAACTACAGCGGTGATGACCCACTTGATCCTTGGTATAGGTTAGTCTTTCCTCTGACTGCCCTCTATCTTTTCTAGATTTATTCAAGTTATTTTATAACCACAAACAAAAAAGTACAGTGGTACCTCTGGATGCGAATGGGATCCGTTCCGGAGCCCCCTTCGTATCCAGAAGCGAACGCAACCTGCGTCTGCACGGGTCGCGATTTGCTGCTTCTGCGCATGACGTCATTTTGAGCGCGAGTGGCAAAACCCGGAAGTAACGCGCTCCGTTACTTCCGGGTCGCCACAGTGCGCAACCCGAAAATACTTATCCCGAAGCTACTTCAGCCCGAGGTATGACTGTACTAACAAAAAAGACCAATTACTCCAACTAAAGCTAAATAATAACACCCAATCTAAAATCAATGACAACCACATTTCTCTAAATGGAGAGCAGGGAGATGCCTATATATCTGGAACTAAACCATATGAAATAAAACCCCTCCATAATGATTAGAAATAATCAAGATATTCTTGCCCCTTAGAGACCTGTAGTTTGTGTTAGTTTTTCTGCAATAACTGAATTCCAAAGGTTTTTATATCATAAGGATGCAGTCAGATTTTTAAAAAATGCTTTCCACTGTTTTGCTATAGAGATCCTGGCAGCTGGCAGCATCCGTGTTAACAGCTCCTTTTGGTGAAATGTCTTCATAGTGTCTGGCCGCATATTTAGTAGGGATTCTAACTATACTGTAAGGCAGCCTTTCCCATCCTTGGGTGTCCAGCTGTTTTTCAGCTACCTTTTCCATTACCCCTGGTAATTGGCCATGCTGGCTGGGGCAGATGGGAGCTGTAGTTCGACAACGTCTGGGGATCCAAGATTGGGAAACGCTGCTGTAAGACATACAATTGATCAGCTCCTCTTTTTAGGTATTTTCAGTATGTTGAAGGTGTATCGGGAGTAGAAGGGAGACAAAAGCACCTGCTGTACTTGCTGGAGCGGCTTGTGAAAATATTTTTAAGTGACCAGAGGTACCAGCACGACGCAAGATTCATCAACTGCTGTGTGACGTTTGTACGTATATAGAATAGAGGCACAATTTATTAAAACTTTGCACATGCTGAACAGTAAATTGTTTTTAAGTTGGTTTTTTTATTGATGTAAGTAGCCTTAAATTATATAATTATAAGTTGGGATATAATTATGTTTGCATTAAAAGAATCTAAATTATTGTACCTTTGGATTGTGTAATGTTTAATCTGATGTTTATTGATGTTCAGTGGAAATCCTGTTTATCTGGTTAGTTAGCAATTAAAAGGAATGTCAGAGTGTGGGGGTATCTTTTAGTGCAGGGGTGCGTATCCTGTCACCTTCCAGATGATGCTGGACTCCAATTCCTTTGCCCTGACCATTGTCAAAGCTGGCTAGCGTTGATGGAAATTTGAGTCCAGCAACATCTCTAGGGCTGAACATTCACCATCCTTCTTTGGATGGCAACCTGGAGACCCCCTGACCCCCTCATCCTCTCCAATCTCCTGTGATGTGTCACAAGTGTTTTCTTCTGTGTGAACCAAGACACAATCAAAGTTTTACTTGGCCCCTTTGCTATAACCAAGCCCAAGCAGATAGCTCTTGTACCACACATTCTGCGGCACGCCTGCTCTGAATATGTAGCAAAACTCTCCTTTTAGCCCGTGAAGCTGCTTTTTACTAAGTCACATCATCAGGGGAGGTTCGGAGCTCAGTAGCAGAGCATCTGATTTGTATGCAAGAAGTCCCAGATTCAGTCCCTGGCATCTCCAGGTAAGACTGGAAAGAATTCCTGCATCATCATCATCATAATTTTATTATTTATACCCTGCCCATGTGGCTCCTCTGTCATGTATGCTCTAACTGGGATTCCTGCATTGCAGGGGGTTGGACTAGATGACCCTCAGGATCCCTTCCAAGTCTACAATTCAATGATTCTATGAAGCCCTGCAGAATCGCTGCCAGTCAGGGTAGCCAGTGCTGAGCTAGATGGACTTGGTATAAGGCAATTTACTTTTTCTATTGGTCCATCTCATTATTGTCCATTCATGCCATTTAAAAAAATAGTGATATGGTTGCAAAGTAGTCTCCTTTTGCTGGCAGCAGCTCTCCAGACTTTCTGACAGGGATCTGTCTCCACACCTGCTGACAGAGATCTTTTTAACCAGACATACCGGGAAATGAACTGGATACCTTCTTCCACTTGGCCAGGTGATAGAGATGGCCTTGTCTGCAGGGCTTGGAGTTCTCCCACTCTGTACTTCAACTACTGATGCCTATTCCTTGGCTTGTACAAGGGAGTGAGCAGCTGAGGTGTAGAATGGACAAGAAGAGATTGAAGAGCCCTTTACTCTCTTCTTGGTCCATGTGGTCATGAATCAATGAGTGGCCTTTCGGTCACTTATGCTCAATTCAAAATTGAACTAGTTGCCACCCAGATGAGTAGCTTGTCTTGAAAGATGTTTTCACACTCATAGAAAGCTAGTTTGCAAATAGCGATGGTAGTGTTGGTTGTTTTCTTGTCCTTGCTTTTATAATGGAACATTATTGTTACTAAGCTGACTTCACTTTCTTTTAAATGAATGTTAATGTGCATATGTCTATATCTCCTCTAGGCCGACTTCATCGATAAGCCGAGCAATTTTTTTGACTATTTGTGCAGCCAAGGGGTTGGTAGCAAATCATCTCTTCTGTATTGTGCTTGGGCTCAGAAGCTTGGCATGCAAGGAAATATATCTCATGCAAGTGCTGTTATTCAAATGGGTATTCACAATGGAGCAGAACCAATTGAGAAGCTGCATCAACAGTACAGGTATGTCTATATTTGGTCTGTGATTGACAAACTGATTTTGTAAAGTAAAGACAGTGGAGTCCAAGCAAAGAACCTCTAGTATGGGGCAGAATGTGCCCCTCCAGGTCTTTTTGTTTGGCCCCTTGGCCCCCTTCCCAGGCCACACCTATCCCAGCTCCTGTGGGTGGCTTTTGATGGGCGGGTCAGAGGAAAAGTGGGTAGAGCAGCAAATGTAAATTTTACCTGCTCTGTAGACTAGGTTCGACACACATTCAGACACCCCTCTCTATGCTCCATTCAAGAAAGCAAGGGGCATCACAGTTTGGGTACACATTCCAACCAGGCAAAAGGAGGGCCATGAGTTGGGGGGAAAGGGTAGGGCCTGATTATAGTTCTGAGGCCTAGATAGAGAGGACTTTTGAGGCTGCATTTGGCCCCCTGGGCCTGAAGTTCCCCACCCCTGTTGCAGAGGAAAGTTGTTGTTATTTATACCCGCCCTTCCCGGCCACAGCTGGGCTCAGGGTGGCTAACACCAGTAAAATTGCAATAAAAACGTAATAGGGAAGGGGAAAAACCCCAATTTAAAATACAGGTTAAAATACAATTTAAAATGCAGCTTCCTAGATCAAAACCATAAGGGTCAGACTGAGTCCAAACGAAAGGCCAGGCGGAACAGCTCTGTCTTGCAGGCCCTGCGGAAAGATGTCAAATCCCGCAGGCCCCTAGTCTCTTGTGACAGAGTGTATATAGGTATATGCTGAGATTTTTTTCAAGCCTCAGGTGTTGTCTGATTAAGCGTGAGCTGGAAAACTTGGAATAACAGATTCAAAGACCATATGTGCTTCTTTGTAAAAAAAAGCTGCATCTCTTGACAGTGGTGAGGCTGAAAATGAAGCTTAAGAGTTAAAGGCTTTCAAACTCTAATTGGCACGTGAGGTATGTGTTGTGCTTGGTGATAACGAGAGTATGTAGGCAATTAGGGAATAATTTCATCGTGATCAACTTTAGAAAACTGCTGTTGTGTGGCCTGCTTTTAAGCTGTCTTTGCTGTGATCTTTAAACTTTGACTCGAGCTTTTAAATTAAATCTTACTTAATACAGAAGTATTTGACTTCTTAACCTTCCATCGCCAATGCTAGTTACGGTCTCTTCTCTTCAACCTAGATTTTTGCAGAGTTGCTTACCTCAGAATCAAATTTCAAATCACGGTAGGTTTCCTTTCTGCACTTTCAATGTAATAATCTTACGACTTGCTTTTTAAAAATTTAATTTAGCAATGTCAGAATTCCTGAAAATAAACTTGAGGGTCACACCCTTCAAAGAGGGAACTGAAATGATGCTAAAGTAAAACCTTTGTGTCTCTGCCTGATGGCACCGCACATTGTGGCATTGTCTCCAAGGACTCTTGGAAATCTTAATAATCTACTGGCTCTGTATAGGGGGGAACTGATGGGTGGCTGTCCTCTGAAACAAAGAGATGGATTTTTGTCCTGTGAACGAAGAGAGTCTGCTGTGAACAAGTAGACAGGATTGCAACAAACTGAACTCATATGTGTGTTCAAGGGCAGAGGAACACAGAAAGCTCCTTTATGCTGACCCAGGCCACTGGTCCATCCAGTTTAGTATTGTCTGCACTGACTGCTAGCAGCTATCCAGGAATTCAGATGGAGTTCTGTCCCATAACTAACTGGAGATGCTGAGTATTGAACCTACCTACCTGCAAAGCAGATGATGTAACACTGAGCTGTAGTCCTTCCACACACTTGCTGAGGTATCATGTTTGCGGACAGAACTGGACTAGGACGCATGTTTTGGACTGGAGAAAAAGTACAGTGGTACCTCAGGTTAAGTACTTAATTCGTTCCGGAGGTCCATTCTTAACCTGAAGCACCACTTTAGCTAATGGGGCCTCCTGCTGCTGCTGCACCACCGGAGCACGATTTCTGTTCTCATCCTGAAGCAAAGTTCTTAACCCGAGGTATTATTTCTGGGTTAGCAGAGTCTGTGACCTGAAGTGTATGTAACCTGAGGTACCACTGTACATTCTATTCTAGCCTGTTTTTTTGCCTTCAGCCAAGTAGTCAGTGAAAGAGATAAGATTGTAATCTAAATCTCTACTTGTTTGAAGTGGTATTCCTGTTCTGGTGCATTCTACACTGAACGCTTTTAATGCAGAGAAACAGACCAGGTTCTAGAATCCAGTCATCATCTTGTGGAAGTAGTCTTAAATCAGGAATGGGGAATGGGGAATCTGTGGACCTGGATGTTCTTGGACTATAGCTCTCACCATCCCTGATAATTAGCTGTGCTGGCTCAGGCTGTTAGGAGTTGGAGCTTGAGATCAACTGGAAGGCTATAGGTTCCCCATCCCTTCTTTTATATGTGAACTGTCTTTAATGATGAGCATCCATTCTTGGTTTCTCTCATGGTATTTTTTTCTCCTGTAGTTGGTGTTCTGCAGCCTCTTAATCCCCAAATGTCAAATCAGATGGCTCCTAAAGAAGGCCCAGTCTGTGCTAATCAAAATCAGGTACAGTAGAACCTCAACTTGTTACGTGATTGCAGCTTTGAACAGGTGGCAGGAATATAAGTGGAGAATGGGGGAAACAGTTGGAAGAGGCTGTTTTGTAATATCTCCTGAAGGCCCCATTAAATCTCACATGACCTTCCCAGGGCCCGTTAAGCAAGGCAGAGGGTTTAAAAAAACTCTTTCCAAACTAGGTTTTCCTGCCACAGAAAGTTTTTAAACCCTCTGCCTTGCTTACTTGGCTCTGGGAAGGTCACATGAGGCCTCTGTTTATTGTTGTTATTTATTAAATTTGTATCTTTCTTCTTCCGCTGCCCTGTTCCTTGTCTTTTCAGCCCTGTGCTAAAAGAATCCTCAAACTGAATTTCCTCTCCTATTTTCTAGAATCCAGCCAATTCTGAACAACAGCCCATCATCTGTAGGGAACAAGAAAAAATGTAAGTAACTGTAAGTTACATTCACAACTTGAATGTCCATTCTTAAATGGCTTGGGTCATGCATACTTGAATGTGCATCTTTGCCCTGTCTCTTGAGTCCAGGGGGAAACTCTGCTTTCCCTTCTAAGCATTACCTAGTTAGAAACAGTAAAGCTGATTTTTTTTCATTGGTAGCACTCACTCTGTAATACATTTCCTAAGGAGATCTGCCTTGTTCCTGCCCTAATTTCTTATTGACATTTTACCGCATTTTTACCCTAACATTTGGTAAAGGAGCAGGTTACAAGGTATTCCCCTTTATCATCACAACAATCCTATGGTTATTGGCATGTGCATAGAACCCCCCCTCCCCCTAATTCAATTTTTAACCTGCTTTGTGTTTTCGTTAAACACAAAGGCCTCTTTGCTTAGGATGGTGCCTCTTTTGGTTTTTTCAAATGATTGGAGGTCTCCGTTCAATGAAAGTTTGCACTGGAGCAGCTGTCAGAGCCCCTTCCTTATGGGTCTTCAGAGCAGTCCCTGCTTGCTCCTACAGCATGAGCAGGAACTACTCTGAAGTTTGCTGACGAATAGAGCAACTTGCTAGTTGGGAAAATAAAGGCAGCACCCCAAAAAAATAGCTGGGGAGGAGGGTGGGGGAAGTCCACCCTGCCAAGGCAATGGCCTTTCAGGCAAAGGAGCCGTCTCTGAGCAGTGGACTTCTCCCTCAGCTATTTCCAAGGTTCAGTCTTCATTTTCCCCCTATGTCCAGTCTTGCCGATGAAGGCAGCACTGTCTCCATTCATTTACATGGGGCTGGGGTGGGAAATAACATCTCTGAAAATACCTATATTGGGCCTATCACAGCTCTAATACTCTATGGCGTTCTGGAATTTCAGGGCCAGCCTATTTTGTTTTAGACAGCACTGGGGAAGGCTTGTTTTCCTTGTAGGTCTGAAAGTTGCGACTCACTTTGGTATTTGGGCTTTCTCCAAAGTGAATGCACATTTCTAGTAGGCTAGACTGAACAAGGGGAGAGACAAACTCAAGAGCACCCTATGAACATCTCCCTTCTCAAAAGACCCTTTTGGCGTTTGAATTGGTGTTGTCTAGAGGCTGGCACTGTTAATCACAGATTGCTTGTTGGCATTACCATTTGTTGGCTTCATGATAGGATAGGTTGTTGCTTGTTTGTGTTTAAATGGTCCCCCTTGTTTGGAGTGTTGCATGCTGTTTTGGGTGCCCTTGGGCAGAGACTCTGTCTATAGTTGCTGTAAAGAAACTTGCCACTTCTTTTCCTCCACAGGGAACAGCCTAGATATGTCACCACTATTTCCAGGTCAGAAATCCTACCGACTCCATCCAATCCTAACCTTGAGCAGAAGGTCATGTACGACAAGAACCTTCTCTTCTGTGAAGGTTCTGAACTGTGCTTTGAAGAAGTCAGAGCGAATGCGCATTTTAAAAAGGCTGAGCAGCTGAAAAGGAACAAAAAATGGGGTAATTACAAGTTAAGACTTCCAGCTAATCTTGCTCCAGAGCCTGAAGACAGAGTTGCAAGACATTTTAATATTAGACAAAACATGCAGCTATGCTAAACTGGACCCAGGCTAAACTAGTTGGACTTTGTGTCGCATTGAAATAAATGGGACACAATTTTCACATTGATGATCTTAGTAATAGCCGAAAACACAGTGGCAGTGGGAAGCTAACCATTACAAGGCCTGTCCCTTCCAGATTTTCCTAAAAGTTCTCAGATATGGCAACTTATCCAAAGTAACTCATTCAATTTTTGTATGTAGATGTATCCTATATCCTTGGAGACCTTAACATAGTCAGAATTAACAAGTATTTTTGACACCTTGTCTGTCATGCTGGCTTCTGTCCTGGCCTCTGTCTATCTTTTCCTGTTTTTTCAGAGTTGCTAAGTTTCCTTTTATAATAGCTATTAACAATTTATAATAGCTATTATTTATAATAGCTGTTAACAATAACCAAAGGAGAAGTGGGAGAGAGATACCGCCTCTCTCCAAAATAAAAAAATATTCATACAGATGCTTTGCTTTCTGCAATATTGCATTTGACATTCAGAGGATGATGAGAGAGAATTTTTGAAGAAGAAGGAAAATGACCTTCTTGAGCTACAGAAACTACAGCAGAGGCTAGATCAGCTCTCCCAGACATCATCAACATCCCAGAAAACTGCAGCACAGCCATCTACTTGGCAATCCCTTCAAAGCTCCACAGTGGTATGTATGTTTGTGATACTGCATACTATATTGGCATTCTTTTAAATATTCATTCTCTGCGTTGTTAACATCAAAATGTTACTTGATTGAAAAATATGCTTTGAAAGTGCTGACTTCCTCGCCTCTCTCACCCTTGGGGAGCAGCAGAGACTCCACGCCAGGACCCATAGCTGCCCCCCTTCTCATTAACGGCTCTAGTGAGATATCCCAGCCATATCTCTTTGTGCCAGTTAAGACTAAGCAACAGCATCCTCAAGACACTTAAAACAGAGCTCATGTATGAGTCATCTCCCACTTGGACTACTGCAATGCGCTCTGTGTGGGGCTACCTTTGAAGGTGACCCGGAAACTGCAATTAATTCAGAATGCGGCAGCTAGACTGGTGACTGGGAGTGGCCGCCGAGACCACATAACACCGGTCCTGAGAGATCTGCATTGACTGCCAGTGTGTTTCTGAGCATAATTCAAAGTGTTGGTGCTGACCTTTGAATTGGCCTCGGTCCTATATACCTGAAGGAGCGTTTCCACCCCCATCGTTCAGCCTGGACACTGAGATCCAGCACTGAGGGCCTTCTGGTGGTTCCCTCATTGCGAGAAGTGAGGTTACAGGGAACCAGACAGAGGGCCTTCTCGGTAGTGGCACCTGCCCTGTGGAACGCCCTCCCTTCAGATGTGAAGGAAATAAGCAGCTATCTTCTCTTTAAAAGACATCTGAAGGCAGCCCTGTTTAGGGAAGTTTTTAATATTTAATGCTGTATTGTTTTTAACACTTGATTGGGAGCCACCCAAGGTGGCTGGAGAAACTCAGCCAGATGGGCAGGGTATAAATAATAAAATATTATTATTATTGTTGTTGTTGTTGTTGTTGTTATTGATTGAAAGGATAAACTGCAAAAACGTGTACCTAAAGGTATTTTCAGTAGTTGCTCTCCAACTCCAAGCCTGTATAAGCTTTCCAAAATCCAAGTCAGGTTGTTTTTCAGGAGCTGTGCGTATTTGTTATTTAGTGAATATATTACTTTACAGAGTTGGCCCACTAGCCAGTCTTGCCTAGTATTGGGAGCAGCAGCTCTCCCAAGTTCTCCCCACAATCTCTGCTTGAGTTGGAAATAGTATCTCAGACCTTCTCCAAGCCAAAGCAATGTGCTGTAGCCCTGGCTCCTTTGGTTAGACAGTGGGTTTTATTTCAGTTGGGCTGGTGGGGGAAGCTAACATGGTGCCCTGCAGATGATTGTTGGACTATAGCTCCCATTAGCCACAGCCAGTGGACAGGGGTGTTGGGAGTTATAGTACAACAGCATTTAGAAGGCACTGTATTGGCCACATCTGGCTTCAAGTCAATAGGATAGGAATGAGGAACGAATCTCGCTCATCATCCGTGTCTATTTCCCATGCTGACTGGGGCTGATGGACAACGATACCTATTGCTCCTGCAATAGATGTTATTGTTTGAATTGCCTAACTTTCAAAACTTGTATGTCCTTCCTGTGTTAAAACACATTTCTACCCTAAGTCTTCAGGGCATGATGGGAAGCAGATTTAAATTGATTAAAAATTCCTTAAAGCTTTAAACCCATTCTAAGTTTTTTAAAATATACACAATTTTCATACTAACACTTCTGTCTTGAAATGCCATAGGTTGCTGGACAGGGTCAGAAATGCATTAAAACATTGTGTAAGTTTCTCCTTGCCTAAATGTTGTCTTTCTTCACTTTTTAAGGGTGACCCATACGTACAAACCTGTGCAGCTCAGGGTCTGCCAGAGCGGGCAGTACCTTCCCTAGCTGGATATCTACAAAAGTCTTTGAATTTGGGGACAGAACACCAGAGTTTGGCATCAGGTGCTTCGGCTTCACAGCTGGTAGGAAGTCGGCAGCAAATAGCAGTTTCCGATGAGATTTTGGTGGGTGGTGCTTCAGCTACACAACCAGTCAGGAATTTCCAGCAACAACCAATCTTGGTTTCTGCATCAACCATCCCCAGCGGAAAGGCTGCATCCAAAGCGAAACTTGATATTGAAGATTGTGAGAATAGTCTGCACAGATTTCAAGTCAGCTCTGATGATCAGCCGCCCCAGAAACGTGCTATCCTCTCCAACATTTACCATCATGGAGAGCAGTAAGTGAAAACTAGGCCTCTTAACGCCTGTCTCCATTGTTTTTTCCCCTAGTTTTTCTTTTAACTTGGAGTGCGTTCCTTTAGGGGGATTATTTGTGAAGACATGCTATGGCAGGCATAGGCAAACTCGGTCCATCCATCACCCCTAGCTAACAGGACCAGTGGTCAGGGATGATGGGAATTGTAGTCTCAAAACATCTGGAGGGCCGAGTTTGCCAATAATAATAATAATAATAATAATAATAATAATAATAATAATAATAATAATAAAATTTATTTATACCCCGCCCTCCCCAGCCAAGGCCGGGCTCAGGGCGGCTAATAACCAATAATAAAAACGAGTTGAATGAATACAACTTAAAAGCAAGATTAAAATACAACATTAAAACAATTAAAATGAAGCCTCATCACAGGAGGAGAAAGGAAAAAGAAAGAGGGGGAGGGTATCAAATTGACTCCAAGCCAAAGGCCAGGCAGAACAACTCTGTCCTACAGGCCCTGCGGAAAGAAATCAGATCCTGCAGGGCCCTGGTCTCATGAGACAGAGCGTTCCACCAGGCCGGAGCCAGTTGAAAAAGCCCTGGCTCTGGTTGAGGCTAATCTAACTTCCTTAGGGCCCGGGACCTCTAGGGTGTTGCTATTTGTGGACCTTAAGGTCCTCCATGGGGCATACCGGGAGAAGCGGTGCTATGGCATTTTTGGGCAGACCTAAAACCACCCTGCTCAATTTCAACAGATGGCTCTGTCATAAATTTTAAAAGAAAGCCATTCACTTCCTTTCACCCATCTCTCATTTTGAGCACTTACTCAAATATGTTGTTCATATTTCACTACCTGTTTTTGACCTTGTAAGAATTAGGTTGCCTTTAACCGATACTGGAGAACTTAACACATTGGCTTTTCTTTGCAGGCACTTGGACACATCTCATCAGAAACCGCAACACTCCGCAGAAATGAGAGATGGTAATAATCTGCTCTCTTTGTAATACTCTGTGAGCCCTCTAACATAGCGGGCTATTGAGCTATACTCAAAAGTCTCCTACTTGCAAACCATGTTTATCTTACAAGCAGTGAGTGGTCTGTGGTTCAGCTGTGTTGAGGCTCCATGATAAAGTTGACTCCATCTACTGTAAGGGATTCATGGCCAAGGAGCGAACATGCTCATGAATCATTGCATAACACTGGAAAGCCAGTCTGGTGTAGGACTAAGGACAGAAGGTTGCAGGTTCCAATCCCCATGTTGCCATGAAGCACAATGGGTTGACACTGGGCCAGTCACATCAGCTATTTTCATGCATGTAATTATTGCACAGAGGAAGGGCAGCTGGACCCCACGGCCCCATCAGCATCTCATGCAGGCAGCTTACACTCAAACACATACCCTGGCCAGTATGTTCTTCAGTAGAACATGAGAAAGGGCCACCTAAGTGTATGCAGGCAACTAGGACTCTCTTGGGCAGGGACTCTGGTGCTCTGAAGCACCTACAAACGTGTGAATACATAAGCTCTCATCACATCGATGTTGGAAGGTGTGGCTGGCATGGCAGCATCAGTTGTGAGCCTGATTCTGCCTCATCCATGTGATGATTGTATCTCAGCTTCTATCTCAGCTTAACTTACTTCATAGGGTGGCTGTAAAGATAGGAGTGGAAGAGAGGGGGAAGTCCGGGGGGGAGAGAAGTACCGTATTTTTTGCTCTATAAGACTCACTTTTTCCCTCCTAAAAAGTAAGGGGAAATGTGTGTGCGTCTTATGGAGCGAATGCAGGCTGCGCAGCTATCCCAGAAGCCAGAACAGCAAGAGGGATCGCTGCTCTCGCTGCGCAGCAGTCCCTCTTGCTGTTCTGGCTTCTGAAATTCAGAATATTTTTTTTCTTGTTTTTCTCCTCCAAACACTAGGTGCGTCCTGTGGTCTGATGCATCTTATAGAGCGAAAAATACGGTATTTTTTGCTGCCATTAGCACTTTGGAGGAAGGATGAGATATAAATGTCACACACACAAAAATACACTTATTTTTTTTAAAAAAAATAATTTATATTAAGTTTCTTACAGATATAACACATATCACAACAAAAGAAAAGAAAAAGAAAAAAGACAGGATCACAAATATAAACAAAAAAGAGAGTAAAAAGAAGGTACTGGTAAATACCTAAACACCTAAACAACACAAATTAATTAATTATTTAGACTTCTAACCTCATAAACATATTTTGGGCTTTCTCTGAGCCCTCCCATCTGAATTTCCTTGTAATTAAAATGTAGCAGTTTTCTGATATCATTTTTTAAAAACACAATATTCCAATTAAAATAAAATTTCTTAACTTTCCTTAAAGTTCTAAATCTTATTTATTTCTTTAACTCTTAATTTAATCATAGGCCTACAGTGGTGCCTCACAAGACGAAAATAATCCGTTCCGCGAGTCTCTTCATCTAGCGGCTTTTTCGTCTTGCGAAGCAACCCTATTAGCGGCTTAGCGGATTAGCGCTATTAGTGGTTTAGCGGCTATTAAAGGCTTAGCGGCTTAGTGGCTAAAAGGCTATTAGCGGCTTAGCAGCTTAGAAAAAGGGGGGGAGCGAAAAAAATCGCAAGACTCGCAAGACGTTTTCGTCTTGCGAAGCAAGCCCATAGGGAAATTCGTCTTGCGAAGCGCATCGAAAAACGGAAAACCCTTTCGTCTAGGGGTTTTTTCGTCTTGCGAGGCATTCGTCTTGCAGGGCACCACTGTATTCAGGTACTTTCAAGTAATTTCTAATTTTTAATATCACAGTATTTATTCAAATAGTCCTTAAATTTCTTCCACTCTTCTTGGTATTCCTCTTCTTTTTGGTCATGGATTCTTCCAGTAAGGTCAGCCAACTCCATATATTCCATCGTTTTCATCTGCCATTCTTCCACAGTTCTTGTGTTTTCCATTTCTTGGCTATTAAAATTCGAGCAGCAGTTGTGGCATACAAAAATAACTTTACATCTTTCTTGGGCAGTTCAGAACCTATTATTCCAAGGAGAAAGGCCTCTGGTTTTTTAATAAATGTATATGTCATCATTTTTAAAAATTAATTATAAATCTTTTCCCAGAAGTCTCTCACCTTGGAACATGTCCACCACATGTGATAAAAGGCACCTTCCTTTTCTTTACATTTCCAACATATATTATCACAACTATGATAAATCTTAGCTAATTTAACCGGAGTTAAATACCATCTATACATCATTTTCATTATATTTTCCTTTAACATCGTACATGCAGTAAATTTTACCCCTTTCTTCCATAGCCTCTCCCAATCTTCCATCATTATATTATGTCCTACATCTTGTGCCCAATCAATCATAACCAATTTAACTTGTTCATCCTTTGTATGCCACTCCAACAACAGATTATACATTTTAGACATGTTTTTAACATTAGTATCTTAACAATTCCGTCTCCAATTTGGTTTTTTCTGTTGCAAAACCATTTCTCTTATCAATCTTGAATAATTCATTAATTTGATAGTATTGAAGCCAATTCACCTTATCTTTAATTTGTTCAAACAGTTTTAATTTAAAGCCTTCTTGGTTCTCTATCAATAAATCAGAGTATCTCAACCATTTGTTTTCCATATTTAACTTTTTTGGGGCCTGTGCTTCCATTGGAGAGATCCATTTGGGTGTTTTTCGAAGTAAAAGATCTTTATATCTACTCCAAACATTGTATAGCGTTTTCCTAATTATATGATTCTTGAAACCGCTATTATCCAATCCCTCCAAATCCAGGAAATCTATTATCCAATCCCTCCAAATCCAGGATATCTTCATTGTCTAATTGTAGTCTTTAATCCATCAGAAGGCCGCAGCTTCAAAACATATCTTCAAATCTGGCAGGGAAACCCCCCTTTTTCTCTCACATCGGTAAGCAATTTATATTTAATTCTAGGTTTTTTTCACCTGCCAGATAAACTTTGACAACTCCTTCTGCCATTCTTTAAAACATTTAATATTATCAATAATTAGTAGAGTTTGAAACAAGAACATTTTCAGCAGTACATTCATATTAATCACCAATATTCAGCCCATAAGTGTGAGTTTTAGATTTGCCATATCTCTAATTCTCTTTTAATTTCATTCCCTACTTTTACATAATTGTCCTTATATAAGTTCTTCGCCGTTAAATTCACCCCTAAGTACTTAACTTTTTTCGAAAAGGTCAGGCCTGTCTTTTCAATAAAAATTCTCCTTCCATCATTGTCCAATCCCCCCCCCCCTAAAACTTTGGTTTTGCTCTTATTTAATTTGAATCCTGCCACCTGCCCAAACTCCTGAATCATCTCCAGTGCTTTTATTGCACTGGTTTCTGGATCCTGTAAAGTTAAAACCAAATCATCAGGAAAGGCTTTTAATTTATACTGTTTAGATCCTACTACAATGCCCTTAACCTCCTCTTCATTCCTCAACATATTTAGCAAAACCTCCAGAAGTGAAATAAATAACAGAGCGGAGAGTGGACACCCTTGCCTGGTTCCTTTCTCAATTCTAATTTCCTCTGATACCACATTGTTAACAATAATTTTAGCTTTGTGCTCAGAATAGATCGCCTTGAAACTATTTAAGAATTCTTGACCAACCTCAATTCTTTCTAAATTTCTTTCCATAAAAAGCCAAGAGATATTATCAAAGGCCTTCTCCGCGTCAATAAACATTAATAAAGCTTTACAATTTCTTTTAGCTTCTAATCTTTCCAATATATCAATTAAATTCCCATAATTATCTTTCATGTGTCGTCCAGGCAGAAATCCTGCCTGGTCCTTATGAATATCCTCTGTTAAGACCTTCTTCAATCTATTAGCCAGAATATTTGGAAAAATTTTATAATCCACATTAAGTAATGAGATTGGTCTGTAATTTTTAACATCCGATCTATCATGGTCTAATTTTGGTATCAGGGTTATATAAGCATCTTTCCAGGTTTCAGGTGCTTTCTCCCCTCTTAAAATCTTATTACACACATCTGCCAATGGTTGAATTAGCCAATCTTTCAGAGTTTTTGGTCCTGGGGCTTTGCCTAGTTTCATCTGATTTATAGCTGTCTCAACTTCCTGTCTAGTAATCAAACCATTGAGTAGGAGTCTTATCTGTGGGAATTTTCTGGAATTCATTTGTATTAAGAAATTGCTCAATTTTATCCTTGTCTTCTTTACCTTTTTTATACAGTTGTTTAAAATATTTCTGAAAACATTTCCTTACGCCTGCAGGGTTTTCAAAAGATTTTCCATCAGATACAATATTTGTAATGGTATTCTGTTTCTGTCTCTTTTTTCATTGCCAAGCCAACAATTTTCCAAAATTATTTGCAGATTCAAAGTTCCTCTGTTTCATTGCTTTTATTTTCCATTCTATTTCTTGATTTATGATTTGAGAAAATTGTATTTGCAAAGCTGTAATTTCTTTTTGTATCTGTTGGCTCTTTGGCATTGCTCTCAAATTCTTCTCTTTTTCTTTTATTTGAGACAGAATTTTTTCTTTTTTTTCCATTCTGTATCTTTTTCTTTATCGAATTCTATTGTATGAGGAAACCTCTCATTACAGCTTTACTAGCATCCCAAATGACTCTTGTTTCTACCTCTGTATTCATATTTAATTCAGAATAATCTCTTAGAGTCTTTTGGGCCTTGCCAATCATCTGTTCATTCCTCAACAACTCATCATTCATCCTCCATCTGAAGGAACCCTGCAGACATAATTTCATTTCCAAAAACACTGCATTATGATCAGAACAAGTCTTAGGACAGATTTGAGTTTTACAAACCCTAGGGACCAGATCTCTAGAAATCTATAAATAGTCGTTTCTCAAAAATGTTTGGCTTGAATTTGAGAAAAAAGTATCATCTCTTTCTGTAGGATTCTGTAGCCTCCATATATCTGACAAGTCATATTTATCCATCATATTAAAAAAAAAAATCTTTGGTAACCTTTCAGAATTTTGAAGTTTTTGTTCTGGTGATTTATCCATAAATGTTGAGGCTACCCCATTCAGGTCACCCATTAAAATCAATTTGTAATCCAAATAGTCTGTATGTCTTGAGTCCATTTTTTTTTAAAAAAAATCCACATTACCATCATTGGGTGCATAGATTCCCAATAAAAGAAACTTATCACCTTGTGCTGTAATCTCAACAGCAATGTATCTCCTCTCCTCATCCTTAAACATCAACTTGGGATTTCATTTTTCTTTAACATAGAAAATCACACCTCATTTTGTAACTTTGTCCGATGAAATAAATTCCAGTCCAAGTTTCTTATTCTGTAAAATCTTTCTAAGAAGTCTAATAACATGTGTTTCCGGTAAACAGATTACATCCAAATTCTGTCTTGCCAAAACGTGATAAACTTGGCTCCTTTTTCGAGGAGAATTTAAAATATTCACATTCCAGGAGCAAATTTTTAAAGCCATCCTGATATTTTTAGGGGTCTGCTGCCCTCAGTGAGGAAGGACTTTCCAATCCCAGCTCTTTTACGTTTTTCTCCGGAAATCTTTCTTTCTCTCCCACAGTTCTTATTCTTTGTTTTCTCCCTTGGAACTTGAAAGAGAGACCTTCTGGAAACTCCCACCTGGAAAAAAAAAATTCTTTCTTCTTAAAGCAGTCGCCAAATCTGTCTAGTTATTTCTCAGGGCCAAGAAGTGTTTTGGGATCTCTTTGAACAAGATTATCCCCTTCCCTTCT